>NC_080541.1:70327308-70927308 GCF_028640845.1 Ahaetulla prasina | reverse complement strand
GTCTTCAGGTGAATTCCTGAATACGATGAATGTATTGATTTAGGCAGTGGTGGGATTCAAGTAATTTAACAACCAGTTCTCTGCCCTAATGATTTCTTCCAACAACCAGTTTGCCAAACTGCTCAGAAAGTTAACAACCGGTTCTCCCAAAGTGGTGCGAACTGGCTGAATCCCACCACTGGATTTAGGTCTTTTGGCAATAAATGGAAATGTCTTGTGACTTCTTCTCAGATGTCTGCTGTTACAGTGTCGCCTACAGTCTTGGGAGTTCTACTCACATATCAACTAGCTTTGGTTCTGTTTAACTTTTTGAGATCACCCAAGGTCAGCAGTCTGCCAGAGTAGACCAATTGATGGTGTAAGAGTTAAAATTAACTGAATAAACAAATATGTTTTCAGCTTAACTCCTGCACATCCTGATTGGGTTCAGACATCCCATTATGTCATGATTTGCCAATTATTAACAGCAACTTGCACAAAACGTTAAACTTAACTCATGGCTTATGGACATAATGGAAGGGGCCAACCTTTCCTTCTGACATAAGAGTCAAAATTATTGGGGTGTTTTGGGAAGGGGCAAAGTGGCAGCAAGAGGAGTAATGACATTAGAGTCAGGGGTGAAATTCAGCAGGTTCTGACAGGTTCTGGAGAACCGGTAGCGGACATTTTGAGTAGTTCAGAGAACTGGCAAATACTACGTCTGGTTGGCTCCAGAGTGGAGTGGGAATGGAGATTTTGCAATATCCTTCTCCCAGGAGTGAGGAGGGAATGGGGATTTTGCAGTATCCTTTCCCTGCCACACCCACCAAGCCATGCCCACCAAGGCACAGAACAGGTAGTAAAAAAAATTGAATTCCACTACTGATTAGAGTTTAAAAAAGAAATTACCTGCAAGAAGCTCAGGTAGAACTAAACAGTAACTACCATATTTTTCGGAGTTTAAGACACACCGGAGTTTTGGGGGAGGAAAATAAGAAAAAAGCTGATTGGCAGGTGGATTGGCCTCCCAGAATACCCCCAATCAGCTGTTCCTAGAGGTTAATTTTAGCAACAGGTTCCTTGGTTGTGAGTTCTGTGCCTTGCCTTTTTTTTTTCAGCGTCTGAAACTTCTAAAACTCCGTTTCAGAAAAAACTTTTATTTTTGCCTCGGAAAGCCTCCGAAACAACTTCGGAAAAAAAGCCTCTGAAGCTCTATTTGGGGTCTTCTTTTCTGAAGCTCTGTTTGGGGTCTTCTTTTCTGAAGCTTTGTTTCTGATGCCTTTTTTCAGCCTCTGCAACCTCTGTTTGAGAAGCTGGGCAGAGCTACATTTGGAGTATAAGACGCACCCAGATTTTCACCCTCTATTTTGGGGTGGAAAGGTGCATCTTATACTCCAAAAAATATGGTATTCATATAACAATGTTGATTATATCACAGATATTCATAAGATAATGAGACCAAATTGAATAATTTGTTGGGATCTTATTCTGCTTTGAAAGATATATACATTAGTTTTACTTCTCTTGCATGTGAACATAGATTATATTAATATAATTCATTCATTACATGCAATCAAGTTGGTGTCAACTCTTAGTAATCACATAGATAGATTTTCTCCGTTATGATCAATCTCTACTCTCATCCTTCAAGCCTTCCAAAAGTGCACTCATCACCACTGTAACTGAGCCCACCCACCTTGCTGCTGGTTGTCCCCTTCTCTTTCCTTTAAGGAAAGGAACTTTTCTCCAGGACCTTCTCTAAAGAGCTAGGTCTTCACAAAGTACGTCCAAAATAGAATAATTTGAGCCTGGTCATTACACCAAAATCTGGGTTGATTTGTTCAGTGATCCATTTGTTTGTTTTCTTGGGTGTTCAGTGGTGTTTTATAACATTCAGTAGTGTTCTATAATACAAAAGTTCTTAACACTATCAATACTTTCCTATCCTACTTCTTCAAAGTCCATTTGTCACTACTATATTGTCATGGGGAAATACCATATGCTTGCACTACATACATCTATGTAGTTTATGGACACAAGATGGCCTTTTATCTATTAGTCTGTGGAACATTTCATGTCTGATTGTTCCTTCACTATTTTGGTTGATCCCCAAATGCAGAAACTACCGTGTTTCCCTGAAAATAATACCCTGTCTTATATTTTTTTGAACCCTGAAATAAGCACTTGCCATGGACTCAAAAGCCCGATTGGGCTTATTATCAGGGGATATCTTATTTTGGGGAAAACAGGGTATCTACCAGTTTGATATCTTCCTTGTCAATTTTAATTATTAACAATTAGAGGGAAAACAAAGAACCCAATTTTTACCACACTTAAAAATAGTTTCTGTGGTTTAGTGATTTAATTGTTTAAGCTCTCCACCCCCCCAGTCTGATTTATGTAGGTATGTGTGAATTAGGATTTTTATAAAAATCATTAAGGTTACCAGATCTGAACTGCCGAAATAAAGGCAAATGTAGATTCCAAGAGATCCAGGAAAAAAAACAACAACACCGATGTCTTTGTGGCCAATTTGTGGCTACCTGGATTTTTATAGTCCAAAATTTGTGGCCCTACTGTAAAGTTTACCTTAAGCATGGAGTAGGCATTAAAAAAAATAACCTCATTCTGTAGGCATATTGTGGTGGAATTAATTTTTTTTACAAAAAATAAACTATAACATAAACCAATTGATAGCAATTTCACATGTATATATGGTAGGGCTATACTCTATTGGGTTTATTGTTTATTTTATCTTCTAATTTTGCACATGTAAAATATCTGCTCTCTTGATGAATGGAAAAATTGGATCTACATTGGAGAGAGGAAGCAATTGCAGAGCTGATTAAAGTCAATCATAGAAATCAATTGAAAGTATCACTTATGCTACAATATATGTCAGATGAATACAGTGGTGTAATAACTATTTAGCTAGGATTAAATCTCTAGCTGATCTCAATGACACTTATTTCTAAGTAGACTTATAGAGGATTTTATTGTAGAGAAGATCGCTTGTACAATTATACAGCTGGCCCAAATATACTTTTCTAATTCATTACTTTATTACTATTAAATTCAGTCTGATAATTCATTTTTAAATATCTGAAATACCATCCATCAGAGAAACAAAAGTGAATTGCTGTTCTAAATATACTAGAATAAGAAAAAAAGTTCAGATAACTGAATAATAACTAAACCAAAGAATTTATGACTGAAACAATTATCTTCTTATCAAATTATGTTGCCACAGTTAGATTATAAATCTCTAAATTTTTTTGCTAAGCCTCATATTGACAGGTGGTGGTGTATAAATAGCTACAATAATTGAATAATCAACTTTGTGAAAAAAATGACTTCTGTTTTTGCAGTCTGTTTTAATTTGATAGATCGGCAATTGTTTTTCTTTCATTTTCTCCCAAGAGAAGAAAATGCCCATGAGACAAACACTCAGTGAGAAATTATTCCACCTTTGTGTCCTTTTATGACAATGTTTTGTTTCATTATACAGTTATCTGTCCTGGAGTCTGCAGCCTCTTCAACTTTCTGCATTTCATTTAATTCCAAGGAAAAATAATAAAATTCCAGGGAACTCATACAAGATGTATGAGTTTTAGATCAGGAAGTTTGCTGCAAAATGATGAGAGAGGTAACATCTGTGCTCTCTTCCACTTTCAAAGCTGCAGTGGGCCCAAAACCTTAAAATCTAAACATATTCAAAAGTGCCTTGAAAGTGGGATAGAACAACCGAAGTAATTTTCACTCAGGCTGTTGTATAAGCCTTTGGAGCAGGGCTTCTTTTCAATGATAGCTTGACCAGAGCAACTTCAAGGGCTGATTTTCAAACCAAGATCACGATATTGCTTCTAAAAATAAACAATTATATTGCTTCACTTTGTTCACAAAGAACAATGGTGTTGCTTCACAGATTATTATTTTTTTTGACAGATACTAAAGGGGATACTGTATGTCATCATTCCCCTCCTTGTTTGAGAGGTGCAAAGGAGGATGTGCTGCTCATTTCCCGAGACAAGGGTCTCCAAACATGGCAACTTTAAGACTTGGGCAACTCCCCATGACTGGCTGGAGAATGTCGGGAGTTTAAAGTTCACAAGTCTTAAAGTTGCCAAGTTTGGAGACCCCCGTCCTGCATTATGGATCACTTTAACTTTTGATAAGCCCTTTTGGAGAGCACATCCTTCTGCCATCTCCAGCATTGCTCCTGCCAGAGTCCAAAGCAGTTAGCCCTGAAGCATAACATCCGTTCAGAAGTCTCTTCAAACATTGATAAATGACACACAAGGTTCATGTTTGGAGGCAACATGAATTCCTTCATCAGCACAAATTGCATTTCTTCTTTGCTTCAGCTGGAAGAATCATGTTGCCTTTGGGATGTAATTTTTTTTAATTGAAGCAATTCAAGGTCCTCTTGTTGAAGTCTAGTTTTCAAAGAGAATTAATTGAGAAATCAAAAGATAGCTTTCAGCACAGCCTCACCTCTAACCAAAGTCCGTATGGCCCAGCTACATGCCTGTTTTTCTGCTCAAAAAAAAGCACGGTAGCTAAACTTAGGAAGGCTTCTAATTTAATTACCTTGTTGGCATATTTGAAAGATGACTTATCTTTATTGCTTCCCATTTTAAAATTCTGTAAGACCTAGCTAATAATGATAAAAGTGTCCTAAAGTAGTAATCTGAAATAAGCTAGAAGAGTGCTGTAAACACAACTTTTGAGGCAGAGAAATATGCATTATTGGTTTATATAGTATCTGGCAGATAGCTGTGGAGAAATATTGTGATTCTTTGAAAATAATGGGCTAATAAAGCAAGCTATCCTTAACCATGAATTCTGTTGTTCAACTTTCAAAATAGCCATTTTAAAATCACTTCAAAATGATAAACAATGGGCTATCAGAACTCCCATTATCCCATTTTAAAGAGGTGACTTAAAATCCTCATTAAAAGCATTTGAACAGTACTTAGAAGAATGTGGATAAGATCATTAATAAAAAATAAGCATTCATACTATAGATATGGCACACAAAGTGGCTTGTAGCCTTATTCCTGGCCATAATTCCTTAACAAAGAGTATTTTTTCAGAAGCTTGCTTCATCTATTACCTGAGTACAACAACATAAATATATTTTATTCTAACCATATCTGAATATTACTCTAAATTTTTTTCCTTAGCATTGCAAGACTTAAAATTAACCACTAGTCACATTGATATGTCATGCTAAGCTTGATCAGTGATGCTTGATTTCTTGATCCTGTAGAAGTGGCTATGTAAACAAATCAAGAATTATGGCTAGATTTTGGACTTACAGCTTGTTTTTGGCTTCAAGTCTTTTCTAACTCTCAACTTGCTTTAGGAGGAAATAAAGCAGAGTTGCCAGTCTACATATTGTACTAATCAACTAAATAATGTTTTTTTCATGATTCATCCACCCATTCCCACTGAGGAGTCAAAGTAAGGAGCACACACCAAATAGCATGCATCACAACATGATGCACTGAGCACATGAAAGGAACATGTTATTCTTCTTAATAACTATATATACATGATTATATGAATCAATGTTATACCAGCAAGTGCAATCTCTTCTCAGATAATATACTGAGCTGCACATTACCTCCCAAACTTTGACTCTTCTTTGCAAGGTTTGCTGTATTTTTCAAAAGAATGTTAAGGCATAATCAAATGTCTTTGTGCAGGTGCAGGCAAAAGTGGTGAGGCTGTCCTTGTGTTAAGAACTTGCAAGGATTACAGAAAAGAATGACAGAGGGGAAAAAGAGAGCCTGTCAGTGTGATTGTAGTTTGTCAGGGTAATATCACCTTCCCGGCCCATCATATTTGAGATTTACAATGGGTAGTGTGGACTGGAAATACTGGGAGTTGCAATTCAGCATAACTGAAAGGCCCCAGATGCACAGGCTATATTAAGCTATTATCCAGCTGTCAATCAGCTACAGACAAGAAAATTACAACATCTTTTGGAATGCACGAGAACAACACCCTAGAACCACAGTTACATGATTGAGAGGGTGGACTACAGCAATTATCAGGATAAAAAAAGCTGCTAAAGTCCACTCTGATATAATTATAAAAAGTTTGATTCTCTGCCAATTGGTCTCTTAATATCACTTCTTACATGCAAGGTAAACGTGCATGTGGCATACAGCTTTGTATAGCTTCAAATAGCTGGGGATTGGGAATCAGATTATGGGTCAGGGTCCCAAATAGTAGATTCATTGCAAGCAAAACTCCGAGGCAGGTGGATTCCTCAAAGAATAGCTTTATTGGAATTATCAAATTGGCACATATCTGGTGAAAACAAACTCTGAAGAGCCCCTTGGTTTTCACCTAATTAAAAGTAAAAAAAAAAATTCCCCAATCCCAAACAATTAGTCAAATGGCCCAATCAATGCAGCTTCCACTGGTCTGGTGACATCGGTCCTCTTCCTCCAGCCAGGTGTCCCCAGGTGAAATAATTTAATTTTGACTACACAACCCCAGCTATCTCTAATCCCCCCTACCTATCCCTCAGTCCAGTATGGCAGCACTGAAGCTCCAAGATGGCTTCAGCCAGGTCAGCTTCAAGGTTGACATTATGACCGTGGCTTTGGCCACCATTCTGGTCCCAATGTCAGTAGTGAATGGAGGGGGCTCTTCTCTTTTTTGCAATCTTTTAGCTAAAAATACCTGCTGTGCTTAAACAACATTTGCTGAAACAACATGGAAGGCAACAACAAGGGTATTTTAACACACAATGAATTTTAAGAAGGACTTTTATCACAGGCCACCATCTGGAGTTGTTCCACACACCCACACACTTCGATGTCTCTGTTGTTGCCTTATATTTTGCTTTATTAAGAGCTGGCAAGTGGAATCTCCATACAATGTCAGATAATAACCTTGGTGGTTTTAAGGCTGGTATTTACCTTTGAGTAAGTTGAAAAACCAGGATATTCATTGTAAGTTGTTTATTCCTCCCTGACGTGCTTTTATTGCAGTTACCTCCAACTAATTGAATAAAAAAAATTCTTAAGCTATCATTCATAGTATTTCTCTGTGCTTGGTTATTAGTTATTATTTCTAATAAATGATATTTCAGTCTCCATTTTAGCTAGTGAGATACATATATCTTTCAGGGAATAGAAATGCTTGTTTAATGTAACATAGTTCATAAATGGGCAGACTGGATTTTAACTATTTGCTCGTTTTCACTTAGAAGTTTTACAGAATAAACTTTTTAATTATCTTGCAAATAAAAATGTTGACCTGTGGTGATTTGTGACAGAGACTGTTTCTAACATTCATTCATGAATTAGATAAGCTTCTGAAGACTTTGTTTAGTTTTAAGTATTATTTGAACTTCGATTACTAAATCCATGTTCTACAGACAAGCTTATCAATCAAGATCAATAAATAAAATTGTATCAAAGGGACAGACCTCTGGACAAGGTTGTACTCAAATGGTGTATTTACCAAAATGAGGACCACTCATTACAGTGGCCTTATTTCCAATAAATGATTGTAGGACATCAGACTACATGTTCTGATTTACAGGAGAACAGGAAACAGGAAAAAATGTTCTATTTTACACTTTCTTTCTTTGCCTGATACCCACACTAGTGTGCATGTAGCCCTTTCCATATTTGAAATATGTTTGCTATCTGGAATGTGTTGTCTTTCAAACAACGGTTTGGATAGCTAAAGAACAAGGTTGAAAACATGTTGACTTATTTGAAATTTCTTTGTTGGCCATTTTCAATTGCACATTTTTTTAAAAAAAATATACAACTCATTGTAAATATCGTACAAAAATTACAGTGTGGCATTAATAAATTATTGTTGTCATCTAACAACCAGAAACAGCCACCTATTAGACAGATTGAGTGATTAATCCTTCAGTGAGGTTCGTGTGATTGCTGCATTTTAAAATTATCATTGAAGTCCAGATTCTGTGTGCTTTTAATGCTCTTTTCTCCCCACCCACCTATCCCCCCCAAAAATTGGGCCACTTATTTCCATTTCACTTGCTGTTTCCTTTTGTATTTACAGCCTCAAAAGCTATCATTTTTATGTTTTTCCAATGTGATCTGCAGCCATGCTGTATGAAATATTATGAAACAAGCCAACCAAACTGTTGCAAATAAGATTAACCAACAGTCACAAATATTCTGTTCATTATTGTGTTGGCTTCATGTCTGGTTCAGCTTCAGTCTCAGGGCTCTTTTGGAATACTAAGCAAGTATGCTAATAATCTCCATCTGGCTCTATTTCACCAATGTCTCTTCCCTCAAAGCATAAAGGTATCCTTTTCTACCACAATCCTAAAACCTTCCATTCTCATCCTGTACCCAATCATTTAATTGCAGTGGGAAGAGCAGGGCATAGTATTGTTTGCCCTTTATTACTTTAAGGTAAAAGAGATAAATGCCATGTATTTTTTTTTCCATACTTCTTCATCAAGCATGGTATGTGCAAATGAATGCCTGCCAGGTTTTGGGATTATAACTCTATAACCTTCAGAAAGCAGCGGTCAGGGGATTGTGAGAATTGCCATCCCAAATAATCAGTAGTTAGTTGGTAGCCTATGCATAAGCCTTTAGTGACTCAGGCAGGCTAATTTTGCCCATTTTTCATGATACCCAGTTCATGAACATGATTTGCCTTTCTCTTTGACCATATTGGGCTTTTGGAATAATATTCACTTTTAATTTAGTACAAAATATATTGCTTTGTATTCAGAAGCCTTCCAATTACTTCCAACACACATACCATAATCTTGTACCTATTTATTCCCTTCCTATTTGGTAGACTTCAGTACAATATTAAAAAATATTAAAGACAAGAATAACAATGAAACTATAATGTTCCGCTGAGTAGAAATAAATAAAAGAATATGAATCTGTGAAAAAGGGATAGATGTGTCATAAAACATCTGAAATGAAAAAATGATTGAACAGGAAAGATAAGAGAATGTTATTATTTTGTCACTAAAATGTTGATTAAGGCAAAGCTATGGTAGGAACTTTCAGGAAATTCTGAAGAATGGAAGAGAGATATAGTGTCATGAGGCTATTTGGCAAGCATTTGATGATAATAAGATGGTTTCTTTTTATACTTTATATTTCTTTTCTACAGAAAACAAATGTACCTCATTGGCAGAGGCTTGGAGAGGGATCTTGGAGCCCTAGTAAACAATCACTTGAATATGAGCCAACAGTGTGCTGCAGCTGCCAAAAAAGCCAACAGGGTCTTAAGCTGCATTAACAGATGGGTAGAATCAAGCTCATGTGAAATGTTAATACCACTTTATAATGCCTTGGTAAGACCAAACTTGCAATATTGCAACCAGTTTGGTCTCCACAATATGCAAAGATGTTGCGACTTTACAAAGAGTGCCGAGAAGAACAACAAAGATGATTAGGGGATTGGAGGTTAAAACATATGAAGAACAGTTGCAAGAATTGTGTATGTCTAGTTCAATGAAAAGAAGGGCTAGGGATGACATGATAGCAGAGTTCCAATATTTGAGGGGCTCCCACAAGGAAGAGGGGAGTCAATCTACTCTTCAAAACATCTGAAGACAGGACAAGAATTGATGGATATAAACTAATCAAGGAAGGAACCAGCCTAGAACTAAGGAGAAATTTCCTGACAGTTAGAGCAATTAATCAGTGGAATGAGTTGCATCCAGAAGTTGTTGGTGATCCAACACTGGATACTTTAAAAATCAGATTTGACAGCCAATTGTCTGAAACGGTATAGCGTTTCCTGCTTGAGCTGGGAGTTGGACTAGTAGACTTCCAAGATCCCTTCCAAGTCTGTTATTCTGTGAAACTCAGATTTCCATTCAATAATAGATGTCACACACTGTATATGGAACTCTTGGCTAGAATTCGGACTGAATTGTATTGAAAACGGAGCGGCATTTAGATATTGTGCCTTTTCAAAAAAAACAGGACTGTTTATTCCATTTGTGGTAAACCGTGTAGCATGTCAAAATAAAACTTTCATGCAGAGTCGTAAGATGTGCCTGACTGCTCTCCAAAATGTGATCATTTAATTATTCATGTGAACAGAATGTTTGAAGAGCATGTGCAGCAGCTTGTAGCAGAATTGCTTAAAGGAATGTTTTAGCAGGTTTTATTAATGTGATCGCTTCTTGACTTGCATTGGGTGTGGCCTTGTTTGGCATACGAGGGAAAAGAGATCAGGGCAGTTGTCAGTGTTTGAGAAAGTTTCTGATTAAGCCCACCTGCTATAGAACTTAATATTGTAAGCAGAAAATGCATTTTTCAGCACCAAACTAGCAGAATAGGGTTGCAAGACTAGAAGGCCTGATCAGAGAAAGAACTTGAACACAAGGAGAGAGCAACTGAAGTAGAACACTTCTCAGTACAGATAGTCCTCAGTTTAAAACCACAATTGGGATTTGAATGTCCATTGCTAGGCAACGGAATTGTTAAATGAGTGGTTTCTGATCAGTGAATCACTGAGCTATTAAGTAAATCATGCCATTTTTAAGGAAATTTGACATATTTATATTTATTTATTTGTCAAGAACGTATTAGGTAATAAGTATAAACATGGATTGGATACATAAAGATACAAATAGAGGAAACATTAGGACAGGGACAGTAGAAGGAAATGACCCCAGGACATTGCAACCCTCGTAAATATACTCTGGTTGCCAAGCTCCAAAATTTTGATCTCATGACTGAGGGGATTCTGCTATTATTGTTAAGTGCAATGACTGCTTCTAAGATACTTTTTTCAGTGCTGTTGTGACTTCAAATGGACACTAAGCGAATGGTTGTAGATCAAGGACTAATTTTATATACAATTGATCAGAGAAGGGACATATCAGGGGTTGGTTCTACTTACCTTTACTACCGGTTCGCAACGGGATCGTATGCGCAGATCATCTATGACAACATCCGGGTGGGTGGGCAAAGCCTTCCCCCGGTTTTACTACCGGTTTGCAAGAACTGGACTGAACCGGGGGCAACTCACCACTGGGACATATGGTTTAGATTAGGGTGATAACTCTTTTTCTATGGGAAACTTTAAGTTGTGGACATTGACTATGTGATGGCATTAGACTACATTGTGTCTGAAATATAACAGTTAACAGTAACAGAGTTGGAAGGGATCTTGGAGGTCATCTAGTCCAACCCCCTGCTCATGAAGGAGACCTGTATTAGGGATTTGAACTGCTAAACTACTGACTTTTCTGATTGACAAGCTCAGTATCTTAGCCACTGAGCCACCTAGTGAGGTATGTATGTGTGTGTGTGTGTGTATATATATATATATATATATATATATATATATATATATATAGGTCTTTGGTTGTTCGGGTTTTCTCCCGTGTAAAATTGGAAGTGTCTTGGCGACGTTTCGACGAAGTCTCATTCGTCATCTTCAGGCTTCAGCTTCGTGCTTCTGGGAGCAATGTGTGATCGCAGCTGTTTCTTCCTTTTAACTGCTAGTGGGGGTTTGAACTGATTGGGTGGGAGCTTGGCTGTGCTCTGATTGGATGGGGTTTTCTGTGCTCTGATTGGCTGGGGTGTGTCCTGTGTTGGTGGGGGCTTGGTTGTGCTCAGTCTAGTCTGTGCTGCAGGGGGATTTGAGCTGGTGAGCTGCATAGCTGTTGTTTGGCTTTGTGGTCGTGCTACATCTTCATAGTGGGTGTCAGTCTGCTGCATGAATGGATTGGAGGGGTTTGTAATGGCTAATGTTGCAGCTGCGGTCTGGCTTCTGGTCCTTGGTCGTGCTTCATGATCAGTGTGGGTTTGGGTCTGCTTTCTGGGTGGATGTGCGGTGGTGACATCCTGTGTGGACCTTGTGAGTGTGGGTCTGGTGTCATTCCTCGTGTTAGGGACTCGTTTGTCAATAAGGGCGGGTTTCCAAATGGCTGGTAGGCTGGTAGGGGAGGTGTCATCTCGTTTGTTCATGCTGTGTGGGCGTTTTTCTATCTCAATGGCTTCTCTGATTATTCTGTTGTTAAAGTGTTCAGTTTTGGCGATAGTTCTGGTCTTTTTAAAGTCAATATCATGTCCTGTGACTTTAAAGTGTTGGACCAGGGAAGAAGTTGGTTCCTCTTTTTTGAATGAGTTCTTGTGTTCTTCAATGCGTGCACTTATTCTTCTGTTGGTTTGTCCGAAGTATGTGGTGGGGCAGGCGGTGCATGGGATTTCATATACTCCTTGATTTTCTAACTCAATTTTGTCTTTGGGGTTTCTTAGGATGGTGGATATTTTTGGTTTGTGCAGAATGTTGTCTTGATGTTATGTTTGTGGAGGATCTTGCTGATTCTGTCTGTGGTGCCTTTTATATATGGGAGGAGGGCTGTGCCGTTTTCTTGTTCTCTGTCTTGGATTTTAGTGGGGGGTTCTTTTTGGATTAGTTTGGTAATCTTATTTCTTTGGAATCCATTGGATGTTAGTACGTTAGTGAGAGTGTCTAGTTCGGGTTTTAGGTGTTGTTCATCAGCTAAGCATTTTGTTCTAGAGATGAGTGTCTTGGCTACGGAGTTGATCTGTGCTGGGTGGTGGTGTGAGAGTGCATGCAGATAGCGGTTTGTGTGTGTTTTCTTCTGGTAGATGGTGTGTCCTAGGGAGCCATTGGGTTTCTGTAGACTAAGACATCCAGGAAGGAAGTTGGTTATTAACTTCTGTTTCCATGGTGAACTGTATTTTGGGGTGTAGGCTATTGAGGTGTGTGAGGAAGTTTTCAAGTTTTTCTTTCCGTGTGGCCAGATTATGAAGGTGTCGTCTACGTATCTGAGCCAGAGTTTGGGTTTGTGATCAGATTTTCTAGTGCTTGGGTTTCAAAGTGTTCCATGTAGAGGTTGGCAATGACAGGTGAGAGGGGTGATCCCATGGGTGCTCCTTCTATTTGTTTGTATTTTTGTCCGTTATAGATGAAGTATGTGTTGGATAGGCAGTGGTTGGTCAGATCTAGGATGTGCTTGGGGGGGTTATATTTGTTTTGGATAGCTGTCAAGGCTTCTTTGATTGGCACTTGGGTGAAGAGGATATGACATCAAAGCTCACGAGTAGGTCGCTGGGCTGTAAGTTTTGTTTCTTTATGATCTCTATGAACTGGACTGAGTTTTTTACGTGTGAGGTGATGGATTCTGCATAGGGCTGTAGTTGTTTGGCGAGAAATTTGGCTAGGTTTTGTAGAGGTGAGCCTATGGAGCTGACTATGGGTCTGAGTGGGGGTTCCTTCTTTGTGTATCTTGGGAGGCCATAGAGCTTAGGGCATCTGGATGATTTCTCTGGGAATGATTCTTTGTTGGATTTCTTCGCTGATGGGGAGGCTTTTATTTTGGATCTAGTGGTTTTTCTAGGTAGGTGGTGGGGTCTGTGTTTAGGGGCTTGTATGCAGGGTCTTGGAGTAGGTTGGTTAATTTGGTTTGGTAGTCAGATGTGTTCATAACCACCGTGGCGTTGCCCTTGTCTGCTGGTAGGATTATTATGCTGGTATCTTTTTCAGGTTAAGTAGTGCTGTCTGTTCCTCTTTGGGTAAGTTGCTTTTGGGTGGCTTGCTGCTGCAGAGGATGTTGGAGATCTTGAGTCTGATTTTGTTAGCGCCATCGGGTTGATTTTGGTCAGGCTGGTTTCAACTCCGCATATAATGGTTTCGTGGGGATGTATTTGGGAGTGACTGCAAAGTTGAATCCTTTGGAAAGGACATCGGTTTCAGCTTTGGTGAGGATCCTATCTGAGATGTTATGCACTGTTTGTTTCATGTGTTGCTGTGAGGGTGGAGGGTTTGTTTCTGGCGTTCTTGTAGTCTTCGGAGTTTGTTGGTGTGCGTGTCTGTCTTGAGGGTGGTCTGTGTTTCGGCTCTCAGACGGCAAGTTGTTTTGGATTTGTCCCAAAGTGCAGGGTGCATCTTGTTGCTGAGTTTGAGGTGAAGTGTGAGGAGATCTTTGTTGATTTGATCTAGGAGGAATCTTTTTGTGTGAAGTTCATTTCTGATTAAGGCCAATTCTGTTCTTTTTAGGATGCGTTTGGTGGCTGCAGAGTTGGAGTGGAATTTCAATTGGAAGCATTTGGGGATTAAATTTTGATCGCGGCAGTTTCGTAGGAATGCGAGGTCACATAAAATGGAAGCTCTTTGGACTTCTAGTTTTTCATAGGTCCTGGTCAGATGGTGGATTTCCTCCCCGTAGAGGTGCAATATTTGTTTTCTGAGGTTTTCACGGGTGTTTGTATATAGGTCTTTGGTTGTTCGGTTTTCTCCGTGTAAAATTGGAAGTGTCTTGGCGACGCTTCGACGAAGTCTCATTCGTCATCTTCAGGCTTCAGCCGTGCTTCTGGGAGCAATGTGTGATCGCAGCTGTTTCTTCCTTTTAACTGCTAGTGGGGTTTGAACTGATTGGGTGGGAGCTTGGCTGTGCTCTGATTGGATGGGGGTTTTCTGTGCTCTGATTGGCTGGGGTGTGTCCTGTGTTGGTGGGGGCTTGGTTGTGCTCAGTCTAGTCTGTGCTGCAGGGGGATTTGAGCTGGTGAGCTGCATAGCTGTTGTTTGGCTTTGTGGTCGTGCTACATCTTCATAGTGGGTGTCAGTCTGCTGCATGAATGGATTGGAGGGTTTGTAATGGCTAATGTTGCAGCTGCGGTCTGGCTTCTGGTCCTTGGTCGTGCTTCATGATCAGTGTGGGTTTGGGTCTGCTTTCTGGGTGGATGTGCGGTGGTGACATCCTGTGTGGACCTCGTGAGTGTGGGTCTGGTGTCATTCCTCGTGTTAGGGACTCGTTTGTCAATAAGGGCGGGTTTCCAAATGGCTGGTAGGCGGAGGTGTCATCTCGTTTGTTCATGCTGTGTGGGCGTTTTCTATCTCAATGGCTTCTCTGATTATTCTGTTGTTAAAGTGTTCAGTTTTGGCGATAGTTCTGGTCTTTTAAAGTCAATATCATGTCCTGTGACTTTAAAGTGTTGGACCAGGAAGAAGTTAGTTCCTCTTTTGAATGAGTTCTTGTGTTCTTCAATCGTGCACTTATTCTTCTGTTGGTTTGTCCAATGTATGTGGTGGGGCAGGCGGTGCATGGGATTTCATATACTCCTTGATTTTCTAACTCAATTTTGTCTTTGGGGTTTCTTAGGATGGTGGATATTTTTGGTTTGTGCAGAATGCTGTCTTGATGTTATGTTTGTGGAGGATCTTGCTGATTCTGTCTGTGGTGCCTTTTATATATGGGAGGAGGGCTGTGCCGTTTTCTTGTTCTCTGTCTTGGGTTTTAGTGGGGGTTCTTTTGGATTAGTTTGGTAATCTTATTTCTCTGGAATCCATTGGATGTTAGTACGTTAGTGAGAGTGTCTAGTTCGGGTTTTAGGTGTTGTTCGTCAGCTAAGCATTTTGTTCTAGAGATGAGTGTCTTGGCTACGGAGTTGATCTGTGCTGGGTGGTGGTGTGAGAGTACATGCAGATAGCGGTTTGTGTGTGTTTTCTTCTGGTAGATGGTGTGTCCTAGGGAGCCATTGGGTTTTCTGTGCTCTGATTGGCTGGGGTGTGTCCTGTGTTGGTGGGGGCTTGGTTGTGCTCAGTCTAGTCTGTGCTGCAGGGGATTTGAGCTGGTGAGCTGCATAGCTGTTGTTTGGCTTTGTGGTCGTGCTACATCTTCATAGTGGGTGTCAGTCTGCTGCATGAATGGATTGGAGGGTTTGTAATGGCTAATGTTGCAGCTGCGGTCTGGCTTCTGGTCCTTGGTCGTGCTTCATGATCAGTGTGGGTTTGGGTCTGCTTTCTGGGTGGATGTGCGGTGGTGACATCCTGTGTGGACCTCGTGAGTGTGGGTCTGGTGTCATTCCTCGTGTTAGGGACTCGTTTGTCAATAAGGGCGGGTTTCCAAATGGCTGGTAGGCGGAGGTGTCATCTCGTTTGTTCATGCTGTGTGGGCGTTTATCTCAATGGCTTCTCTGATTATTCTGTTGTTAAAGTGTTCAGTTTTGGCGATAGTTCTGGTCTTTTAAAGTCAATATCATGTCCTGTGACTTTAAAGTGTTGGACCAGGAAGAAGTTGGTTCCTCTTTTGAATGAGTTCTTGTGTTCTTCAATCGTGCACTTATTCTTCTGTTGGTTTGTCCAATGTATGTGGTGGGGCAGGCGGTGCATGGGATTTCATATACTCCTTGATTTTCTAACTCAATTTTGTCTTTGGGGTTTCTTAGGATGGTGGATATTTTTGGTTTGTGCAGAATGCTGTCTTGATGTTATGTTTGTGGAGGATCTTGCTGATTCTGTCTGTGGTGCCTTTTATATATGGGAGGAGGGCTGTGCCGTTTTCTTGTTCTCTGTCTTGGATTTTAGTGGGGGTTCTTTTGGATTAGCTTGGTAATCTTATTTCTTTGGAATCCATTGGGTGTTAGTATGTTAGTGAGAGTGTCTAGTTCGGGTTTTAGGTGTTGTTCATCAGCTAAGCATTTTGTTCTAGAGATGAGTGTCTTGGCTACGGAGTTGATCTGTGCTGGGTGGTGGTGTGAGAGTGCATGCAGATAGCGGTTTGTGTGTGTTTTCTTCTGGTAGATGGTGTGTCCTAGGGAGCCATTGGGTTTCTTGTAGACTAAGACATCCAGGAAGGAAGTTGGTTATTAACTTCTGTTTCCATGGTGAACTGTATTTTGGGGTGTAGGCTATTGAGGTGTGTGAGGAAGTTTTCAAGTTTTTCTTTCCGTGTGGCCAGATTATGAAGGTGTCGCTACATATCTGAGCCAGAGTTTGGGTTTGTGATCAGATTTTTCTAGTGCTTGGGTTTCAAAGTGTTCCATGTAGAGGTTGGCAATGACAGGTGAGAGGGTGATCCCATGGGTGCTCCTTCTATTTGTTTGTATTTTTGTCCGTTATAGATGAAGTATGTGTTGGATAGGCAGTGGTTGGTCAGATCTAGGATGTGCTTGGGGGTTATATTTGTTTTGGATAGCTGTCAAGGCTTCTTTGATTGGCACTTGGGTGAAGAGGATATGACATCAAAGCTCACGAGTAGGTCGCTGGGCTGTAAGTTTTGTTTCTTTATGATCTCTATGAACTGGAATGAGTTTTTACGTGTGAGGTGATGGATTCTGCATAGGGCTGTAGTTGTTTGGCGAGAAATTTGGCTAGGTTTTGTAGAGGTGAGCCTATGGAGCTGACTATGGGTCTGAGTGGGGGTTCCTTCTTTGTGTATCTTGGGAGGCCAGAGCTTAGGGCATCTGGATGATTTCTCTGGGAATGATTCTTTGTTGGATTTCTTCGCTGATGGGGAGGCTTTTATTTTGGATCTAGTGGTTTTTCTAGGTAGGTGGTGGGGTCTGTTTTAGGGGCTTGTATGCAGGGTCTTGGAGTAGGTTGGTTAATTTGGTTTGGTAGTCAGATGTGTTCATAACCACCGTGGCGTTGCCCTTGTCTGCTGGTAGGATTATTATGCTGGTATCTTTTTTCAGGTTAAGTAGTGCTGTCTGTTCCTCTTTGGGTAAGTTGCTTTTGGGTGGCTTGCTGCTGCAGAGGATGTTGGTGATCTCGAGTCTGATTTTGTTAGCCTCATCGGGGTTGATTTTGGTCAGGCTGGTTTCAACTCCATATAATGGTCTCAGTGGGGATGTATTTGGGAGTGACTGCAAAGTTGAATCCTTTGGAAAGGACATCGGTTTCAGCTTTGGTGAGGATCCTATCTGAGATGTTATGCACTGTTTGTTTCATGTGTTGCTGTGAGGGTGGAGGGGTTTGTTTCTGGCGTTCTTGTAGTCTTCGGAGTTTGTTGGTGTGCGTGTCTGTCTTGAGGGTGGTCTGTGATTCGCTCTCCAGACGGCAAGTTGTTTTGGATTTGTCCCAAAGTGCAGGGTGCATCTTGTTGCTGAGTTTGAGGTGAAGTGTGAGGAGATCTTTGTTGATTTGATCTAGGAGGAATCTTTTTGTGTGAAGTTCATTTCTGATTAAGGCCAATTCTGTTCTTTTTAGGATGCGTTTGGTGGCTGCAGAGTTGGAGTGGAATTTCAATTGGAAGCATTTGGGGATTAAATTTTGATCGCGGCAGTTTCAGAGGAATGCGAGGTCACATAAAATGGAAGCTCTTTGGACTTCTAGTTTTCATAGGTCCTGGTCAGATGGTGGATTTCCTCCCGTAGAGGTGCAATATTTGTTTTCTGAGGTTTTCACGGTGTTTGTATATAGGTCTTTGGTTGTTCGGGTTTTCTCCGTGTAAAATTGGAAGTGTCTTATGACGCTTCGACGAAGTCTCATTCGTCATCTTCAGGCTTCAGCTTCGTGCTTCTGGGAGCAATGTGTGATCGCAGCTGTTTCTTCCTTTTAACTGCTAGTGGGGTTTGAACTGATTGGGTGGGAGCTTGGCTGTGCTCTGATTGGATGGGGTTTTCTGTGCTCTGATTGGCTGGGGTGTGTCCTGTGTTGGTGGGGGCTTGGTTGTGCTCAGTCTAGTCTGTGCTGCAGGGGATTTGAGCTGGTGAGCTGCATAGCTGTTGTTTGGCTTTGTGGTCGTGCTACATCTTCATAGTGGGTGTCAGTCTGCTGCATGTATGGATTGGAGGGGTTTGAAATGGCTAATGTTGCAGCTGCGGTCTGGCTTCTGGTCCTTGGTCGTGCTTCATGATCAGTGTGGATTTGGGTCTGCTTTCTGGGTGGATGTGCGGTGGTGACATCCTGTGTGGACCTCGTGAGTGTGGGTCTGGTGTCATTCCTCGTGTTAGGAACTCGTTTGTCAATAAGGGCGGGTTTCCAAATGGCTGGTAGGCGGGAGGTGTCATCTCGTTTGTTCATGCTGTGTGGGCGTTTATCTCAATGGCTTCTCTGATTATTCTGTTGTTAAAGTGTTCAGTTTTGGCGATAGTTCTGGTCTTTTTAAAGTCAATATCATGTCCTGTGACTTTAAAGTGTTGGACCAGGGAAGAAGTTGGTTCCTCTTTTTTGAATGAGTTCTTGTGTTCTTCAATGCGTGCACTTATTCTTCTGTTGGTTTGTCCAATGTATGTGGTGGGGCAGGCGGTGCATGGGATTTCATATACTCCTTGATTTTCTAACTCAATTTTGTCTTTGGGGTTTCCTAGGATGGTGGATATTTTTGGTTTGTGCAGAATGCTGTCTTGATGTTATGTTTGTGGAGGATCTTGCTGATTCTGTCTGTGGTGCCTTTTATATATGGGAGGAGGGCTGTGCTTTTCTTGTTCTCTGTCTTGGGTTTTAGTGGGGGTTCTTTTGGATTAGTTTGGTAATCTTATTTCTCTGGAATCCATTGGATGTTAGTACGTTAGTGAGAGTGTCTAGTTCGGTTTTAGGTGTTGTTCATCAGCTAAGCATTTTGTTCTAGAGATGAGTGTCTTGGCTACGGAGTTGATCTGTGCTGGGTGGTGGTGTGAGAGTGCATGCAGATAGCGGTTTGTGTGTGTTTTCTTCTGGTAGATGGTGTGTCCTAGGGAGCCATTGGGTTTCTTGTAGACTAAGACATCCAGAAAGGGAGTTGGTTATTAACTTCTGTTTCCATGGTGAACTGTATTTTGGGGTGTAGGCTATTGAGGTGTGTGAGGAAGTTTTCAAGTTTTTCTTTCCGTGTGGCCAGATTATGAAGGTGTCGTCTACATATCTGAGCCAGAGTTTGGGTTTGTGATCAGATTTTTCTAGTGCTTGGGTTTCAAAGTGTTCCATGTAGAGGTTGGCAATGACAGGTGAGAGGGTGATCCCATGGGTGCGCCTTCTATTTGTTTGTATTTTTGTCCGTTATAGATGAAGTATGTGTTGGATAGGCAGTGGTTGGTCAGATCTAGGATGTGCTTGGGGGTTATATTTGTTTTGGATAGCTGTCAAGGCTTCTTTGATTGGCACTTGGGTGAAGAGGATATGACATCAAAGCTCACGAGTAGGTCGCTGGGCTGTAAGTTTTGTTTCTTTATGATCTCTATGAACTGGAATGAGTTTTTACGTGTGAGGTGATGGATTCTGCATAGGGCTGTAGTTGTTTGGCGAGAAATTTGGCTAGGTTTTGTAGAGGTGAGCCTATGGAGCTGACTATGGGTCTGAGTGGGGTTCCTTCTTTGTGTATCTTGGGGAGGCCATAGAGCTTAGGGCATCTGGATGATTTCTCTGGGAATGATTCTTTGTTGGATTTCTTCGCTGATGGGGAGGCTTTTATTTTGGATCTAGTGGTTTTTCTAGGTAGGTGGTGGGGTCTGTTTTAGGGGCTTGTATGCAGGGTCTTGGAGTAGGTTGGTTAATTTGGTTTGGTAGTCAGATGTGTTCATAACCACCGTGGCGTTGCCCTTGTCTGCTGGTAGGATTATTATGCTGGTATCTTTTTTCAGGTTAAGTAGTGCTGTCTGTTCCTCTTTGGGTAAGTTGC
Organism: Ahaetulla prasina; assembly: GCF_028640845.1. Lineage (NCBI taxonomy): Eukaryota > Metazoa > Chordata > Lepidosauria > Squamata > Colubridae > Ahaetulla > Ahaetulla prasina. Next base: position 70,906,985 of record NC_080541.1, on the reverse strand, counting down.
TTTTGGGTGGCTTGCTGGTGCAGAGGATGTTGGAGATCTTGAGTCTGATTTTGTTAGCGTCATCGGGGTTGATTTTGGTCAGGCTGGTTTCAACTCCGCATATAATGGTCTCAGTGGGGATGTATTTGGGAGTGACTGCAAAGTTGAATCCTTTGGAAAGGACATCGGTTTCAGCTTTGGTGAGGATCCTATCTGAGATGTTATGCACTGTTTGTTTCATGTGTTGCTGTGAGGGTGGAGGGGTTTGTTTCTGGCGTTCTTGTAGTCTTGAGTTTGTTGGTGTGGGTGTCTGTCTTGAGGGTGGTCTGTGTTTCGCCTCCCCAGACGGCAAGTTGTTTGGATTTGTCCCAAAGTGCAGGGTGCATCTTGTTGCTGAGTTTGAGGTGAAGTGTGAGGAGATCTTTGTTGATTTGATCTAGGAGGAATCTTTTTGTGTGAAGTTCATTTCTGATTAAGGCCAATTCTGTTCTTTTTAGGATGCGTTTGGTGGCTGCAGAGTTGGAGTGGAATTTCAATTGGAAGCATTTGGGGATTAAATTTTGATCTCGGCAGTTTCGTAGGAATGCGAGGTCACATAAAATGGAAGCTCTTTGGACTTCTAGTTTTTCATAGGTCCTGGTCAGATGGTGGATTTCCTCCCCGTAGAGGTGCAATATTTGTTTTCTGAGGTTTTCACGGGTGTTTGTATGTAGGTCTTTGGTTGTTCGGGTTTTCTCCCGTGTAAAATTGGAAGTGTCTTGGCGACGTTTCGACGAAGTCTCATTCGTCATCTTCAGGCTTCAACGTGCTTCTGGGAGCAATGTGTGATCGCAGCTGTTTCTTCCTTTTAACTGCTAGTGGGGTTTGAACTGATTGGGTGGGAGCTTGGCTGTGCTCTGATTGGATGGGGTTTTTCTGTGCTCTGATTGGCTGGGGTGTGTCCTGTGTTGGTGGGGGCTTGGTTGTGCTCAGTCTAGTCTGTGCTGCAGGGGATTTGAGCTGGTGAGCTGCATAGCTGTTGTTTGGCTTTGTGGTCGTGCTACATCTTCATAGTGGGTGTCAGTCTGCTGCATGTATGGATTGGAGGGGTTTGTAATGGCTAATGTTGCAGCTGCGGTCTGGCTTCTGGTCCTTGGTTGTGCTTCTTGATCAGTGTGGGTTTGGGTCTGCTTTCTGGGTGGATGTCGGTGGTGACATCCTGTGTGGACCTCGTGAGTGTGGGTCTGGTGTCATTCCTCGTGTTAGGGACTCGTTTGTCAATAAGGGCGGGTTTCAAATGGCTGGTAGGCGGAGGTGTCATCTCGTTTGTTCATGCTGTGTGTGGGCTTTCTATCTCAATGGCTTCTCTGATTATTCTGTTGTTAAAGTGTTCAGTTTTGGCGATAGTTCTGGTCTTTTAAAGTCAATATCATGTCCTGTGACTTTAAAGTGTTGGACCAGGAAGAAGTTGGTTCCTCTTTTGAATGAGTTCTTGTGTTCTTCAATCGTGCACTTATTCTTCTGTTGGTTTGTCCAATGTATGTGGTGGGGCAGGCGGTGCATGGGATTTCATATACTCCTTGATTTTCTAACTCAATTTTGTCTTTGGGGTTTCTTAGGATGGTGGATATTTTTGGTTTGTGCAGAATGCTGTCTTGATGTTATGTTTGTGGAGGATCTTGCTGATTCTGTCTGTGGTGCCTTTTATATATGGGAGGAGGGCTGTGCCATTTTCTTGCTCTCTGTCTTGGGATTTTAGTGGGGGTTCTTTTGGATTAGTTTGGTAATCTTATTTCTCTGGAATCCATTGGATGTTAGTACGTTAGTGAGAGTGTCTAGTTCGGTTTTAGGTGTTGTTCATCAGCTAAGCATTTTGTTCTAGAGATGAGTGTCTTGGCTACGGAGTTGATCTGTGCTGGGTGGTGGTGTGAGTGCGTGCAGATAGCGGTTTGTGTGTGTTTTCTTCTGGTAGATGGTGTGTCCTAGGGAGCCATTGGGTTTCTTGTAGACTAAGACATCTAGGAAGGAAGTTAGTTATTAACTTCTGTTTCCATGGTGAACTGTATTTTGGGGTGTAGGCTATTGAGGTGTGTGAGGAAGTTTTCAAGTTTTTCTTTCCGTGTGGCCAGATTATGAAGGTGTCGTCTCATATCTGAGCCAGAGTTTGGGTTTGTGATCAGATTTTTCTAGTGCTTGGGTTTCAAAGTGTTCCATGTAGAGGTTGGCAATGACAGGTGAGGGGTGATCCCATGGGTGCTCCTTCTATTTGTTTGTATTTTTGTCCGTTATAGATGAAGTATGTGTTGGATAGGCAGTGGTTGGTCAGATCTAGGATGTGCTTGGGGGGGTTATATTTGTTTTGGATAGCTGTCAAGGCTTCTTTGATTGGCACTTGGGTGAAGAGGGATATGACATCAAAGCTCACGAGTAGGTCGCTGGGCTGTAAGTTTTGTTTCTTTATGATCTCTATGAACTGGACTGAGTTTTTTACGTGTGAGGTGATGGATTCTGCATAGGGCTGTAGTTGTTTGGCGAGAAATTTGGCTAGGTTTTGTAGAGGTGAGCCTATGGAGCTGACTATGGGTCTGAGTGGGGTTCCTTCTTTGTGTATCTTGGGGAGGCCATAGAGCTTAGGGCATCTGGATGATTTCTCTGGGAATGATTCTTTGTTGGATTTCTTCGCTGATGGGGAGGCTTTTATTTTGGATCTAGTGGTTCTTTCTAGGTAGGTGGTGGGGTCTGTGTTTAGGGGCTTGTATGCAGGGTCTTGGAGTAGGTTGGTTAATTTGGTTTGGTAGTCAGATGTGTTCATAACCACCGTGGCGTTGCCCTTGTCTGCTGGTAGGATTATTATGCTGGTATCTTTTTTCAGGTTAAGTAGTGCTGTCTGTTCCTCTTTGGGTAAGTTGCTGTTGGGTGGCTTGCTGGTGCAGAGGATGTTGGTGATTTGAGTCTGATTTTGTTAGCGCCATCGGGGTTGATTTTGGTCAGGCTGGTTTCAACTCCGCATAATGGTTTCGTGGGATGTATTTGGGAGTGACTGCAAAGTTGAACTTTGGAAAGGACATCGGTTTCAGCTTTGGTGAGGATCCTATCTGAGATGTTATGCACTTTTTGTTTCATGTGTTGCTGTGAGGGTGGAGGGGTTTGTTTCTGGCGTTCTTGTAGTCTTCGAGTTTGTTGGTGTGCGTGTCTGTCTTGAGGGTGGTCTGTGTTTCGCCTCCAGACGGCAAGTTGTTTGATTTGTCCCAAAGTGCAGGGTGCATCTTGTTGCGGAGTTTGAGGTGAAGTGTGAGGAGATCTTTGTTGATTTGATCTAGGAGGAATCTTTTTGTGTGAAGTTCATTTCTGATTAAGGCCAATTCTGTTCTTTTTAGGATGCGTTTGGTGGCTGCAGAGTTGGAGTGGAATTTCAATTGGAAGCATTTGGGGATTAAATTTTGATCGCGGCAGTTTCAGAGGAATGCAGGTCACATAAAATGGAAGCTCTTTGGACTTCTAGTTTTCATAGGTCCTGGTCAGATGGTGGATTTCCTCCCGTGAGGTGCAATATTTGTTTTCTGAGGTTTTCACGGGTGTTCGTATATAGGTCTTTGGTTGTTCGGGTTTTCTCCCGTAAAATTGGAAGTGTCTTGGCGACGTTCATAAGTCTCATTCGTCATCTTCAGGCTTCAGCTTCGTGCTTCTGGGAGCAATGTGTGATCGCAGCTGTTTCTTCCTTTTAACTGCTAGTGGGGTTTGAACTGATTGGGTGGGAGCTTGGCTGTGCTCTGATTGGATGGGGTTTTCTGTGCTCTGATTGGCTGGGGTGTGTCCTGTGTTGGTGGGGGCTTGGTTGTGCTCAGTCTAATCTGTGCTGCAGGGGATTTGAGCTGGTGAGCTGCATAGCTGTTGTTTGGCTTTGTGGTCGCTACATCTTCATAGTGGGTGTCAGTCTGCTGCATGAATGGATTGGAGGGGTTTGTAATGGCTAATGTTGCAGCTGCGGTCTGGCTTCTGGTCCTTGGTCGTGCTTCATGATCAGTGTGGGTTTGGGTCTGCTTTCTGGGTGGATGTGCGGTGGTGACATCCTGTGTGGACCTTGTGAGTGTGGGTCTGGTGTCATTCCTCGTGTTAGGGACTCGTTTGTCAATAAGGGCGGGTTTCCAAATGGCTGGTAGGCGGAGTATCATCTCGTTTGTTCATGCTGTGGGCGTTTTCTATCTCAATGGCTTCTCTGATTATTCTGTTGTTAAAGTGTTCAGTTTTGGCGATAGTTCTGGTCTTTTAAAGTCAATATCATGTCCTGTGACTTTAAAGTGTTGGACCAGGGAAGAAGTTGGTTCCTCTTTTGAATGAGTTCTTGTGTTCTTCAATGCGTGCACTTATTCTTCTGTTGGTTTGTCCAATGTATGTGGTGGGGCAGGCGGTGCATGGGATTTCATATACTCCTTGATTTTCTAACTCAATTTTGTCCTTGGGGTTTCTTAGGATGGTGGATATTTTTGGTTTGTGCAGAATGCTGTCTTGATGTTATGTTTGTGGAGGATCTTGCTGATTCTGTCTGTGGTGCCTTTTATATATGGGAGGAGGGCTGTGCTTTTCTTGTTCTCTGTCTTGGTTTTAGTGGGGGTTCTTTTGGATTAGTTTGGTAATCTTATTTCTCTGGAATCCATTGGATGTTAGTACGTTAGTGAGAGTGTCTAGTTCGGTTTTAGGTGTTGTTCATCAGCTAAGCATTTTGTTCTGGAGATGAGTGTCTTGGCTACGGAGTTGATCTGTGCTGGGTGGGGGTGTGAGAATGCATGCAGATAGCAGTTTGTGTGTGTTTTCTTCTGGTAGATGGTGTGTCCTAGGGAGCCATTGGGTTTCCTGTAGAATAAGACATCCAGGAAGGGAAGTTGGTTGTTAACTTCTGTTTCCATGGGGAACTGTATTTTGGGGTGTAGGAAATTGTCAAGTTTTTCTTTCCCATGTGGCCAGATTATGAAGGTGTCGTCTACATATCTGAGCCAGAGTTTGGGTTTGTGATCAGATTTTTCTAGTGCTTGGGTTTCAAAGTGTTCCATGTAGAGGTTGGCAATGACAGGTGAGAAGGGTGATCCCATGGGTGCGCCTTCTATTTGTTTGTATTTTTGTCCGTTATAGATGAAATATGTGTTGGATAGGCAGTGGTTGGTCAGATCTAGGATGTGCTTGGGGGTTATATTTGTTTTGGATAGCTGTCAAGGCTTCTTTGATTGGCACTTGGGTGAAGAGGATATGACATCAAAGCTCACGAGTAGGTCGCTGGGCTGTAAGTTTTGTTTCTTTATGATCTCTATGAACTGGAATGAGTTTTTACGTGTGAGGTGATGGATTCTGCATAGGGCTGTAGTTGTTTGGCGAGAAATTTGGCTAGGTTTTGTAGAGGTGAGCCTATGGAGCTGACTATGGGTCTGAGTGGGGGTTCCTTCTTTGTGTATCTTGGGAGGCCATAGAGCTTAGGGCATCTGGATGATTTCTCTCTGGGAATGATTCTTTGTTGGATTTCTTCGCTGATGGGGAGGCTTTTATTTTGGATCTAGTGGTTTTTCTAGGTAGGTGGTGGGGTCTGTTTTAGGGGCTTGTATGCAGGGTCTTGGAGTAGGTTGGTTAATTTGGTTTGGTAGTCAGATGTGTTCATAACCACCGTATGGCGTTGCCCTTGTCTGCTGGTAGGATTATTATGCTGGTATCTTTTTCAGGTTAAGTAGTGCTGTCTGTTCCTCTTTGGGTAAGTTGCTTTTGGGTGGCTTGCTGGTGCAGAGGATGTTGGAGATCTTGAGTCTGATTTTGTTAGCGCCATCGGGGTTGATTTTGGTCAGGCTGGTTTCAACTCCGCATATAATGGTTTCGTGGGGATGTATTTGGGAGTGACTGCAAAGTTGAATCCTTTGGAAAGGACATCGGTTTCAGCTTTGGTGAGGATCCTATCTGAGATGTTATGCACTGTTTGTTTCATGTGTTGCTGTGAGGGTGGAGGGGTTTGTTTCTGGCGTTCTTGTAGTCTTCGGAGTTTGTTGGTGTGCGTGTCTGTCTTGAGGGTGGTCTGTGGTTCGCTCTCAGACGGCAAGTTGTTTTGGATTTGTCCCAAAGTGCAGGGTGCATCTTGTTGCTGAGTTTGAGGTGAAGTGTGAGGAGATCTTTGTTGATTTGATCTAGGAGGAATCTTTTTGTGTGAAGTTCATTTCTGATTAAGGCCAATTCTGTTCTTTTTAGGATGCGTTTGGTGGCTGCAGAGTTGGAGTGGAATTTCAATTGGAAGCATTTGGGGATTAAATTTTGATCGCGGCAGTTTCGTAGGAATGCGAGGTCACATAAAATGGAAGCTCTTTGGACTTCTAGTTTTTCATAGGTCCTGGTCAGATGGTGGATTTCCTCCCGTGAGGTGCAATATTTGTTTTCTGAGGTTTTCACGGTGTTTGTATATAGGTCTTTGGTTGTTCGGGTTTTCTCCGTAAAATTGGAAGTGTCTTGGCGACGTTCGATTAAGTCTCATTCGTCATCTTCAGGCTTCAGCCGTGCTTCTGGGAGCAATGTGTGATCGCAGCTGTTTCTTCCTTTTAACTGCTAGTGGGGTTTGAACTGATTGGGTGGGAGCTTGGCTGTGCTCTGATTGGATGGGGTTTTCTGTGCTCTGATTGGCTGGGGGTGTGTCCTGTGTTGGTGGGGGCTTGGTTGTGCTCAGTCTAGTCTGTGCTGCAGGGGGATTTGAGCTGGTGAGCTGCATAGCTGTTGTTTGGCTTTGTGGTCGTGCTACATCTTCATAGTGGGTGTCAGTCTGCTGCATGAATGGATTGGAGGGGTTTGTAATGGCTAATGTTGCAGCTGCGGTCTGGCTTCTGGTCCTTGGTCGTGCTTCATGATCAGTGTGGGTTTGGGTCTGCTTTCTGGGTGGATGTGCGGTGGTGACATCCTGTGTGGACCTTGTGAGTGTGGGTCTGGTGTCATTCCTCGTGTTAGGGACTCGTTTGTCAATAAGGGCGGGTTTCTAATGGCTGGTAGGCGGAGGTGTCATCTCGTTTGTTCATGCTGTGTGGGCGTTTTTCTATCTCAATGGCTTCTCTGATTATTCTGTTGTTAAAGTGTTCAGTTTTGGCGATAGTTCTGGTCTTTTTAAAGTCAATATCATGTCCTGTGACTTTAAAGTGTTGGACCAGGGAAGAAGTTGGTTCCTCTTTTTTGAATGAGTTCTTGTGTTCTTCAATGCGTGCACTTATTCTTCTGTTGGTTTGTCCAATGTATGTGGTGGGGCAGGCGGTGCATGGGATTTCATATACTCCTTGATTTTCTAACTCAATTTTGTCTTTGGGGTTTCTTAGGATGGTGGATATTTTTGGTTTGTGCAGAATGCTGTCTTGATGTTATGTTTGTGGAGGATCTTGCTGATTCTGTCTGTGGTGCCTTTTATATATGGGAGGAGGGCTGTGCCGTTTTCTTGTTCTCTGTCTTGGATTTTAGTGGGGGTTCTTTTGGATTAGCTTGGTAATCTTATTTCTTTGGAATCCATTGGATGTTAGTACGTTAGTGAGAGTGTCTAGTTCGGGTTTTAGGTGTTGTTCATCAGCTAAGCATTTTGTTCTAGAGATGAGTGTCTTGGCTACGGAGTTGATCTGTGCTGGGTGGTGGTGTGAGAGTGCATGCAGATAGCGGTTTGTGTGTGTTTTCTTCTGGTAGATGGTGTGTCCTAGGGAGCCATTGGGTTTTCTGTAGACTAAGACATCCAGGAAGGAAGTTGGTTATTAACTTCTGTTTCCATGGTGAACTGTATTTTGGGGTGTAGGCTATTGAGGTGTGTGAGGAAGTTTTCAAGTTTTTCTTTCCGTGTGGCCAGATTATGAAGGTGTCGTCTACATATCTGAGCCAGAGTTTGGGTTTGTGATCAGATTTTTCTAGAGCTTGGGTTTCAAAGTGTTCCATGTAGAGGTTGGCAATGACAGGTGAGAGGGTGATCCCATGGGTGCTCCTTCTATTTGTTTGTATTTTGTCCGTTATAGATGAAGTATGTGTTGGATAGGCAGTGGTTGGTCAGATCTAGGATGTGCTTGGGGGTTATATTTGTTTTGGATAGCTGTCAAGGCTTCTTTGATTGGCACTTGGGTGAAGAGGATATGACATCAAAGCTCACGAGTAGGTCGCTGGGCTGTAAGTTTTGTTTCTTTATGATCTCTATGAACTGGAATGAGTTTTTACGTGTGAGGTGATGGATTCTGCATAGGGCTGTAGTTGTTTGGCGAGAAATTTGGCTAGGTTTTGTAGAGGTGAGCCTATGGAGCTGACTATGGGTCTGAGTGGGGTTCCTTCTTTGTGTATCTTGGGGAGGCCATAGAGCTTAGGGCATCTGGATGATTTCTCTCTGGGAATGATTCTTTGTTGGATTTCTTCGCTGATGGGGGAGGCTTTTATTTTGGATCTAGTGGTTTTTTCTAGGTAGGTGGTGGGGTCTGTGTTTAGGGGCTTGTATGCAGGGTCTTGGAGTAGGTTGGTTAATTTGGTTTGGTAGTCAGATGTGTTCATAACCACCGTGGCGTTGCCCTTGTCTGCTGGTAGGATTATTATGCTGGTATCTTTTTTCAGGTTAAGTAGTGCTGTCTGTTCCTCTTTGGGTAAGTTGCTTTTGGGTGGCTTGCTGGTGCAGAGGATGTTGGAGATCTTGAGTCTGATTTTGTTAGCGTCATCGGGGTTGATTTTGGTCAGGCTGGTTTCAACTCCGCATATAATGGTCTCAGTGGGGATGTATTTGGGAGTGACTGCAAAGTTGAATCCTTTGGAAAGGACATCGGTTTCAGCTTTGGTGAGGATCCTATCTGAGATGTTATGCACTGTTTGTTTCATGTGTTGCTGTGAGGGTGGAGGGGTTTGTTTCTGGCGTTCTTGTAGTCTTCGGAGTTTGTTGGTGTGCGTGTCTGTCTTGAGGGTGGTCTGTGTTTCGGCACTCCAGACGGCAAGTTGTTTGGATTTGTCCCAAAGTGCAGGGTGCATCTTGTTGCTGAGTTTGAGGTGAAGTGTAAGGAGATCTTTGTTGATTTGATCTAGGAGGAATCTTTTTGTGTGAAGTTCATTTCTGATTAAGGCCAATTCTGTTCTTTTTAGGATGCGTTTGGTGGCTGCAGAGTTGGAGTGGAATTTCAATTGGAAGCATTTGGGGATTAAATTTTGATCGCGGCAGTTTCGTAGGAATGCGAGGTCACATAAAATGGAAGCTCTTTGGACTTCTAGTTTTTCATAGGTCCTGGTCAGATGGTGGATTTCCTCCCCGTAGAGGTGCAATATTTGTTTTCTGAGGTTTTCACGGGTGTTCGTATATAGGTCTTTGGTTGTTCGGGTTTTCTCCCGTGTAAAATTGGAAGTGTCTTGGCGACGTTTCGACGAAGTCTCATTCGTCATCTTCAGGCTTCAGCTTCGTGCTTCTGGGAGCAATGTGTGATCGCAGCTGTTTCTTCCTTTTAACTGCTAGTGGGGGTTTGAACTGATTGGGTGGGAGCTTGGCTGTGCTCTGATTGGATGGGGGTTTTTCTGTGCTCTGATTGGCTGGGGTGTGTCCTGTGTTGGTGGGTCTTGGTTGTGCTCAGTCTAGTCTGTGCTGCAGGGGGATTTGAGCTGGTGAGCTGCATAGCTGTTGTTTGGCTTTGTGGTCGTGCTACATCTTCATAGTGGGTGTCAGTCTGCTGCATGAATGGATTGGAGGGGTTTGTAATGGCTAATGTTGCAGCTGCGGTCTGGCTTCTGGTCCTTGGTCGTGCTTCATGATCAGTGTGGGTTTGGGTCTGCTTTCTGGGTGGATGTGCGGTGGTGACATCCTGTGTGGACCTTGTGAGTGTGGGTCTGGTGTCATTCCTCGTGTTAGGGACTCGTTTGTCAATAAGGGCGGGTTTCCAAATGGCTGGTAGGCGGGAGGTCTCATCTCGTAAGTACATGCAGTGTGGGCGTTTTTGTATCTCAATGGCTTCTGTGATTATTCTGTTGTTAAAGTGTTCAGTTTTGGCGATAGTTCTGGTCTTTTAAAGTCAATATCATGTCCTGTGACTTTAAAGTGTTGGACCAGGGAAGAAGTTGGTTCCTCTTTTTGAATGAGTTCTTGTGTTCTTCAATGCGTGCACTTATTCTTCTGTTGGTTTGTCCAATGTATGGTGGGGCAGGCGGTGCATGGGATTTCATATACTCCTTGATTTTCTAACTCAATTTTGTCTTTGGGGTTTCTTAGGATGGTGGATATTTTTCTGTTTGTGCAGAATGCTGTCTTGATGTTGTGTTTGTGGAGGATCTTGCTGATTCTGTCTGTGGTGCCTTTTATATATGGGAGGAGGGCTGTGCCGTTTTCTTGTTCTCTGTCTTGGATTTTAGTGGGGTTTGAACTGATTGGGTGGGAGCTTGGCTGTGCTCTGATTGGATGGGGTTTTCTGTGCTCTGATTGGCTGGGGTGTGTCCTGTGTTGGTGGGGGCTTGGTTGTGCTCAGTCTAGTCTGTGCTGCAGGGGGATTTGAGCTGGTGAGCTGCATAGCTGTTGTTTGGCTTTGTGGTCGTGCTACATCTTCATAGTGGGTGTCAGTCTGCTGCATGAATGGATTGGAGGGGTTTGTAATGGCTAATGTTGCAGCTGCGGTCTGGCTTCTGGTCCTTGGTCGTGCTTCATGATCAGTGTGGGTTTGGGTCTGCTTTCTGGGTGGATGTGCGGTGGTGACATCCTGTGTGGACCTTGTGAGTGTGGGTCTGGTGTCATTCCTCGTGTTAGGGACTCGTTTGTCAATAAGGGCGGGTTTCCAAATGGCTGGTAGGCGGGAGGTGTCATCTCGTTTGTTCATGCTGTGTGGGCGTTTTTCTATCTCAATGGCTTCTCTGATTATTCTGTTGTTAAAGTGTTCAGTTTTGGCGATAGTTCTGGTCTTTTAAAGTCAATATCATGTCCTGTGACTTTAAAGTGTTGGACCAGGGAAGAAGTTGGTTCCTCTTTTTGAATGAGTTCTTGTGTTCTTCAATCGTGCACTTTTTCTTCTGTTGTTTTGTCCAATGTATGTGGTGGGGCAGGCGGTGCATGGGATTTCATATACTCCTTGATTTTCTAACTCAATTTTGTCTTTGGGGTTTCTTAGGATGGTGGATATTTTTCTGTTTGTGCAGAATGCTGTCTTGATGTTGTGTTTGTGGAGGATCTTGCTGATTCTGTCTGTGGTGCCTTTTATATATGGGAGGAGGGCTGTGCCGTTTTCTTGTTCTCTGTCTTGGATTTTAGTGGGGGGTTCTTTTTGGGTTAGCTTGGTAATCTTATTTCTTTGGAATCCATTGGATGTTTGTACGTTAGTGAGAGGGTCTAGTTCGGTTTTAGGTGTTGTTCATCAGCTAAGCATTTTGTTCTGGAGATGAGTGTCTTGGCTACGGAGTTGATCTGTGCTGGGTGGTGGTGTGAGAGTGCGTGCAGATAGCGGTTTGTGTGTGTTTTCTTCTGGTAGATGGTGTGTCCTAGGGAGCCATTGGGTTTTCTGTAGACTAAGACATCCAGGAAGGGAAGTTGGTTATTAACTTCTGTTTCCATGGTGAACTGTATTTTGGGGTGTAGGCTATTGAGGTGTGTGAGGAAGTTTTCAAGTTTTTCTTTCCCGTGTGGCCAGATTATGAAGGTGTCGTCTACATATCTGAGCCAGAGTTTGGGTTTGTGATCAGATTTTTCTAGAGCTTGGGTTTCAAAGTGTTCCATGTAGAGATTGGCAATGACAGGTGAGAGGGGTGATCCCATGGGTGCTCCTTCTATTTGTTTGTATTTTTGTCCGTTATAGATGAAGTATGTGTTGGATAGGCAGTGGTTGGTCAGATCTAGGATGTGCTTGGGGGGGTTATATTTGTTTTGGATAGCTGTCAAGGCTTCTTTGATTGGCACTTGGGTGAAGAGGGATATGACATCAAAGCTCACGAGTAGGTCGCTGGGCTGTAAGTTTTGTTTCTTTATGATCTCTATGAACTGGACTGAGTTTTTTACGTGTGAGGTGATGGATTCTGCATAGGGCTGTAGTTGTTTGGCGAGAAATTTGGCTAGGTTTTGTAGAGGTGAGCCTATGGAGCTGACTATGGGTCTGAGTGGGGTTCCTTCTTTGTGTATCTTGGGGAGGCCATAGAGCTTAGGGCATCTGGATGATTTCTCTCTGGGAATGATTCTTTGTTGGATTTCTTCGCTGATGGGGGAGGCTTTTATTTTGGATCTAGTGGTTTTTTCTAGGTAGGTGGTGGGGTCTGTGTTTAGGGGCTTGTATGCAGGGTCTTGGAGTAGGTTGGTTAATTTGGTTTGGTAGTCAGATGTGTTCATAACCACCGTGGCGTTGCCCTTGTCTGCTGGTAGGATTATTATGCTGGTATCTTTTTTCAGGTTAAGTAGTGCTGTCTGTTCCTCTTTGGGTAAGTTGCTTTTGGGTGGCTTGCTGGTGCAGAGGATGTTGGAGATCTTGAGTCTGATTTTGTTAGCGTCATCGGGGTTGATTTTGGTCAGGCTGGTTTCAACTCCGCATATAATGGTTTCGGTGGGGATGTATTTGGGAGTGACTGCAAAGTTGAATCCTTTGGAAAGGACATCGGTTTCAGCTTTGGTGAGGATCCTATCTGAGATGTTATGCACTGTTTGTTTCATGTGTTGCTGTGAGGGGGGAGGGGTTTGTTTCTGGCGTTCTTGTAGTCTTCGGAGTTTGTTGGTGTGCGTGTCTGTCTTGAGGGTGGTCTGTGTTTCGGCTCTCCAGACGGCAAGTTGTTTGGATTTGTCCCAAAGTGCAGGGTGCATCTTGTTGCTGAGTTTGAGGTGAAGTGTAAGGAGATCTTTGTTGATTTGATCTAGGAGGAATCTTTTTGTGTGAAGTTCATTTCTGATTAAGGCCAATTCTGTTCTTTTTAGGATGCGTTTGGTGGCTGCAGAGTTGGAGTGGAATTTCAATTGGAAGCATTTGGGGATTAAATTTTGATCGCGGCAGTTTCGTAGGAATGCGAGGTCACATAAAATGGAAGCTCTTTGGACTTCTAGTTTTTCATAGGTCCTGGTCAGATGGTGGATTTCCTCCCCGTAGAGGTGCAATATTTGTTTTCTGAGGTTTTCACGGGTGTTCGTATATAGGTCTTTGGTTGTTCGGGTTTTCTCCCGTGTAAAATTGGAAGTGTCTTGGCGACGTTTCGACGAAGTCTCATTCGTCATCTTCAGGCTTCAGCTTCGTGCTTCTGGGAGCAATGTGTGATCGCAGCTGTTTCTTCCTTTTAACTGCTAGTGGGGGTTTGAACTGATTGGGTGGGAGCTAGATATATATATATATCAATGGTGAGTTGCTACTAGTTCTCCCCGGAGGCTCCGCCCACCTGCCTGGACATCTCTACGCATATATATAGTACTTGTTAAAAAATATAAGGTACATCTTTTAGTTTAAGTGTTCATACCAGATAAATAAAACCTATGGTTTAATGAATTCTAAAAAGAGACAGAAACATTTGAGTTGGTTTTTTGACCTGACTTGTAAGCTTTATTTCTTAAATAGATGCATGCTGACCATTATTCTGCTGATCATTTTAAAATTTCAAAAAATAATACAACTCTTCTTGACAGTTAAGACTTGACTGGATAGAAAGTTGAACAAGAACTAAAGAACACATGGTCCAGAAGTTATTTGGAGGAAAACAGAATTAGGAAGTTATTTGTTACATCTTCTAATCTAGGACATGTTTATTATACATTTATAAGCATTTCAGGTCATACAAAAGAGCAAAATTATCTCAGCAGGAATGTTCAATCTACTTTATGTAATATGGATTAAATAAAAAGCTTTTCTGGATTCCTGAAACTATCAATATCAAGCACAAGAATAACTGATTATACCAAATTATTTTCAGAAGTTGACAATCAGAATTGAATTGTTTAGATATTACAAGTGATCTAATGGTGCTTTAAGGTCATTGGCTATCTCAATTTTCTTTCTTTTCCTCATCCTAAGAAAGAAATTTGCAAGCCTCAAAAGTATTGATAGAACTGCTGGTCGCCGCATAGCCAGGAATTTGGTCAATTAAAAAAAATTGGTTGATTCTATAGAAAGCAATATAGTGGCCTTGAACATACATTTTGAAGATATTTATATCATAATCCATAAATTTTCATGCTGAATACATCTGATATTATAAGAGGACCTCATCAAATCTTATTCGATATGGAGTTGGAAATAGTTTGAAAGAAAAATCTAACTTTGCCATATATGAAAGACACCACTGAGCCAGATCTTTCCAAATGCTGACTTTTTAGTTCTGTAATTCTTCATTCCTAGCCAGTGTCATCTAAAGGTTGCATGTTTCCCCACTTCTCTTAGGAAGAAATGTGACTATTCAGCCTATTTTTTTGTCTAGTTTTTTTTTTTTTTATGAAATAGGTAGAGAGATTGCCTTAGGGAGTTTGAAAAATTGTATGTCTTTTCAAAGTCAGATGTTTGTCCTGCAGTTACCCAAACAATATTATGTTGTGATTTATTTTGTGATTTGATTAGAACCAATCTATCTATAAAAAATGTACACGATGGCAAGTGCTACAGAATTATAAAATGTTAATTAGCTAGTAATGAAATCAGATGTTCCAAAACCATATGAATATAAATAGCACTGAAAGTAAAGTCTCCATTTCCCCTCTGGAGAATTCTAGCTTTTGGAGGACATGTCCTTTAGCACTGATTTCTCATTTGTACCTTTGTTTTATGTGGAGCTATATGTTTGAGACTCTATAAATTATAAGTATTAATTGATTATAGTTTGTAATTCTACACGAAACTGGTCAGTTGGACTTGGATCTCTATAGTTGTTATCTCTTTAGCTACTAATCTTTTGAGATTTTCTTTGCAACCAGTTTTATTTGAATAATATTATAGGATGATGCTCCAGGACTTAGTATTCCAGTGGAAAACAATAGCTCTCTGTGAAATTAAAGTCCGAAAGGTTTATTATGAAAATTTTAGCTATCTTATCTTGATGTTTTTCTTCTCAGCCACTCTCTTCCCCTGCTCAGCCCACATGGAGTGTTTGCTAGCGGAAGCCCATAATTCTAGTTTCGGGAGTCTTGGTTAAGGAAATGTTAATCATAGCATGGTTTATCCTTCGTTGATTTAAAGAGGACAGTAAAGTCACCACTGCCACAAACGTGACAAAAAAATTATGATGGTGCAAGCATGATTGAGCTGAGTCATCCTGTTTGGTCTAGTGATTAAGGCACCAGGCTAGAAATCAGGAGGCTGTGAGTATGAAAGCCAACTTAACTCTCAGGGCTATTGTGGGAAAAAAGGAGGAAGAAGGAATATCAGGTATATTTGATAGTTCTGTTTATTCAGGGTTAAGTCTAGATTTCAAGAACATTATTGTGTTTATCTTCTTGAGCCATCATGAAACAATGGAAAAATGCTGAAACTGAACAACTGAATGATGATTCAGACTGATTTAAGATCAATATCTCAATAGAATTTTAGCAGTATATTTTATTAATACGTACCGTATATACTCGAATATAAGCTGATCCGAGTATAAGCCGAGGTCCCCAATTTTACCCCAAAAAACTGGGGTAAACTGGGGACTCGAGTATAAGCCGAGGGTGGGAAATGAGGCAGCTACCGGTCGGGGAAACCCTCCCTCCCTCAGCCGAGAAGGCTGGCGGCTCCCCCGCCCCGCCCTCTCACTGCACCGGCAGGGCTTCCCCGCGCTAATGCAAAAGCCCGCCAAGTTTGCGCCATCCGGTATAATGTGAAAAAAAGAAGAAGAAAAAAACTCGAGTATAAGCCGTATATACTCGAGTATAAGCCGAGGGGACGTTTTTCAGCACAAAAAACGTGCTGAAAAACTCGGCTTATACTCGAGTATATACGGTACTTAAAACTTTGGGTAGCTATGAAAAGGAAAGACCTTGCATAAAGGTTAATTTAATCTTGAAATTCACAAGGTATTTGCAATGGTTCTGTAACTGGAAAATTTCTCTGAGGAGAAAATAAATGTCACACATTTTAGCAGAACTAAAGTAATATGTCAGTGATGTTTTTTCTGTCTGTGTGTCAATTCTCTTGAGGAGACTGTAATTTGAAGGGGAAAAAAATTCCAGCTTCTAAAATGTCCGATTGAAAAGTTTAGTATGCTATATATTTTGTAGAATAACTCAATTGATAACATGTATCTCTTCACAAAAGTTTACATAATAAACTGGCCATTAGCTTTAGCGGATAGCAAAACTAATCCTAATTTTAAAAGATATATTCAAATAGGTAATATTAAAACATATTCTACCCTGGAGAAAACCTTTCAGAGCAGACTGCTACCTACAAATTACCTATACCTTTCATTATCTCCAGTGGGCATACTAACTAGAGATGATTGGTAGTTCATTATAGCTGGAGGCTTGGGACCAGTTTGGGAAAGTCTGACTTAGCCAACTAAACATTAGCTTTTTATGTTAGGAATAGAAATATGGCCATAAATAGAAATGGCTAGAGTTTATAAAGGATTTAAACATTATGACTGGCTCTGTCTTTTTCTCAAATTATTGCTAGTGGCAATAATTCAATTATTATTGTTTTTTGTTTACAGTCTTGACAGTTTGCAAAATCTGTTAAAATCAACTCTCCAAAACTAGATTTCCATTATTATTTTTATTATTATTTATTATTATTATTTATTGAATTTTTATACCGCCCTTCTCCCGAAGGACTCAGGGTGGTGTACAGCCAGAGATAAAATACAAAATATGTACAATTAAAACAAATTAAAACATATCAAAATTACAAAAACGGCTAATAATTAAAATTAAATTTAAAATATTTAAGAATATTAATAAAACCCCAATTTAAAATCAAACTATTATGCCAGTCCCGCTTGAATAAATATGTTTTTAGCTCACGACGGAAGGTCCGAAGATCAGGCACTTGACGTAGGCCAGGGTGGAGTTCATTCCAGAGCGTCGATGCTCCCACAGAGAAGGCCCTGCCCCTGCGGGCCGCCAGCCGACACTGTTTGGCAGACGGCACCCTGAGGAGACCCTCTCTATGAGAGCGTACGGGTCGGTGGGAGGCATAGGGTAACAGCAGGCGGTCATGTAAGTACCCGGGTCCTAAGCCATGGAGCGCATCTCGTAAGTACCCGGGTCCATGACAGGGAAGGGGGAGATGAACTTGCTGTATCCCATGCTTGACTTGAACACAGGGCTCTTTAAGTCCTCCTCTCTCAGCCCAATCTATTATAGGATTCTAATGGGGATTAAATTAAGATCCCCTTCACCCAGGTAAATTGACATGACCTCACTGATGGAAAGGATATATAAATAAATAACTTGAAGTACAAGGTTACATTACAAGGTTACATTACATTACATTACATTGCAGTGGAGTACCCCAAGGCTCTGTTTTAGGCCCAGTACTCTTCAACATCTTCATCAATGACTTGGACAAGGGGATAGATGGGGAACTCATCAAATTTGCAGATGACACCAAGCTGGCAGGAATAGCCAACACTCCAGAAGATAGGCTCAAGTTACAGAAAGATCTTGACAGACTTGAACATTGGGTGCTATCTAACAAAATGAAATTCAACAGTGAAAAAAGTAAGGTTCTACATTTAGGCCAAAAAACCAAAATGCACCAGTACCGTATATGTGGTACCTTGCTCAATAGTAGTACCTGTGAGAGGGATCTTGGAGTCCTAGTGGATAACCATTTAGATATGAGCCAGCAGTGTGCAGCAGCTGTTAAAAAAGCCAACACAGTTCTGGGCTGCATAAACAGAGGGATAGAATCAAGATCACGTGAAGTGTTAGTACCACTTTATAATGCCTTGGTAAGGCCACACTTGGAATATTGCATCCAGTTTTGGTCACCACGATGTAAAAAAGATGTTGAGACTCTAGAAAGAGTGCAGAGAAGAGCAACAAAGATGATTAGGGGACTGGAGACTAAAACATATGAAGAACGGTTGCAGGAACTGGGTATGTCTAGTTTAACAAAAAGAAGGACTAGGTGAGACATGATAGCTGTGTTCCAATATCTCAGGGGCTGCCACAAAGAAGAGGGAGTCGGGCTGTTCTCCAAAGCACCTGAGGGTAGAACAAGAAGCAATGGGTGGAAACTGATCAAAGAAAGAAGCAACTTAGAACTAAGGAGAAATTTCCTGACAGTTAGAACAATTAATAAGTGGAACGACTTGCCTTCAGAAGTTGTGAATGCTCCAACACTGGAATTTTTTAAGAAAATGTTGGATAACCATCTGACTGAGATGGTGTAGGGTTTCCTGCCTAGGCAGGGGGTTGGACTAGAAGGCCTCCAAGGTCCCTTCCAACTCTGATGTTATGTTATGTTATGTTATGTTAAGTACGAGGTTACATTGGAAAGCCTTTTCCTTTATTAAAATTCATAGTATTATTGAGTGTTTTTTTTTTAAAAAGGGTAGATTCATGCTCATTGGACTCTCAAAGGTATGGATGGGCTTATAAGAGAAAACAAAACTACTTTTCAAATTTGCTGATTGAGAGTTGCAAAAATAAATAAAAAATAATGGAAAAGTATGTGCTTTGTGTATGAGAGGTTACACTGCCACACAATCCATATAATGTGCAATGGAAAACTTAATTTTCTAAAATTACTAAACCATTCAAAAGAATGTTATCCATATCATAAATCATGAATGGGCAATTTGCAACCCTTGATTTATTTTCATGTGGAGCTGATTTGAGAAGTCATCCACACACAGTGTTCAGATGTTGATCTGTCCATTTCTAGGCAAGTCGGTATCATAAAGAGAACATGGGAAGAATATCAGATGGGATAGAAATATACTGTAACCCATCTTACTTCTTGGTTTTTGCTTCTGCTCCAATAGCTTGCTTTATTTCCTTCCATCAATTCCATGGAGACTTCACAAGATCAACCATAATGGAATGCAACCCATAGAAGAAGAAAAGTTGCTTACCTCATTGAAAAGGATGGATATGAAATGCAGTGACTAAGTTTAAGATATTTTTATTTATAGAAATTTTAATGATACCTTAGTTAACCTTGCCTCATCCTTTTAGGCATAAACATCCTGCTTGATCAGTCATTGATATTGATGTTATTATAGTTCAGTTCAGGATCTATGATTTTTTTTTTAAATATATGTATTCTTTATACATCAGCCCTCATTTCCTCAGATCAGATTTCATAATTCTAGGGCATGGTTTGATGCTAAGTAGTACTGGATTTATTTCTCTAAATACCACCACTATGGCATCACAAATATGTCATTTTAGGCTGTATATTCTGTGCTTCAGTTCTCTTCTCATGAGTTATGTCTTAGATATTTTATGTGGTGTTTTCATGGTGGTTTGGGTTGTGAAAAATCATGAATATGATTCATGAAGATTATAATTCTACAAATTTTAGGGAGAGACTTGTATGACAACCCTCCCATGGTTGCCAAATTTTTTTCTTGTGAGACATACAATTATACTTGTATGTACAGTATGTTGAGTGTAAGACAGGGAAAGTGAGGCTGAAGGTGAATGGGTGTGTAGGTACAGTTCTTTTTCAAAGTTGAAATTGGAACTGTATTATATTTGTATATAAATATATTTGTTCATGAAATGCTAATTGTGTGAGGAGATTATTTGAGTATTATCTCCTCACACAATTAGCATGTAATAAACAAAAGTATTATCATTCCAACTTCAACTCTGAAAAAGAACTGTACCTACACATTCATTCTCTTTCAGCCTCACTTATTTATTTATTTATTTATTTTATTTAATTTTTATACCGCCCTTCTCCCGAAGGACTCAGGGCGGTGTACAGGCAAAAGTAAAAACAACACAATATACAGATTAAAATACCATTTAAAAACTTATTAAATTAGCCTGAGATTAAAATTTTCCATACTAAAAACCCCATTTAAAATTAATAAAATTTCCCCTTAAAACTAATTTAAGCCAGCCCAGCGGATAAAAGATGTGTTTTAGTTCATGACGAAATGTCCGGAGGTCAGGTATTTGGCGTAAACCCGGGGAAGCTCATTCCAGAGTGTGGGTGCCCCACAGAGAAGGCCCTTCCTGGGGCCGCCAGCCGGCATTGTTTGGCGGACGGCACCTGAGAAGTCCTCTCTATGGGAGCGTCTGGTCGGTGGGAGGCATGTGGTAGCAGCAGGCGGTCCCGTAAGTACCCAGGTCCTAAGCCATGGAGCGCTTTAAAGGTCATAACCAACACCTTAAAGTGCACTCGGAAAGCCAAAGGCAGCCAGTGCAGCCTGCGCAGGATCGGTGTTACATGGGAGCTACGTGTAGCTCCCTCTATAACCCGCGCAGCTGCATTCTGGACTAACTGAAGCCTCCGAGCACACTTCAAGGGGAGCCCCATGTAGAGAGCATTACAGTAATCCAAGCGAGAGGTAACGAGCGCATGAGTGACCGTGCATAAGGCATCCCGATCAAGGAAGGGGCGCAACTGCCGGACCAGGCGAACCTGGTGGAAGGCCCCCCTGGAGACGGCCGTCAAATGATCTTCAAACGACAGCCGATCGTCCAGGAGGACACCTAAGTTGCGCACCCTATCCTTTGGGGCCAATAACTCGCCACCAACAGCCAGCCGCGGCTGCAGCTGACTGAATCGGGGTGCCGGCATCCACAGCCACTCCGTCTTGGAGGGATTAAGCTTGAGCCTGTTTCTCCCCATCCAGACCCGTACGGCTTCCAAACACCGGGACAGCACTTCAACAACTTCATTGGGGTGGTCGGGGGTGGAAAAGTACAGCTGGGTGTCATCAGCGTACTGCTGGTATCTCACCCCGAAACCACTGATGATCTCACCCAACGGTTTCATGTAGATGTTGAACAGAAGGGGCGAGAGAATCGACCCCTGAGGGACCTCACAAGTGAGGCCCCTCGCGGTCGACCTCTGCCCCCCTGTCAACACCGTCTGCGACCGGTCAGAGATAGGAGGAGAACCACCGATATCGGTGCCTCCACTCCCAATCCCCAACCGGCGCAGCAAGATACCATGGTCGATGGTATCGAACGCCGCTGAGAGGTCTAATAGGACCAGGGCAGAGGAATAACCCCTGTCCCGAGCCCTCCAGAGATCATCCACCAATGCGACCAAAGCTGTCTCCGTGCTGTATCCGGGTCGGAAGCCGGACTGGAACGGGTCTAGATAGACGTCTTCATCCAGGTATTGAGGTAGCTGTCGCGCCACGGCACTCTCTACAACCTTCGCAACAAAGCGAAGGTTGGAGACTGGACGATAATTACCCAAAACAGCTGGGTCCAGGGAGGGCTTCTTCTCTGTCTTACACCCAACTTAACTGTACATCATATATAAAAAAGTATTCAAAGTGCAGACCAAAAAACTGGCTGATATTATTTGTCCTTAAGGTTAGAAACAAGCTTGAATTTTAACAAAGGATGACTTGTGATAGTGTCAGAAAGTGTTAATGCAGTGACTTGGCTAAATTCCAAATTGATAATTAAGTTCTTGCTATCTAAAATACTTCCTACAGAATGAGATGAAAAAAGTATGTCATTATTTGCTGTCCTGGATAAAAGGTAACTCCTCCAGTCTCAGACTTCTGAGAAGAGGAACACCGCTGAGAGAAGAACTATTGCCACCCCCATCCCCCTTAAAAGCAATCAAATGACCCAAAACTGGGTTTTTTCAATGTTTGTCCATTTCATTGCAATTTGAGTGGTGCAATCTTAAGGGGAGCGGTGGTGAAATCCCTTTTTTTTTTTACTACCGGTTCTGTGGGCGTGGCTTGGTCAGCATAGCTTGGTGGGCATGGCAGGGGAATAATACTGCAAAATCCCCATTCCCACCCCATTCTGGGGCCAACCAGAAGTGATATTTGCCAGTTCTCCAAACTACTCAAAATTTCCGCTACCGGTTCTCCGAACTGCTCAAAATTCCCGCTACTGGTTCTCCAGAACCTGTCAGAACATGCTGGATTTCACCCCTGATGGGGAGCAAGGCAAAAATTAATTTGCTGAGTTCTATATGCAGCCTGTGGTTCTATTCCTGGGTTAATTGACCAAGGAAATCTGATTGTCTTTTGTTTCTATGACTTAATACTGTGGTAAGAAGAACATTTGTGTGCAAAACGCAAAGCCCTACCAGTGCTGCTAAAGTTAAATTATAGTTGTCAGCAACTCACCCAATATGACTACTAATGGCTAGTAATGAGGGATGTTCTCAGTACTGTTCAGAACATCTGGAAAGTTATAGGCTTCATTGGTCTGGTTTATATGCATGTTCTCTTTTCAAGAAAGCTCAGAGTAGGATGTGAAGTAAATTAGATGATTTTGAGAGACAGTGCACTTACACACCTAAGAGAAACATGTTCCTTCTTTGATACCAAACATGTTTACAGAATCTAACCCAGTTTCTCTCACACACAAGTGACACATGACTTTGTGAGCAGACAGCAGCAAATTGTACTCACCAGATTTGGCAAGTGGGTAATGTTTCTGCTGATTATTGAACCAGCCAATGTAAATTACAAAATGTAGAACATGGTCAGCAGGAGAAGCTGAAGCAGGAAATTACTGAATCCAGATGGAAAACAATGTGGGTGAGATGTGCCAGCTGGCATATACAGCATGATCCCCAAGAGCTTTGTCTGAATGACAGTCTCTGCATGGTGTACTTTAAAAAAAATAGAACATATAGTCTGTAGATGGCTGCTAAATTCTAGCTGGAGAATCATGTGTTGTGCTTAGTACGTGCACAAATGCAAATCAGTTTGACATGTGTCCTACGGTACAACAGCGTTTGGCATATTATGTACAATGTCCTCATTAAAGATATGACGATGATGATAATAACATTTCCCAACTTGATTACTGCATCATTTATTTTACTCACTGACTGGTTGCCACTTGAAATTAAACATTCATAAGGTGATGTCAAACAATTTGAGAAAATACATGTTACATATGTTGTATTTTTTACTAGCTTTTAAATGTTACTTTTATGTGGTTTTTCGACTTGATAATTCATCCCAACAGTGCTTTGCTACATCTGTCTGCATTATTTAACTATAGCCTTCCTTAGTTGCTGCAACATGTCCCACTTGCAGTATTTCCAAATTTTTGGCATTTATGGGTTGAACTAACATAATTGAAGTTTGTCAAGAAAAACATAAAATTAAAGTACATTTTCTAGGATAACTGCAATTATTCTAAGAAGCCCCTTCTGTTAACTTTGAAACTATATAAGTCCAGAACTCTCTCTAATTGCAGCCTACTTTGTTATTCGCCATTACTGTATGGGAAATATTGCCCTTTCTTGACACCAAGTACATGGGCTTTTATTTGAACCTCACAATTCATACAGATGATATTTCATGGATTGCCCAGCCAATTATAGAATAACAGAATAACAGAGTCGGAAGTGGGTCTTCTAGTACAATCCTCTGCTCAAGCAGAAGACCCTATACCATTCTGGACAAATGTTTGCCCTGTCTCTTCTTGCAAACCTTTAGTGTTTGAGCACCCACAATTTCTGAAGGCAAGCTGTTCCAGAGGTTAATTCTTACTCTTAGGAAAATTCTCCTTAATTCTAGGTTGCTTCCCTCTTTCATTAGTTTCCATCATTGCTTCTTGTCCTGCATTCAGGTGCCTTTGGAGAATAGCTTGACTCCCTCTTCTTTGTGGCAGCCCCTCTAGATATTGGAACACTGCTATCATGTCACCCCTAATCATTCTTTTCACTAGAATAGACATACAATTCCTGCAACTGTTCTTCATATGTTTTAGCCTCCATCCCCTTAATCACCTTTGTTGCACTTCTCCACACTCTGTTTAGAGTCTTTTTAATATCGTGGTGACCAAAACTGGATGCAATGTTCCAAATGTGGTCTTACCAAGGCATTATAAAGTGGTACTAACATTTCACTTGATTCTATCCTACCATCTTTCCCCAAAAATAAGACCCTGTCTTACATTTTTTTGAACCTTGAAATAAGCACTTGGCCTTATTGTCATTCACTCAAAAGCCCGATTGGGTTTATTATCAGGGAATGTCTTATTCTGGGGAAAACAGGGTATTAATGAAGCTTAGGACAGTTTTAACTTGGCAGCTGCAGCACACTGCTGGCTCATATTCAAGTGATTGTCCAGTTACTACTGTTGAGCCAGGTACCACCTATTCTATACTTGTGCATTTGGTTTTGTTTGTCTAAATGTAAAATCTTACTTCTCCCTACATTGAATTTCATCTTGTTAGACAGGATGGGCAATAAAGAAGCAAAGGAAAGTCTGTTTTATAGAGTTGCTGTTATTGCTTTCTTGGGTAGGGTCAGTTAGTTTTGGGAGTCTTCTCTGGTATTATTTATCTCTCCACAAACAAATTGCAGTTAGTACAATCATCCAAAATGTATGGATTTATGTGCAGATGAGTGAAATGAAAACCTGTGGATTCCTTCTCCCGAGTTACTCATGACCCTTGCTGACAAGTGAGAATTGAAGTCCATAAATCTGGAAGACACGTAGATTGCAGGAGGCTGATTTGGGCTATCGATCTTAATCCTCTGCTCAAGGCTCAATACAATTAAATTGTCTTCATATCCTGGAACTGTCTCTCTGTGTACCCAGACTTAATTCTTATCTTGTCTTTCACATTCATTGCTCATTCAAAATGTTGGTTGTATTCTTAATCTGAACATGATTATTTTTTAATCTCACCACATTTGGAATTTCTCCCTTGCCTTTATAGCTAACCAAAACCGCCCCTCATTATTTTGCCAACATCATAATTGCTCATATCCTGGCTCAACAAAATTGGGGAATTTCCCTTCACAATATAATAATTCTTGTTCAGCTTTTAGCTCCCAGTAATAAATTAACCTTTTTTCAGTCTGCTATCATTAAGCAAATTGGAGAATTCTTTCTCAGCTCAAAAGCAAAAAAACTATTCCTTTGACCTTTGACAGACATCCGGACAAAATGTACCATTGGAACGTTTCTTAATTTTATAGAAATTACGTACTGAATATGATGAGGAACATTTTTGGTCCTCTTAGCTTCTAAAATTCTAAAGTTTTGCCTTGCTTGAAACTTACTTGACGCCAGTGGTGAAATCTGTGTGGTTTGCTACCGGTCCGCTGGCCGCGCATGCATGCTGTGTGCCAAACGCGAGCTGTGCTGCATGCACATGCGCAGTGCACACTAAAAGGAGGCTTGGGAAGGTAAGTAGAACAGCCCATGCATGCACAGTACAAGTGAAAAGGAGGCTTGGGAAGGTAAGTAGAACAGGAGGGGGGAACAGCTGTGCTGCGTGGTTTAGCTTCGCTAGAAAGCTGGAAATCCTACCAGTATATTACTTACAAAAGTGAGCGCATGTGCATGCATAAAAAATGGGATGTGTAGACGTCCGGGTGGGTGGGCGGAGCTTCCCGCAGCTGCCACTACTGGTTCTTCCAAACCGGATAGAACAGGATAATTACTACCACTGAGGTGGAGGTTATTCTATGGAAAAGGCTTTGAAAATAATAATCAGGATATTGAGAGCTTTGAAAATGTTCTTGGGGAAGGCAGTCTATAGCTTGGTACGCCTACTCTTAAAAATCCTGGTTGCGGGTGCAACAGCTTTTTGGTGTGCAAATGGATTTTCTCCCTCAACCGAGAGGAGACAGATTTTAATTCTCATACTTAACTGAGAGGGTCGAAATCTTCTTAAGAAGCCGCCCTCATCTCTGTCCATTATGTCATGAAGTATTTATGTACCATGTATGTGCCAGTTACACCACATCGTGTAAATTGCAACAGTTACTGAATAGTAAGTATACATATATCAGGGATATCTAAAAGGGTTTATTTATTCCAGTCCCTCATAGAAATATCACCTCACCCCATTCCTAAGAGGTCTGTAAGGGGCGTGCATAAGAGCACCAGCGTGCCTACCGTCCCAGTCCTAATGTTCCCTTTAATTGTATTCACTTTATGTATTCAATTCATGCTTATTCATATATATATTATCTAATATGTACTCAAATAAATAAAATAAACTAGAGCATATTGGATGGATATATGGTCAATGTTCATTGCAGCAAAGTACTTATCATTCACAGGCAGTCTGTTTCACCGTCCAAATATTATTAAAAACACTCTTAATTGCTTCTTGTGAAAGCTCTTTCTTAACATTTAGTACAGAGTTGTTTTACTTGGTTTGAATCATGGCTGCCTACTAATAATAATGGACACAGAATATTTTAGAGGCTGCACCTGACCTTGTACAGATGTGCCCCAAGCCCCATCAATCATTTCCCACTGAGCCCTTTCAATATTCCTTCTCTATCTTACATTGTGTTTTAACCCTACTAATGCATGGCTGATATATTTCAATTGACTTTGTGAAGGTTAAGCCAAATTAATGAATGTTATAGCAGGTTTTCTATTAGAACTTCCCAACCCGGTGTCATCATTTCCCAGAACTCATCAGTCTTTATGTCAACTCTGAAGTGAGCCTGGCTGAGGCCATCTTGGAGACTTCAGTGTTGCCACAATGGTATTGAGGGATAGGGAGGGGGAGTAGAGATACCTGGGGTTTTTGTAGCCAAAACAAAATTGTTCCCCTGTGAATCAAGGACATTCCCACAGGTGAAGGGAGGAGGAATGATGTTTCCTAGTAACCGGACAGCACCTTGATTGGACCATGTGACTGATAGTTTGGGAAAGAAGGAAAACTTTTAATTAGGTGAAAACCGCAGGAACCTTTAGAGTCGGTTTTCACCAGCCTGTGCCAATATGATATATCCAATAAACCTGTTCTTTGAGGAAACTGCTTGCCTTGGGAGTTCTATTTGTTATGAGTGCATTACTTGGAACCCTAACACTTTATCCAAATGGAGTAGAAAATTTTGGAAGATGAATTCCCCAAATGTCCCAAGTGACGATGATGGTCGGGGGAGCATTAAGTTGCAGAAGGCATTATTTAGAACAGGGGTTTCCAACCTTGGCAACTTTAAAATTTGTGAACTTCAACTCCCAGAGTTCCTCAGCCAGCTTTGCTTCAATTCTGGGAGTTGAAGTCCACAAGTCTTAAAGTTGCCAAGGTTGGAGACCCCTGATTTAGAACAACGGAAGAAGCAATGCTTTCAATTCAGTGATCTATATTTTTTATTTCATTGTTTATCTTCTTCGGCCTTTTTAACAGGCTAAACAGAACGAAAACCTCACAACTGCATGAAACCAAGCTTTTCAATTTCCAGTTAATGAAAACTAGCAATAGGAGTCTTCCTTCTGTTTTCAAACATGTCATAAGCTTACGCAGTTAACTGAAAAATCGAGGGATGGTTTTGTGTTTTAAAGGAGTTTGTCAAAACATTGTTGAAAAGCTTCAAAATCTTGTACCACGTGCCTTTTGGAGTAAGGCATGTAGAACAAACTGGTCTGTTTGAATTGCACCAAGAAAAGGGAAGTGCAGCCAGGAGGTGTGCCTTTGCATAGATAGCAAGCAATTGAATGTTCTCCTCCATGACACCAAACAGGAACTTGTGTGGTTAGTTTGAATCTGACTTTCTGTAAAAAGTCAAGCTTGAAAAACACAGTCTGCAACAAGTGTAATACGTCTGATCCCAGTGCCATTAAAACCATTTGAAATAATCTGCTAATATATATAGAAATAAATGACCAGGAAATGATGTGATGGTAAATACAATGAAAGCCATGATGGGTTTATCATAACAAAAGTATGGCTTTATATACTGTATAGTTCCGAACTTTAGGACATTTTGTGGTCTTCAAACATTGCTGAAACGTGGATGACTGTGTTTGGGAAAACTTAAGCGACAGAATTGCATTTAGCAATTTGTTTTATTTCCAGATTCCAAAACTACTGATTTGCATCAATATATTTCAGTGTAACATAACATAACATAATAACAGAGTTGGAAGGGACCTTGGAGGTCTTCTAGTCCAACCCCCTGCCCAGGCAGGAAACCCTACACCATTTCAGACAAATGGCTATCCAACATTTTCTTAAAAATTTCCAGTGTTGGAGCATTCACAACTTCTGCAGGCAAGTTGTTCCACTTATTGATTGTTCTAACTGTCAGGAAATTTCTCCTTAGTTCTAAGTTGCTTCTCTCCTTGATTAGTTTCCACCCATTGCTTCTTGTCCTGCCTTCAGGTGCTTTGGAGAATAGCTTGACTCCCTCTTCTTTGTGGCAGCCCCTGAGATATTGGAACACTGCTATCATGTCTCCCCTAGTCCTTCTTTTCATTAAACTAGACATACCCAGTTCCTGCAACCGTTCTTCATATGTTTTAGTCTCCAGTCCCCTAATCATCTTTGTTGCTCTTCTCTGCACTCTTTCTAGAGTCTCAATATCTTTTTTACATCATGGCGACCAAAACTGAATGCAGTATTTCAAGTGTGGCCTTACCAAGGCATTATAAAGTGGTATTAATACTTCACGTGATCTTGATTCTATCCCTCTGCTTATGCAAGCCCAGAACTGTGTTGACTTTTTTGGCAGCTGCTGCACACTGCTGGCTCATATCTAAATGGTTGTCCACTAGGACTCCAAGATCACAGTTACTATTATTGAGCAAGGTACTATTAACATAACATAACATAACATAACATAACATAACATCAGAGTTGGAAGGGACCTTGGAGGCCTTCTAGTCCAACCCCCTGCCCAGGCAGGAAACCCTACACCATCTCAGTCAGATGGTTATCCAACATTTTCTTAAAAATTTCCAGTGTTGGAGCATTCACAACTTCTGAAGGCAAGTTGTTCCACTTATTAATTGTTCTAACTGTCAGGAAATTTCTCCTTAGTTCTAAGTTGCTTCTTTCCTTGATCAGTTTCCACCCATTGCTTCTTGTTCTACCCTCAGGTGCTCTGGAGAACAGCCCGACTCCCACTTCTCTGTGGCAGCCCCTGAGATATTGGAACACTGCTATCATGTCTCCCCTGGTCCTTCTATTTGTTAAACTAGACATACCCAGTTCCTGCAACCGTTCTTCATATGTTTTATCCTCCAGTCCCTAATCATCTTTGTTGCTCTTCTCTGCACTCTTTCTAGAGTCTCAACATCTTTTTTACATCGTGGCGACCAAAACTGGATGCAATATTCCAAGTGTGGCCTTACCAAGGCATTATAAAGTGGTACTAGCACTTCACGTGATCTTGATTCTATCCCTCTGTTTATGCAGCCCAGAATTGTGTTGGCTTTTTTAACAGCTGCTGCACACTGCTGGCTCATATCTAGATGGTTATCCACTAGGACTCCAAGATCCCTCTCACAGGTACTACTATTGAGCAAGGTACCACATATACGGTACTGGTGCATTTTGTTTTTTTGGCCTAAATGTAGAACCTTACTTTTTTCACTGTTGAATTTCATTTTGTTAGATAGCGCCCAATGTTCAAGTCTGTCAAGATCTTTCTGTAACTTGAGCCTATCTTCTGGAGTGTTGGCTATTCCTGCCAGCTTGGTATCATCTGCAGATTTGATGAGTTCTATTGAGCAAGGCATTTTTTTCCCGCCTAAATGTAGAACCTTAGTTTTTTCATTGTTGAATTTCATTTTGTTAGATAGCGCCCAATGTTCAAATCTGTCAAGATCCTTCTGTATCTTGAACCTATTTTCTGGAGTGTTGACTATTCCTGCCAGCTTGGTATCATCTGCAGATTTGATGAGTTCCCCATCTGTCCCCTTGTCCAAGTCATTGATGAAGATGTTGAAGAGTACTGGGCCTAAAACAGAGCCTTGGGGTACTCCACTGCATACTTCCCTCCATGTGGATGTAGTTCCATTGAGGACTACACGTTGAGTGCGGTTGGTCAGCCAGTTACGAATCCATCTGCTGGTGATGCTGTCTAACCCACATTTTTCTACTTTATCTAGTAGTAGGGTATGGTCTACTTTATCAAATGCTTTACTGAAGTCCAAGTAAATTATTTTTTTTATTTTATTTTTGTTACACAGTATATATAAGCATAAGCATGAAATAACTATACAATATATAAGCATATATATAAGTATGAGTACGTAATAACTATATTAATTGGATATAATGAAAGGAAACAATAGGACAGGAACGGTAGGCACGCCTGTGCTCTTGTGCACGCCTCTTACAAACCTCTTAGAAATGGGGTGAGGTCAATAGTAGACAGTTTTTGGTTGAAGCTTTGGGGATTTTGGGAAGAGACCACAGAGTCAGGTAGTTTATTCCAAGCATTAACAACTCTGTTACTGAAGTCATATTTTCTGCAATCAAGATTGGAACGGTTAACATTAAGCTTAAATCTATTGTGTGCTCGTGTATTGTTGTGATTGAAGCTGAAGTAGTCTTCAACAGGAAGAACATTGTAATAGATGATTTTATGAGTTAAACTCAGGTCATGTCGAAGGCAGCGTAGTTCTAAATTTTCTAAACCCAGGATTTCAAGTCTGGTGGCATAAGGCATTTTGTTGTATTCAGAGGAGTGGAGAACTCTTCTTGTAAAATATTTCTGGACATGTTCAATTGTATTGATGTCAGAAATGTGGTATGGATTCCAGACAGTCGAGCTGTATTCAAGAATTGGTCTAGCAAATGTTTTATACGCTCTGGTTAGTAGTGTAGTGTTTTTTTTTATATCGACAGCATTATATATATATATCACGACAGCATTCTTCTGGTCCACTAATTTTGTCAAAGAATGCAATGAGATTAGTCTGGCATGATCTGTTTTTGACAAACCCATGTTGGCTTTTGGTTATTACTTTGTTTGCTTCTAGGTGTTCAATGATTCGTTGCTTGGTTATCTTTTCCAGAATCTTCCCTGGTATTGAGGTCAGTCTGATAGCTCTGTAGTTTCCTGGATCTGTTTTTTTTCCCCTTTTTTGAATATGGGAACTACATCAGCTCTTTTCCAGTCCTCTGGCAGTTCCCCTGTGCTCCAGGATCTTTGAAAGATATAGTTCAGTGGTTCTGAGATCTCGTCTGCCAGTTCCTTTCAGAACCTTGGGGTGTAATCCATCCGGTCCTAGTGATTTGAACTCGTCTAGGGTAGACAGGTGTTCACTTACCGTTTCCCCCCCTATTTTAACTTGTGTTCCTAATCTGTTTTCTGTGGTGCTGTTTTTGATAGGTTGGATTGTTTTTTTCCTTTTGTGTAAAGACAGATGCAAAAAATGAGTTAAGTAGATCTGCTTTCTCCTTGTTGCTTGTCACCTTCTTGCCACTTTCTCCCAGCAATGGGCCAATTGTTTCCTTCACTTTTTTCTTGTTTTTAACATGTTGGAAGAAGCTTTTTTTGCTATTTTTTACTTTTGTCGCTAGCCTCTGTTCCTTGTGAGCCTTAGCTTTCCTCACTTCATCTTTACAGGCTCGGGCTATTTACTGATATTCTGCCTTAGTTATTTGCCCCTCTTTCCACTTTTTATACTTGTCCTTTTTGTCTTTCAATTTGTCGGATAGTTCTTTATGCATCCATGCTGGTTTCTTCTGAGATTTATTATTTTTCTTCTTCTTTGGTATTGCACTAGACTGCGCTTTTATAATCTCACTTTTTAAAATTTCCCAAGCTTCTTGAGTTGTTTTCCCTTTGAGGATTCTCATCCATGGAATCATTCTCAAACTCTCTCTAAGTTTATCGAAATTAGCTCTCTTAAAGTCCAAGACTCTAGTTTGACTTTGTTCTACTACTTGTGTTTGCATAATGTTAAATTCCAGTATTGCATGATCACTTGCCCCCAAGGTTCCTGTAGCTTCAACACGTTCTATCATTTCATCTCTATTAGTGAGAATTAAGTCCAATATGGCTGATCCCCTTGTTCCCTTCTCTAGTAGGGTAGTTTAATATACTAACAAAGTGGAAGTGTTCTAGATATTAATGTATTGGTAACAGCAACAATTTATATCTATTATCCTTTAATAGAGTATACTATGGATGGATATACAATTTATTACCTGATACTTGCACCAGGATTTGCATACCTGAACGGGTCATCAAAAGATCAAAACCAATTCCAGTGGAATTGGTTCACATGCTTTGTGGTTGTTATTGTTGTTATATCTCTATTTTATTTTAGTCAAATACTTTATTTTAATAAGTTTTACAAACAGAAATGACAAAATAAATATAAGGAAACAAGTACATGAAGTAAAAGCTACAAAAGCAAACAAAATAGAGGAAAAAAAGTGGAAAGCTTCCGTATATGTCAGATATGTCAAACAGATTTTTAAATCTACCTTGGGGGAAAGAGTAGTTAATGATTTTCTAATGTTCCAAAATATTTTTAAAATCCATGCCACAGAAAAAAACCACGTTGAGTCATTTTTTTGATGAATAGATAAACTTGCCATTTCAAAAATGAGTAAGTCATTTCATTTGCCAGTCAAGAAATGCAGTGAAATTGTTGGGATAGAGAGGTACAAATAGTCCTGCGATGTGCTGCGAATTGTCCTTCAAATGTACTCTGTTTTGTTTTTGCTGCAAAACAGAATTAATCTTGACAACAGATTGGGTTAAATTCATTTGGGGAAAACGATGGTATTTCAGACTTGCTTTCATATTTCATGCCAGCTTACCCGAAATGTGTGTTTGGCCTCTGCTGATTTGCATGATTGTGGATAGAACTGTAAAACGTGGTAAATGCGCAGTATTGTGGTTCAGTGACAAGAACAGATGAAGGAAGTGAACAGGGCGGTTAAACTGGTTTCAAACAGACCAGGTGGCAATCCTACTATAAAAATATTTTTCTTATCTCCCCCGTATGTGACTGATTGCAGCAACCAACAACCAACCTCTCTGTAATTAAAGGGGGGGGGAAGCAAGTACATGAGCAGAAGGGCAAATGAATCACATTATCCAAACATATTAAAAGTATTTCATTCTTTGCATATGTTAATTGGAGATAAACTTTGAGCAGGAGTGTAGAGACAAGCATCTTTGTTTCATTAAATGATGATTGGAAGTGCTGCCTTTCTCTGAAAAAAAAAAAAGAAGAACCTTCAATCCTGCACATTAAGGTTTTGCTGCTAAACCCAGGGGTTATGTCTGTTATGAGTTCTAATAATACACTTCTGCATTAATTGTACAGGGGCTCTTCTTTGCATGGTGGGCCTGCAGAGGTGGTACTATTATCTCTCTTGAACTCTCTTGTCCGCCCATCCCCATTTGCATATATCAGGAGACACATCTGCTTTGTGGCAGGAGCATGGAAATATGGAGCAAGCATCTCTGTACACATGCCTTTCCCAGTGCATGAAGAACGCAAGGATAAAGATAGGTTCACAAAAAGGTCCTGTTATCTCAGTGTCATTGTTAATAGCACAAAGATGGTATCTGTCTGGAGCTACTTTAACAACGAACAGAGTAGAAATGATAAAAGGTTAGTACAGCAGTTAGTACCGGTTGCCCCCGGTTCAGACCAGTTCTTGCGAACCGGTAGTAAAGCCATCCGTACGCTCCGCCCACCTACCTTGACGTCATCAGGAAGCTTCTGTGCATGCACAGAAGCACGCACACATGCATGAGCGAAACAAGCACGCTTGCGCGATCCTGCTGCAAACTGGTAGTAAAGGTAAGTAGAACCCACCCCTGTAGTACAGGTCCTCAAACTACGACCACAATTGAGCCCAACATTTATCTTGTTAAGTGACACATTTGTCAAATGAGTTTTGCCCCATTTTATGCCCTTTCTTGCCACAGTTGTTAAGTGAGTCACCACAGTTGGTAAGTTAGCAACCTGGTTGTTAAATGCCTCTGGCTTCCCCATTGACTTTGCTGGTCAGAAGGTCGCAAAAGGGGAACACGGGGCCCTGGAATGCAGCAAAGGTCATAAATATGAACCAGTTGCCAAGCCCCTGAATTTTGATCACGTGATCATGGGGATGCTACAAAGGTCATAACTATGAAAAACAGTCATAAGAAACATTTTTCAGTGCCATTGTAACTTTGAACGGTCACTAAATGAACTGTTGTACGTTGAGGACTACCTGTATTAGTAAAAAAGGTGGAATGTAACCCTTTCTCCAAGTTCCAGGAAAATGGTAAAATTTCATAGGCTCACTGTGTAGTGAGAAAACTGAATTTATCTGATTTAACCAGAAAAGGCTTCCCAAATCTAAACTTGGACACAGTTCTAAAACATGGTTCAGCTTTATTAACTCTTCTCTGTAACTCCTTATTCTTAGCATGTTTTTGGAACCATCTAGCTTTTATTGTGGCTCATTAATATAAATTCATAAAGCTATTATAAAATTGGACCATATTCAGTTTGGACTCCAGCCCTAACTAACTTTACACTGGATGCAAACTATGTACATTATGTCATTTTCAAGCATCCTAATAAATTATAGTTAATGTTGACCTGAAAATGCTTGTTCAATCAATAGTTGGAACCATCGAACCTTGAATCCACATTTGCAAGAAAGGAAATGCATGTAGAAAGACTGGAATATTTTTAATGGCTAAGAACTGCGTTTAAAGGCTTTGAGGTACAAGGAGCTCAGAAAATTATAGTCATGGATGGATATGACGTTTATTGGTTGAGGTATGATTTTATTTGGATTGGTTTTCTTATGGCCATAGCAAGAGGCAATTTCTAGTTGATTTTGGGTTATTTCAAAAAATGTAAGCAAGCTTAGAGCTTATTCGTACCTAGATTTGAAAACCTCAAAGAAATCTGAATTCTGTAGACTAGCCTGGCAAGTTTAAACAAATGCAGAAGAAGGTAATAATGGTTATAAATAAAAGAAGGTAATAAAAAAACCCCACTTCTATGGTGCTGAAAAGGAAACAATGTGGACATGTCCCTGAAATCATCAGCTTACAAAGTTGCCTCAAGTGAAATTTTATCTTTAAGTTAATTTTGTGTGTGTGTGTGTGTGTGTGTGTGTGTGTGTGTGTGTGTGTGTGTGTGTGTGTGTGTGTGTGTGTGTGTGTGTGTGATGGGGTGGGCCTGACTTTCAATTTTCAGGTTCATACCACCAGACTGACTATCAGGACACAGAAGAAGAGATAAAATTAACTTACCTCTGTGCTAATGGATCCATCTTTGAGTAAAGAGAAAATCTAGGAAGGGAATGAAAAGAGGGATAGAAAAAAGTTGACCTACTGAAAGGAAAGCAGAGCCACCTATGATCTGAGCCTTGGGACATCCTCCCTCTGTGCTAGACCTTGAACAGGTCATTTAACTTGTCTGAATCTTTAAATTGGTTGGTTGCCTTTTCCAGTGCAGAACAATTCATCTGTTTTTAACTCATTGGCGTATTGTCTGAATTAATGGGGAAATAGGTTTTTTCCACCAAAAATAAAATAACGTGTTATTAATAAATCCTCATTAAAAATTAAAATTCTTTCTATGGTTTTAGACAGGCTAATGTTTATGACACTATTAAATGCTTCATTTGAATAAAAGAACATTTAAAAGTGATGTGTTTGCTTGTTAGAATCCTTACTCTAAGGATTCCTTTATTAATCTTTGATTTTCATGTTAACAATGGAGCAGCTTGTTGTGCTGTTAGCGTCAGTGCAGAATTATTTCTGCAGAATTCTGTGTTTTGAAATTATCTGATAAATAGCTGGGATTTCTTGGATGAAGATCTTAATACTTTGAGCAATATTCTCTTTTTTTAAAAAAAATCCTACTCATTTGCTGTGTGGAAGTTTATTTTTAATCAGTGTGTGTTGTGTGTGTGTGTGTGTGTGTGTGTGTGTATTCATAGGTTTTCACGGGTATAGGTATGTAGGTCTTGGCATATTCGGGTCTTTTCCCGTGTAAGATTGAGAGTATCTTGGCGACTTTTCAACGAGGTCTCACTCATCATCTTCAGGCTGGTGCTTTCGGCTTCATACTTGTGCATATATATGTTTTCTGAGATTTTCGCGGGTGTTTGTATGTAGGTCTTTGGTTATTCGGGTTTTCTCCCACGTAAAATTGGAAGTGTCTTGGCGACGTTTCGACGAAGTCTCATTCGTCATCTTCGTGCTTCAGCTTCGTGCTTCTTCGTGCTTTTGCTCCCAGAAGCACGAAGCTGAAGCCTTCAATTTTACGTGGGAGAAAACCCGAATAACCAAAGACCTACACACACACACACACACATATATATATATAATATCTGATATATATCAGATGTGATTTTATCTAAAGTTTTTCTCTTTCAGGGTAGGAATCTTTACACTTTTTAATGGGCATACAATGCAAATGTATGCTTTAGACATTGTTCAGCAAATACTTTGGTAATGAAACCCACCACTGATATTTCTCTTTTCTCTGTACTTTGCTATCCTCTACAAAAGCTTCCTCATGTATTAGGAAAATGTGCAAAATAAAAGTGGGTTTAAAAATGTCCAATTTCAAATATCACATATTTCAATCATAGTACTGTTATGAACAAAATAGAATGGAATTTCTTTCTATTGCCCTGGTTCTAAACACATTGTTATAGGTAGAAATTGGCAGCATGATAGCAATAGCACTTTGACTTATATACTGCTTCACAGTGCTTTATAGCCCTCTCTCTAAATCGTTTACAGAGTCAGCATATTGGCCCCAACAATCTGGGTCCTCATTTTACTGCCTACCGAAGGATGAAAGGTTGAGTCAGTTTTGAGCAGGCAGACAACAGGCAGCAGAATTAGCCTCTAATCACTGCGCCACCACGGCTCATGAATGTCAGGTAGTCATCATTTTCCATCTCCTCTCTGCTTCCCCATTGACTTTGGTTGTGGGAAGCCTGCAGTACAAGTTGGAAATGGTGATCATGTGACCAGGGGATGTTGAGACATTGAAATTGTGATCTAGTCACCATGGCCCCTACTGTGACCATGGCGATACCGTGACCACCGCAATTATAAGGACTGTTCTAAGCTCCACGTTTTAAGCACCGTCATAAATTCAAATGGTTGTTGAATGAATGTCTGTTAAGCAAGGAATACTTTATAATAAGTGGGATGGGAGTTTTTCTTGTTCCTTTGTCCAGGCTGTGAGGATGGTATGTGTTTTTATAATTACTTTAAGCCTATTTCATAGCATGCCTTCCCAGTTTTCCCTTCCCAGCATTTTTTTTCACTGAGTTTTTGGAAACAGTGCTTAGAATTCATTTTTTAAAAACCTGTAAGCCACCCAAAAAGCCAAGTCCTTTTGTAGTCAGGCAGCCTTGAAATCCAATGATTAAATAAAGAAATTGTTGGGCTCAACTTTCATTTGTTTTTGCACTTGTTTGCTCTGTCAAGTCTTTAGAGTGCCATCCATCCTTTACCTTCCTCAGTCCTACCATCAAAAATATACTAGTTACTCTTGGTAAAAATATGAATCTCTAGAAAGAATCAGATATACTTTTTGGAATTCATTGGGGAAAACACAACCTTTTAAAAATTTTCTGGTAATAATTAAATATGAACAAAGTTGGCCATCATATTTCGTTTTATTGCCAACCACTCTCATTTATTGATATTTTAATAGCTTTCTTGAATACTACAAAGACAGAAAATTAACTGCTTAATGTTTTCTTGTCTGCCAACTGCCAGACTTTGCTTACTATTTATTAATTGGTCAGCTGGATCATTCATATGCCAGATTTTGAAAAAATGTAGGGCGCTTGATAATGCTTCCTGATAATTAGAAATCTGATAAAATGCACAGTTATTAATGGATTTAAATCTACTCTCACTGTGGTTTTAAAATCCTTTAATAACTGTGCATTTTATCAAACTTCAATATCATTGAGCAAGTTAATGAAGAAATAGCTGACAATGTTCAGAAAGATTATATGCACTATCTAGAAATACAGGTAATCCTTAATTTACAACCACAATTGTTTGTTAAGTGAGTTTGCCTCATTTTACAAACTTTCTTGCCACAGTTGTTAAGTGAATCACTGCAGTTCTTCAGTTAGTAACACAATTGTTAAATGAATCTGGCTGCCTCATTGACTTTGCTTATCCAAATATAGCAAAATGTGATCACATGACTCCAGGACACTGCAACCATCATAAATATGAATTGGTTACCAAGAGTCTGAATTTTGATCATACTACCATGAGGATGCTACAACAGTCATAAGTGTGAAAAATAATCATAAATCACTTTTTCAGTGATTCCTGTTGTAATTCGAGGACTACCTGTAGGACTAGTACAACCACCCTTATATGAAACAATATTCATTCTCTCTCTCTCTCTCTCTCTCTCTCTCTCTCTCTCTCCCCCTCCCTCCCTCCCTCTCTCTCTCTCTCTCCACCTGTATGATTTCGTCCAGTCTCATTCAATTTTATGAAATAAAATTCATTCAATTGAATTTTATGAAAAGCATTTTTTCTTTTTCTTTTTTGAGGAAAATAAATGTCAAGTGAAATTTTCATGGGTTGATTATGAGGTTCTTATATTTACTATAGTTACTGTGAAACAAAAAAAACAAAACTTTATGATTTCTTGACACCTTTCATGACAATCTAAATTAAAAGTTTAAAAGCACTCTGAAAATAAAATTTTAAAAAATGGAAAGCTTTTCTGCAAAACATTTTCTTAGTTTGGTACAGCTTTTAATTCACCTTCAATACATTTCTAATATTTTTTTGTCATGACAATGCATCATTTTAAAATATGTGTCCTTGTGTGTAGAGAGCTTTACATTATTGGATTAAAAAGAGGAACATGAAACAGTTGTCAAACATGAAACACTTCTCAATCGTCTGTAGATGTTCACAGGATAAATACATTCCTGTACTTCTACATAGATGAAATTTATCTCCTGTACTCTTCAAAACAAAGTTGTTCACACCAACGTATAAAGAGATATTGTTGGCTTTTATTGGATCAGTTTAATTTAGTGCTATAATGATCAGTGTCAGATATATCAATTGTTAGATTTATCAGTGATTTACAGTTTGGAGAGGTTTTGCCTCAGAAGCATGCTTTGCAAATAACTTGGGACTAACCTCTTAAGCACTACAATTTGCTTTGGTCACTATACCTACATTAAGCTGCCTTATACCAAAGGAAGACATTGATCTCAGAACTGGTTGCAATAACTGGGAGGGGGGGGAAAGCATTTTAAGTTGCCGCAGTTTTTCCCAAGCCTGGAGCATAGTATGAACTATAAAATCATAAAACTACATTTTCCATAATAGTATATATAGACTTAGAGGGGGTATAAATTTTAGGACAATATAGTTGTCTAATTCACACTTAAATCATTGTGGGGCTTCTAACCATCTTTTTAAAAAATATTCTTCTATTGTAGCTCTGGAAGGAGCCTAGAAATCATCATGGGGAATCAAGTTCGAAAACAGGATCAAATTACTGAGAAGGCAAAGGTAAGGAAAAGCATTATCCTTGCAAGTAGGTCAGTGTTTGGAAATACAGATCTCTCATTACATGTTACAACATGATTTGTAGGTGAAGCCTTATCATTACGACACTGTGCAGATTGTATTTCCCCAAATCAAATAATAGCTACAAGCTCAAGGATTTCCTTGGATTTCAGATTACCACATTTTTTTCCCTATTTTTTAGTATTAAACCATCTGCAAACAAATATACACAAAATTACAAATTTCACCTTACATGAAGAAAGGTAAAAAACATAATGCATAAAAAAGTAAAAAGACAAAAACAATAGCAATTACACACGTAGTCCAAGTTCGCCTGATTTTATAGATATATTGAAAGGGTCAAGGGCAATCTTGGGAGTTATGGCGTTCCAGGGGGCAGGCACTGCAACATAAAAGACATGCTTCTGGGATTCTATATGAAGTGATATCCTACTGGAAGACTTAACGGGATAGGCACAAACAACTATGGAGGGGTAGTCCCTACAAATAACCTGACTCCATGAAATAGAGGATTTAATAAGTGATAACCATCACCTTGAATTCCACCTGGAAGCATGCTGGGAGCCAGTACAGCTCACAGAACAGAGGTATGACATGGGAGTACTGAGGTTCCCATAACTTCCTGTGCTGCTGCATTCTGGACCAGCTGCATCATCTGAATAGTTTACAGTAGCAGCTCCAGGTAGATTACATTGCAGCAAGCCACTTGGGAGTGACTAAAGTATTACAATGCTGTGACCTTCTAAAGGCTCTGCACAGGTACCTGTGCACTCTTATGTGTGAATCACAGACAAAGCAATCTGCAGGAAGCAAGTGTTAAAACGTGCTTTATGACACAAGCTCTGCTCTTTAAGTACTTGCACGCAATGTTGCAATGAAAATATAAACTTTTGTCATGTCAACACAACACGTTTAGTTATTTTGGCATCATTATAATTAGGAACAGTTACCTATGACTACAGAAATCAATATGAAGGACCAAGGATAAAATCAGGGTCGACTTCAGCAGATCTTTCTGTAGATTGCAGAGTTTACGAAACCCTAGAAATCTTGTGGAACTCTATCAGGATAACGTGAACCATTAAGCCAATACATATATATATACGAGAAAAGAAAAAAAAATACTTGTTCAAAATACTTGCATTTCAAAGACCATTAAAAAGATTAGTTCCAGGAGCTGGAATTAATATGATTCTATCTGAATCACAATCTAACCAACAGCAGATCCAATCTATTTAATAATACATTTGTGAATCTATGGATTTAACTGATGCATCACACAAAATTCACACAAATGCACAAGGGTTTCTAAAAAGCCTGCCCACTGAAACCCAGTTTAAAACAAAATTAAAGGAGGAGATGAGGAATAAGGGTTTATGACCACCTCAAAACTACTTCCAGCAATTTTGAGTTATTTTTTTGTAATCAGTCTTCTTCAACTTCAATGTTGTCAGTTCCACTGTTGCTGAATTCATCAAATCAGTTCAGTATCCTTTAGGTACTCTTAAATCCCAGGATTAAATTTTAGAGGGAGAATTCATGACAGGATTCTTTTCTCCGAGCTGTCTTTTTACTCATCCAGATTAGGTGAATCAAGACACACACACACACACACACACACACACACACACACACACACACACACACACCAAACTTGAAATTGTCAATTTGAAGCTGGTAATCTTGTGACTACCCTATTTCTAAGGAACACTCATTTCCAATTCCGATTAATTCCATTGAGTTCACTCAATGCCTTCACTCTCTTTCAGGTCTGATTATTGAACCTCACTGCATTAATATTACTCAGTATTAGCTTCTGATTTTGTTGTATTCATGTCGGGAATGAAAGGGTTCAGTGAAAAACTATGCTAAGTGATATGTACGCATATAGAGTGGGTCTCATGCTGAGAATTATTTAAGATGTGGAAGAGTGATTTATGCCAATTACAATTCTATTACCTTTTAAAAAGTATCAAGCAAAATGCTTTAGGGATTTTTACAGTCATATGAAAGTGATAGATAGAGGAATACAAATTCTTCAAAAAAACCAGACATCATAAAAGAGGAGGCAGAGTTGCACTGTATGTAAAAGACACTATATTGCTACAGAATTGCATGAAACCAAAGACAAAAACCACCTAGAATGCATATGGGTCATCATAAAAGACAAAAAGAATGACATGGCCATAGGTTTATACTATAGGCCACCCAATCAAGGGAAAAAAATAGATATTCTTTTTTCCAATCAACTAACAGACATATGTAGGACATCACACAATAGTCAATTGGAAAACTAATTCTATACCAAGTGAAAAATCAAATAGGTTCCTAACCAACCTACCTGACAACTTTGTTGTCCAAAAGGTAGAGGAGGGCACTAGAGGGACAGTCATATTGGACTTAATACTAACAAACAGAGAAGAAGTGATAGAGGGAGTTAAAACTGCAGGAACCTTGGGTGAGAGTGACCATGTCATACTAGAATTCAACATAACACAAACGGAAGCAGTAGAAAAAAATGATACCAGAGTCTTAGATTTTAAAAGAGCTGATTTTAATAAACTCAGATAGAACTTGGGAAAGATTCCTTGGATGAAAATCCTAAAGGGGAAAACAACTCAAGAATCTTGGGAAACCCTGAAAAATATTATCATAAAAGCACAGACCAGTGCAATACTGCTGAGAAAGAAAAACAAGAAATCCAAGAAGAAACCAGCATGGCTACACAAAGATCTCTCTGACAAATTAAAAGAAAAAAAGACAAGTACAAAAAATGGGAAAAGGGACACATAACTAAGGAAGGATATCAGCAGACAGCCAGAATCTGCAAAAATGAAAGTCAAGAAAGCAAAGGCTCAGAATGAGCAAAGACTTGCAACAAAAGTCAAAGATAACAAAAAACATAAATAACAAGAAAAAAATCAAGGAAACAGTCGGTCTGCTAAAGAAAGAAGACGGCAAGGAAGTAACAGGCAATAGAGAGAAAGCAGAGCTGCTTAACTCATTCTTTGCATCAGTCTTCACGCAAAAAGATACTATAGCCCAACCTTCCAGAAACATAACTGTAAAAAACAGACTGGAAATAAAAGTTAAAATAAGCAAAAAAATAGTAAGAGAACACCTGTCTGATCTTGATGAATACAAATCACCAGGACCTGATGGATTATATCCCAGAGTTCTAAAGGAGCTGGCAGATGTCATCTAAGAACCATTGCACCACATCTTTCAAAAATCCTGGAACACCGGGGAACTACCAGAGGACTGGAAAAGAGCTGATATGGTTCCCATCTTCAAAAAAGGGGAAAAAAACCAGACCCAGGAAACTACAGACCAATCAGCCTAACATCAATACCCGGGAAGATACTGGAAAAGATTTTTTTTAAAAAAACAGATCTGCCAACACCTAGAAACGAGTAAAGTAATAACTAGCAGTCAGCACAGGTTTGTTAAAAACAGATCATGCCAAACCAATCTTATTTCATTCTTCAACATAGTGACTAAATTAGTAGACCAGAGAAATACTGTCGACATAATAGACTTCAGCAAGGCATTCGACAATGTAGACCACAACCTACTTCTTCATAAGCTAGAAAAAAGTGGGATAGATAGTTTCACCACCAGATGGATTCACAACTGTCTGATAAACCATACTCGACAAGTAGTCCTTAATGGATCTAAGTCTACATGGAGAGAATTAAGCAGTGGAATGCCACAAGGTTCCGTCTTAGGCCCAGTACTCTTCAATATCTTCATAAATGACTTAGATGAGGGAATAGAAGCGGAACTCACTAAATTTGAAGATGATACTGAGCTGGCAGGAATAGCTAACATTGTAGAAGATAGGCTTAAGATCCAGATGGATCTTGACAGACTTGAACACTGGGCCCTATCTAACAAAATGAAATTCAATGTAGAAAAAAGTAAAATCTTACACTTAGGTAAGAAAAATCAAAAGCACATATATAAACTGGGGGAAACCAGGCTTAATAGCAGTGACTGTGAGAGGGATCTTGGAGTCTTAATGGATAATCGGCTAAATATGAGTTAGCAGTGTGCAGTGGCAGCTAAAAAAGCCAATGCAATCCTAAATTGCATTAACAGAGAGATGCAATCAAGATCAAGTGAGTTACTAATACCATTATATAAAGCCCTAGTAAGACCACACCTAGAGTAGTGCATCCAGTTTTGGTCACCACAATATAAAAAAGATGTTGAGACTCTAGAAAAAGTGCAGAGGAGAACCACCAGGATGATTAGGGGACTGGAGACTAAAACATATGAAGAATGGTTACATGAACTGGGCATGGCTAGTCTAGTAAAGAGAAGGATCAGGGGAGACATGATAGCAGTGTTCCAATATTTATGGGGCTGCCACAGAGAGGAGAGGGCAAGCTGTTTTCCAAAGCACCTGAAGGCCAGACAAGGAATAATGGATGGAAACTGACCAAGGAGAAATTCAACCTAGAAATGAGGAGGAACTTTCTGACAGTGAGAACAATCAACCAATGGAACAGCTTGCCTTCGGAAGTTGTGGGAGCTTCATCACTTTCAAGAAAAGATTGAAGATTCTGCCATTTGTCAGAAATGGTGTAGGGTCTCCTGCTTGAAGGGGGGGGTTGGACTAGATGACCTATAAAGTCCCTTCCAACTCTGTTAATCTGTTAAGTATCAAGTTATTTTTGAAGTTAAGGTCAAGAGTTGGTGACTTACATAGATGCATAGATGCTTTTTTTTTGCATAATGTAGAAATGGTTTGCAGTTGCCTTGTGAAGGACATTATCATACTTTCTAATCTACATCCTTATCCATACTAACTACTGTAGATTTGTCTCTGCTATAAACACACACACACACAAGTTCTGCCTCCCATCTGGACTGATTATAAGTAGCCGTGGTGTGATTTTAATACTTTAAACTGTGTAGTCGTATAAATATTTTGAATGAGGTGAATATTCCTTCCAAGTTTCATTACTGAAGTCTGATTTGAAGTCCTATCAAAATGTCATTAATCTAGACAGTTGTTGTTAAAAGTGTCTCCACAAAGTCTTTACAAAGTCTTCAATCATGTCTTTGTTTCTGAAAGAGTAAAGAAATATTTTGAAGTACTCTTGATAATCAGTCAGTAATTAATAATTGTAGTGAAAAATGTAATGACAGGAAGTAGCAGCTTCTTTGTGGTTTCAGGTGACAAAACTGGTGGGGAAGAACTAGGAAGGTTGAGTAAATATTTTCTGTATTCAGCAGGCTTCAATATGCC
Organism: Ahaetulla prasina; assembly: GCF_028640845.1. Classification (NCBI taxonomy): domain Eukaryota; kingdom Metazoa; phylum Chordata; class Lepidosauria; order Squamata; family Colubridae; genus Ahaetulla; species Ahaetulla prasina. The sequence goes on along the minus strand of NC_080541.1, from coordinate 70,862,506 downwards.
CTTGGTGCTCTTTTTTCCCTCCACATTACCATCATACCTAACACAAAAAAATAGAATAAACTCTTCAAAAAGAAATAAATTTCAACTGACAAGCTGACTTAAGCTACTATTCATACAAATAGAAAGACAGAGTATAAAATTGATCATAAAATAGAAAAAAATAACGATTAGTTTTTTTTAGATTATTTTTAATATTGACTTTGCTTGTGAGCTCCATGTTATTTAGCAGGCCTTCTGACCCAAGAGACCATCTCAATACAATAGAATTTTCTTGCGTTTGATATTTTACCAGGAATTATATGAAAAAAATTACTGCAAAACAATAATATTTGTGTGATACAGCTTGTTAGGTTTCAGGACATCTCAGCAATAAATTACAGATCTCCTATAATTCTTTATTCAATTCTTGTCTGGGCTATATTAGAAATTTCTCAGAAAAGATTCACAGGGTTTAGAATCTTTACTTGATAAAGTATTATGAGTAAATCACGGAAATACCACAAACATAGTGTGGCTATTCCTCAGCAAAGCCTTATAACATTCTTCTTAATAAAAGGGTGAAACTGGGCTAAACTAGATTACTGTTGGATGGATTCATAGTTGGCTAAATCACCACACCCAAGGAGTACACATCAATGGTTCCACTTCAACTAAATCTTAAGAATTTTGCCTGACAGTGTAAAATGTAAGTGGAAAACGAAACTAGGTTAGTGCAAACAGTTCCCTTCCCCTAAATAAAACCTATTTTTTCTTTGGGGTTAGGCAAGAAATGGAGATACCATTTCCTTTTAATAATGAAGTTTTCATCCATATATCAAATGAAGCAAGTTTATAAAATAAAGCCATTTATGGGAATAAGCAACAAAAACAACATTTGAAATTATGCTTTTCATGGAAAGGATGAACTCGACTATTTTTGTCTAAGGCCAGAATTCTGGTTTCATTGTGTTTCACAAAACAGCTTGTCTCATTCAGTAAAGTCATGGAGAGAAAAAAAAGAACTGTGTTTCTTTACCTTAAATTGGCTTTTCTCACATTGTTCTTAAAATACTGCAACTTAAAAAATATTGGCAAACAGTAAATTGTTTTTGATGCCCCCTTCACAATTCATTTCCTTTGTTTTTCTAGCCTCCATTTTGGTACTTGTAAATCCTTTTCCACATTCTTTTATTCTATCACCATCCTCCCTTCCCCTCCATTGTAATTCTCTCTACAGACCAAGGGTTTGTCAGATGTTACAGCAGTACATAAAAGCCTCCTGGCCTCTAGCATTATTATACCTCCTTCGTAGAAGGTTCTGGAACCAATGAATTGTTTTGCGTATAGTGTACTATTGCATCAGAAAGACACACTCTGGCAAACTCCATGGGCTGTTTCATGACCCTCTTAGGGGCTACCACTCACACTTAGAAAAATTATGTACTACATACTCATGCTGATGTGAGAAGAACAAGACTCCTATGAATCCAACAACACTTTTTCCGTGTATGCGAGAGAAGCGAATTTAATTATAGGGGATCTTAAAGATTGCCTGCTTTACAGAGAAATCCTATTTTAGATGTGTGGACAGAGTCTGAGGGTTCATAAATTGGTATTGATAGTGGGGTTAAAGAAAAGGAAGGTAAGAGAGGCTGACTGAATTTTCTGCAAAATAAGGAACTAGCATGGTTGTTTTAAGAATAAAGTGAGTAAGATAACTTTTGTCTCATGGAGAAATGCAAACAGACTGAATAATGCTTGTGCTGGTCTGTTTTTTTCCACAGGGTAAAATGGCTTGACCTCATACAGCCTTGATTCAAAGCTTATAACTTGTACAGTACTGAAAATTGTCTAAAGCATTTTTTTTTAAATCAAGGCACATCTCATGAAATAACAATGAAACATCCATTACACTGAACAACCTAAGTGGTTAAGAAGCACACTGCAAAGCTTGACCTCAGTTAGAGTCCACTGTTAGTCTAATTATCTGAGAGGGCATCTGAAAGAAAAAGGAAAAGAAGGAAGGAAGGAAGGAAGGAAGGAAGGAAGGAAGGAAGGAAGGAAGGAAGGAAGGAAGGAAGGAAGGAAGGAAGGAAGGAAGGAAGGAAGGAAGGAAGGAAGGAAGGAAGGAAGGAAGGAAGGAAGGAAGGAAGGAAGGAAGGAGCTGCTAATGTCTTCCTGGTTAACCTTATAATTAAAGTGAAAAATCTTGAATTTTGTACACTCACTTCTTAATTTAATTATAATTAAACTTGTTTTAAATATATATTCCTATAGCTATATAGGTAGAATTTTCTTAAACAGCAGATAAGATCAGAGTCACGTTCTGATTTAGATTATAAGCCTATTTGTTTATTTCTTAGATGTATTCCCCATTTTTCATTCAAAAGCTTAAGGCAACATACAATAGGAATCCATCCTACTATTTCCACACACACAACAACAATCCTGTGAGGTGGGTTCAAGGCAGACGTATAATATATTCTAAAAAGAAAAAGGAAATATAGAAAATTCACATTTTGAACCAAGAAAAAACTAATTCTGCCATCTATAATGCTTAGTTTACGCAACTCAGTATATATTCAAAGTGTTTCAATTAACATTTTTCTATTGCTTTGGTTGTCTTTTTGCAACTCTGAAGTCAACCTTATTGACCTCCGACATTTTCATCATCAGAAAGTGTCTTGCAACCTGAAGTACTTTGGTGCTATCTTCTTCTTGTGTGCTATACAGATTAGACAAGTACATGAAATGGGAAATGGAAAACCAGGTTAAATTATGGAGGAACAAATCTTCTTAGTTTGGCAGCATCTTTTGAGTCGAATAAAGGAATGTCGGGATTCTTCATCTGTCTTTCTCCACCTCCTCTGCACTCATTTTATCCTGTTCTTCCATTGATCTTCCTAATACTTTCTTTCCCCATTCCAAAGACATAGGCAGTTAAGAGGAGGCACAGAAAAGAAGCACTGATACAGATAAACTTATTACCTTTGGACCATTCGTTTAACAACCATTGCATTCTAAGTTGGTGCTATTAAAAGTTATTTATGATCATTGAACTCACAACCATCACAGCTTCCCGGCAGTCATATGATCAAAATTCAGACACTTTGTAATTAACATGTATTTACCGTGGTTTCAGCATTCTGGATTGATCACATGATCACCAATTGTGACCTCCTTAGGGGCTTTCGACAAGCAAAGTCAATGGGAGAAACCACATTCACTTAAGGAGTTTGCGATTTCTTTAACATCTGCGGCAAAAAGTTCATAAATCAGGCACCATTTCTTTAACGACTGAATCCCTTAGCAATGGAAGTTCGGGTCGCCATTGTGGTCACAGGTCAAGAACTACCTGCAATATGAGAGGCTGAAGATGCCACACTCAAAGCCAGGGACAGTATTTGATTTTTTCCACCCAAACTTTTTAGCATTGACTCAGATCCAGTGACACTGATGTTTAAAATGTTTTTTGGGATATTTTAAAATTTTTGGATGAAGCAGAAATGACAAAGTTTCTAGTCCGCATTTACTGAATTCCTAGGATAGCCAATCTGCCAAACTGACTACTGTCCTTGTTTGACCATACATCAGATGGGAAGATATCAAGTACATGGGGAAAATCAGTGGCAAGGGGCTCATAGAAAAATATACTTCATGACAAACACACATCCTCAGTGACTGGCATATTTTTTTCCCTCTCCTGGGGTGGAGAAGAAATAAGGAAGAAGAAAATCTAATCCATTACTATGGCTGAAGTAGAGGAAAGGATTCTTAAACTGACTTTTTATCCCACTGGTTCATGCACAAAAATCAAGCAGTTTAAGGCTGCAGTGTATGAAATCCCTAAGAACAGGGAAACTGAAGAAGTAATCAGACCGCAATAAGAACTGCCAGTATTTGTTCAGAGCAAAAATGAACACTCATACAGGAGTAGCCCTCGGTGAATGAAGTGAGAGGACCTTTTCAAATAGATGTGTTCAAGATTGCTCAAGATGTCTTCTCATATAGTCATGGGGAAAAATAAGTAGTTAATACTCTAGATTTTTGCCAAAGGGAAGCAGATATGATTTTCCTTCATTTTCAAAAAAATAAATACAGACTGAGCTGTAAAAATAGTCTTCTGTGCCATAATAATCACACATTTCCATTAGGTACAGCAAGCCATCACTGAGAATAGAATAGAATAGAATAGAATAGAATAGAATAGAATAGAATAGAATAGAATAGAATAGAATAGAATAGAATTTTTTATTGGCCAAGTGTGATTGGACACACAAGGAATTTGTCTTGGTGCATATGCTCTCGATGTACATAAAAGAAAAGATACCTTCATCAAGAAACTTAAGGTACAACACTTAATGATAGTCATGAGATACAAATAAGCAAAATGCAAAATGCATTCTGCAAGAAACAATATCAATATAAATCATAATGATACAAGCAACAAAGTTACAGTCATAAGTGAAAGGAGATGGGTGATGGGAATGATGAGAAGATTAATAGTAGTGCAGATTTAGCAAATAATTTGACGATGTTGAGGGAATTATTTGTTTAGCAGAGTGATGGCGTTCGGGTAAAAACTGTTCTTCTGTCTAGTCGTTCTGGTGTGCAGTGCACTGTAGCGTTGTTTTGAGGGTAAGAGTTGAAAAAGTTTATGTCCAGGATGTGAGGGGTCTGTAAGTATTTTATTAAATACAGTATAAAAGCCATTTTGTGCATGCTTATTACTTCCCATAGCATTTTGCAGTCAATTCCCTATTTGTTAGTTTCTTTAATTTCCAGAGACATGAAGGGCTTAATGGTAATTAAAATATCACATTCTTTTGGGGAGAAGGGACTTATGGGAGACTTTGCAAAACCGATGCATTAGATCTAATGGAGGCTTACTTTGTTTAATTACTTTTTTTAAAAAAATGATAGTCCACTAACTATTCCAGTGATGTAGTCTTGGAAAATTCCATGTTGCAGAAAACAGAAACCAAGAGATACAAGTCCAGGTTATCCCCCTAAGGTGATTTCTCTCATTGCTTTTTGAGCAATCACATGTTCCGTTTGAAGTGTTAGAAAAACACTTTTTAAGTAGTGTAGACGTATCTTACCTTACCTTTTCCTTTTCCAAAATGATTTCTAGAAGAACAGGAATGTTCATTTGGAGATGACTCAGGTGTCACCTGGGAGGGGAAGGCACTCCTTGGTATGGTATTTGAGTGAATCATTTCCTTGTGATTTCAGTCTGTTCCATGGGAACTTATAATTGATCTGCCATAGGAGGACTGTAATGGCTTTCTAGTTTGTTTCATAGTTGAGGTTCAACAAGATTTTGCAAAACTATTGTTATTATTGCACCACTATACATAGCAAATATCATCTTTTAGTAGTTGTGACTCTTACTACTTTTAAATTATTAATAATTATTATCTGATTATTAAGCAATATTGCACATGCATATAAATACATACACATTCAAACGTCTATGGGTGGTACATCATAAATATGGAATAACCTCTACTTTCTTTTCTGACCTGTCTGATCAGCTAAAAACTAAAGTGAGGAATCTATTGACAAATTATTTAGGATAAAGAAATTCTTAAAGAAGATATTTGAGGAAGGTTATAAAGCAGGGATGTCAAACTTGATTTCATTGAGGGCCATATCAGGGCTGTGTTTGCCTTGGAGGGCCAGGTTGGGCGTGGTCAGCTTAACATCACCTGTGGTAGCCCGAGCGCTCTTCCAGAGAAAACGGGCTCCTGAACTCTGTTTTCACCTGTGATGGTTTCCTGCAATCCTCTGACAGCAAAAATGGAGCTCAGGAGGGCCACCCTTCACTGTTTCCAGGGCGGGCCGATGGGCCAGATCTAAGCATCCCATGGGCCAGATCCATCCTCCGGGCCTTGAGTTTGACACCCATGTTTTAAAGAGAAAAAGAAAATATCTGCATCTTTTTCAACTAAATACAAATTTTGCTTCTTACATAAGCTGTTAATACAGTGGGTGCTGATGTTTCTTTAAACCTTGCAAAATGTTCTTCCATTATGATATGGCAACAGCTATTACTGAAATGAAGACAAAAAATAATAGTGATAATAATGAAATGCTCAATTTCTGTGTAGGTAAGAAAAGCAGAGATTCCATTGTTCACTGTTTAACCAGGGAGAAAAAGGAAATCATCTTTTTTTTAAAAAAACCCAACATCTTTTCAGATGATAAGTAATGTTTTGTCAAGTGACTATGTCAGTTGATAACGGCTTAAAATATCATGAATGACTAGAAAGAGAAAGATTAAAACTCCTAAGACGACATGTGGCAGGAGAACAGAAAAACAATACGAGCAAATAGCCCAAAATCTTGTGAATTTGTTTCAGAAGTAAATTTAATATTATGGGAAAATTTCAATTAGGTGAAACATATATATTTATTTAACAGCTTAACTGCCAAAATAGTGTACTAATATTCAATGTTTGCTGCACCTGCAAGGTCTTCATCAAAGGGGAAGTCAAGGAAGTAAGATATGCTGTGTGTCTTATTTCTGAGAAACTCTCAGGAAACAGAAAGCTTTATCTAGTATTAATCTAGCTCAGTCTTCTGCCATCTGTTGACATATTACATTCAGTAAATCTGCTGTTCCCTTTCTTCTTTCAAAATATAGGTCTCCATGTAAATGCTGCAGTCTTATGTACAGTATGCCAGTGGCTAAATCCTTCTCACCCTAGCAAATAAAAGCTGCTTTTTAGAATTAGATAAGTCATAATAGTGACATGTACGTGAGCCTTACTATTCCTACTCACCTCCCTGCTGTTCTTAGTATAATAACAGATCCTGATATTGATTCATTGTTTTATAGAATAAACATATTTTCAGGGTGAGTATGTATATCATTAAAGTACTGTGGGTTTTAATAAACAGCTTGAAGAAATTATACAGATAGTCAATTTAAGAAACTGGGACGCGGTGGCTCAGTGGCCAGGACTCTGAGCTTGTCGATCAAAAGATTGGCAGTTCAGCGGTTCGAATCCCTAGTGCCGCTTAACAGGGTGAGCTCCCGTTACTTGTCCCAGGTTCTGCCAACCTAGAAGTTCGAAAGCACGTAAAATATGCAAGTAGAAAAATAGGGATCACCTTTGGTGGGAAGGTAGCAGTGTTCCGTGTGCCTTTGGCGTTGAGTCATGCCAGCCACATGACCACGGAGACGTCTTTGGACAGCGCTGGCTCTTTGGCTTTGAAACGGAGATCAGCACTGCCCCCCTATGTGCGAGGGGAACCTTTACCTTTACAATTTATGAATGTTCATTTAATCAGAGTTCAAAGCTACAATGACCTTGGTAAAAGTGATGTATGACCTATTGGTAAAATTGCAACCATCGCACCAACCACATGATTGTGGGCTTGCAATTCAGGTATTTGACAACAGGCTTGCATTCATGACCAGTTGAAGTATCCACATGATCATGATTTGTGATCTCCCCAGTCAATTTCTGACTCAGGGCAAGTGCTGAAATCTTGCAGCATTTCAAACATTCTTGACTTATGGCTTAAGGGTGATTTTAGGAAAAAATAAAAAATAAATATGAAATTCTTTTTCATAAGGAACAAACATTCCCTTCCAATCGTCTTTATTAGTTTCCTCCATCTAATTAATGGGTTATTGGCAGTGATGATAGCAAAAGAAGGGCCGTGGTGGCTCAGGCTGTATGATAGCCTGTTATTAAAACACAGCAGCCTGCAATTACTGCAGGCTCGAATCCCACCAGGCCCAAGGTTGACTCAGCCTTCCATCCTTTATAAGGTAGGTAAAATGAGGACCCAGATTGTTGGGGGGGGGACAATAAGTTGACTTTGTAAATATACAAATAGAATGAGACTATTGCCTTACACACTGTAAGCCGCCCTGAGTCTTGGGAGAAGGGCAGGATATAAATGTAAATAAAAACAAAACAAAACCTCATGCAATATATGCAGTTAATTAATTAAATTGTACTTTTTATTTTTCATGTTACCTCTGGTGTTTAATGTGAGAGGTTTCTTCCCCAGCAGTTTAAGCTACTTCTGATGTTTGGAAAATGGGAAAAAACCCATTAAAAAAACCCTTAGAAACTCTGATTCTCCAAATTCAGAGAAACCACATATCACACATACAACTTTATAATGCTAGTTTTTCCTCACTACAGTCTATATCAGAACTAAACCAGTGCCAGATAATCATATAAAGCAGGGGTCTCCAACCTTGGCAACTTTAAGACTTGTGGACTTCAACTCCCAGAGTTCCTGGGAGTTCTGGGAGTTGAAGTCCACCAGTCTTAAAGGGACCAAGGTTGAAGACCCCTGATATAGAGAGCACCAGGGGAGCAACTATTGTGTTGTAGTAACTAACTTTGTCAGGGATAGAAGAGTCTCATTCTGGGACACTGTTATTTTGTAGGTTGTAAATGTGAGAAATGGAGAAGGAGCAGGAGGTAAGAGGAAGATAGCTGTGATATTTTGCTTGTATCTTCATCTATAGGCCTGTTTCCCTTGCAAGGTTCCCATTTTTCTTCATGTTTTACAGTCTGATTCAATTTCTAAGCATGTTTTTTTTTAATTGAGATAGCCATGATTAATCTTTATTCCTGATAAACAGTCCTTCATTTATTTTAAAGTTTAGATTTGCCTCCTATGGTCATTTGTCATTTTTATATTATTTATTCTTCTGGCTATTTTAAACCTTACTGCTTCTTTATATGTTTTTAATTGGGTGGGGGTTTTTTTGTATTGTTAAAGCTGCCCAGAGTCTAATGGAGTAAGCAGCCATAACAAATTTAATACACTGAACTGAATTGAATTAGGTAGTGTACGGTGCCACTGGATGAGTAAACCATATTATCATACAAAATTTATTTTCTCTGCTGACATGATGAATTAAGAGCGTCTTAAGATTCATATGCTATCTCCAGGCCTTTTGTTTTGACTAAAACAAAGTTCAAAAACATATATAATGTCAAAGGTTGCTTAACCCTTTTCCTTTAAAATTCTTTTCTCCTTGCGCTTTAAAGGTCAGATACCTGCTGCAACAATGTCAAGGTTATTTATTAACTGTAATTAATATCACATAACAAAAACAGCCACACTACAGAACAATTTATGTGAGCCATATAAGAGTCAATAGGATTCATTTAAACAGGTAATGCTCAAATTATATCATTTGTTTTTACTCCCACATTCCAGCCATAGTGCCACAGGCGATTGTCATACAAAAATTCAGATAAGTTGCTCTTTTGAAAAAAGACTGCATAAAACAATTGAGTGAAAATTCATCTATTTCATCTTTGCCATTTAAAAAGAAATTCCACTCACTTTGACAGCGAATCATTTGAAAGGATTGCCTTTTATTTTTATGCTGAAAAATTGCAAATTCTGAATAAGCAAAAGGAGCACATAAACATCTGAGAACCATCAGAGATAAGACTGGTTCTTGCCAAAGGCTTTCCATAGCAAAATTATTCTTTCTTACAGTATTATTATTTTATTTATTTATTATTTTATTATTTCAATTTCTATCCCGCCCTTCTCCCGAAGGACTCAGGGCGGTTTACAGCCAACTAAGAACAACAAATAAAAAAATTAAAAACAGATTTAAAAGATTAATTTAGATAGGCTGAAAATACTAAAAACTATTAAAATCCCCATTAAAAACTATTAGGCCAGTCCTGCACGATGGAATAAAAGAGTCTTCAACTCACGCTGGAAGGCCCAGAGGTCAGGGAGTTGGCGTATCCCTGGGGGTAGCTCGTTCCAGAGGGCTGGAGCCCCCACAGAGAAGGCCCTCCCCCGGGGGTCACCAGTTGACATTGTCTGGCCGACGGCACCCTGAGGAGACCCTCTCTGTGGGAGCGCACTGGTCGATGGGAGGCCACCGGTAGCAGGAGGCGGTCCCGTAAGTAACCCGGTCCTAAGCCATGGAGCACTTTAAAGGTGAGAACCAACACCTTGAATTGCAACCGGAAGGCAACCGGAAGCCAGTGCAGCCTGCGCAGGATAGGTGTTATATGGGAGCTTTGAGCCGCTCCTTCAATCACTCGCGCGGCCGCATTCTGGACCAGTTGAAGCCTCCAGGTACTCTTCAAGGGGAGCTCCATGTAGAGAGTGTTGCAATAATCCAGGCGGGAAGTGACGAGGGCGTGAGTGACTGTGCATAGGGAATCCCGGTCCAAGACGGGACGTAACTGGTGTTTCAGGCACACCTGATAAAAAGCTCCTCTGGCGACGGCTGTCATATGTTCTTCTAACGACAGCCGTGCATCCAGAAGGACGCCTAGATTACGAACCTTCTCCGTGGAGGCCAAAGATTATTAAATATATATTCCACCCTTCCACATATATATACAGAGGTAGGAGTTTCCTTGCATTATTTCTGAGACAGTTTTGATTCACCAAACATATATATACGTATATATATATACATATATACATACATATGTGTATATATATATATGTATGTTTCTCTTCAAAAGAATAGCAATTTTTAAGATGTTAGAATTTTGCCCTGCATAAAAACTTAGGGTGGATCCCATGGTGCACGTGTGGAAGCAGCTGATGAAAGAATGATTATCCTTGTTTCTCCTACATCTACCCTCATCCCCACCCAGATCATATTTTGAAGCGTATAGAGGATTGTGGAATTTTTTGTGCCCTCTGGGCTTGGTTGCTTGCTTGCAGACATTTCATCACCCAACTAATAAACATCATCAGTGTGAGTAAGTGTTTATGTATAAACTTGCTCCGCAAGTTTAGGCAGGGGTGTGCTTTCCTTCTTGGTAGTTCCTTCTTGATTAAAGTATTGTATTCTTCCTGATTGTTTGCCTGGAGTTGATCCCTGCTTATTGGCATCTTGGTGCTGTGTTCTAGTCTTGTTTTCTTCCTAGTTTTTTTTAATTATCTCTTTTGAATGGTATGTAAATATAGATTATAGAGAACTGAAGGAGAGAAAAAGCAGAAAGTCCCACTCGTAAACACTGGATTTTGCTCTTCTTTCAAAGAGTAAATTGAAATATAATGACAGTATTGTCATTATATTGTCACTATTGATAGTAATATAATTGTAAGGTTATTTTGCATTGGGGGCTAACTGCAATTTGTGAAATCTTAAACTAAACTTTGCTGGTGTGGAATTAGTCCGAAAGTTTGCTCATTTGTACATTCTTTTGCATCGCCTTTCTTTGGTGTGGGTATGTAATTTTCTATCCTGTGGCCTGCAACTTTTTATTCCACATTAGTTTAGATAGACATTAGTACTTTGATTGACTCTTCTCTTATTGGTTATATCTGTATTTCGGATAGATACATGATGGTGGCATGCTGAACTGACGATTGCACACAGCTAACACATAATCAAAATTGGAAATGTTCCTAAACTAACTGTTGGAATATCTGCAATTTATGGGAATCAATTTCCAATTTAATTTGGATTAGAATAAAAACCATGTTAATTAAATTTTAGTGGAAATCTCATCGTCATGGTATTTAAGATTCTCATTAAAGTGCACCATAAGCTTGTCACGAGCTTCTCCAGCCCACTGAGTGAGTATGAAGTGAATATTATTTTCTTGCTCTTTTCATTAATTACAAGCAGTGGCAAGTAGTGCCATCTTAGGGCACCAATAAAGAAAATTAAACATCTTGGTTAAAGTTCTGTTCAATTCATTATCCATAGCTGAAAACATTCAAAGTGTCTGCCCAACTCCAGTCCATCTAATATGCCTGTAATGAGCATCCCAATTTATTGCAAATCAGGGACTGAATTGAAATGCAAAATGAAGCACATCAAAATTGCCTGTCAGCGGCACAATCTTAACACGTAACGTAGGCAATTAAATAGCTCCACTTCATCTTTAGAAAGCCAGCAGATTGCTAGTATAAATGCTACATATTAATATCTGTTTTGTTTTCCACACATCAGAAAATCAGAAAATATCACTAATGGAAGAGTTTTAATTTTAATAGCTTGTATATTGCATTTCCAAAACTTGGAGACTACGTGGTTTTTCTTTTCTTCTCAACAACCTTGATGAAACATAGCATCCTTTCCGTAGCTGACATAATTTGTTAATGGTTGTAACTTGGTGCAAACATTAGTGAATCACCAGTCTCAAATCACATGCACACATACACCCTGTTGTTGCTCCTTGATTTTTAACTGCGTGCCAGTTAACATTTGGACGCTTGAAAGTGTTTAAAATGTTGTGTATTTCCAGGTAGTTTGATGTGGTCTTATATGAAACTTGGGCTATTTTGACTTTTTATCAGTTAAGTGATACAATGCAGGTAAAGATATATCAATATTATGTAGGCAACAGAATTCTGTTCAACTCCATTCTATTTTTCAATGGTTATTCAGTGATGGATGGCAGTCAGCATGGAATTTATCTCAGGATGTCTGTGGCTTGCAGAGATACAATGCACAAAGCATCCAAAACCAAGAGGTTATCCACAGCTAAGCAGTAGTGTGTAACTTTTTTTAATGTGATATGTGAACCCATACTTTATGACTTCTTGGGGTTTGTAGCCTTATGCCATCACCTTTTCCCATATCTCAGAATATAACGTAGTATCAATTACCATTTAGTTCAGTCCATCTCTTTTAAAATGGCAAAGAAAATATCTGATTATTTAAAATGCTTTTAAGAGAAATAACTCATCAACAGTCCTTACATATCAATGTACATTGCCTGGGGTCAAATCTGAATAATTTACTAGTTATTTTTCCACTGACATGGTTCTAAATTTTTTAATCTAGGAGTTGCTTTGGAAAAAAAAGAGATCTTTAAAACACAATCAATTGTCAAATAATGTTCTTTGAGTGCATGCTTTTTTTGGGGCGTTGTTTAAGAATTGCACGTTATATTTTTTTAAAAGATGAAAAATTGAAGTAGGCCAAAATGAGGTGAATCAGCTTCAATTATATAGAGATGGAGTTGGTCTTGAAATCTGCTTCGTCCAGTCCTCTGATAGCTACTGAACTTGTCTGTTACTTTGCTCACACCTTAAAAGCAATAAATAAATAAATAAATCCACCTCTTTCCTACATTTATTTGTAATAATTTGGTAGCATTAAACTTATAGCTATATCCCAGAACCCATGGAAGTCTGTACTGAAGTTCAAGCAGCCTTCTTCAGCTGAATCATGAAAATCAGGAAGAGGAAGGAATAAGACCAGCATTTGCGCCTCATTCTGTGTCCAAATTGAAGCTGAAAGCCTAAAGAAGATTATGCTTATTACTCCCCTTGAAGAGAAGTAATGCAAAATTTTCTCTACTACCCAGTTAGTTGAATAAGCATTAACTAAATTATAATTTGATGTATTATCCTGGCCCTTCCAGTTTTTGGAATGTGGTCCAACGATGTCAGAAAAGGCCAAATAGAGCCATCATCTGAAGAAGTTTGCACAATTTGGATTTGCTAAATAGCCAATTTTTCTTATGGCTATCTTTTTAACATCCTTACAATATATCTTTTCAGAATACTAATGCAAATGCTGAGGAGGCTGAACATAAGGATAGCTCCAAAGCAATCCCGTTAACCCAGGAGCCTTCAGAAGACAATGAAGTTTTTGGTAAGTCTCCTCTTGACATTATTTTTCACACCTAAAAATAATTTGGTATAATGAACACGAGATCCGGTTGCAAGTTAAATAAAATCTCTCTGTAGAGATGTACAAAACATGGTAAGCTCACATCTTGCAAAAAAAAAACAACCTCAGTTCAAACTAGGAATGGGTAATATTTTGTATGGTGGCAAAGTTTTTTTTAATAATATAGGATTGCTTTATGACTATGGGCAGGATGTTCTCTTCTGGCTTCTGATTTGGCACGGATTTATTTTATTTTATTTTAAATCAAGTTAAGCGGATGATTGACTGTCCCACAATTTTTCATATTTTCAAAATGGAGTGAATTATTGGGAAGACTGAAAATAAAGCATATATAGGGAAAATAAGGGGAAGACCACAGACGGAACTTAGTTAAATTAGTTATGTAGCACCTCCTTGAATAAGGTTTTGGGTTTCATCAGATTCACTGTAGAGGCAATGACTCAAGGCAGATCTTTTGAGCCTCCTGCTTAGATGTTCCTATGAAGTCTTAATTCCTACTCCCATTCACTGTCTTCTTACTTCTTATTCTCATCACATATCATCAATGTTACAGAGTGTGGAAATAATTAAAAGTCAGCCTCTTTTGAAGAGAAGAATTGCTGCTTTCTCCAATCAATGAAAATGCTGTATCTCTAATGTTCTGGATTCAGTCAGAAAATCAGAAATTAGTGGTTAAACCCTAACAACTCATGAGGGAATTGTGAAGGTCATCCTGGCTTTGTATAAATGGGATTAAACAGGAGAAGCTAGTCTGAGGGGGAACTATCTGCTAATTTTTTTTTTAATCAGGCCTTCCAGTTTTTCATTTAGGTTTCTGACCAAAGCCCAGTCCAAGTATTTTCCTTGATTGTTTGGCTATTAATTTCGAAGGAAAATATACATTTCTAACTGGGTAAATAAAATAATAAAGAAAGCTAAAATATTCCACCATTTGAGGTACAGATGCTATCTATGTAAATAAAGAAGGAATTTTTAGAAAGCCACTGAGCTGTGTTAATGAAGAGTAAGTCAGGAACTAGTCAGAAGGGGGAGTCCTATGTTTACATTTTCTCAAGATCACTTGTGTGTGTCCAGTCACTTGTTTAAAATAATTCCCACGCTAAAATTGATGGAATTTATTCTGAAGGGAATATATACCACACAGTTATTTTGCAGTAGACACATATTTTGCTGGGATCTAGGCATATCAAAATAGTTATAAAATTTTAGCAGTTTAACATTTTTTTAGATGATAACATTTAACATTTGCAGTAATGAAATGTGATAACCTATCTGTGTTATCAGCTTTTATCTACATAATAGATTTTCTACTAAAGTAATCTCATCTGGCCTGGGATATTTTTGTTATGAAAGACTGATAACCCTGAGGGCAAATGTAATAGTAGGAGAGCTGGTTTAGTCCATGGTGGCAAAAGATCAGAAAGCTAATAACACCTTTTTCAACTTCCAAATTTGTTAAAAGAGTTAAACTCTTGATTTTTTTATAGCCCAGAGAACAAAGAATGCTTGCCACACAAGAACTGGGATATTAGCCTAGCTATGTTTGAAGGTGGCTGCACTTATTATGTGATAATGGTTTTCTCAGTTCCTACTTTGGGTATGTTTATATCCTGCCTTTCTTTTAGGAGCTACAAGGCAGGGGTGAAATGCTCCCAGATCGGACGGGATTGCACAACCGGTAGCGATGGCGGCTGCTGGTTCGGAGGACCGGTAGCAAAAATCCCTGGCCCCGCCCCCCCCTGCCTCTGCTGAGCCACACCATCTGCAGAGTTTTTTGTTTTTTTTACTTTTAAAAGCCGGTTTTGCTTCAGCCGAAACAGGCCTTTAAAAGTAAAAAACAGCAGAACCTTACTTGTACTCTTACTTGTAGAAAACATGTTTTCTACAAGTAAAAGTAGAGATTCTAAGGCACTTACCTGATTACTGATGAATGCCTGGCCACAGCCCGAAAGCAGTTTCAGTTTCAGCCAGACAGAATCAATCGCTCAGCTAATCTATTTCCTCGGTGATCAACTGGCTGGCTGAGGAACTCTGGGATTTGAAGTCCACAATAAAATAAAATAAAATAATAAAATAAAATATTTGTGCAGCTTTCTGAGATTTGGTGTGTTTCTGTAGTGTTTCACTCTAACTACACAAACACACAAAATCTCAGAAAGCTGTATGTGGCATATTGTGTGTGTGTGTGTGTGTGTGTGTGTGTGTAAAGTGTGAAAGTTGGTTTTTGAGCTTTTTGTGGCTATGTGAAGTGTGAAGTGCAGCTGCTTTTACATTGTGTGTGAGTCAGTTGTGTTGTGTTGTGTGTGTGTAAAGTGTGAAAGTTGGTTTTTGGTACCTCTTATTGTTTTTTTATACTTTGTTTATTATTTTTATTATTTATTGTTATTGGCCACGCCCACCAAGCCATCTGACCACCAAGCCACGCCCACCAATTAAGTCACGCCCACAGAACTGGTAGGGAAAATTTTTAGATTTCACCCCTGCTACAAGGTACAAAATTCTCCCCTCTCCCAATTTATTCTTGCAGAAATTCTGAGAGATTTTGCTGAGCTAGTGATTATCCCATTTCATCCATTATCACTGATTTTTTTAAAGTTATTGAGTAAATGAGTGTGGTTGAAGGGGGAAAAACTCATGACTGTTAATTGAAAAGAAAAAAAGAAAAAAAATGCTATTATTTTGCTATTTGTCTTATCTTCACCTGTTGAAGTTATGTAGGCAGCAGGAACATCAGCAGGCTTGATGCTCCACACTGAATCCTTGGCAAAGGATTAGATGTCTAAATACTCAATAGTAATTTTTGATACAAGGAGCTGAGTTGGTATGAGTTGATCTCTGGCAACCCCAAATTTATCCTGAAATATCAAATTTATCCTGAAATATTATATTGTCTTTTGCTAGGAGTGTGAAGATAGCTTTATATATTTATTAAAATCATAAGCTCTTTGAATTAAAGTTGAAATGGTGATTCAAATGTCCATTTGAGTACTTGATTTTAGCTTTATAAAAGTCTTCCTGATATAAAAAATATTTCTATCTCTAGATTAGATTCTGAAAGTTGATTTTTTTTCCTGCTAGCACTAACAAGGCTGCTTCCTGTTAATGACTGGAATCAAACAATAAAAAGATCAATCTTTTCTTTCTACTTCAAAAACTCCCTAACACATTAATAATCTATAAAAACCCCAACTTCATAGGAAATAATTGTGTTCGAAAGGTATTTTATACATGTATTAGAAGAATGACTTGAGAGAGGGACATAAATGGTAAAGAATATACCAGAAGGGTAGTTTTCCCCATATGGCATTTTCCAGATGTGTTCTCACTTTGGCGAAATCAGATTGGAAAAAACAGTGGTTGGGTTGCCCCTGGTTTGGACCGGTTCGCAAGAACTGGTAGTAAAACCGGCGGGAGGCTGCACCCACTGACCCAGACATCATCAAGAAGCTTCCGCGCGTAGCCCCGTTGCGAACTGGCAGTAAAGGTAAATAGAACCCACCCCTGGAAAAAACTATATGGCATAGACATTCCTTTCTGAATTGGACTACAGGTAGTGTAACAGAAGACTTAAGTATAGTGCAGGAAATCTTACTATGTAGAAAATCACTCGGTATTTAAGGATATTTTATATCTTGCAATACTTTTATTTCAGTTTTACTTCTTTTCAGCAGTGATAGTGGAATAAGATTCAAGAACTGAAATTCAAAAAGAAGACAACAGCTAGTTCTAATGAGATCTCTACCTATTAGTCAGTTATTCTATTATGAGGTGAATAACAAAATCATTTAATAAGACTGATGTCTGAAAATATAAGAAGGGCAGAAAACTTAAACATTCACCTATCTGACTATCTCTGATAAGCAACAAGTAAGAGAAAATAATCTTTTGCCCCTTCACATATTTTGTTCATTGGATATTTTACAAGACTATTTTGCAAGGCAATGACCATAGTAAAGTTTTAAAAGTTTACTAATGTTTTAACTATGTTCTGGCTACTACCACGCATTTCCATAATCAAGTATTTATTACTAGCCAAGGCATTATTACAAACTCAAAGACAGATCAAAGACTTTTTTGTTTTGTTTTGCTTTCATTTCAGATAATTAAGTAATATTTCTAAAGCAATGCAGGAATGCAAATGCTTCCTGACTATTTTGTAAAAAGGAATATTTTTAATCATTGGAAAAACTTTAAATGTAAGGGCATCCTTCTTCCTCTGGCCTATTCTGTGTTCCCCAAATAGTATATATACATAGTCATTAATGAATCTTAGGAAATGTTGAATGAACGAAGCCTCACAGATTAAGGCAAAGATTCAATGCTTCACCTCCTGCTGTTAACAACATTTCTCCTACCAAAAGGACATTTTGCCAGGCTCTATCCAAAATGGACAATAGATGTGAACAGTCAGCTTGCTGATGCTTCTTTGTTCCTCTCTCAGCGTGCAGACAGTTGAGCAAATTACAATGCATAATCATTATGCAAATTATAGTGAAAAGTTATGCATTTAAGCATAACTCTTCATTATAATTATTCTGAATTAGAAGTTGGGGGGTCAGTTGCTTCCAAGCAAGCCAGGATCAGAAGCCAAGTTAATTATAAAATCTATATTGTGATAGAAAAATTTTAAATTAGCGCAAATGAAAATTGGGAGAGGTGAATGAAGTCTACCACCAGAGCCTCTGTTTTAGTGAGGCAAGTACAGCATCACTTATTTAAAGAATGAATTAAGCATTGGGTGTCAAATTTTCACCTATTGATTTCTTGCTAAGAAATAAAGTTTGTGTTTGTGTCAGTGGTAGGTTCCAAAAAATTTTATTACTAGTTCTCTGGGTGTGGCTTATTTTGTGGATGTTTCTTGATGATCATGTGACTGTGGGCGCAGCTTGGTGGTCATGTGATTGTGGGTGCATGTGACTGGGTGTTCATGTGACTGGGTGGGCATGGCTTGGTGTACATGTGACTGGGTGGGTGAGGCCAAGTTGATGTCACTCAGGTCAAGGGTTAAGGTTAGGGTTAGGGTTCCTGGCCTCTCCTCGCCTCAAAGGCGTCAATGAGATATGCCCCACACGATGCCCACCCCCTGTGCATGCACAATCCCCCCCACTGCCCCACCCTCAGCACATGCCCGTGCAATCCCCCCCTCCCTCCCGTGCATGTGCACGCGACGTATGTGCCTCCGTGCCCTGTTTTGGGCCTAGCAGGCCTTCCTGAAGCCTCCAGAGGCCAGAAATGGCCCATTTCTGGACTTCTGGTAGTGGCAGATGTTTCTTTTCTAGAGTGCAAAAAAAAAATATCTGCGAACTCCGTGTAGCATCAGGAAGGGCATCCAGCTGATAAAAGTTCAGCTCCATCCATTCACTCTGGCTCTTCCCCAAATTAAGGGATTATAGGAATGTAGAAAGGGAGGGTCTTGGTCCAGGAAAAGGGCACAGTTGGTGCATGAGACAAAACTGTGGAAAGCACCCCCACCAGCCATCTGCTCGTCAAGCAGAAACTTTGAGTCCAGAAGGAGCTCCAAATTGCATACCACCATTGTCCAGTGGCATGCAACCCTATCTAATGTAAAAGATAACAAGCACCAGACGCTAGGAGTCCAAGACCCCAAAACCACTCCATTTTACCAGGGTTGAGCCAATATCAATTCATCCCCATCCAGACCTTTATAGCCTCCAGGCACTTGGAAGCACCACATCGACATCACTTACCTGACCAGGGGTAGAGATGTATAATTGGATATCTTTGATGTACTGGGGATCCTGTATCACATGCCATCAAATGACATAACCCAGCAGTTTCATGTAGATGTTAAAAAGGAAAGGGGAGAGACCCCACATTGAAGCATGCCACAATGCAGGGACCTAGATTGCTTCTCACCACCAACACCAACTGAAACCTGCCATGGAGAAAGGAGAAAAATGACCCAAAACTGTGCTTCCCACTACCAGCCCCTGAAGCTGGTCCAGAAAGATACTAATTCTGAAAGCTACTGAAAGATCCAGAAGAGCCAAGACAGTTGCATCATCCCCATCCTCAACCCTCCAGTGTTCATCTGCAAACTCAACCAATGGCATCTCAATGCTCTGCTTCAGTGCCATACATTAAACCTACCTAACTTATTGAGGTGTTCCTAGTTTTATATCCTATGTTGTTGTTTTTAGAGGAGACTGTTTTTTCCCAAGGAGGAGACTTTTTGTAAATCTATATAGATTTAGAATTTAAAAAGTAAGCACCACGACACCAATGGTGAAAAACTAAAGTTGTTTAGTTTTTAGTACATTTAGTACATGCCGAGTTTTGAAGTATATCATGTGCATTATGCTTTCAGTGCTTTCTTGGGCAACAACCAACAACCGAGCAGAAATGAAAGGAAGTGAGAACAAGAACAGTTTACCTGGGTAGCCTAATTGGCAAGCTTGGTGGACTTGCTGTGCAGTGGATGTTGGCAGTGAGGTTATTGCAGTTCATGGCAATCTACTTGCAGGGTAGCTTCTATTGTCAATTAGAAACATAATTGTTCCTTGAAAACAAGCCATAGCATTAATGCCAAGTGGTGACAGACTCACACAAAGCTCATTCTGGTTGGAGAGCAGAGAGGGGCTGTTGCCAGATTGTGTCATGATCACAGGACAATCCTTCTCTGTATTTATTCATTTTAAAGATTTTAATGGTACTATCGCACACATTGTCTAAATGTATAATAATAGTTATGCAGAATACAGTAGAGTTGAATATATTTACTTGGGAGAAAGTCCCATTGAATTCACTGAAATAATTGTGTATTTAATGATTTAGCTTTGGCTGCACAGTGCTTATTCATTTTACTCTTATTACTAGTACTTGTAATATATTTTTTTTTACAAAACATACAAATTGGAGAGAGAGAAAATGTTACAAAATTCACAGTGTATGAGTGACAAAGAATTGATCAGTTTACTAATCAACTCATCAAATTTAAGTAAATATTTGTAAACGTATGTTTTGTGTGTGTGTATGTACAAAAAATATGTGGGGATCTCTTATTCTTCTCATAGCTTGATACTTAATATTTTCTTCCTTGAATTGAAGATATTTCTGTTGAAGAAAATAGAGCTTTTCCCATAAAAGAACCTCTGCCACATATTAAAACTTAAAATTCAAGGGAATTATATAGATCTTAACATATATCTACTGAAAGAAAGAAATTTTGATTGAAGGAATGTTTTTCCATCTTTGCCACCTGAAAAGCTTCTTTAGAAGGTTAGGAATCACTCCTGATTAATGTAAGAATGGGGAATAGATGACCCCCACCCTGTTAAAGACCTTGGAGTAATGACATAAGTGCCAAAGCCCACTGCAACTACATAGCAAAAAAGGCTCTAAGAGTTGTAAACCTAATTTTATGGAGCTTCTTTTCCAAAAACTCTACACTACTAACCAGAGCTTACAAAACATTTGCTAGACCTATTCTTGAATACAGCTCACCTGTCTGGAACCCATACCACATCTCTGACATTAATACAATCGAACGCATCCAGAAATATTTTACAAGAAGAGTTCTCTGCTCCTCTGAAAACAACAAAATACCTTATACCACCAGACTTGAAATCCTGGGATTAGAAAACTTAGAACTCCGCCGACTCTGACATGACCTGTATTTAACACACAGAATCATCTATTGCAATATCCTTCCTGTAAAAGACTACTTCAGCTTCAGTCGCAATAATATAAGAGCAAACAATAGATTCAAACTTAATGTCAACCAGATTCCAGAAAATATGACTTCTGTAACAGAGTTGTTAACACTTGGAACTCACTACCTGACTCTATAGTCTCAACTCAAAATCTCAAAAACTTCAACCAAAAACTTTCTACTATTGACCTCACCCCAGTCCTAAGAGGACTATAAGAGGCGTGCATAAGAGCACAAAAGTGCCTACCGTTCCTGTCCTATTATTCACTTTCATTATATCAAATTAATATAGTTGTTGCATACATATATATGTTTTTTTTCTTTTATGATGTGTTGCTTTTATGATGTCGATGTTTACTTATACTGTTGTGACAAAAATAAATAAAAAATAAAAAAAATTGAACGATAGAAAACAGAGTTTTATCCATTAACCTCTGCCAGTTGTAGAATGCAAACCCTTTTATTTTCCACCTCATCCTAATCTTCCAAAAAGGCTTTCAGGTTACAAATGCATGTCTTTTCTTATTTATACTATAATTTCCTCAATGATTTATGGAAATATCCAAATATTTCACTCCACTTTTTGCAGTGCATCTGCCTCTTATAAAGTCCAGTACTATTTGGCAGTCCATGGAGTTCATTCTATCAATTTTTTCAAAAAACCAGAAATTTTTCTGATTTGGGATTTGTTATGCCTAGTTTTCAGTGTAATGCTTCCCGTTCCATTCCAGCCAACAATAAGCACCTAAACATACAGTAGTGGCCAAAATTGTGGAAACCTTTTGGGAAAAGTGTATTTTCTAAAACTAGTTAATAACACTCCAAAAAAAGTGGAGTAGGACCATAAAATTATATATCAATGGAAATATAATTTAATCAGGAATGTAATGCAATAACTTTTATGAAGGATTTTCTATTAGGATAGCAGTTACAATATAAAGAAGAAAAGAGAAATATGTGGAAAAAACGAGATATACAAAAATTATCACCACGTCAGTTAATACTTAGTTGGGTAACCTTTAGCATGAATTACAGCCTTACAACATCTTCCCATGGAGTGAACCAAGTCTTTTAGTTCTGCAGCTGTTATAATGTGAAACCAAGATTGAATGATTGCTTCTATTAATTAGGTTTTATTGCTGGGTCGCTTCTAACTAACAAGTTTCTTTAGTCGGCTCCATAGATTTTCAATTGGGTTAAGGTCTGGGCTATTCCCAGGCCATTCCAGCAGTTTATCTTGAAATTACCCCAAAAATGATGTTATTAGCCATCAAACCTCAAAAATACACTTTTCCCAAAAGGTTTCCACAATTTTGGCCACTACTGTAGGCACAAAAACAAAACAAAAATCTTTCATTGGACCTTAAACAGATGGAATTAAGCCCATTCCTATGACTGATATGAGCTCTAGATGAAGGAGAAGGCATTTTCAGGCAGTTTGGATCCTATCTGCTTTCACAGAGATCTTAAAAAATTAATTAAACAAACTTGGGATCCTTTACACTTGATACCTAATTATGAAAAATTCTATTCTATTCTATTCTATTCTATTCTATTCTATTCTATTCTATTCTATGAGGATTTCAGATGAGAAGGGCACTGCAGTACATTGGAAGAAATGAATGAGAAACCTTTTGCTCAGGCTCCAGGAAGTATCTGTTAATGAGAACAAAGAAAGTCAGCTAGCTTGTATTCTTCTTAAGTAGGGAACATTTTCACTATGCAGTACTTTATGGAACTGTACTTTCAAGGCAAATCTCAGCATGTTGAATATCCAGGGTTTTGCTCAGCATGTTCAGCTCCCAAATGCAGCTGGGCTGTCCTAGCACGTTTTGAAGAATATCACCACCTAAAAAGAGAAGCACATCTGACCATTAAATCCAGATAGATGAACAGAGCTATTATTGATGAGATTGAATCTAAGTTGCCTCTTCACCATTGGTATATGTGATTATTATCCATTCATTTTATTAACAGTGATGTTTAAAATTAAATTTAGGTAGCTCATTCATTCTGAATCTCTTGTTTTCCCCCCCAAAATAAATCCTCACGCAGTATCACAGATCCTACTTCATCCTATAAACAGGAGAGGAAAAGCATGCTGTGGTTTAAACCAGGGGTCTTCAACCTTGGTCCTTTAAGACTTGTGGACTTCAACTCCCAGAGTTCCTCAGCCAGCTTTGCTGGCTGGGGGACTCTGGGAGTTGAAGTCCACAAGTCTTAAAGGGACCAAGGTTGAAGACCCTTAGTTTAAAACACTTTCCTATCAGCCAAGATTCTTAAAGCTTAATAACTTTAAGATTCCCAAAGTTACAGTTAAGGATCCCCAGGGGTCACAAACTTAGAGAGGAGTCATCTCAACATGTTCAGTCTTACATAGACATTGGGAGCATGGCCAAAACTCTTTCCAGGTTTTATTGCTGTCTTTGCTTGTGCAAATCACAGCAGCAATAGTAGTGCCATGAAATTTTAAGATCTCTTGTAATATATTGGTCAATGTTTTATTATTAAAAGTAAATGGTACTTTTATCTCTTGTTCAGTCATAATTCAAGTGGCATCAGTTCTATTCATGTTGGAGGGAGGGATGTCACACAAATTATTTTGGGAAGGACTAGGGGTTTACATTGTGATGTCTGCTTCCTATCCACATCTTGAACATGCATATAATCAACCAGGAAAAACCAGGAAAAATTGCAACTTTATACAAAGATAGTGGTAAAGAAGAGCTCCTTACTCCCCCCCCCACTCCAAAGGAGGAGAAGGAAGAGAAAGAGGAAGAGGGGGGGAGGAGGGGAGGAGGAGGAGGAGGAGGAGGAGGAAGAGGAAGAAGAAGAATTTTAGCAGATTATTGACAATGCAAAACATGAAGACCATTCTGGTCAATATAGCCTTTTATAGTATAACAGAATAACGGTTTGAAGAGGTCTTGAGGTCATCTTGGAGGTCATCTAGTCCAACCTTCTGCTCAAACACACCATTTCAGACAAGTAATTGTCCAATCTCTTCTTAAAAACCTCCAATGCTGGAGCACTCACAACTTATGAAGGCAAGCTGTTCCACTAATTAATTGTTCAACTGTCAAGAGATTACTTCTAATTTCTAGTTTGTTCTCTCTCCTTGATTAGTTTCCATCTATTGCTTCTTGTTCTGCCTTCAGGTAGTTTGGAGAATAGGTTGACTCATTCTTCTTTGTGGTAGCCCCTTAGATATTGAAACACTGCTATCATGTTACCTCTAGTTCTTCTTTTTATTTGACTAGACATAACCAATTGTTGTAACCGTTCTCCATAAGTTTTAGCCTCCAGTTTCTTAATCATCTTTGTTGCTTTTCTCTGCACTCTTTCTAGAGTCTCAGCATCTTTTTTTATATTGTGGTGACAAAAACTGGATGTAATATTCCCAATGTGGTCTTCCTGAGGTATTGTAAAACAGTATTAAAACTTCATGTAATCCGGATTCTGTCGCTCTGTTAATGTGGCCTAGGACTGCATTGAGTTTTTTGGCCACTGCAGCACACTGCTGGTTTTTAGAAAATGGTTTTCCAAGAATGATCGAAATCCCTTGGCACAGTATTTTGAATCTTGATAAAATCTATACCTTACTATTGTTCCTTTTTAAGACAAGGGGACATTTTCTCAGAAGATAGTTCAAAAACCACAAATGATTTTCTCTAAATTTCTAGATCAACCTTGGCAACTTGGAAGATATGTGGACGTCAACTTCCAGAATTTCTTTGAAATTGAAGGGAGTTGAAGCCAATGACTGGCCAAGCGGAATTCTTATCATTACAGTAGAACTACATTTAGGGAGAAGCCTATTTTAAAATAATAGGCTCATTAACAAGCCATTGTATTGCATATCCTTAAGGATTTTGCTAAGAAGGCAAATTGTACAGATTGAAATGAGGACAACCAGCAGCAAGGATTCAGTTACGGTGGCGATAAGTGGACATTTGGAAGACCTGAAAGTTGAAGATAGATCATCATGGGGGGGAAAATCTATCTAGTGCATGTAGTCACTAGGAGTAGAAAATGACTTGACAGCTCATAATCAATTTAGTAAAAATTAATTCCAGGTTGTTGTTGGGTTCTTTCTTTTTTATTTGCTTGGTTTAATGAAATGATAGAAAAGAGAATTGAAAGGGACTAGTATTTACAGCTTCATACACTGGCACTTGTGTAGAAATACCCTGGTGGTGACAAGACGGCATCCTTGATAATACTCTTCTTTATTTCAGAGACATTCAGATAAGTTTCTCACTCCAGCCCCTTCTTGATGCTGCTCTTGTCTTTGTTATAACTTCAATGAAATGCTTGATTTATCAGGGTTGGTTTTTTTTTCTGAATGCACAGCTCAACAGGGTATATAAAGACCCACTATAGTAAAGAAAGCTCAAATATTTCTCTCTTCCCAAACTGGTTTAGTTTGATGATATAATCTCCAATCATTTTCTAGGGATCGCTTGTTTCAGGTATAAGCTTGATGTTATTTTTTTTTTAATTTGCATTTATATCCCGCCCTTCTCTGAAGACTCAGGGCAGCTTACACTATGTCAAGCAATAGTCTTCATCCTTTTGTATATTATATACAAAGTCAACTTATTGCCCCCAACAATCTGGGTCCTCATTTTACCTACCTTATAAAGGATGGAAGGCTGAGTCAACCTTGGGTCCGGTGGGACTTGAACCTGCAGTAATTGCAAGGAGCTGCTGTTAATAACAGACTGTCTTACCAGTCTGAGCCACCAGAGGCCCTCTATATTTTATAGTTAAGCAAACATGTCTGTTTGCAGAGTTATCCTATTCCAGACAATTCTGGGAGGCTTTATCAATCTAAAGCAACAAGAAATATGAAACAACTCCAGCTATAAAACAAATATCAACTCCAGCTTCCAAATCAATTAACAATGAGAGCAACTTGAGAAATGTATTTATTTATTTTATTTTGTCACACAGTATATATAAGCATAAGCATGAAATAATTATACAATATATAAGCATGTATATAAGTATGAGTATGTAATAACTATATTAATTGGATATAACGAAAGGAAAAAATAGGACAGAAACGGTAGGCACGCTTAGTGCTCTTATGCACGCCCCTTACAGACCTCTTAGAAATGGGATGAGGTCAGTAGTTTTGCAAATTTGCTGGCAAATTAAATGTAGCACTTTTACTGCATCGTCTTTTATATTTTGAATAGCTCAGTTGGAATACTGTCACCTCCACTAGCTTTGTTGTTGTTCAGATTTCTTAAGGCTCATTTGACTTCACATTCTAGGACATCTGGATTGAGGTCAACCCCATTGTGATTATTAGGGATGTTAAGCTCGTTCTTGTATAATTTTGTGTAATTTTACCACCTCTTCTTAATCTCTTCTGCCTCTGTTAGATCCATGCCATTTTAGTCCTTTATCCATCTTTGCATGAAATATTCCCTTCATTTTCTTGAAAAGATCTCTGATCCTCCCTGTTCTATTGTTTTCTTCTATTTCTTTGTACTGTTCATTTAAGAAGGCATTCTTATCTCTTCTAGCTATTCTCTGGAATACTGCATTCAATTGGGTGTATCTTTCTCTTTCTCCTTTGCCTTTCGCTTTCCTTCTTTTCTCAGCTATTTGCGAAGCTTCCTCAGACAGCCATTTTGTTTTCTTGCATTTCTTTTTCTTTGGGATGGTTTTAGTTGCTACCTCTTGCACAACGTTGTGAACCTCCGTCCATAGTTCTTCAGGCACTCTGTCTATCAGATCTAATTCCTTAAGTCTATTTGTCACCTGTGTATATTCATCAGGGATATGATTTAGTTCATACCTGAGTGGCCTAGTGCTTTTTCCTACTTTCTTCAATTTAAGACTAAATTTTGCAACAAGAAGCTCATGATCTGAGCCACAGTCAGCTCCTGGTCTTGTTTTTTCTTTTCTTTTTTCTTTTTTTTCTTTTTCTTTTTCTTTTTATAAAAAAGTTTTATTTTTACATTCATATCCAACAACTCATCCAATGTACAGTCATATATAATTAGTCGGGCTTGCCCAGTCACCACCCCCTCCTTTTAACTCTCTTCCCTCTTCTATCTTCTTCTACTTTCCAGACCTTCCTCCCCTTCTCTTATCTACATCCTCTCCTCCCTCCACCCTATACCTTCCTTCTCCCTCTTCTACCCCTCTTCCTTCCTCTTCTCCCTCTTCTACCCCTCTTCTCCTCTTTCCTACCTCCTACTCTCTCCTCCTTTCTCCCTCTCCACCATTCTAAAATGGTAGCCGGGCAGACCCGACCCTACATTAATTATATTTATATATCTTCAATAATCCCTGTACATTAACCATCACTCCATCCTCTACCCTCAAACCCCCCCCCCCAGTTACCCTACCCCCCACCCCCGACTTCCCAGAACAAAATTCAGGGTATCAAAACTAACAATCATAATCCAAAATAAATCTTAAATTATAATCTCTAGTCACTCCACATATAATCACACTCTCAATTCCCCTCTCCTTCAAAAATATATCTAATACAAAATATTTCCTAAATTTACTCATATGCTATTCAATATTTTTTTATCTGATACTTATTTTGAATATAATCAATCCACATTTTCCATTCTAAAATATATTTTTCTTGTCTTTCAAATAAGCAGAAATTTTTGCCATTTCTGCCAGATTTGATACTTTGAGTGTCCATTCTTCAATTGTAGGTAATTCTTCTTTCTTCCAATATTGAGCAATCAAAAGTCTTGCGACTGTTATTAAGTTCAAAATCAATTTAGTCTCTATAGCTGTACAATCCATAATTATTCCTAGTAGAAAGAACTGTGGAGTAAACTTAATCTTCTTTTTCAGAATGTTCTGCATGATCCACCATACTTTAATCCAAAATGCTTTAACTTTTTTACAAGTCCACCATATATGGTAATAAGTGGCATCTTCACAATCACATCTCCAACATTTAGCCTGTACATTAGGATACATACATGACAACTTTTTGGGGTCTAAATGCCATCTATAAAACATCTTATAAAAATTTTCTCTCATATTTTGCGCTTGTGTAAATTTAACATTCCTCACCCAAATTCTTTCCCAAGTTTCCAACATTATTGGTTGCTGAAAATTTTGTGCCCACTTAATCATACAATCCTTAACCAATTTGGTCTCTGAGTCTATTTCTACTAATACATTATACAACCTCTTAATATGCTGTTGACCTTGATCTCTCATTTGTTTTAACAAATTATCCTCAGTTTGCTTAATACCTATTTTTTGATCTAATTTCCATCTAGCTTGTAATTGTCCATATTGAAACCATGTATAATTTTTCCCTTCTTCCCCCATCTTTTCTCTGGATTTTAATTGTAATTCCACCTTTTCCATTCAAAGGAGTTCTTTATAAGTAACTACTTTTTATTGACTGTATAGAGCTTCTCCATCTTTGGCTGCAGAGCACATAGTCAATCTGATTTCTGTGTTGACCGTCTGGTAATGTCCATGTGTAGAGTCATCTCTTGGGTTGTTGGAAAAGAGTGTTTGCTATGACCATCGTATTCTCTTGACAAAATTCTATCAGCTTGTACCCTGCTTCATTTTATACTCCAAGGCCAAACTTGCCTGTTATTCCAGTTATCTTTTGGCTTCCTACTTTAGCATTCCAATCCCCCATGATGATAAGGACATCATTTTTGGTGTTAATTCTACAAGGTGCTGGGGGCTTTATAGAACCGATCAATTTCATCCTTTTCAGCACCAGTGGTTGGGGCATAAACTTGGATTACTGTGATATTGAATGGTTTGCCTTGGATTTGAACTGAGATCATTCTGTCATTTTGGGGATTGTATCCCAGTATTGCTTTTCCTATTCTTTTATTGACTATGAAGGTTACTCCATTTCTTCTGGGGGATTCTTGCCCACAGTAATATACCTGATGGTCATTTGAATTAAATTAACCCCTTCCTGTCCATTTTAGTTTGCTGATTCCTAAGATCTCGATGTTCAGTCTTGTCATCTCTTGTTTGTCCACATCCAGCTTGCCTTGATTCATGGATCTTACATTCCAGGTTCCTATGGAGAATAGATCTTTACAGCATTGGACTTTCCTTTCACCACTAGATACATCCACAGCTGAGCATCCTTTCGGCTTTGGCCCAGTCGCTTCATTCTTTCTGGCACTACTAGTACTAGCCCTCTGCTCTTCCCCAGTAACATAATGGACACCTTCTGACCTGAGGGGCTCATCTTCCAGCATCATATCTTTTTCCCTTTTGGTACTGTCCATGGGGTTTTCATGGCAAAGATACTGGAGCGGGTTGCCATTTCCTTCTCCAGTGGCTCCCGTTTTGTCAGAGCTCTCTGCTATGACCCGTCTGTCTTGGGTGGCCCTGCATGGCATAGCTCATAGCTTCATTGAGCTACGCAAGCCCATTCGGCACGACAAGGCAGTAATCCATGAAGGAGTGGCTTATCCTAATTAAGTACAAAAGTTACACAATTGCAGAGTAGCATATGTTATAAGGCTTATCATTATAATAGCTAACAAGACAGAATAGGTTGTAATTTTATGCATACATACAAGCAAGCAGGTTTCCATTGATTTAAATTGCTGTTACTTCTACATTAATTCATATAGTTTTGGTACACAGCCCTAGATGCATTTCTTTTTAAAACAGAAAATGAAAATAGCTATTTGCTTCATATGCTTCAATTTGCTTGGTGTTGCAGTTTTCTATTCCTCCTGAGGGCGATTAGTACTCACAACCTCACCTTCATTTTCACTTACTGACTAAAACTAATCTGAAAGTGTACGAATTGCTATCCTAGAAATAACACTTAAACATTTATTTTGCCCCAATAACACCGAATTGTTCTGTTTGTTTAAGCCTGTTTTGATGTTGAAGCCAAACCACCAAGACAAAAGTAGCAATTTGTGAACTTTATTTTAATCTAGTTAAACTGATTTGTCATTTTAGTAAGAAAATATTGTGCGAGCGGCTTTGTTTATTCCTATTTATTGCAAGAAGATTCAAGCCATCCACTATATAATTACATCTGCTTTTATATGAATTGACTGTTTACTTGGCTTGTTTTCTAAATTCATTTCCAGGATGAAATATTACTTTCTGTGTTCCAAGTGCACATTAGTTAAGGCAGGAAAAAAGCATTTTATTGTGCATTATTTTTACAAAGCTCTTATCTATTGGACCTTCTCCCTGTAGAAACCTAAGAAACTGCCTTATATCAGATGTATTCAGGGACCTGTCCATTCTCCTTTTTTAATTTGTTCAGAAGTTTCTTTATCCACCCCTTAAATAATTGCTTGGGATGGCTTACCAGGCAAAATCAAACTTACAGTAAAAATACTACTTTTTTAACGCTGTAAAAGCTACCCCAAGACATTAGCAGAATGTCTTCAGGTTTCAGTTACCTTTGTAAATTGGTAACTGAACTGAACATGTTGGGACCAGTTCTTTGAACTGGTCCCAACATGGCTGATTCTAATTCTCACAGGACCCTGAGAAATATGTGGCATGTGAACACACAGAACTAGTTGCAAACGAAGTGTACTTCAATTAAAATCCTGCATTTGGGGAGAAATGTAACACCTTGGTACACACTGTTCAGTACAGTTTATTGTCTATTACCGGTAGGATGGTTCAGAGAGATCCTCAAATAGGCTTCATCAAAGTCTCCTGCATCCCTGGCAGCGTATAAAATCATTTTGCTCAATCCCAGTGCATGAAGATTATACCACTGTGTTCGTTAAGTTTTTACGGACTGAACCTGGATTCTTTGTACATCAAATACACTGTACTGTGGAGCAGCAGCCTTTTTATCTGCTGAAAAACATCAGCTAAATAAAAATCCTTAGCCTTCCAGGATGCCTTCTGTACTTCTGTGGGATGTCCATAAAACAATGTTGCTATCTTATTAATTTGATTTATAACCTGTTGCTTATCATCATATAAACCACAAGGCTTATGTATAATTCAGTTTTTAGCATGTTTGAAGTACTTCATGTTAGTTTCTGGCATTGCCTTTAGAAGCATGAAGCATCCATATTCCTTTCCATGCCATGTGTCCTACAGGATCCAGAAAAGCCAGTGCTGAGTAGAATAAAGTAGAGTAGGGTAGGGTAGGGTAGGGTAGGGTACGGTAGGGTAGGATAGGGTGAGTAGAGCAGAGCAGAGCAGAGCAAAGTAGAATAGGTGGAGTGGAAGAGAAGGGAAGGAAAGGAAAGGGAGAGGAGAGGAGGATGCTCTATAACTGTCTGGTTCAGTTCTGCAACCCAACAAGAAAAACACAGACTTCAGAGGATAATTAGAACTGCAGAAAAAATAATTGCTACCAACCTGCCTTCCATTGAGGACCTGTATACTGCACGAATCAAGAAGAGGGCCGTGAAAATATTTGCAGATCCCTCGCATCCTGGACATAAACTGTTTCAACTCCTACCCTCAAAACGACGCTATAGAGCACTGCACACCAGAACAACTAGACACAAGAACAGTTTTTTCCCGAAGGCCATCACTCTGCTAAACAAATAATTCCCTCAACACTGTCAGACTATTTACTGAATCTGCACTACTATTAATCGTTTCATAGTTCCCATCACCAATCTCTTTCCACTTATGACTGTATGACTATAACTTGTTGCTGGCAATCCTTATGATTTATATTGATATATTGATCATCAATTGTGTTGTAAATGTTGTACCTTGATGAACGTATCTTTTCTTTTATGTACACTGAGAGCATATGCACCAAGACAAATTCCTTGTGTGTCCAATCACACTTGGCCAATAAAATTCTATTCTATTCTATTCTAAAAGAGGAAAGGAGAAGAGAAGGGAAGGGAAGAGAAGAGAAGAGAAGAGAAGAGAAGAGAAGAGAAGAGAAGAGAAGAGAAGAGAAGAGAAGAGAAGGTTTAATTGGCCAAGTGTGTATAGACACACAAAGAATTTGTCTCCGATACAGAAGCACTCAATGTACTTGTGAAACAACAGAGAAGATAATAATTTCCTTCCCTCATGGGTTTCTCCTGCTTGACTTTATGAAGTTACCAGAGGAGAATGGAAGGAGCAGTGGCTCCCACACTGTGCAGAATGAACTCTCAATGCCCTTTCCCTGGACAGCATCCCCCATGCTGCCCGTGTACTAGCAGAGTGTCCCTGAAATGCTAACTCTGTTTGGCATGTTAGTGATGTAGGTGGCAGTGTTTCCATTCAGCTGTAACAACAACTTTTTGTTTTTTTCCCATGTGTGATGCCTGCTTAGCAAGCCTTCCAGAAGAACATGAGCTATCAGCAAGAGAGAAAGACCCAATAATAGCTTAATCAAATGATTTAAATGCAGCCATACACCATTAATCGTGCTAAGTCGATGTAGTGTGACTATATTTGCATAAGAAACAGTTTATTGCAAACATGGAATTGGAGGCAGATTGTGGCGTTAATCAAACTTGCATTCATATCTACAAAAAGAACCAGGCCAGGGTTCTAAACCCAACTACAGTGGATGTAATATGTTCTTCTTGGGATATGACATGCTGGGCTGAATAGCAAAGGAAAAGAATATATATCCCATTATGGACTACAATAGATACCACATCCACATAATAAATGTGATTGTTGTTGTTGTTGTTATAAATCATGAAGCAGACTTAGTAGTGTTGACAGAATCAGTGCTATAAAATGAAATGTAATTTTAATTTAGTTAATCCCTGAAGGATATGAGAAGTGAAGTATTCGCTGAATTGTTTTGATCTCTTAAACATTTCACAATGGAATTGTATAACACACAGTGATAACATGGATCATCTCTTGAATCCTACAATGCGATCTTATACGACATGCAATCAGATGGCTATTTCCTTCCAATATATAGCAGCAGCAGTACAGCAGCAAGAAACTCTTGATGGCCAATATATTTATTATATTCTTGAGTATGCTCTTGGTGGAATGGTTGCAGGCAAATGTAAGAGAATAAATGAATTTCAGTCTCCTCTGAACTGCACGGATTTCTTAAGGAGAGTAAATACCAAATGGCAACATTTCTCCAACTGAAGGACCTTTATTGGAGACAGAATCATACCCATGTGTAAATCGCTGTTCATAGAATAGCATAGCATAGCATAGCATAGCATAGCATAGAATTTTTATTGGCCAAGTGTGATTGGACACACAAGGAATTTGTCTTGGTGCGTATGCTGTCAGTGTACATAAAAGAAAAGATACGTTCATCAAGAATCATAAGATACAACACTTAATGATAGTCATAGGGTACAAATAAGCAATCAGGAAACAATATCAATATAAATCGTAAGGATACAAGCAACAAAGTTACAGTCATACAGTCATAAGTGGAAAGAGATGGGTGATGGGAATGATGAGAAAACTAATAGTAGTGCAGATTTAGTAAATAGTTTGACAGTATTGAGGGAATTGTTTGTTTAGCAGAGTAATGGCGTTTGGGGAAAAAACTGTTCTTGTGTCTAGTTGTTCTGGTGTGCAGTGTTCTATAGCGATCATGATTTGTAAGTTTAATACAAGTATTGATGTTGCTATTTTTCATATTTGGAAAGTCTTGAAAAGATAAAGCTCTGAATAATATTCCTTATAGTTT
Organism: Ahaetulla prasina; assembly: GCF_028640845.1. NCBI lineage: Eukaryota > Metazoa > Chordata > Lepidosauria > Squamata > Colubridae > Ahaetulla > Ahaetulla prasina. The sequence goes on along the minus strand of NC_080541.1, from coordinate 70,828,624 downwards.
TTGACTGCTATTAACCCAAGGGCATTGCATAATCAGCAGCTTATCATATTAATAGCCATTTCCGTTAACCAAGGCCATAGGCTTGTGTATATACTATTGACTGAATACATCAGGTATTTAACACGAACTATCCTAGGCACCTCTGTCTGGAAATATGCATACCTATTTCACATGCATAGATCTAGCTGTTTCAATTCTAACAACGTTGTGATGCTTTACAATATATAGAAGACTGCTAGCGTGTGAGTGAATATATTAAGTGGCACTATTATAGTGATATAAGCCAAGCCTAAATGAATAATATTGTAGGTAAATTCTGTCAAAGCCTCAAGATGAATTACAATGCGAGAGAGAATTAAATGATAAATGCAGTTAAACAACGACTGTACTAAAGTTTACCCTGCAATTTAAAATTCATGGTCTTGTCTGCCTCTAGATAAAAATGAGTCATCTTGATGGGGAAGGTTACCATGTCTGCAATACATTTAATATTATCTTTGCTCCTACTCATATATCAAGATAATACATGATTATTAATTGGTTGTCAGAAATGATAACATCAACAGTTATCTTATACAGAGCATTTGCCAACAGAATGAATCTTCTTTTTGATGGTTCATACTTTGGACTGGAAATACAACGGAGTCCAAAATAGAGAAGTTCTACTCAATACTACTCAACAACCCAATATATTCAAACCATGAACACCTGCATGCAGGAGTGTAACTTTGAAGCTAAGAGAACATTTTAGCTTTTCAATACTATTGTTTTAAGGCAGCCTATATATAATAATAACAACAACAACAACAACAGAGTTGGAAGGGACCTTGGAGGTCTTCTAGTCCAACCCCCTGCCCAGGCAGGAAACCCCACACCATTTCAGACAAATGGCTATCCAACATTTTCTTAAAAATTTCCAATGTTGGAGCATTCACAACTTCTGCAGGCAAGTTGTTCCACTGATTAATTGTTCTAACTGTCAGGTAATTTCTCCTTAGTTCTAAGTTGCTTCTCTCCTTGATTGGTTTCCACCCATTGCTTCTTGTTCTACCCTCAGGTGCTTTGGAGAATAGTTTGACTCCCTCTTCTTTGTGGCAATCCCTGAGATATTGGAACACTGCTATCATGTCTCCCCTAGTCCTTCTTTTCATTAAACTAGGCATACCGAGTTCCTGCAACCGTTCTTCATATGTTTTAATCTCCAGTCCCCTAATCATCTTTGTTGCTCTTCTCTGCACTCTTTCTAGAGTCTCAACATCTTTTTTACATCGTGGTGACCATAACTGAATGCAATATTCCAAGTGTGGCCTTACCAAGGCATTATAAAGTGGTATTAACACTTCATGTGATCTTGATTTGTTTATGCAGCCCAGAATTGTGTTGTTGGCTTTTTTGGCAGCTGCTGCACACTGCTGGCTCATATCTAAATGGTTGTCCATTAGGACTCCCAGATACCTCTCACAGTTACTACTATTCAGCAAGGTACCACATATACAGTACCTGTGCATTTTATTTTTTTGGCCTAAATGTAGAACCTTACTTTTTTCACTGTTGAATTTCATTTTGTTAGATAGTGCCCAATGTTCTAGTCTGTCAAGATCTTTCTGTATCTTGAGCCTATCTTCTGGAGTGTTGACTATTCCTGCCAGCTTGGTGTCATCTGCAAATTTGAAGAGTTCCCTATCTATCTCCTCGTCCAAGTCATTGATGAAGATGTTGAAGAGTACTGGGCCTAAAACAGAGCCTTGGGGTACTCCACTGCATACTTCCCTCCATGTGTATGTAGTTCCGTTGAGGACTACATGTTGAGTGCGGTTGGTCAGCCAGTTACGAATCCATCTGGTGGTGGTGCTGTCTAACCCACATTTTTCGACTTTATCTAGTAGTAGGTTATGGTCTACTTTATCAAATGCTTTACTGAAGTCCAAGTAAATTATATCGACAGCATTCCTCTGGTCCACTAATTTTGTCACTTTGTCAAAGAATGCAATGAGATTAGTTTGTCATGATCTGTTTTTGACAAACCCATGTTAGCTTTTGGTTATTACTTTGTTTGCTTCTAGGTGTTCGGTGATTCGTTGCTTGATTATCTTTTCCAGAATCTTCCCTGGTATTGAGGTCAGGCTAATAGGTCTGTAGTTTCCTGGATCTGTTATTTTTTTCCTTTTTTGAAGATGGAAACTACATCAGCTCTTTACCAGTCCTCTGGCAGTTCCCCTGTACTCCAGGATCTTTGAAAGATATAGTTCAGTGGTTCTGATATTTCGTCTGCCAGTTCCTTCAGAACCCTGGAGTGTAATCCATCCAGTCCTGGTGATTTGAACTCGTCTAGGGTAGACAGATGTTCACTTACCATTTTTCCCCCTATTTTAACTTGTGTTCCTAATCTGTTTTTTGTGGTGCTGTTTTTGATAGGTTGGATTGTTTTTTCCTTTTGTGTAAAGACAAGATGCAAAAAATGAGTTAAGTAGATCTGCTTTCTCCCTGTTGCTTGTCACCTTCTTGCCACTTTCTCCCAGCAATGGGCCAATTGTTTCCTTGACTTTTTTCTTGTTTTTAACATGTTGGAAGATTTTTTTGTTATTTTTTACTTTTGTCACTAGCCTTTGTTCATTGTGAGCCTTAGCTTTCCTCACTTCATCTTTACAGGCTCGGGCTATTTGCTGATATTCTGCTTTAGTTATTTGCCCCTCTTTCCACTTTTTATACTTGTCCTTTTTGTCTTTCAATTTGTCAGATAGTTCTTTATGCATCCATGCTGGTTTCTTTTGAGATCTATTATTTTTCTTCCTCATTGGTATTGTGCTAGACTGGGCTTTTATAATCTCACTTTTCAAAATTTCTCAAGCTTTTTGAGTTGTTTTCCCCTTGAGGATTCTCATCCATGGAATCCTTCTCAAGCTCTCTCTGAGTTGATTGAAATTAGCTCTCTTGAAGTCCAAGACTTTAGTTTGACTTTGTTCTACTACTTGTGTTTGCATAATATTGAATTCCAATATTGCGTGATCACTTGCCTCCAAGATTCCTATAGCTTCAACACCTTCTATCATTTCATCTCTGTTAGTGAGAATTAAGTCCAATATGGCTGATCCCCTTGTTCCCTTCTCTACTTTTTGGGAAACAAAGTTGTCTGCTAGGTTTGTTAGGAACCTGTTGGATTTTCCACTTGGTGCAGAGTTTGTCTCCCAGTTGATGTCAGGGTAGTTAAAATCCCCCATTACTATTGTGATGTGCTGCCTACATACCTTAGTTAGCTGACTAGCAAAAAGTTCATCTACTTCCTCTGTTTGATTGGGTGGCCTATAGTATATACCTATGGCAATATCATTTTCCCTCCCTTTAATATTGACCCAAATGCATTCAAGATAATTTTCATCTTAACTGCGGTTCCATGAAAGTTTACTAGGGGTGCCATAAGAGATTGTGGTTGGGGGAAAACATTTCTGACTTTATGCATCACACTATGTCAGAGCTCACAGCAGTATAATTTTTTACCTGCTTCCTTCTGCTGCCAGCCTACTGCTTTGTTGGTAAATATAAAGTACCAGTTGTATAGTTTAAGTGTGTGAATTGTATTGTGAAGTTTTTGAATTTTTTATGATTTTTACACAGGGATTCCTTGAGACTTGAAAATTAGTTCAAGGTTTCTTCAACGATAAAAAACTGCTGCTTTAAGGAAAACTTTCCTTGAGAGTGAAAGGATTTTTATCAAATCCATAAAATAATATCTTTTGACCCCCATAAGTATTAAGGGAGGGGCAGCTAGGATTAGTTCAGAACTTGCATCAGGTGCAAATAATGATAATTCATGCATCTGGTTAAATGGATTCCAACATGGAATGTTATATATTATCCAGTAATAATACATTGAACTAATCTTGGTTGCAGATACTTCTAATATTACATTTTATGTAACATTTCAAATATTTTATTGGTGATTGACACATGGTTAGGTTAAGGTGGCAGAGTCCTGCCAATCCCTTCTTGTTACTGAAATCCAGATCATTGATATGACAGTCTTTCAAATATTTGTGTCCCCTTTAATGGTCTTTTCTCACTGCTAAATATAACAGAATAAAAGAGTTGGAAGGGACCTTGGGGATCTTCCAGTCCAATCACCTACTCAAACAGAAAACCCTATACTATTTCAGATAAATGGTTGTTCTTCTTAAAAACTTGCAGTCTTGGAGCACCCACAACTTCTGGAGGCAAGTTGTTCCACTGATTAATTGTTTTATCTGTCAGGAAATTTCTTCTTAGTTCTAGGTTGCTTCTCTCCTTGATTAGTTTCCATCCATTGCTTCTTGTCCTGCCTTCAGGTTTTTGGAGAATAGGTTGACACCCTCCCTCCCCCTCTTCTTTGTGGCAGCCCCTTAGATATTGGAACACTGCTAATATATCACTAGTCCTTCTTTTCATTAAACTAGACATACCCAATTCCTGAAATCAATCACCAATAAAATATGTTTTAGCTTCCAGTCCAAGTCCATGATGAAAGTCCTTCAGCCCTTTTCATAGGCTATAGTCTCTTGTCACCTGATTGTGAAATCCATTCTGATTTCTCTGCATTGTTCTTAAAGTTTGATGACCAATATTTGAAAATATTCTTTAGGAACCTGGTTGTGTAGCTTTCAGAAGATAAAACTGAAGCAAAAATAATGGAATAACATTTTTAGCTGTTTCAAAGCTACCCTGTCTTATATCTTTCTGAACCCTGAAATAAGCGCTTGGCCTTATTGCCATGCACTTAAAAGCCCAACTGGGCTTATTATCAGGGGATGTCTTCTTTTGAGGGAAACAGGGTGTGTGTGTGTGTGTGTGTGTGTGTGTGTGTGTGTGTGTGTGTGCGTGTGTGTGTGTGTGTGTGTGTGTATCATATTCCATATAGAGGGAGAAATATTCATAGTAAAGATGAATAGCTTACTCTGCTCTATAATTATTATTTGGACAGTGGGGTACAATGATAAAAGGAACAGATATTCTCTAGTGACATCATAATATTTCCTGATTTGATGCAAGTCTTTTTAACCTAATGGGAATTAGAGCAGGTAAACACAGCAGGTTTTATGAAGTATACTGCTGTGTTCCTGTCTCTATTGATTTTTCAGTTGTGATTTTAAAAAAAGCAATTGCTGTTAAATGAAAACGATGAGAATTGTTAAACCTTTTGTCACTATTTAAATGTATGATTTATTTCTTTGGTTAATTTTCAAGATTTTTTTTCATGCTTAATTCATTTATGCTACCATAACTGAGTTGAGAATAAGCTATAAAATGTATCAAGATATAGCAAGATAAAACAGACTATTTTATTTTATATATATTTATATATATGTCATATATAGATGTCATCAAATGTTGCCTTTGAAGAGAAGAAAAAGTACTGCTTGAAAGTCTGACAAAGTCCAAAATGTTTCTGAAATGTTAACTTAATATACTGCATTTTATTATTAGCTCAATAGAAAACTAAAGGGGATTGTTGTTTTTACATATTCCAGGCAGATTATGTTACTCTTAATATAACTTCAAGATCAGTCAACAATGCTAAATGGCAAACTGTTAAGGAGGTTGAGTTACAAGCTTCTCATTTGCTGCAGCACTGCTCGTTCCACATTTTTAACCCATAGCCCCTTGTTGGAATTAGTTAAAGCAATGAAATAAAAGCTCTATTCATTACTTAGGTCTCAATATTTCCTCTATTGTGAATAACATCAAGGAAAACCTTGTTCATGATTGTACTGGACTTCTAATAGAAATCAAAGAATTGCATAGCACTTTTAGTACTTCTTCAACAAGGAATTAACAGGAATACCAGCAATGGAGGTTACTTCATAAATGAAAATAGGTTTCTTAAAAATCTATTTTCATCTTAAGCACTTTCCTCTCAAGAACTAATAAAACTGGGAACTGTTAAATTACATTTCTTCTAATTTTCCACCACAACACACACAGTTCAATAATACCATTTTCTTGTATAATATCCCTAGTAACCCCTTTGCAATATTTAGGTAGCAAAACTTTCCAGAAAGTTTCCATAAGAACTATTAGGTGGAATAAACGAGACAAGCAGTTTTGTTTTTGTGGGATCCTTGGTGCTCTCTGAGCTTGCTTGTTTTCTTGCAGATATTTCATTACCTAAACTAGATAATGAATGTAGGAAGTTTGATTAACAAAGATGGTTGGCTCTTGTATTTAATTCAGGCCATATAATTTGTTTCTTTAAAAGATAAACTGATGAGTTCTTGATTATTAACCAAATTCACAAATTGTTGCCTAGAATGCTTACTCCAAATAGCTCTTATGGTCTATATAACAGTGCGCATCGGCACATCCTAAATCTCTACTGAATATAACTGAATTGTTATTTCACTTTACTGTTTTATTTTACTAAATTTGATAGCTGTAAAATGAGGTAAATTTTTAGTTTTGACCTAAAGTTTCACCATTGGGATCCTGTTCACTGGTGCAATTTAGATGAATGCCTCAGGAACAAATTTATATTAAGATTTCCTACCTATTCTAGCTTTGCCGATATTTGTGCATTATGCAATCCATTTATTCTTCCAGCGAAATAGGTGGGCACATATTCTGCAGAATACAAATTGTTACCTTCTGTTATTATTACTATTGAGGAGCACCATGTTTCAAGTGTAATAATGTGGAAGTTATGTTATTACTTGATTGTATTAAATCTGAATATGCTACCCCATAGTTAAAAGTTTCCCATCTCATTGCTCATTTTAGTTAGCATCTGATTCAGCATTTAGCAAAATAATGAGAAAATAAGAAATTAAGTAAGATCCAGTGGTGGGTTGCCCCCAGTTCGGACTGATTCTTGCGAACCGGAAGTAAAACCGGGGGGCAGACCCCGCCCACCGACCTGACATCATCAGGAAGCTTCTGGGCATGTGCAGAAGCTTGTGGGCATGTGCAAAAGCTTCTGCGCATGTACAGAAGCAAGTGTGCGTGTGCTTGCTTCGTGCACGCGCCATCCCAATGCAAACCAGTAGTAAAGGTAAGTAGAACCCATCGCTGGTAAGATCCTCTAGCATCCAAATGTGATTTGGTTCAGAACCCTCTAGATGATATTTTAATATTAATATAATCACCACTGTAAAAAGAAGATCTTGATTTTCTATGAAGAAGGCTTAAAACAAGGAAATTAATTCCAACACTATCTAAGAAGAGAGTGTACAATACATATCAACTTCATGGTGGTTGGTACTCACATTTTCCACATTTTTTTTTTTATTGTTTGGGGAAATTGGGAGAAGTTTTAGAGTCAAACTAAATAAAGTTAGGACTGTAGGGCATTAAGGAATCTATTTCCCCCTTAATATATAAAAATCTCCCTCCTAAAACAGGTTCTGATCCAACCCATTTTCGCAGTGCTGTGTTCCTCCTACCATTCCAGCCCCTAAACCAAAGGAAGCTATGGATTCCTAAACTGCAGAATATAAGTATTATTAGTCCAATTATTCTAAACCCTACAGCAAATTAGGCGAAAGGAATTCAGCTTCTATAATGTATGATGAATATAATCAGCCTTTTTTGACAATTACACTACATGCTATAAGATATAATCGTAACCCAGTGTAGTATTTTCAACTGGCAATTCAGTCGTGGAAGCTATTGAAAACTAAATTCAAATTATATGTTGCAACAGCAAACATAGTTGGGGGTTAATACAACTTTGCTAATACTAGCAAGTTGTATTGCTGTAATTTCATGTTCACTTTTCTGTAGGGTCAGGTTCCTAGCTGTTTTTCCTTTGACAGGAATGTTGTCTTAGGTGGAATGTGTGTTGTTTTTGAAAAAGAAGCTCTATTAGATTTTTATCATCTTCTGCCAATAGACCTTTTATCATGAGTTATTGTGTAGCACAGATACATAATTCAATAACTTGCAGATTCTGAGTGCACCGCATGCTTACGCTGTATAAGACATGATTATTTATTTGTAATATTTATTTCTAAGACGCATGCCTTCCTTTTATAAATATATTCTAGGGCTATAGAAATTAACGCTGCAGGAATTTTTAAAGCAGCAGAATCAACATGACCGATGTGAGAATCTCAGAACTGGTCTCAGAACTGGCATTAAAGGCTCATGTGCTGTGAGATTTGAATATTCAGATTCTGTCTGGTGTGGATTAAGAATTCATAGCAGTCATAGTATAGACTATAGTATGCACTGCACATGGAATTGTCTTTTTACGTAGCCCGGAGACTTCAGTTAATACAAAACTCAGCAACCAACTTGGTCATTCCTAATGAGGAGAGACCTATGTTGAACACACTGCATTAGCTGCCAATGTTTTTTTTTTTTGGGCAAAATGCAAAGTTCTGATTATTACCATGAAAGCTGCACACAGCGTTTAGATCCAGGTCACTTGAGAGAAATCTCTTTCTGTAGAAGTCTCCATGCTCATCTGAGAAGATTTGCTTAGGGTTCCACAACTCTGGTGAACACAGAACATTTGAGTTTTCTCTGTTGCTAACCAGCATTCCTTGCAGAATTAAGGCACTTATTAGCTTGTGCTTAATATGCATTGTTTCTTCTACAGATGTTTTCACTGTTAAATTATTTCTGCCTGTTAATTATTTATTGATAATGTCACTGTCTTGATTTTCAATCTGAGAGCCAGAAATATACCAAGTTCATAAATAAATAAGAGAGAGATGTACATGTAGTGTTTTAGGTAATATGCTCTTCAGCAAAGGTCTCCAACCTTGACAACTTTAAGCCTGGAGGACTTCAACTGGACTTCAGTTGAAGTCCTCCAGGCTTAAAGTTGCCAAGGTTGGAGACCCCTGCTCTTGGGGATTCTGGTAATGATAAATCTTGTGGATAAAAAAGTACTCGTTTCTATTATAATGGCAAACTATTATAATTCTGCATTTACAGAATTGCAGGTCAAACTAGTCGGTATTTCTGATGAAGAAAATTGCTTTGGTTACTTAAATATACAGCGGTTTATGAAAACATTTCACACAAATATTTCCACAAAAGTTAGCGGGTTCCCAAGCAAAATGATAGTCTATTTGTTAGTGTGCATGTGATTATATGTGTGTTGTTAAAATACCTTGTTCACCATATTAACATTTACCATCTTCTACCAACCTCTCAAACATGACTGATTTTGAATCATTTTCTTTTCTGTGAGAAAAATGTTGGCTTTAGCATATAAGAAAATACTTATTTACCCCAGAGGCTTTCTTCATTTAGAAACTAGAGGCAGCCCTTTGTGGGAAAGGAGTTAAGCATGAAAATGTGTTCTGGGATGGAAAGAAAGAGAATGATGAGATAATTCTCCAGGTCTAGATTAAAGTTTGAAATTCCAGAAAGCAAAATGAAGTCCAGTTAAATTGAATCAAAAAGAACATTTGATGGAAGAGTATGTTACTTGAGTAGAAATAGAAAAAAGGTCTAACTAGAAACTGTGTTGAGTTTAATCTTCATTTTCTGTGGATTCAGTCATTTTTATTCTTCACACAATGGAAGGACATGTTGTTTTGCTGTCAATCTGAATCAGTTCTTCAGGCAATCTGTGTTATTTATGTCTTTAAAGCAAATTTTCTTTTATTGGTAGCAGATCAGCATTATCATGTACCCTCACTGAAATCCTTATCCTGTTTTTACTTACATGTGTTCTGTAGGATCTTTTTCTTATTATATAAATTTTAGTTGCTGGAACCGCTGATTGGAATGGCTCTGCAATCTATCTTTGTCAATATTGCTTATTCTGTTTCAATATTTGAAACTAAAAAGAGTTTGCAGGATCCAATCTGGGTCGGTCACCAGGACCAGAGGTTTTGTCGTCTGAGCTTTCAGATTCATGCTGGAGTCCAAAAATTAGTGGTTCTCTTTAGAAAACTTCTCTCTAACAGAATGTGTGCTTTTCTGTGTGTGGTATTTATACTGCCTGTTTTATGTGGCTTTTTAGATGTTGATTGGGTGTGTATTGAGTCATTGGCTGTTATTTGCTTGTGTTGCCCAGACCTCACCTTCTAAGTACTTGATAGACTGATGGTAAATCAGCACTCTTGTTGATTGATGAGGGGTCTGTTTCCCAGGCTTCAATCACTTCCCTGGCTTTTTTTTTTTTTTGGCAAGCTCATCCAACAAACTTAGTAGCTGCAAAATTGAATGTGTATCCTTGTTCGTTAAAGTGTGAGGCTACCAATGAGTTCAAAAAGAGTTTGCTATATCACTGATTTCTATTAATCATGTTCACTATTGTTTATTCCCTGTGAGATTAGTTTTTCTCCTCAGGGGAAAGAAATCAGACACACTATATCGGGGGTCTCCAACCTTGGTCCCTTTAAGACTTGCGGACTTCAACTCCCAGAGTTCCTCAGCCAGCTTTGCTAGCTGAGGCACTCTGAGAGTTGAAGTCCACAAGTCTTAAAGGGACCAAGGTTGGAGACTCCTGCACTATATGGCCCAGTGATGGCCTTATAGCAGTTATTTCATTATTTTGTTTTTACCTTTGTACTTGTCAGTAAGCATGGTGTTGAAGGCCCATTTCTCTCCATATGTAAGCTAATATCAGATAAGGTGCCCCCTAAAGATAAATGGTGATAGTAAGAACTGTAAAGTCACTACTCCATGGGCAAAAGGTAGGATTAGAGATTGAAGAACACAAAGGTTCTGGGAACAAAAATTTGAGATTCCCATCCTTTTTATGTAAACAATTATATAGCCACCCATCATTTAACCAACTCTGACCAGCTCCCAATCAAAAGTTAAAATGCTACATAACATGCAGTGATGGTGTATTTATTGATAGATTGATTTGATTTTTTTCCTGTTTTTATTACTTTATAAGCAACTCGAGATGATAAACATACCTAATACTCCTTCCTCCTCTTATTTTTCCTACTACAACAACTCTGTGAGGTGAGTTGGACTGAGAGAGAATGACTGGCCCAAAATCACCCAGCCAGCTTTCATACCTAAAACGGGACTAGAACTCCCACTCCTAGTTTCTAGGCCACCTCTTAACCATTACACCAGCCTGACTTTCTATACTATGCTCAGTATTTAAACATTGCTTTTGGTGGAAAAGTCTCCATTTGCTCAGAGGTAATATATTGGCAGACTTATAACTCCAGGGGTCAGGCCTGAAGCTCATGATAAATAGGGTAGATGCTAAAAATCCTCCCTCTCTTCCCATTAACCTTTTCCCCCAACACACTGCCCAGCAAGCAGTCCAAGATGAAATAGATTACCCTTGCCATAAGTCCAAGATTAGTTATTGGCTGAGGCTATTCAAACATATGCCAGAGGCTAAGTTTTATTGTTACAAATTGCCCATCCTTGGCCTTTGAGACCAAGCTGTATTTCAATTTTGTCAAAAACAGGAGAAAAAGTGGGAGGAATCTGTTAGACTAGTACTGAACTCTGCTGTAGGTCAGTTGAACTTAAAGACTTCTTAATTGATTGTTTGCTGAACATTAAATGATGTTGCCAAAGACTGAACCCAAGTGGATTATGGCTTTCTGCAGACTGATATGTGGGTGTAATTACATATTGCTGGAGAGAAGACATCCATTGAGGCTCTAACGGAAGGGGAACTTTTTCTGCAGTAGCCCTTAATCTATGGAACACCTTCCCTTCAGAAGATTAGAATGGCCCCAACCCTGTTAGCTTCTGTAAAGATCTAGCTATGTCCCCAAGCCTGGGGTGCTACATATGCCAAGGGCCCCCACTTTCTGGCTATATTGTTACCAGGCCAGAAGCCTTATATGTACTTGAATTAGAAGTTTTAATGTTTTTTAATTGATTTAATGTTTTTATTATTTTTATTGTTTTGAAATATTTTAAGATTTTAATTGTAATATATGTTGAAGGAGATTCTCAGTCATCCAGGTCATAGTTGCCCCAAAGGTGCTTTTTCAAAAGGCAACTGGATTTTGTTGTCTTTGAAGATGAGAAGATGTTTCTCATCCAAGAAACATCTTCCGTTCTGAAGTTGGACAAGAAGTTTCTTGGATGAGAAACGTTCAAGGAGAACAAAGTCCAGTTGCCTTTTGAAAAAGCCTCTTTAGAATTGTAATATATGTTTTTGAATTGTGAACCACCCAGAGTGGTTTGCTAAGATGGGCAGCTATAGAAATCATCTGAATAAATGAATAAATAGAGGAGAGAGACAGAGACTTGATACCAAAGAAAAAAGTAGTGCAAATAAATTTTCACATGTTTATTTTTTTTTTGTTGTTCTCAGTGATAATTGAGCCTTAGCTTTCTGCTATTTTCTAGATAGAATAAGGTTTTGCAAAAACATAAAGCTAAAACAGTCTTCCCAACTCAAGGATTTATCATGGCAGAAATTATAGGCAGTTGTAATCCAGTCATCTGGAAAGAATCCAGCGGAACGTGAAGAGCGGATCTACACCTGCATCACCTACCAAGCTCCAAAGCCCATATTATTTTCTATTCCAGTCATGTTAGTCCCCTTCAGGTTCTCCATCTTGATGTACAGAAAGTCAATATAAGTCAATCCTTGGATGATTCTGCATGGGAAATTCAAATGGCTTGCTTCTGATAGTGCTCCAGCTGTTTCTGAGGTTGACTAAAAAATTTCAATCCAGATTGCAGCGGACTAGCAGTGGGACTAGATTGGTGCTCGATCCAGATTAAAGCTACCTCATATTGGGATTGGTTGTTCCTCCACTTCTTGCTCTTCCCAATAGGCAAGCTTTATTGGCTGACCCCTGTGTGTCTCCTAGTACCCATCCTCTCCTTTTAAAGAATGTGTGTGGGTTTTTTTCAGTAATCCTTTTTTCTGTGTGCTTTTCCAAATGTTTGCACCACGTGGATGCCTTTAGAGTAAAGGTGGTATTCAGCAGGCTCTGACCAGTTCTGGAGAACTGGTAATGGAAATTTTGAGTAGTTCGGAGAATCGGTAAATACCACCTCCGACTGGCCCTGCCCCCATCTATTCTCTACCTCCCAAGTCCCATCTGATCGGGAGGAAATGGGGATTTTGCAGTAACCTTCCCCTGGAGTGGGGAGGGAATGGAGATTTTACAGCATCCTTCCCCTGCCACACCTACCAAGCCACGCCCACCAAGCCATGCCATGCCCACCAAGCCACGCCCACAGAACGATAGTAAAAAAATTTGAATCCCACCACTGCTTTAGACCCCCTTCCCAAATTCTCTCCTTTGACACTAACATAGAGATTATTTTCCCCCTTCATTGTATCATTCTTGCTTCAGTAGTACAAACTTTAAAGAAAAGGGAACACATTGTTCCTTCGTTCCGCTATGGCTCCATAGAAACATTATGGCAAAAGGAATGACGATTCAGCTTTGTTGAAGCCAAGTAGCATGGACAGAAACCTTTTAGCTTTGTTCCAACATGCCTGTGTTGCAATTTAAACATTGAGAAAAAACAAAAAGAAATGGGATTATTGCAGTACAACAGACATGGGATAGGAAAGAAAGGAGAGTGCCCACTGAGATAGATGAAAGCAGATATGGCAGAAGGTGAAGAAGGTGAAGAAAATAGAAGTGGGCTTGATGGTGATTATTTATGAGCATGGTGGGATCAACTGGAAAGAGGAGGGGGGAAAGAAGCTGATAATAGCAGCCAGCATGAAATAGTCTTACTGACAAGCTGCTAGAAAGCAAGGGTTGTGCCAGGCTCTGGAAGTGTCATACACTGAAATAAAGGGTGATAGACCAACAATTTGGAAGAAGTTAAGCTGGGTCATAATGGAAAACAGTACATTTGAAATAGTGGTTCAAAATAATAGTGGGTTGTGCAATTGCAGCTCCCCGGCAGTGGGTGGGTTGTCTGTTCTTATTCTTAAGAAATGTTTGTGGCTCAAACTGGCTATAAGGCAAGGTCACCTGACTTTGTTTCAGTGACTGCCATTCTCAGCTTGAATAGCAAGCCTTCAGTTCTGGTTAACAACCTGCATGCGGTGGAATATTATGAGAGCCAATGTGGTATGGTAGCCAAAGACTATAAGTGAAGATTACTTACTTACGGGACCGCCTACTGCTACCGAATACCTCTCCTCAGGGTGCTGTCGGCTAGGCGGTGCCGTCTGGCGACACCCAGGGGAAGGGCCTTCTCTGTGGGGGCTCCCACCCTCTGGAACAAACTCCCCCCAGGACTTCGTCAACTTCCGGACCTCCGAACCTTCCGTCACAAGCTTAAAACACACTTATTCATCTGCGCAGGACTGGATTAGATTTTAAATTTATACTGGTTTTAAATGGGTTTTATTATTTATATTGCTTTTAATAATTTGGCCATGTAGAATAAGTTTTTTAACTGTTATTTTAGTCTGTATTTATATGTGCTTTGTACTTGCCTGTGAACCGCCCTGAGTCCCCTGGGAGATAGGGCGGTATATAAATGTGATTAAATAAATAAATAAATAAATAAATAAATAAATAAATAAATAAATAAATAAATAAATAAATAAATAAATGAGACCTAGTTTCTAATCTACCCCTAGCCCGAGAAACACTCTGGATGATTTTGAGCCAATTGCTGTTCTTCAGCCCAATTTACCTCTTAGCACTGTTATTAGGGGGACAAATAGAAGGAGAAAGCACTATGTGCATATCCTTGAACTGCTGTACAAAAAGATACGACATCAGTGAAATAAATAATAAGTATAAAATAGCAGTAGGCACCCTCATTAATCCTTTCTTGTAGCTTAGTCAGCCAAAGAACTAGTATCTACAGCAGGTCTGACCGCCATGTTCTAAAAGGCCAAGTCATATTTGTTTTCCTGCTATTAAACAATGTTAAAAGCCACTAATCATCCCAAAATTAATTTATCAATTTAGGAAAATGTATCTCATATATATAAGAAGGCATTATATAAATAAAATTATACGAAATCCTAGAAGAAGGCATATACAAATTGAAGGGACTACCCTATGCAGTTTCTCAATGATAAGCAATCTTATACAGATAGTCTATTTGATACTTCAGAAATTTTGGGAAATTTTTCCTACTGACCTTTGCCATTTATTCAGGGTAGAGTCGAGATGATTAGATGGAGCTAAGCATTTACTGGCCAGATGCCCTTCCTGACACCATGTGGAGTTCATAGTTATTTTTTCTTTGCAATTTTCAGGCTGCCACTAATGGAATTAAAATGTCCATTAACAACTGAAGACACCAGTCTGCCTGACTATATGATAAAATCATGTGGTTACTGTTGAAGAAAGTTAGCAATATTAATTTAACACATTGATCGATAGGGAAAAGAGTTTATTGTTGTTTAACAAATTGTTGTAAGCACCTGAGTGTATTATTTTCTTCTCGGTGAAACCGTTTTTTTCTGCTTAATATTATTCTGTTATATTGAGTCACAGTTATTTAAAATAAATGGCAAAAAGAGGCATTAAAGTTAATAGCATTCACAAGGTTGTTTTTTTTCTCTCCTCAATTGCCGAAACATCAGAAGCTGCATCTTTCTTACCATTCCTATAATTTTGTTCTTGGAAAACCCACATCTTTTTCTGCTTGCCTTTTCTGCACAATGTTATACTGAAGAATACTATACATATTTGAAAAGCTAACTGCCTTTTTTGTTGCAAAATGGGTTTTAAATAGCAGTAACACCCACTAGCTGGTACAAAGCTTCGTACTGTGCATGCAGCTTTTCGCTCCAGAACGTTCAGTCTGAAAAGCTGATATTGTGTTAAGTTCCCATCGATCACTGCTGCTGTTCCACTATATATACCATTAGCCACCATTGTTCTTCATGAAACATGGAGTCACATTTAGGACTCAAGTGCAAAAAAAGAAAAGAATTTAGTGAGGAAAGTACAGATGGATAGGATTCGTGTGATTTCTATCTTGCCTTCAATCTATATAGCATAAAGAGGCATACATAATGTTCCTGATTCTTATTTTCTCATTAAAAACAACCTTTAAGGTAATTTAGGCTAAGAGAGAATATTTGATTCTCTCTTAGCCCCCACGGGATTTCATGCCCAGGACAGAACTAGAACTCACAGTTCCCCAGTTTCTAGCCCAGCAGCACCTTAATAGTTATAACAAACTAGCTATGAAAGTATAGACCACTGCTAGATAGCTCATCCTCCAAGAAGCCCTTTGTATACCTGGAATCATCTTACTCCCAAACTTCAGACCTATCCAGAGGTGGGCATCACATAATGTAACAACCAGTTAGCCCAGAACCAAAAATGTGAGCATGTAGCTTCAACAGGATAGCACCAGGGTGGGTGAGCAGGTCCAGATGTTGGTTGGAACTACCAGTTTTCCTGAACTGGTCTGAATTAGCAGTAACCCATCTCTGGACCTATCCCTATTTCCTTGACCTCCTTTTAGAGCAAACTAAGTACATTTTATAGCCTAAAAGGATGAGCCATTCTTAGTAAGCAAATAGAGACCCTAAGGCCGTGATGGCAAACCTATGGCACCCTTGCCACAGGTGGCATGCAGAGCCATATTGGTGGGCACACAAGCTCAGCTCCAGAACTCATGCGCACGCTGGCCAGCTGATTTTCAGGCCTTCTGGGCCAACCAGAAGTAGGGAAACAAGCTTTTTTTTGCCTCCGGAGGGCCTAGGGAGGGGTGGGAAAGGCCATTTTCGCCCTCCCCAGGCTCCTAGAGAGGCTCTGGAGCCTGGGGAGAGCAAAAAGCGGGCCTACCGGGCCCCTCATGCCATCACGTGCCAAAAGTGGCAGGAGCAGGGGGGGTCACATGCGCATGAATGGGGGGGGACATAGAATTATGGGTGTGGGCACGCACACGACTCCCCCGTGCTCCTCTCGCTTTTGGCACGTGATGGCAAAAAGGTTAGCCATCACTGCCCTAAGGAGATCCTGAAAGGGGAAAGATATACATTGTAATCAGAAAAGGGTTTTCAGTGAAGGAAAGAGAAACTATGAGAGAACACCGCTCAGCTGCAGTTTAATAAGCAGTTTAGTGTTTTTTTTCAACAGAGCTGCGCAGCCCTTCAGATTTACCAACAGATGCTTGGGAGCACATGGGAGAAATATCCTGGCTCTTGAAGCAGGAACAGCACCCATCTTTTGTTGTTGTTGTTGTTATTTGAGGATTGCAGCTGCTTTAAAGAGTTGCAGATAGAGGCAACCCATGTGTTCCTGCCTGCCGTGAAGCCTCTTTTCAGAACTAAATCGGAAGTGCTGCAATCTGATAGCTAAAGCCGATTTTACAATTTCATGTCTGAGACAAGGGTATTTGTAAAACATTCCTTTATGAAGGGATCGACAGTAATCTTTTTAATGTTTATTTTAATTGAATGTAATGATTGGGGGGAGGGGTTATTAACCAAGTGTGTCTCCAGTCTTTATAGCCATGGTTGATTGTGCAGTTGACAAACAAAGGCGTTTTGAAGAGCCAGCAAAGGCCCAGTGCAAATCAGCTTGCCCTTTCCCCCATACAATAGTCAATAGTACCCAGAAGGAGCTGTGTGCTGTGGCACTGTGCTCCTTGTGCTGCAGCCAAAGGAGTATTTGGGGACATGCTGGAAGATATAATAGGAATTCTACAAGGGTCTGCCAAGGGCAATTTTATCTCGGCTGGTTTTATTCCCTTTGACAGGCTCAAGTATTTATTCGGGCTTGAAATCATAAAAGAGACATTTACCATAACATGAGGACAGATATGCAGTTATAAATTATCTCCCCCTTCTCTTTATTTAAGACAGATTTTTCTATGCCCTTGTCAAATGGCAACATTTCCTCTGAACACTGACTTCCTGAAACTGGCTTCCAGGGAAGTTTGCCAATGTTTTTTTTTTCCCCAATTGGCTGATCAGAAATGCCAAACAAATTTCCTTGATGGGGCCATTTCTACATCATTAGCAATCTTCCCAAGCGATACATGGGCGCATGCTGAGTAAATAAACTTGGCCCGGAGCCCCAAAGTACCAAGCAGGTGGCTTGAGTTATATCTGTGTATGGTTTCTGTGATACATATGTGGGGCATATCCAATAGCAAGCTACTTGTGGCATTTGACAATAGCAAAATATATTTCCCCCACGCCTAGCCCTGCAATAATTACTTGCTAATCTGAAAGCAGAGGTTCATCATATTTTTTCCCCCTGCAATTAACAGAATATATGTTCAAAGCAAATGAACATGCAGATTGCTGCACATCTTGCAGGTATCATTTGAAAGGGCTGGCTGAGCCTTGCTTGCCCGGTGATTTTTAACTCCTTTAGGTAGTTTCTTTAGGTAGTAAAACTCCACATGTTGTCAGGAAGGGCTTCCAACCAGTAAACACTCAGCTCTATCCAGTCACACTAACTCTATCCCAAATTAAGGAATTAGAAGGTCATAAAAGGGAGTTTTAGATAGCATCTAAATAGAACTTTACTTTCTGTTGCTGTTCAGTTACCTGTTCTTGTTTTTCTTCCATTCTGTTTTATCCCTTCTCATTCTCTTTCCAGTGCATTTTTCTTTTTTCTCCTTAATCCTCCACTCATCCCAAACTTTTCCTCTACCTCCTCCTCTTCCTCCTCTTCCTGGTTTCTTCTAAAATGAGAATGGGCAATGACAGTGTGGAAAAGCTTGACATAGCAAAGGATTTTTATTTATATTTAGGTATAGATTTCTTTTTCACTCTTCTTTTCTATTATTCCAGACCGGGGAAGAGGTGTCATTTTAAATTCACTCTCATTTTCCTTTTTGATAAATACTGCCTTTGAATAAAAGGGTTGCTGAGAGTTGAATGATACAAAAACAACTGAAAAAGCTCACTGACAATTTGTAAATGTCTAATTTTTCTCTCTCTTTATAAACATGAAAGAATCTAGCTCTTAAAATGACATAAGGATGACCATTTTGAGTATTTATTAAAGCAGAGATGCCAAGTATAAATGAAATAAATGGGTATGTTTTGATAACTAGCTTTCAATCCTTTTAAAGGTTTTTGAAATTCATTTCTTTTTAGTAATTAAAAAGTAAAATTTTAAAGGGTAATGGGTCAAATGAAGGGATAATAGAAGATTCAAATATCTGCATTTTAAAATGATAAATCTTCTGTGTTGGCATTCTCCATGCTGTTGTTGTTAAACACAATGACATCAAACTACCCAATTAAATTATAATTATCCCATTCCTGTGTAACCCAGTTGAGTGACAAGCCAGAAATGAAAAGTTCTGCAGCTTTTCTAGAAGCTATTCAGGCTAAGCATTGATAAACCTCTGGGGAGAATAATTCTTCAGCTGTGTGCAATATGTGAAAAAAAGCCTCTGTGTTCCTTTTATGTGGGGTTCCATAAATTATACATAAAACTCTGAGAAAGTTCTAAGTGTGTATTTGGGGGGGGGGAATAATAGGAGCCAAAGTGCTCTAAGTTTATTCATACTGCATGGTGCACTGAATTTATATTGCTTTTGATGATATGTCTCAGTAACCCTCAGAAACATTAAATTAAAATGTGACATTTTGTTATGTGCTAGGCTAGTTTTAAACCCTCACAGTTGTATTTCTTTTAAAAAAAAATTTTTTAGTTCCAGCTCAGTAAGGCAGATTTAGTATGGAGTCTGCTACCCAATTCCATTTGTTTATCTATGACTTTTTTTCAGGTTTTTTTAATTTAAATTTCCCTTGCTGTTTTGCTTTAATGTTGGCTTTATTTTTATTTACCGGTTCTGTCTGTTCAGATAGATAGGTAATTTTTTTCAGCCCTAGTGATTTTATTGACTATATCTTTGCCTTTTGAAATTCATCCTTATTTATTTAACAATATCCTTCTTCTCTTGAGAACATCCACTTGCAGTAGCTATATAATATGATCTTAGAAGTAGTAAAGGAGAATTTTGGGAATTGTAGGCACAACAAAATGGCTTCTCTGTATGACCTGGTCCTTGGACAGCAAAGGTGACTACTGCGTTTCCCCGAAAATAAGACCCTGTCTTATATTTTTTGAACCCTGAAATAAGCGCTTGGCCTTATTTTGGGGGATGTCTTATTATTTTGGGATGCATGGAGCAAGACGGGGCTCCTCTTGCCGTCTTACCTGATTTCCAGCTCTGTCTCCCTAACCCTGACCAGAGGAAATGACAGGGACCAGCTGCGCATGCATTTAAATATTTTTGGGAAGGGGGCGCTTATTTTTTTTATTTGCATTTATATCCCGCCCTTCTCCGAAGACTCAGGGCGGCTTACATTATGTTAAGCAATAGTCTTCATCCATTTGTATATTATATACAAAGTCAGCTTATTGCCCCCAACAATCTGGGTCCTCATTTTACCTACCTTATAAAGGATGGAAGGCTGAGTCAACCTTGGGCCTGGTGAGACTTGAACTTGCAGTAATTGCAAGCAGCTGTGTTAATAACAGACTGTCTTAGTCTGTTGAGCCACCAGAGGCCCCTTTTAGTGCATGAGCTCAAAAGCCCGATTAGGCTTATTATCTGGGGAGGTCTTATTTTCAGGGAAACACAGTAGCAAGCAACTGGAGCGCATAACATCAGGCATGCCACCAGAAGGCAAAATCACAAAACTACATCTCACTTATTTTTGCCATGTTATGTGGGCAAATTAACTGGAGAAAGCAATTATGTGTGGAATAATTAGCCGTAAAAGGAATTGAGGCCAGACACCACCCAAAACATAGATCAGCTCAAAAAAGTAATGCAAGATTGGAAGACATGGAGATCTGGCCCATAGAATCATCAAGAGTCAACACGACTGAATGGATAACATCATCATCATCATTGTGAGTCCCTGGATTCATTCACAAAAGTTATTGCCTACTGAGAAGCAATAAGGAGATGAGGAACGAGGTTCCAGCGGATGAGGAAGCCCACTGGGCTACCTACAAAGAGTTTCACTTAACTGGTTCACTACAGGTGACTCTACAACTGTGACATTGAATAAACTGAATAGCATTGGCAGAAAGCTGATTTGGAAAGCTCTACCCATGTAATGGTTAGCTACCCATCACTACCCATGTAACTGGTTACATAAATGTCATCTTTGTAAAATTCAACTTTATTGCCATTTAGCAATAGCAATAGCACTTATATACTGCTTCACAGTGCTTTACAGCCCTCTCTAAGCGGTTTACAGAGTTAGCATATTTGTCCCCAACAATATGGATCCTCATTTTACCCACCTCATTTGTTTTATATCTGAGCCTTGAGACACAGTAAGGAGGCAGAGACAATGGTAGGACATCTTTTTCTGTGATTTTTATTACAGTATAGGGTGAAAGAATGATTATGACTGGAAGGTGTTTATTAATGGCAGATGGCTCAAGAACAATTCTAGATTTAATCTATATTTCCCAGTAATGTGGGAAATATCTGGATGTGCTCTGGATATAGTGACAAGGATAATCAGATTTTATCTGTAATAAAGAATGTGACATATGCATTTTCTTAGAGCGATTATCCTATTCACTATAGAGGAGAGTTGAAGTTTCTAGGTGATTTTCAAAGCCTTAAAAAGGATTTGACAAGGAAATGAGTGAGATGGATATCTTCAGTCCACCCTGTTCTATGATGTAGATCAACACAACAGTTGGGAAGGGAATGTTGCATTTGTTTTTTCTTCAAATACCTGGCAGAGCAAGCTATTAATTTATTGTGTATGATGACCTGGTAGAAATACGGGAGTGGACTCTTGGGAGTATCAACCAGTTTAGTACTTTATGTAAAGATTTCTTATTCCAAAATCAGAATAATCAGAATACAGATAGTCCTTGACATAACAACAGTTCACTTAGTGACAGTTCAAAGTTGCAACGTCACTGAAAAAAAGTGAGTTATGACCATTTTTCATGCTCATGACTAGATGGTTTTTGTTTGGTTTTTGTACTTTTAAGTATCTAGAGTAAAATTTTAAAATGAATCTTACAAGGAAATTTATCTTATAGCTATTGATTTTGTAAGCACATTATCCAAGTGTATTTTTTTCTCTTTTTTTATCATAATAGGTAGCAATTGTTTGTTTTGTTATTAAAGTTTAGAAACCACTCAGAATTAATTTTCGAGGAAGAGATTCTGAGTTCATCCTTTTACAGCTGCATTGGCAGCTGGTTCTCACCATACCCTGAAGAATTGAATTGTGACTGTGATGCAGGTAAAAAGGATCTATAGCTTGAGGTTCTCATTTATCAATTTTTTTTATCTTTCAGTAAAAACGGAGTATTGTGAAGCCAGCTATTTCCAGTTTCTGGAAATTCAGCGTGCTTTTACCATGTTCAGATTTCAATCTATGCCTTTTCTTTCCTTTAACAAGACAGTATTCTAACATTCCTTTGGAAGAACGCCTTTGTGCATATGTTTGCGTTGCATACAAGACATTGTTCATTATTTCTTACATTGTCCATTGTATAAGGATTTAAGTGAGGTATCTTTCGTCTGTCATTTTAAATTTAAAGCATCATTACAGTAAATCTACTGATCATAGAGACCATTCCCCCCATACTGCAATATTTGGTCAATTTATAAGAAAACCTGGAAGGTGATTGTAAGCAAATTTAAACATTTTATATGTTAAATTTCTAACACTGCACATTGTTACCGCCTTTAGCTAAGTGGGACAAATAATATAATTCATTAAGTTTATTCTAATATAATTCATTAAATATAATTCATTAAGTATTAATTTTGAATGGTATAACTTATCCCAGAAATGAATTTTGTATTTTCATTTTCCCTCCTAATTATTCTGTATTTCTTTTCTGTTCCTGGTTTCAGTGTTTCCCTCCAAGATCAGATTCTGACCAGGATGTCTGGGTTCCAAGTAACACCCCCAACAAAAGAAAACTCCAAGGCTAGAAGTTCCTCAAAGTTCCATTTTATTAGAGATGTCATATTGGCCCATCTGGGAAAATCTGAATCTGAAAGCTTCTAGGTTTTCCCCACCCAAAAGAAAGTCCCCTGTGCCCACATGTCCATCACCCCAGTCCAATCAATGCACCATCCCAATTGAAGATGCCTCCCAGTTATGCCACTCTAGGTGCAGGCCAAAAGTCCTTGACTCTCAAAGAAAGGAATGTTATTATGGCTAGATATCTCCACCACTCCATGCAATGCCCCCTCTCAGTTTCCCACAGCACTAAATGTGGCAGCCCTGAAGGTCCAAAGAAAAAGACGGCCTCCAGGGCTGACACAAGGATGTTGGATTGTAGCCAAGAATTAAACTATAGCTTCTGTTTCAAAGCCAAATTTGGGGTGTAGTATGTCAATATAAAAAAGCCAATTATACTTCCAAATTCACCACCATGCTGTAACATGAAATATCTATTTATTTTGCCCACATTGTACAAGTAATTCTCGTAACCAATACAAGTAACCAATCAATTAGTGACTGTTCAAAGTTACAAGGGCACTGAAAAAAAGTGACTTACGACCATTTTTCACACCACCATTATAGCATCCCACATGATCAAATGCTTGGCAACTGGCATGTATTTATGACGGTTGCAGTGTCCTGTGGTCCTATGATCACTTTTTGCAAGCTTGTGACAAACAAAGTCAATGGGAAAGCCAGATTCGCTTAACAACCATGTTTCTAACTTAACAACTACAGTGGTTCACTTAACTATGGCAAGAAAAGTTGTAAAATTGGGCAGAACTCACTTAACAAGTGTCTTGCTTAGCAACAGAAATTTTGGGCTCGATTGTGGTCATATGTTGAGAGCTACCTGTACTTTTGAACCTGAGGAAAATATCCTTTGTCAGACCTTAATATATTTCAAGAAGAGAGGGAAAATGAGTGAAACTATGGAACAACTTAATGACAAAAAATGTTAATATTAGCTTTTATTTCATTTGTGATGAACTTCCAAACAGAGCAGTCAGACAAACTCCTAATGTTACCTGTATGTCTGTTTATGTGTAGTGTGTGAGAATGAGTGTATGAGACTACAGATACTCTTTGACTTATGACCATTTGTTCAGCAACCGTTTGAAATTACAAGGGTTCTTAAAAACTGGATTTACAACCCAGACCTGAAATTATGGCTGTTGCAGTGCCCCGTGCAGTCACATGATTAAAATTTGGTTACATGGCAGCCCACCTGCTACAACAGCCCAGAGCCTTCAGTAACCTCAGGCCCCACCCTGAGGCCCTGACTTCATCCCCAGTTTTGGAAGACCTTCTTCTCCAAATCACGGTTTTCATTTCTTCTCCAAATCATGCACCCCTTTCTCATGAGTCTTGGAGAGAACCAGAAGGTTTCCAAAGGAGTCACAAGAATGGGGCATGCAATTTGGAGAAGGAACGGCGCAAGATGCTTGGAGAATGGACCAAGATGACCTCAGAGAGACAGTCTGGCACAGTTAGCTGTTGCCTCACGGAGGCCAGGCACGCCTGTCAGTAGCAGGAGAAAAACAGCAGTAGCACAACCTGTGGAGTGCATAGTGGCGGGGGGACAACTGGTCCTTTCACAATGGTGCTGCAATGGCTGGTCACAATGGGTGGGGGGGCTGAGATGGCATTTATCAGTGACAGAAGTGGCCCTGGGTCAGAAGTAAACGCCTGGGGACAGTGGCAGCTGGCTGAGACTACTGAAGGCCCTGGGTCTCTACTTTAGCTCCAGCCCCAGCACTTCTACTAATGACTGCCACTATACACTACACTGGTGCCAAAAAGGGCATAGATCAGGAATGGGGAGACATAAGGAAACACTGCTGGACCAAGTAAGGCAACTGAGGCTTCCCAGGGTGCAGCAGCTTTACACCACACTGCTGGACTGGGGCAGCTGAGACTTCCACAGGCAGCTATGGCTTTGAGTTGCATTACAGTATATATCTCCCCCAACTCATGCGTGTCTTATGTTGGGCATCCCTGGGCCTTCCACAGCCCCTGCATTTCCTACCCGGGGCTCCCACCGCTTAACAATCCCTGTTCTTGGTTTGTTGTCACTAAGCATGTGATGTCTTGCTTTACTACTGCTTCATTTAACGGTAGAAATTCAGGTCTGAATTGTGGCTGTAAGTTGAGGACTATCTACTGTATATCTCTTGGATGGCTCCAAAATAGATTTTCTGCAGAACTATATTCTTTTCAATTTTCAAAATACGTTTGAAGGTTCCTTTCACATTTTTTAGGCCATGTTATGAGACACCCAACTGGAACAGCAGAAATTCTCAGTTTTCTTCTTCTTTTCTAAATGTGCAAAAAATGAGATATCCATTTTTAAAAATAATTTATTTCTAATGTTAGAAACTTTTTTAACGACTAAAGAAATTTATTAAACTACTTTCCACAACTTATATCCTTGTACCACTTTTAATACTTTGGATGCTTCAGGTCCATATTTTTAAAAGCAATGTTTATTTTAAAGACTTACCATAAATATTAAAATTTAATGCAATAATATATTGCAGTCCTTATTACTACTGCTATTACTATTGTTACTATTTTTATCATTCTTATTTTATTTTTGTGAGGTAGGATTAGAAACAACGCAGCAATTTCTAATTATACATAATGAAAACTATTACAGTAAACTTAAAAAAATATTAATACAGCAATTATAAAAATTAACAGCTGCAAATAATCATATAATAGAACTTTTTAAAAGAAACTACATTCTTCAAAGGAAAAAGAGTGTCTAGCAAATTCTCCAGGCACACTTTTGAAACACCCACCGAAAAAACAAGGTTTTAACATCTTAAAAGGTAAAATTTATATTGAAATAGGAACTGCAGTTAACCTATACAAAATTACTAAGTTGCATCCCCATCCTAAAACCAGTCTTATAAAGAAAGTAACATAATTGACAGGACTCTATTCTTTATTTATATAAATACTTTTCACTATATTTTCCAATTGATCAAATCCATATCTAAATCATAGTATCTGGTTTAAAAAAAATATTATGTCTTCCTATTCTTGTTGGGAAAATGCTTCAAAGTTTCCAGGTAAGTTTACTTCCAAAAAAGTTTCAAGGTCTCATGAAACCCTAAGACATTCAGTGGAATAAAAATGGGAGGCTTAGGAGATAACTCTTTAATTCTGTGTAGCTTACTGTCACAAATTGGATTGTCAGTCAGACAGTTTCTGCCATATGTGAAACTGACAATTTAGATTATTTAATATCAATATCAAAATGAAGTTGCGTTCCTTGGCTGGAGCATATCTTATAGAAGAAGAAAGTTGTATGCTTTCTTCTGAAAAGTAGGAGACAAACTCCTACAGGTAAAGGGTCCTAGAAAATACATATTATCACTGCACTGTTTATGAACTCTGCTATGAAATGCTAGAATTAAATTTTTAAAAACTACATGTTCCAGAAACACAAAAGATTACATTTACTTGAAATCTGTGGGTGTTTTAATAGAACTTCCTTGTTGGAAAGTCTTGGAATCAGAGAGTGTATGTGTGTATTTGTTCAAGGTCTCTGTGGGGTGATATGGATGGCTGCCACATGCTTTTCATACATTCCAAATTACTGCCATAGCAAATCCCACCACCTTTGACCACAGACTTTTGTTTTCGGCTCCTTCTCTCCCTACACCATATTCTAAATAACCAACTTCCAAGCCAAAACTAGTTAGAAAACAAAGATACGTTAAACATTAGGTGTACACTACAGAATCTTGCTTTAGGGCAGTTTTTTCAATCTCATCTCAGCAGGAGTTCATATTTCCCCCACTGTGTGAAAATCTGTGAAGAGCCAGAAGTTCTCTTCCAGATCCTTAAGCCACACTTGACAGATGGTAATTTATTTTTCCTGAATGCTTTTTCATGCCATTTATTTTTGCTTGAATGAATGAAACTTGAAATAGCACCGCAAATAAACGCAAGGGAGGCAGCAGGTACCGATGTCGAAAGCAATTCAAGGGAATGTGTTCTTGTGTTAACATCAGAAATGTATAGTCTCTGTATTCATAGATTGATCTTGGATATAATCGGGGTGGTATTCAGCCGGTTCTATCCAGCTTGGGTGAACCGGTAGCGGTGGCTCCGGCAGGCTCCGCCCATCTGCCCGGGACATCATCTCATGCTCCGTTTTTGACTATCTGTGCATGTGCGCAAGGCCCTGTGCGCACACACTCACATTTGCAATCCGGTAGGGAAGGTAAGTAAATGCCAGCACTGGATATAATCATTGCTCCTACGGACAGACTAATTTTGAATCCAGGAGGAAAATTTAAAACTCATTTTATAAGTTTTATGTAAAAGATCTGGAACATGCCACCCTATACCACTTACAAGGGAACCCCAAGGGAAGAGAGCTGTGTCTCTGTTCTTGCTGGAGAGCCCTCAAGAAGCATCTGATTGGTCACTCTGAAAATAACATGTATTTCAGAGGTGGGTTTCAGCAAGTTCTGACCAATTCTGGAGAACCGGTAGTGGAAAATTTGAGTAGTTCGGAGAACCAGTAAATACCACCTCTGACTGGCCCTGCCCCCATCTATTCTCTGTCTCCTGAGTCCCAGCTGATCGGGAGGCAATGGGGATTTTGAGTAACCTTCCCCTGCCATACCCACCAAGCTATGCCCACCAAGCAACACCCATAGAACCGGTAGTAAAAAAAATTGAAACCCACCTTTGATGTATTTGCCTATTTGTACAGCCCTCCATTTTACAGAGATGATCTTGAATAGAGGAAACATAAGAACTGTTAAGTACAAGAAATAACAATTCAATCCTGAGAAAGAAGAAACTCTACTGTTATTCTGTTTATTATAAGAAGATGAAGAAAGATCAAACTCCGGCAGGCTTTCAAGAGTCTTTTAATATGCGCTATAAAAATAAAATAGACTTCAGGTAGTCCTTGTGCTGCCTGTTCCCTGGCTGGATTTTCTGAAAGATGACAGCAGTTTATAGTACCAATCAATAGAAATACAATTAAAAACCATTTACAATCTAACTAACTAAGGCAGCCTAGGAGCTTCAGAGCTATGGGGAATAAGTATGTTTTGAAGATTGTCTAACACTCAAAGGATTGGAGATTTTTTTTTTAAGTCTGAAGGCAGGATGTTACAAAGAACAGGGTCAACCACTGACGAGGTAAGTCATCTAAAGAAGACTAAAGAAGATCTAAAGACTGAAGTAGGCCTTGGCCTGAGGCAGCAGGGCTGTTCTAATGCTACTATATTAAATTATGTGTATTTCTTCAAATATATTTTTCATGGGAACTGATAGGGATTGTTGATTAACTTATCAGCAACTTCATTAAAATACCTTATCCTATCCTGCATATTCAGAGCTGACCAATTTTGATAGGCATCTGATCCATAGAAAAACTTAAGTTGTATTGCTCTGTTTGAATGTAAATCTATTGAGCTGATGGGCATATGTGGAATTCTGAGATCATGTTGTGGATATTGCCATGCAAAAAAGACTCATGCATCCTCTCGGACAGCAGTCCCCAACCTTTTGGGCACCAAGGACCAGTTCTGGGGGAAGAGGTTTTTCTGGGGTCCAGAGGAGGCATGGTTTCGGTTGCTGCATGTATCCCATGGATGGGGCTTTGCTTATTTATGCAGCCCAGTTTCTGGCATGCTGTGGACCGATGCCAGTCCATGAACTTGGGGTTGGGGGGCCCTTCTCTACAATACCTTGACCACCCAGCTTACTTCATATTTTATCTGGTCATCTGGCCATATTTGCAAACAAAGCATTAGACAAGGTTTGAGCCTACTGTTCTTATTTCATTAGAATATTTCAGAAGAGACTACGTTGGAGGTTAGTACTTTACAGTAAGCTGGCTTCCCGCTTAATTATTAGTTCTTATAAAAAAAGAATCTTTAAAAAGAAGTTGGTGGAACTAACTCCAAGCCTCAAGAGAGGCACCTAAAGGCACGGTGCCAAGGGGTACTTTTGTGTGGTTAGCATCTTCACTGTCCAAAAGTATTTTCCCATCCTAAGTAATGCCAGTTTTTTGTTGCTTCACTGCATAGCAATTCACGACAAGGAAAATATTGGTTGACTGGGTACAGTCCTTTGAATTATGCTACTCATCTCTTGATGATCAGGCAAAACCTTTTGTTTGTACAAAACCTATTTTTAGAATACCATTTTAATTTCATTTGCAAAAGAGAACCTTATATTCTTCAGTAAATGTATCTACAGTTGTACCATGCCATCACATCATGCTATACCATACCAATTATCCTCTCCTATCACAAGGAATAGGAGAATAAAAAAATGTCAGGATATATCTTCTTTACTAAAGAACGGCGTAAGATATTCTTGCTGGGATTGAGAGAAGCTCTTTTTGTGTCACAAATGTCCTCCATTGTCGTCCAGAATTAAATGCATTCACTTACAAAAGCACAACTGTAGTAAAAATATTAGCATGCAGATGCTCTGGTGTTTTGTTAATGCATTTAATTAGACACAATATCTTCATTGTTCTTTTTCTTTCTCTCATATAATGAATGCGTATTATGGTATAGAATTTGGTTAGTGTTAACAAGTAAAATTATATTTTTTTATACAATCTTAATATCTGATTTTTATTTCAGCCTCAAAGTTTCTGTGTAACAAAATGTATGTTTAATTACAAGATATTAACATATCAATTCTAATTTTATACATTTAGAGTCGGCAAAAAAGTGGCTGAAGTTAAGGAAGGTGGCAGAAATATTATTAACGAACATGGCCTTTCGTTCCAAAGCCTTAATTGGGGCCGTCGTGATGAAGCAAAACTAATTTTAATGCCATATTTTGTGCAATTAAAATTGGCAGCTGTTATTGAGTGAAGCATTGCACCTTAAAATATGAGTGACAATCAGAATTTTTAAAAGGCCACTGCTATCTTGATTGGATGTTGTCACTACTGCAAATAGGGCAGCAATCTATCAGTTCCAAATGAGGAACACATTGTGAAATCACAAGGAAATGTTATATTGTACATTTAGAATGTTAATATAATTTATTGCCATAGGCCAGGTGTTAATAACTTGAAATGCTTTCTGCAATGATGAGGGTTCTCACAAATGTTCATCAGTCAGTCAGCCGTTGCTTCTTCATAACAAACTGAAAAGCACATGAAACCATCAGGAAAAAATGGAACATAGGTAAAAGCAACAGAGGCAACCACATGTACCTTATTGTTATTTAAAGAAATGTCAGGTATTCATTTACACCCTATGTTAATATTGGTGGAAATCCATCACATAAGGAAAATCAGTATTTGGGAGACAGACAGGTAGCTTCGTGGGGTTTTTTAAAAGGATAAAGTCTTGAAATGTAATAAAGAAATATATAGTACATTTAAATATGATTCATCTTAAGTTTTAAATTGGGAGTCATTGGCAATTTCTGGTAATAGTTTACCTTAACAATCACTTAAGGAACGTTGTCTTTCTAACGACTGACTTCAAGTGAATAAATAAATACACGTGTAATAAATAAATAAATAAAATCAGCTTGTATGATACATTGCAATTTATAAGTAATAATATATATGTGTGTGTATGTATGTATATATGAATTATATATGTACATATTATATATGCATATATATTAATTATATATATATATATATATTATATATATTTAGGTTCAGTAAAAGGCAGATCTGTTGCAGTTGCATATAATCCATGGTTTTTGTGTGAAGCAGCTAACTCAAGGCAAGGGGAAGAAAGCACCATTGTTCTAACATTCTGTTTTTCACAGGCCTGTATTCATATCTCATCCTTGTTGTTTGCAGGAGAGGCAGATGTGAACCAGAACAATGGGACCTCCACTAAGAGCAGAGCGGTGACAGACTCCAAGGGCACAGCGGATCCAAAGAATGCCTGGAAGGAAGCCAACCCAGCTGACACAACTGGTCGCCCCCATTTGGTCCGCCTCTTTTCCCGAGATGCCCCAGGCAGAGAAGACAACACCTTCAAAGATCGGCCCTCTGAATCAGATGAGCTGCAGACCATTCAGGAAGACAGTGCAGCAGCAGCAGCAGCTTCTGAGAATTCGGATTTGATGGCTTCACAAAAACGCTCCTCTTTCCGGCATGGTTCCAAACTTGCAACTGCAAGTACCATAGACCATGCTAGACATGGATCTCCACGAAGATACAGGGAACCAAGTCTACTTGATTCATTGGGCAGATTCTTTGGCGGTGACAAGCATTATCCAAGGCGGGGCAAGGTGAGCTCAGAGGAAAGGAGAACAGATTAGCAGCAAGAAATAAAGGAGGGTGGGAGAAAAATCACAAGAACTGAATAATCTCCAAAGAGCAAGAATTGGCTTAGCCAAAAAGGATGTTATCTATCAAGTTCTAATACAATGTTGGTTATTAGTCCAATGTTTAAAATAATGTGCTAGAAAATATCCCTACAAAAAAATATAATAACCTTGAGTTGACTAGGAACATTCTCCTGTCCTTAATCTTCTAACTGGATGCCTCAGTTTTGGTTGTTGGGATTTTTCAGAAGTCGGAATCTTTGTTATTCACTTGTTGTAAAACTCACCCTATGTATATTGAGAAAGGTGTTAGTTTTCTGTTGATTTTTCCCCTCTCCTGTCCTGAAACTGCTTGTAGAGTTTCTGAAAGCCTGGAGAAGAATCCTAGAATGTTTGTAATTTGATGCAATACTTTTATGATATCTTTCTATGCAGTGACTTTGGTTTAAAGTGTATTAGTTTAATGTCTGTTTTTTGTTCCTGTGGTCAATTCCATGGCACTAGGCAGCATTTAGAAGACGATTGTAATGCAAAGCAAATGTGAAATCCGGTCAAAGCCTAATATTCTTTTTTCCCCTCAAACATAATGAAAAGTGTGGCAAAATTAGACCATGTCTGTATTAAGTATATTTAACTGCACTTTTGATGAACATCAATTTTGAGGTGGAACATGAGAAATAACTTTTCTTACTTTTGAGTGGGGATGGCAGTAGCAAATATCATGCCCCTATGTAAACAATAGGAATGGGTATCTTAATGAGAATAAAGAGAAAGCAAAACGAAGGTGCTGAGATCCAAGAAAAACATGTGTTTGCCTGTTGTTTCGTCTTTTAATGTTATATATCACTAATATTTTTTCTAAATCATTTCATTTTTAGCTCTTACTTCTAATTGCTATTTAAATTACTTTCTGGTTGGATAGATTCTTTGCAGTGTAGGTAACGATGCTAGAGGGCCAGCAAAGTGTAGAAGTTGTCATTTGTATGGAAAAAGTTCAATCAGTAGCATGTCCTGACCAAACTGGAAGGCATTCCTTAATCTATAGCCCAAACAAGCAATGCCAGTTAGTGTGGACAATGTTGGGTTTGCTAGTGGCTCAGCAGTCTGAGGAGCAGCAAGGCAGTTTCTTATATTGCTGAAGGAAAAGCCATGGTGATGTATCTTATTCCATTCTATATCTTTAGGCAAAAATTTCTCTGCCACTGTATCTCTTTATGTGCTCAGCCATTGATTTCCACAGTGTAGATTTATATCTACTGTCCGTAAGTTAAATTCAATAGTGGTTTTATTGTTGTTGCTTTGCTGTTCTGTTTCAAATCTTATTTGGGGGAAATAGGGAAGCCTTAAGATATTTTAGTGCATCTCAGTTCTAAATACTTCAGCTGGGATCAGAGAGTATGAAACTTAGCACCCTATTGAAGATACAGGTGACTATTTCTACCAGTAATTAGTTACATCGCGGTACTTGGCAGCCAGAACTAGGAGTTTGGGTGCTATAACTCTCTTTTTTAATAGGATGTTGAATTGCTTCATAGTCTAGGTCTTGTAAAGGGGACTCACATTATACATTGGACAGCCTTGAAAAAGGAGAGCAAGAAAGTAGCTGCGAGAACAATCAACTGTAGTTAAAAAATCTCTCCTAAAATTCTTTTTCAGAGGAATTCTGAAACACTGTGTTTCAGTGTTGCCCAGACTGATCAATGGCCCCTATTGTATATGCGGAAATGTTTTGAAGTGGCAAAACTGACTGATATAGCATGCCTGTAAAATTACCTATTTATAATAGATGAAAAGAACATTATGATAATCAGTCAGTCACAATTTTGAGACACCATCGTTCACAAAGTTTCATTTCAAGCACTTAGTGGTAGGGAATTAAATCTGCTTCAAACTGTAGATGGCTCTGTATTGAGCAATAACTGCTGTTTACCTTGTACAGTTGATTTGTATATAGACAAAAACAGTTTTGTATGATATATGGTTGTTTTGCATGGTTGATTCATAGCTCACTGTTGTCAGTTTCCACTGCCTTCATATTGATGCATTTCAATTGTCACAACCTAAAACTCAGTGCCTCAAGGACAGAAACTAAAAAGCTATAAACAGTTCCAAATATTGTCTATCTGGAACTGAACATCTGCTTTTAAATGCTGGACTGTCGGTTTTTGAGACAAAATCATTAACAAATGGCTATGCCATTGTGCAACAGTGTTATTTATTCTCTGAAATAATAATGCTGGTAATGAAAAATTATCCTAGGAATCTATTCCAGGAGAAATTCAATGCTGGAAGTTAATTCAGTAAGTGCTATAAACTTTTGCTAATACTATATGTGCATGTTTATGCTTTTAGGAAAACATAGAATTATTATTATCATCCTAGACTTTCTTGACTTTTGTGAGTGGCAGAGAAGGATTTGTCCATAACTATGTCAGAATAGCAGGAAATACACTGTATCCCGCCTATTAAATGTGTCTAGATATTGTATATAAATAGTTAACACAAACAAGCACTATAAAATTTTGAAAGAATCTGGAAAATGAAATCTTGCTGCATCTTGTATTCAAAGAAAAAAATTTCTGGGCAATCAGAATCACAAGGGAGCAAACTCACCGTCAATCCTGAGAAATAATTCAGACAAGGAAAACACCCTCCATCTTTATTGTAAAGTTACATTAAGACCATACTTGCCTGTCGGAAAGTACATATCTCCCCCTCACTTTTACAGTGCAAGAAGCTAAGGAGGGTCCCTTCTGAGGTGTTTATCTTGCATCTCTTCCTTTTGTGGGCTCAGCTGCCTTTTATCTCATTGTTCTTCCACCTGACACCCAAGGTCATTCCCACATACCATGATACTCACAGACCTCTCTTTTCAAATGGAACAAACAAACTAAAATTATGACTATATACCTCAGTAAAACTTCAGATCCTATTTACCTGAAAAATATTTTGGATTTGTAAAGTAATAAGACAGGAAGAGCTTTTTCAGCTACCAGAAAGGTTATCTAATGTCAGTTGGAAACGATTCCCAGAGTTCAGTGTAAGTTAGGATGATAGTTAGAGGAATATACTAAATCTCTTCCCCAAGCAATGCAATCCTAGTTTATATAACTGATCTGCCCACATCAGTGAATGTTGGAATGCAGCAAACACAGTAACCCTTTTGTCCAGGGAAGCTGCTGACATTCAGTGAAAGAGCATTATAAATTCTTTGCAGAGAGACATTTTCTTATTAATATCTAGGGATGAAAAAACACATGTTTGAATAATAATACGCTTTGTTTAAAGAGAGTGGGATGGAGGAAAGCCTGAAGAATACTTACTTTGTTTCTACCTCCTCTTCATCATTGCAGGATGCAGATTCTCTGCTACCTTGTTATTTACAAAACGTGAAAGGAAGGGATAGGAAAATAATAAAAGGCATGAAACTGAATATATAACTATAGGGTCCTTTGTGGCAGGATGCAAATCACCTATATATCATCTTAAATATATGCATAGTGAGAAATTACAGTTAATAGACAACAAATCTAAGGTTTGAAATTGTTGGTCTGATTGTCATGTAAGTGGACCCAAATCACCTCTATGACATGTTTTTAGTAAAAATCAAGCAATTGAACATTAACAACCACATTTCCAAAGAAACCCTATGAACTGAATTCTATGGAATGGCAAAAGGTAGGCGCTTCCCCAAAGATGCTTTTCACGATTAAGGAAGAATAATTTGTCTAAGTTGGCTATTTGTACCTTGGGTAGCAACTTCCAGTCAAATGGTTTTGACAATTTAAAATGAATATCCAGCTGACACAGAGGGGTATTTTTATAAATAAATTTTATTAAAAGAAGATCTTATGCAGATTTTGAAAACTAAAGAAATGTAAAATAAATAGAATAAGAAACAGATTATAAAAGGATAAAAGAAAAAGTGAACAATAACAAAAAATGGAAAAAGAAAGGTAGCTAAAGAAGCCATTTCTGCACAGCAGTTATCACCTCCACTCTCCCATATTGCATATCATAGCTCCTTTCTTCCCATAAACTAACTTTTTAAATCAATACATCCTGAAATCAGTTCATTTTTATTCATTTTCAGGAAAACCACTATAAAGAGCTCTCAGTCTTTTATAAATTAATGCCATTATCTCCTTAATTAAACAATTTAGCCATTTCTCAGCCATTCACAATACATTCCTCCACTATTCATGTTTCTATACTTCAGCAGAGAGAGACTTTTATTATTATTATTATTATTATTATTATTATTATTATTATTATTATTATTATTATTAGCCGGTTTAGTTTCAAAATCTATTAATTCCAAATAATAACATTTTTATAGAACATAGCGGGGGGGGGGAACAATGCATATAGTGCCAAACAAGGTGTTTCCAGACATTTAAGCAAGTATTCACCAGGATTCACTGAAGTGAATCATATATTATCATATCAAAGAGTCAGTTCAATGGATGATTTTAGAAAGCTGGATTAGATGCTTGTGCCATTTGAAAAATGATTCTGTTTTCATGATAGAACATAAAATTATTTCTTTACATCAGAGTATTACCTCCTGATACCTTCTTACTAAGATTATTATTTTAGTAATCATTTAAAATTAATTTGTCATTTCAAGCCCATAAGTTACAGGATGATCCTAAAGGTTTCTATGAGTTAGCTACACCGAATGCAAATACAGTCTCTGCACCCCTTCGTGGGATGAAACTTTGAGATCGTTCATTGACCTATTTATCAATACAGCTTCTAAATAACTTACCGAGAGCCAGTTTGGTGGTTTAGAAACTGAGGTAGAAACTGAGAGACCCAGTTTAATTTTGTATTTTATTTTGTAACAGTTAACTGGAAGGGGTGGATTTTTTCTAAGTGGCCCGGGTTCCTTTTGTAAACCCAACATAAGACCATTTAGACTGTACTCCAAAATGGCTTTGTCAATCCAGATTCCAATGAAATGTCAGCATCTAAACAGTTTCAGCTTAGCAGCCAGATTGCTACTCAGGAGCTATGCACTGGTGAAAACATACTGGAATTTTTTAGGCTTAATGACATAACAAACACATTTTCTATTTAATGTAGTATCTAAATATTTTATATAATTAAATTCTCAAAAATAGGTGCATCTAAAATCAATTGAAATAGTTTATGGTCAAGTTTCAGGTACATTTAGTCAATAAGAAACTTGGCAGGAATATTTCAGGAATAAAAAGCTTGGGGCTTCTTTTTCTCAGAACATATGTTAGATCATTAATAATATGACTTGAATGATGTAAGTCACATTCAGACGATCATCTCTTGATTTATTAAGCTAAAATATCCATTGTTCTTTTGTAAATACCTTCCATCCTTTGCTTCTCTCTTTGCAACAAGCCTTGAATAAACCAGAGAGTCTTTGTGTTTCTATCTGGGGTATTCAGAAGAAGCTAAGATTGCATATTATCGTTTCAATTTCCTTAATTGTTATGAATCTTATAACTGTAATTTATTGGTTCAACAATTCCAGTGATGTCAGAAGTTGTGGTTCACCAGGAACTTCTTATTTAAACACAGACCACTCAAAATGGAAAGTAAAATGTAATGAAGCAAAGCATTCAGACTTGTTTCAGTTTAATGGTAATAGCTATAGTAGACTGTACTATATCTGGAGAAATTAGCCACATCAATAGGGCCTTTTCGTTTTCACTCTTAAGTCTTTCAATATGTATATACTTTCCAAAAGAAATGATGTACTGTGACATTTTCTTCTTTCAAAACTTTGTTGTGTCTATAAAACTCTTGTAGATTTTATGTGACTGAGATATAAATTGTAGCATTGTCAAATATATAATCAATGGTACTAGTTTTCCAGAGTCTGTGATTAACATGATTTTGTTTCAATATTTGATCTTCGTAAACATTGGTAAAAGACTTCATAAACACCTTTCTCACTGCAAAATGGTGTACTAAGTAGTTAATACATTATGTTAATACATTAGCATCTTATGTTCATTGTCATATATTTTCATACTGTATTCTGTTGATCGGGATCAAGAACTGTGGGTTTTGAAAGATAGCTGATTTGAGGTGAGAAGAACACCAAAATGTAAAATAGATAACTGTAACAAGCTTCAAATAAAATGGATCATATTAAAGGGATCTACAGTTTGGCTCAATTAAATAAATAAATAACCTTCAGAATGTATACATCGCTGATATGTAATAATTCAGTCTTCAGAGATTGCTACAGAATGTGCTTGCCTCTTACTGGATTTTTCTATATTGTTCTCTATGGAAACCACTCTTCTCCCACTATAGCCATAAATTGTGCTCTTAACTACACTTACTACCATCCAAACCCAGGTGAAAATCATCATTTGGTCTTCTAAAATGTACAGAATTGGTGAAATGACATCTTTAGGTTTGCAGATCTGATTTCTGCAGCAGAGGGGGAATCCTACAACATGAGGATTTTGACTGGATTTCCTGTGGTCTTGATCTAATACTCAGATCAGTTCAGACCCTTACTGGTTCAAACTGCTCTTTATTGGGGTTAGTGATTAGAAGAAATGAAAAATAGGAAAAAAAATATTTTCTGTTTTTAATTGGGAAGTACCCCATTCTCAACATGCAACCTCTAAAGATTAAATCTGAGGAAATGTATCCTTGGGCAAAAACAAGAGAAGATTCTGCAATCACATTAGCTGAAGTTCAACCAATGTTTTGATATCAAGAAAAAAGGTAAAGATATATAGAATTTCCCTCCCCTGTGAAGTGTTTACTTCTGACAGCCAACTCTGTAGCTCTCCAAGCAAGCATGA
Organism: Ahaetulla prasina; assembly: GCF_028640845.1. Classification (NCBI taxonomy): domain Eukaryota; kingdom Metazoa; phylum Chordata; class Lepidosauria; order Squamata; family Colubridae; genus Ahaetulla; species Ahaetulla prasina. The sequence goes on along the minus strand of NC_080541.1, from coordinate 70,790,740 downwards.
GAATTAATCTTTATTTTTTTAATTAACTAGCAAGCAAGAAATTCTCTAAAGAAAACTATGGTATAAGAAAATAATTTTCTGTGAACAACACTATCTTTCATTCAGATTCCCTTTTTGAGTTGAATCTAGGGATTCAAATGTCCTGCGGCATAAGATGATAGAATTCATAATAGGGAAGTATTGAATATATACAAATGAAAAATTCTAATACTTCAGGGCATGAGGCAAAACAAAAAAATGTTAAAAAGTAAATATGCCACTTTTTAAGAGAAAGTCACACCAACTGAAGTTGTGAATCAAGATTCTCTTGCTTTGTTCTCTTTGTTTCAACAACTCATTTTGAATCTGCTAATGTTGACATAGACCTCTGAACAATGCTTGAAATGTTTTCCAGACACCAATATGAAATCCAGGAGTAGGACATGAATAGGACATGAGTACAGTGTATAGGATAGGAATGTAGTCTAGAATAGGAATGTAGTAATGCTTTCCTGTTACTGTTGCTCAGCAACTGGTAGAGCAAAGCACATTACTACTGGTGTGGTTATACAGCCAAAGTGATTAGCTTTAGCCTTCCTCAGATTAAAAAACCACTCAAGATGGTAACCACTATTGCATTTTTGGAAGCAACCTCCACTGGAGGTTGTCATTTAGGCAAATTGCATGACAAATTCCAATCTTTTTTGTTTTCTGAAGCCAAAAATCAAGACGTCCAATCAACAGTAAAGGAGAAAGAAGGAGTTTCACTACTAAGCACAATTTCAAATGTACAATGAATTTGACTAATAGCTGCCCATATGCAGAAGAATACTATAGATATGGCTTTTACATATTGACTAGTGGTTCTTAATAAGTCTGGTAGTCTGCAATAATATTATAGGTTCAGGATTAAAATGTATATTTTGTTATCAAAATTTTGTACAATACCATATTAATTTTTTTTTTGCACAATATCATAAAAAAAAACAGGTCTCATCCCAAAAAGTTATTTGTATGTGCCCAATTGTTTATGTTGTGTATTTTTAATGTTTTAAATAATAATTTCAAACAAATATAAGGGGATTCAGCATATATTTGCACACAATGGTTCTGCCTCCATTTCTCTAGTTACACACTCAATGTTCTATAAGACCCGAATTCAACTTTTTATATTTATGAAGCTTTCTGTTGTATACGTGAGGAAATATTTATCCAAATTTGAGAGCACAAAACTCCATGCTTTAATTGCCAATGGATTTCTGATTTAATTTAGGCAACTTCTTTAATCTATGTCTTGGCACTTTGATCTCTTCAGGACTCCCTTTTCTAGCCAATTTTGACCAGAACCATTAGATCAAGCAAGGAGAAACTGCTCTGAAACTGCTCCTCCTCCCGCACTTCGGCAAGGTTCAGAGAGTGAGGCAAGGGGAGATTGCTTTATTGCTTGATTGACGGACTGACGGACTGATTAATTGATTGGCTGACTAATTGATTGATTGGCTGACTGATTGATTGACAGGTTTACTGGCTGACTGACTGATGGATTGGATTGCAGTGTCAATGGTAGTTTAGCCTCCTTGGGGCAAATTGTCTGACACACTCTTTGCTACTTTTTCATATATTTCTAAAGAGTCAGATTCCTTTTTAGAGCCTTTCTCTGAGCTGAACTATTGTTGCCATCTATTTTTTTATATTTGCTGTGTTGCATTTTTATTTTTATAATGAGGTTTTTTTTACATTGTATTTTTAATGGGAGCTGCCCGGAGTAGTTCTCTTATTGAGGCAGCATATAAATATGTTAATTAAATGCATGTTTCTACTAAATTCTAAACAGTGTTTACCATTTTAGGAAGAAAAAATAATAATGCAAAGCAAACAAAATATCCCCAACATACCTCAGAAGAAAGTCATCTTCTTACCTATCTCAGTTTCATACAACCTGACTCTGGTAAGAACTGTTGCAATTAGCACTGATCAATGCAACCTATTCATTAAGTCCTATTCAGTTTTGCACCATGTGAACTAAACATTGCTTCTGAGAATGCATCCAACAGGGAAGCACACGTCATATGTAAAAGCACCAGAAGGCAGGACAAGAAGCAATGCATGATGCCAGTGAATGAGTGCGCATTGGCTGTAGCTGAAAATTGTTAATCGGGATGGCCCATAGCCAGTTTAAATCTCTCCCCTTTAATGTGCAATTAGAAAGAGAAGCAGGAAACACCATCTTCTTTAATGATGTTCAGGGGTGAAGGTAGCATATGCAAGTGTACTCCTCAACTTACGGCTATTCATTTAGTGACCATTCAAAGTCGCAGCATCACTGGAAAAAGCGACTTATGACCATTTTGCCGGGGCATAATGTGATCACTTCTGACAAGCCAAGTAGGGAAGCCAGATTCACTTAACAACCGTATTTCTGAGTTAACAATTGCAGGGATTCACCTACCAAATGCCACAAGGAAGATTATAAAATGGGGCTAAACTCAGTCAACAAATGTTTAGCAACAGAAATTCTGAGTTTAATTGTGGTTGTAAATCGAGGACTACCTGTATGTGATCACTAGTTAAAGCTAACCTGGAAAAGTAGTTGAAAACTTCATCCGATGTAGAAATTTGCAATTGAATGTCTGAACAGGATCCATTGTAATGATCAGGTAATATTTAACAGTTCTGTTTCCAAGCAGATGTTCAGGGTCTAGTTATTAAAATCATAACTATGTAGGTAGTGCATCTGAAACAACTGAATTATTCCATACAGGGACTTTGGAAGAAGCGTTTCTCTCAGGCTTATCACTTGGGAAGCAGTCTTGGTGAAAATTAAGGGCCTTCACAGTAGCTACTCCTAGGATTTGGAACTTCTTACCCATGAGGCAAATTTGCTCTTTCCCCATTGTCTTTCCAACAGCAGACAAGATATTGAAGAGGACTGTCCACTGTCAAAGTGTTTATAAAAACACTAATTTTTTTTTGTTTTCTTCTTCCAAAAGTTATTCCCACACTATGGCAGGATCCACTTATTATATTTTATTTTTTATGTTTTCGGTGCACACAAATTACTTAGCGTAACTTACAGCAGTTAAACTACCTACCACCAAATTTAAAATATTTGAAAGTCAAAAACAAGAAAGTCAATTCTTTAATAAGAATTGTAATCTAGCAGAGGGATAAGATGGCTTCTACTAACATTTAATGTTACCAGGGGAGAAATTGTTTGCTTATAAAAGGATATCTTTGGCCATAGCTAAAATACTACATAGAAGACTATCGTTCCGAAGTAGGAAGTAACAAGTTTAGTTTCAGCCACTGAGAACGCCTTTTCTCTTGCCTCAACCATATAAGGATCTCTCCATGAAGACTGACTGGTAATGGAGGAGGGGGCTCCTGAGGAAACTTGAACAAATACTTTGAATTATGCCCAGGAAGAAACAGATAGCAATTGCAGCCCTTGTAGAATGATACGATATGATCCTGCCTAAAAGTACCCAGCAACAATCTTGAAATTGTATCCTGGCACAGAAGTAGATTTCAAAGAATCTTCAACAAATAGAGTGGCTTTCAATATTCCAGTTTGGGTACACCTAAGACATGTATTCCAATAATCCAATCTGACCTTCTCAGGAACATTTAAGGTAGCATGACTTTATTTGGCTCTTTTTGTTGCCACTCATATTTGATCTTTGTATAATTGCTAGTTTTCTTCAGCACCATTTTTGGGCAGAAACACTTCTGAAAGCTCAATTAAGTAAATGTTGGCTATATTAAATTAGAAAGTGGAAGTTAGTTCTGGAAAGAGTTATTTCAGACATGAACACAGATATTGTTCTATATAAATTTCCAATGCAAAGGAAAGTGATAATGCCCTAGAATAACACAGATAACATAATATTGAGTGGTGGATCTTTCCAATTGATTCAAAAGAGGCACTTTCAATCACACAGCCACAGCCACTAGAAGGAGTTAAAGATACAATTGCTTTAAGGCAGGGGTGTCCAAACTGGTTGAGGAATTCTGGGAGCTGAAGTCCACAAGTCTTAAAATTGCCAAGTTTGGACACCCCTGCTTTAAGGAGACTAATCGAGAAAAGATGCAGCTGCTTTAAAAATGTGCTGTACTTATGCTTCCACATATTCTGAAGCTTCTCTTCTAAGTCATCTCAAAGTATGCACAGTCCAATTATATAATACGAGAGCTATTAAATGTTGCCTTCAAAACAATGAATCATCACTAAAGGGAAACAAGGTGAATGTACATCGTTGCTGCCATCTAGTGGTTTGTCAGGTTTCTGCAACCCAAATTTAGTTACCCTACTAATAAATTATATATTCCAGTCCTTTCTAGTTTGACTAAATATTGAAATAAATATTATCAGAAAACCTTCTGAAATAATAGGTTTTCATTACTGGATATTTTAGCATTCTTTCATATAACTAATTTTCTTTCAATGAGTTTCAGAATTTCAATAGTTCTTTAAAAATCATATTACTTCTAAACCCAGAAGATAATAGGAAGGACTACACTTTTCAAAGTAAAAAAGGGAATTACAAGAATTATTACTGGGCATAAACTGTGGACAGTCTGAAACTGTCTGTGTTCAAACAGGACTTAACCTATCCTATTTCATAGTGCGCTTGGAAGATTAAATATATTTCAATTTTATCAAGAGTATTACAGTTTTTGAATTTTATCACATTTGTAAGTGCAAGAAGCCAGATCTGAATGCATAGCCCCCCCACCTCAAAAATAGGGTCATTTGTTTTAAATAATACAAATTTTGTGTGATTTTTTTCTTTCAGTTTTATTTTATTCAATGTGTGATTTAAAAAATGTATGCTACAATATAACAACAAAAGCAATAATATCTTCTTCAAAGCTTAAAGATGAATACATTTACCTTATTCTGCAAAACTTTGTACTGCAATTATTTGCTAGATTTCCAAATGTGCACCAAAAATCTTTGATACACATTGCAACAAGCCCAATTTACATTGTGGAATCTAATACAAAGGTAAATGTTATTTTATATTTACGTATAGTAATTATATGGCTCTTTTTTTATTTGCAACTTTTTTCTTGCTTTTGTCACATCCAGTTTATTTTAATAATTATTTTAATTACATTTTGAAGTTTTCTTTCTTCATTGTATAATCGCTATCATTTGTGTTGGTGATGTAGGGAATGTAGGTCTGTGTGTCTGTGTACATGCATGTTGATTCACCATTAAACACATTTTTAGAAAACAACAAAATGTTAAATTTCCTTGAAATACCATCGATTGCTAGGTGTATGCAACTATCAGTGGCATTTGCTGGAGAACAGTAGGCAAACATTGCATATGAAAAGAAACAAAGCCAGGCTGCAACTCTATAATTATTTACAAAATCATCATACCCAGTGGTGAGTTTCAAAATTTTTTACTACCAGTTCTGTAGGCATGGTTTGGTGGGCGTGGCATGGCATGGCATGGCTTTTTTGGGTGTGGCTTTGTGGGACTGGCAGGGGAAGAATACCATAAAATCTCCATTCCCACCCCACTCCAGGAGAAGGATACGGTAAAATCTCCCTTCCCTCCCCAATCCAGGGGAAGTTTACTGCAAAATCCCCATTTTGTCCCGATTAGCTGGGACATGGGAGGCAGAGAATAGATGGGAGCAGGGCCAGTCAGAAAATTTACTATCGGTTTGCCAAACAACTCAAAATTTCCGCTACCGATTTTCCAGAACTGGTCAGAACCTGCTGAAACCCACCTCTGATCATACCTGTGGTGAAAACCATACTTTTTACTTGCAGAAGACTTAAATAGGCCCAGATTGCCCATTTCAAAAACTGTAGACGAAACTGTAATAATGAAACCACAATTGTCATTGCAGAGTTCTTTCTAAGCAGCGTGAGATGAATTTCTCAATATACTTTGGTATATAATGTACTACCCAGATAAAGAGCCTTACTAATAATGCAATTGCTTTGGCGTTTCTGTGATCTTCTGTTAATGGACCAAAGCAAATTTTCAAAGAAACTATCCCAGTAGGTTTTTCTTTTTTCATGCTATCTTTCCCCTTAGAGTTACCTGTTTCTGTTCAGATGCCATATAAGTATTACATTTCCCAGATGCAGGTACTAGAATGATAATGATTTAAAGACTACAGTTACAAGAAAGGGCCGAAATATAGCCCTTTCCAACCAATAGTTTCCAGAGTTTGGGATTATAAATGCTGTTTTTTCCTGCCAGTTTAGAAGATGTCCAAAACACAGGACTGAAATTAGAGTGTAGTTTATGCCACCTATCAGTCATCCTTTCTCAATGACAGAAAATGGGCATTATTTGTGTCTTAAATTCTTACTTTTAAAACTGTCATGTCTTTCATCTAGCACTGATTATTTACAAAGTCTTGTTATTTTAGTAAGATTTGGCAGGAAAGCCGTGCTGGATTCCCTTGTAGTTTAATTGACTAAGTAAAGGACCCATGGCAGTTATATTAGTGCAATCGGTATTGGAGAGAAATTGCTTACATAGCTGCAGCTTATATAGTTGGTTAAGAAAAGCTGCACCAGTTGAAATACTGTCTTCTCAACAAGTAGCCAAGGTCCCCAATGATCATGCATCGTTTGTTCTTGCAAATGCATCATTGATAGATCTTCAATAGCAAAAATTCACTCTGTCTTTCAGAATAAGGCTTTGTTTGACACGGGTCAAGAAAGAAATGAGCAATTTTATTTTATTTTTCATTGCATTTGTCACATCTACATAACTCTCTCATATAGCGACTCTGGGGCACACATTATAAAACCGATACATAAAAACCGTTAAACACCTCAATTTCGATTGAAATGAAAAACTAAGATTTCAGGTTACCAACTGAGCTGGCTGTGCTTCTAAAAAAAACAAAGAGATAACAACTATACTTTTGATACAGCTACAAAGATTTTGGAGAACACACAGCTTTCTGATGTCAGAATCAATTTCAAGGATTAGAACAGCCCTGTTTTTGTAGCCCACCCTCTTTAAGAGAAAAAGGGGAAACCAGATGGTTGAAAACAACAACAACAACAAAGCTTTACAGCCCCAACTTTCTTCTCCATGCCTCCAAATCCTTTAGTTGGATGACTGGCATGTTTAAAGAGCTTTCCATTCAGAGTTACCCCACCACTCAGCTCTTATCTACTAGCTTTTATCTACCTGAAAGTGCCTGGTTGCCTTGGTAATTCTTGTTGCTTAGTTACGAAAGCTGAAGATGGAAATGGCCCCGTCTCCTGTGTTTCAGCAGAACTGGTTCCCCGGGCAATTGAAGGCAGTCAGGATTTTTTATTTTATTTTTTGGATCAAGGCACCTGAAACGGAAGTGTGCCAGTCTTATTTGTAAAACCAAATCTGTTCAAACCAAACAACAGACGGTCAGGTGGCCACCGTTCAGCTTGAAGCTTCCAATTACTGAAGTCTTTCCCCAACCTGGAAGCTTCCAGACATCACAGAATTTCTACAACATACAGTGAGAAAAATCCCACTGCAGCAGGTGCAGGCAGGATGTTTGTCTGAATCCTCTTGGATTTCATTTTCATTCATGACCAGGATACAGTATATCTCTTTTCTTGCATGTGGTTGAAAACTAGCTATTGGAAAAGGAGCTCGGGATGTTTAAAATGAATTAAAAACAGAAACTCTTTCTCCAGAGAACATTCTGACTTGAGAACCATTAAGTATTGTTAGGTAGTAGTCTGTCAACCATTCTTTCTTGGCTCTAGCTATCCATGGATAAAGCAGGAATGGCAGGATTTCGGAAACCTTTAGCTTTACATCCTTCCTTCCTTCCTTCCTTCCTTCCTTCCTTCCTTCCTTCCTTCCTTCCTTCCCTGAAAACAAGGTGATGCAGCATTAAATAATTCATTTTCGCAGCATCTGAGCAATCACTCAAAAAAGTCATTCACCTGGTTTTTAAAAGACGTTTCTTACAAAATTCAGCATTTTCATTCAAGTTAGTTTACCATGCAGGTATGATTGGATTGCATTTGCTGATTTGATAAAAACTATTTCAACTTGTGATGGATGACTTGAGAGGAAAAATTTTCAGAAATTTGAGGGGGGGGTGGGAGATACCAAAATCTTCAATCTGCTCACAGAAAGCCATCTGTAGAATAACTGGTGCAGGGTGAAGAAGAAAGACTTTTAACTAAAATGCAGCACTGAAAGTTGGGGTCTCCAGCCACGCAGTCAAAGCCCAGTAAAAAAAACCCCTTTGTTTAATTCTAATGTTGAAAGTTCAATAGATGTAATCGAGAGAGCCTGCATGTACGGTTTTGATCTCTCACAGAATATTTGCCCCAGGCTAATGTTTCACAGGCTTGTTACTTCGTCTCCAAACATTTAACTAATAGGCATCTTTGAACAAGATGAGTCTCTAAACATATCCTTTATCCTGGCCTGTTAGCTCAAATCTGTGCTGTGGCAGCACATGATTCAGGATGTATTAAGCAATTATGACCATCCAGCCAGAGCCAAAAAAAAAATTTTTTTTTAAAGGAAGCTGTCTCTTTTCTTCCCACATCAAGAAAAATCTGCAGTGGCACACACAACCAATGACTGTGCTATCGCAAACGGAGCCAGCATATTTATCTACCCCATTTGTTCCTTCTTCTTCTTTTTTATTCTTTCCCCAAATGGACTCCCGCGAGGATTGAGCTAGAGCGCCTCATTTTCACAGACCCTCTGTAGAATTTCATCTTAACAATGGACATCAGAAGAGACAACGGACCATCAGATAAACAGTCGATATGAACCAGTGGGAAGTTAGCAGACTCTATTTGTCAGAAATGGTTGGTATAAGGTCTCCTCCTTGAACAGGGGGTTGGACTAGATGACCTCCAAGGTCCCTTCCGTTATTCCGTTATTCTCTTTGGGACAAATCTTTCCTTACAGGAGTGACTGGATCAAATCAGCGTTGGAATTTGCATTACATGTTAACAGAGACATATTGTTTTTTTTAAAAAATAGAAAATTATACAAGCTTTCATAAAGAGTAAGCTATGTATCTCAATAAAAGAATTTTTTAAAAAAACAAAAATATAGCTGTAATTTTGAAGTACGTTGTGAACTTTCTTTCAGAGCATCTGAGATCTGTAATGACAAGCCAGCATTAGTGGCAAAAGTAAAGATGACTCATTCAGACCCTATATTCAAATTTTAATTTAGGTCTTCCTGGAACTGAAGGTAAGTATGTGCACATTTTTATGATACCCAAGAAAAGTTCACGAAAATAATATTCTAAAATGCACCCTCTTTCATATATTATTTACTGCACATGGTGTCATATTTTGCCTCTGAGGCTGAAGGCAGGGAGCAGAATCAGGAGTTCCGCTGATATACAACAATGGGAATTTTTAAGTTACACAAAATTCTTCATAGGGCGGCAGGTAGAAGGAAAAACTGTGCAGCACATATTTTAATTCCCTCCAGATTGAGCTACTAATCATTCTTAAATATGGAAAGTTATTTCAAGAGCACAGTGTCGTACCCTCCATTCGCCATCCAAGACATCAAGTAGCACTGAAAGGGAATAATTATATGGATAGCTACAATCCCACTTCTCCAAGTGCTGATCTTTATGCATCCAAGATGACGTATTAGTTTTGAAGATTTGCAGAACTAGATGCAATATTATGGAGGAAGAGGGAATGTACTAATGGCAACACTGAACAAATTCATTTCTTGCTACATCGTTCTATGGAGATTCCATTTGTCCTTATGACTTATCTAGTTCATGGTATGATATATGAAGTCAATTACAGGTTGCCTGTGGCTTAAGGCTGCATGCTCCATGTTCCAAGCAGCTGACATTATGTCAAAATAGCCAAAAGCAACATTTCCAATATTTAGGTGGTATTAAGGCTGAAAATTGGAGAGACAGGCCCCTGGGAGGTTTCTGTTTCTATCATCAACCTTAAGCCACCACTCCCAAAAGAAAATCACAGTAAGGGCAAGAATTGGCTGTGTCCCTTGTTAGGATCTCACAGCAAAAGCGTGAGCTGCAGTGGTGCAGAGGTTAGAATGCAGTACTGCAGGCTACTTCTGCTGACTGCCGGCTGCCTGCAATTTGGCAGCTTGAATCTCACCAGGCTCAAGGTTGACTCAGCCTTCCATCCTTCTGAGGTCAGTAAATGAGGACACAGATTGTTGGGAGGGCAATATGCTGACTCTCTAAACCGCTTAGAGAGGGCTGTAAAGAACTGTGAAGCGGTATATAAGTTTAATTGCTATTGCTATAAGCAGAGGGCCAACTGTACGTATGAGTGTGTGTGTGTGTGTGTGTGTGTGTGTGTGTGTATGATGTATGAGTATGTATATGTGTATGTGTGTGCTAAATTTCATCCCGAGGCCTATCAAATAGGAAGAACATTCATTATGACTTGTTTAACAACAGGTTTTTCTTATAATTTCATACATTATCTCATTTTTGCCATGCATGTGTTAAACACCAATGTCTTCGCAACTTAAAGGCAATCAGGTTTAGAGAAATGCTTGGTTTAATAAAAGATAATGACTTGCTAATTTCTTTGCTTTTCCTCTGGATCGTGTTAATGCAGCATTGCTTCTAAAAACTTCAATGAAGACGAGCCATCAGTTCTCACAAGCATAAAATACAGCATCCGGTCACATTTTAAATGTTGTTCAATCATGCCCCCAATTAAGTGCTCCTGGTGACTTATTCTACATATGTTTACATACTTTCTGTATTGAGTTTAAAGAGGTGACCAACTCCTAAATGGCTTTCTGTATCTACCCTGGAATTTAGAGGGCCGGGGAAAAGAAGCCATTTGGCTAGCCTCTTCTGACCTCTCTTTTTTATTCTTTCCTACTCAACAGAGGGTTGGAAAGGTTAATTGGGTTAAGAGGCTCATGACTCTGCCTGTCTCTCAGCAGGATAATTCTCTGGAAACAGAACAGAATGAAAACAAATTTGGTGTGGCAGCGGAAGCTAGCAAAAGAAACCTCAGGCTTTAAACTGGCCTAGATCCAATCTTGTGCTGTGAAGAAAAGTGATCCAGAAAAAAAATATATCTCCCAATATATCCTGATGGGAAAACAGGTTGGGTAGAAGTTCAAATTCCCTCTGCCTTGCTCCATACGTGGCTTAGAGCAGGCATGTCCAATCTTGGTAACCAGATTTGGATTTCAACTCACAGAGTTCCCCAACCTCCTGGATCTTAAAGTTACACATCCCTGGTTTAGAGTGAAATTATGCAAGTTCCTGGTATACACATATACACAAGCATGCAGATGCAACATGAAGGGAGAGCAGAAACATAGATACCCATAGAGGCACAAATATGTATTCAACTTGAATAAGTTGATTAAACCCTAGATAAAGTTAGATACACATCAATGCAACATAGGCATTATTTGCCTATTAACACTGTAATCCACCCAGAGTTAATATTATTAGCCTCCCAGAGTCTCCCCGAGGTAAGATGGGCAGCAAACAAATTTAATAAATAAATAAATAAAATATTTCTTTACATAAATGAAACTACAGAGCCCTCCTATAGCCATTTTGCTAAAGGAGTTGGAAGGAGTTCTAGAAGCTCTATTCCACATCCTTGCATATCCTTGTGATTCGACAATAGGTAGATGCATGGAGGAAACTTTGGATTGCAATTTAATAACAATATACTATACTTGATCTGCGTACAAACAATCTCAAGTTGCTAGAACTCCAAGAGAGATTTTTGAAGAAGTTTTTTAAAAAGTATTTGCTTGCTTTTCCAAATGAGTTATTTCCTGTCCATGGAATTAAAGCATAAAGAATTAGTTTTGAAAAGAAATGATCTTTAAGAGATAAATCAATTAAGGCATCTTAGCAATGGCATCTAAATCAGGGGTGTCCAACCTTGGCAACTTTAAGATTTGTGGACTTCAACTCCCAGAATTATCCAGACAGCATGTCCCTTGATCTAAATGTAATAATCATTGGAAATATATCTCCAACTTTCAGTTTTTTTAAATGTTTATATTTTTATCAAATCAAGTGCAACTCTGTGACAATTAAATGGATACATCCATGTTGTTTTCTTAATTTGATTTCAAGAGGGGAACATTAATTACTTTCAGAATACATGCTGATCTACAGGTATGACCTACCCTGTGTTTCAGGACTATCACCATGCCTCCAGAGTAGGCCACGTAAGTTCTCTGCCTCATCCAAGATCTTACCATGGACGCTATGTGGATGAAAACCCAGTAGTCCACTTCTTCAGGAACATTGTAAGTTTTACTTTCTTCTAAGTCATTTCTACTTTTATGTCTTAAGGAAACATGAACTGTCAGGCTCCAAATAGTTTTGGTAGAGAGGAGTTGGAAAGGGATTGTTCTGATCCACAGTTCTCAGTGGGTGTGGAAATCTTTTATTTCCAAGAGATGTGGTGACGCAGTGGTTAGAATGCGGTATTGCAGGCTAACTCTGCATTCCCACTGCCGGAGTTCGATCCTGACTGACTCAAGGTTGACTCATCTTCCATCCTTCTGAGGTCAGTAAAATGTGGACCCAGATTGTTGAGGGCAATATGCTGACTCTGTAAACACTTAGAGAGTGAAGCATGTGAAGCATGATGAAATAGTATGTAAGTCTAAATGCTATTGCTATTTATGCATAAACCCAGCTCTGTTCTATTCAATATGAGGATCAGTCCTACAAATTCAAAAGAATATAGGAAACCATCTACTACAGTGAAATAAATAACCACTTTGGGTAGGGATGTGTAAACACACATGTGTGTGCACTCATGTGCCTGTGTGTGGATTTAACTTATAAATACACATGGGAGTTTTTTCAGATAATCAATATACTTGAGCCAGCAACCTTATGCAAACTTTTTTAGTACTTAATCATCATTTATAGGATTAGATTACGAACTGCCCAGGGTTAATTGTAAGATTTCAACTATTTATTCTATTTGTAATTTATTTTCCCTCTACTTCAGATTGATTTGAAAATAATACCTAGGCTACCTCTGCGGTTATGGAATCAAAAAGATATATGTGTGTATCTAACAGGCTATTTGTTTTTTTAATAGTATAGAGCAGTGGTGGGATTCAGCCAGTTCGCACCACTTCGGGAGAACCGGTTGTTAACTTTCTGAGCAGTTTGGCAAACTGGTTGTTGGAAGAAATCATTAGGGCAGAGAACCAGTTGTTAAATCACTTGAATTCCACCACTGGTATAGAGATTTGTAAATCTCTAATATTCATCTGTATAAACCCAGCCCTGCAGGCATATAGACAGAAGTGTGCCTGAACAGCTGCTGCTATTACTCGAAATAAATTTCCAACCTTCTGAAAAAGGGAAGACAGACATTCAAACTTCTAAAGATGAACTAATCTGAGATTGTGCAATCACCTCTGATATCTTAGAGGTGAAGTAAATTTACAATGAATACAGGATGAGTGGTGAAAGCAATACGTGTCTTTGGCTCTTTTCTCTCTAGTAACATGCTTCAAAGCAAAGTATGTAATATCATGATTCAAAAGCCCAGGTTTATTGACTGACTTCTGAGATGAAGAACATGAAGAAAACAACTGAACGTGAATTGCTATTTGGTAGCTAAGCCTTACACCCAATTTCTCACTTGGCGTTATAAAGCTGATTTTAATGACAGGGTCTGCCTGAGAAGGAACATCTACTTAGCAGAATTGGTTGTAAGAGTCATGGCTTTGGGACTGCACAAGTGTTCTGAAGAGAACAGTGCTGTGCCACAGATAACCCTTCTAATGTCTGATATCCCTGAAATGAATTTGAGCAGATTTTAGTGGTTTCCTAAAAAAATGCAAGGGCCATGAGATCCCATTCAAATATTTTTGACTGAAAGTTTAAAAGCAAGGAACTACTAATTATGTATCGGTTAAAACAGGGGTCTCCAACCTTGGCAACTTTAAGCCTGGAGGACTTCAACTCCCAGAATTCCCCAGCCCCTGAGTTAAAACACATCTAATAGTGGTATTGATCACCAATCTTTATCAATTCTGAAGCTTTACTCTGCATTATAACTAGCCAGTAGCACATACTGGTAGATATATTTGTATGCATGTTTCTCCCTATGCCCTACAGGCACACATGTATATTTCCACCCAACAGACAACGAGATAACAAGCTTAAGAAATGTTCGCAGAGAGGCTTCCAAATTTTTAAAGATGAGGACCCAGATTGTTGGGGGCAATAGGCTGACTCTGTAAACCGCTTAGAGAGGGCTGTAAAGCACTGTGAAGCTGTATATAAGTCTAATTGCTATTGTTATTATACCTTGCAGCTGTTTGTGGTGGGATTATTTATGGATAAAGAGCAAGCCACAATGATACGCGTAGCTGAACTGAGTGATGTCTTATCAACACGGCTTGCCAGTGAATCTCTGCTATCTAGGAAGGCTTCTTAATTTGTAATGATATGTCTCTTCCTGGATGCTGATACTATTTACATATAACAGTGTTTCACAATCTTAGCCACCTGAAGATACATGGACTTCAACTCCTAGAATTCCCCAGCCAGCATGGGGTTACATTCTTACACAATGTAAGCCGCCCTGAGTCTTTGGAGAAGGGCGGGATATAAATGTAAATAAATAAAAAAAATTCTGGGAGTTGAAGTCCAATACAGTAGAATCTCTGGTCATGAACGCTTCTGACCACGACCAAATTGGGTTCTCACCAAAGAATCCACTTTTTTTGTGTGTGGCCAATTTCCCCTTCTATGCCATTTTTTTTGTAAGTGCCAAATTTCCAAAATTAGATTTGGGTCACGACTAAATCAGTTTGCGACCAAAGTTATGGAACTAATTATGGTTGTGACCAGATGTTCTACTGTATCTTCAACTGGCTAAGGTAGAGAAAGGGACATATAGTAACAGCCAGTTCAGATTTCAAGAACCTGTCCCATGAAGAAAAGAATTTAATTTAAAATTTAAACAAGCCCCAATGCTTGCAGAAATATGAAAACTTTAGATGGAAAAAATCTGTAACATTCTGTCACCAGTTTCAGTCAGATCTAAACATCTCAATATATTAATTAGCTGATTGTGTTGGGAAGAAAATGGAAAAGCAGGTGGGTACCAGGTATGGGTGCAGGAAATTTGATACCCACTAGATAGCAGCAATGAGAAGAAGAAAAATTGCCTTTGCTGCCCTCTATTGGTCATTTGTAACTTTCAAGAAAGAGAAAGAGGATGCCCCAAAAAATGCTTAAAACAACCATGGAATTCCACACAGAGACTCGCACACACATACACACACACACAATGCAATTCCAAATATATGGTATATATTTGCACATTCTTATTTTTTAAAATTGATTTTCAGGTGTCACCCAGAACAACACCTCCTCTTCAGGCAAAAGTAAGTGCTTGCTGTGAATATTTTATATTATATTAACCGTACATAACCTGTGGTGAAGAAAAGAAAGAAAAGGTTTCCTTATTTAAAAAATACTTCAATGACTTTCCTAGCCCAATGTAGTCTAAATCAGTGGTCACCAACCTTTCAGACCTCAAGGACCACTAAAGTCATAATTTTCAATCCCGTGAACCACTAATATGATCTGCCTAATGACTGACTGCGTGGACATGGCCAACTCGATGCCATTCATGTCAAGGGGTGCCTTGTCAGCCTCTACTCACCCCTCCCTTCCCAGCCACTCCTTGCTTGCCCGCTCGGGCTCCTTAGGGTAGTTGCTAGAGCTAAGCAGCCACCATGAGAAAGAGTCCATAGTTTGAGGACCCCTGATTTAGTGCACTATAAAAAATGCAAATAATTTTTCTGTGGACCACCAAAATTTTCTCACGGATCACCAGTGGTCCATGGACCACCAGTTGGTGACCGCTGGTCTAAATGATGCAGTTACAGCAGGTACTTGGTTGCTTAAAAAAACTATTGCCTACACCTGATCATAGTCTGTGTTGCTGTAGTATCCTATCTGATTCTTCATGCCCAACTTCACAAACAAAGGCAACGCCACTGAAAACCACAAGAATCACATGGGTTATTAAATGTCCTGGGGTCGTGGTTGATGCCACACCCAAACCTTAGATGGCCACATTTTGGAGTGGGCTTCCCCTTCTTTCTTGATACCAGCCAGATCTCATTGATACATGCCAGGCTGCCCCTTCCACCAATTATTAAATTATAAATAAGAGAGGCCTTAGTACAGGATGATTTGCACTAAGAAACAGCAGCCAGGGCCACCAAGGACTGATGACCAAGCAAAGGAGTCCAGATAAATGAAAATTAGAAACTGTCTTAAGCACTAAGGCTCTACTGCTCCCTCTATGAAATTATTCTTTTCATTCTGTGGCTTGTTACAAGTAGTCCTCGACTTATAACCATTTGCTTAGGGACCCTTCCAAGTTACAACAGCACTGAAAAAGTGACATATGACTGTTTTTCACACTTACGACCATTGCAGCATAGTCATGGTCACATGATCAAAATTCAGTCGCTTGGCAACTGGCATGTATTTATGACGGTTGCAGTGTCCCAGGGTCATGTGGTCTCCTTTTGTGACTTTCTGACAACCAAAGTCAATGGGGAAGCCAGATTCACTTAACAACTATGTTGCTAAGTTAACAACTGCAGTGATTCGCTTAACAAGTGTGGCAAGAAAGATCGTAAACGGTGGCAAACCTCCCTGAACAACTGTCTTGATTAACAATAGGAATGTTGGGCTCAATTGTGAGGGCTGCCTGTGTTTCAATATCTAAATTAATCTTTACAAGCACAAGGTCTTTTCAGGCTTTTAGCCTGCCCTTTTTTCATATACAACTCAAGGTGGCAGACATAGCAATTATTTCTTCCTTCTCCTACTTTCCCCACAACAACCCCCACAGTTCACTTGCTCCAATTTTCCCCTCAAATATCTGTACAGCTTCAGCTTCTGAATACAGAAAGCCAAACTGCCTTGTTTCAAATTCTGACCTAATAAAATATCAGAGGCTGGGGCTGTGGGTGGATGAAAAGTATTCATTATGCAGAACATTGGACCATAGTTCCTTGTCCTTGTCCTCAAAAACCTCCTTGAAATGCTTTATCGTGAACTATACTGCAATAGACAGACAACCAGGAAAGGCCCATGTTCTCTCTTTGGTAAAATCCATGTGCACATCAGACAATGGGTTTTATGATGCACATCTGAAAGATGTAATGTGGAAAACTCCTCTAAAGTCCCATAGCATGACAGCAATCCAAACATCTTGGACTTTAGATATTTTAATCCACGCGTCCAACCGTGATAATCCTTTTCTACCAGCTGTTGGCATCCTCAGTGTCTTTATAGTCCATGGTGGTTATCATGTCACTTTGTTTGTTTCTTACATGTGCAGGGGAGAGGATTATCCTTCAGCAGATTTAGCTGGGTAGGTGATAAACATGCTTCCCTTCGCAATTATTTTGTTTTCCCCAGGCCCAAAGGGCATCTGTTTGCTGTCTTGCTTTTCTGTAGCTGATGCAGAATTCCAGTACATATTTGTTTATTCTTTTATTTCACTTTGGCTTGTTTGCTTTACTCTTACTGATGCATTCCCGGTTCCAAAGCAGTTTCTTTATATCCATGGTTGTATTGCTTGCTTTTATCGTGAAATGAGCCAAGCTTAAATTAAGATTCCTTTTGCCTGAGCACAGAGCATCTTCACTGCATGGCAAATTGCATTCCTTTAAGGTTCCCTAAATGTTCTGTGTGTCCATGGGACGGAGAAAGGGGGGGAATGAAAGTGTGGGTTGCTACCAGTGGTGAAATCCAACCGGATCTATCCAGCTTGCGTGAACTGGTAACGTTGGCGGTGAGAGGCTCCACCTCTCATTACATCCCAGTTTTGACCCTCTGTGCATGCGCAGAAGAGGCACACACGAGCTCACACTCCCAAACCGGTAGCGAAGGTAAGTGCATTTCACTGCTGGTTGTTACTATGAACTGTACAAAGCTCCAGTTCTGGATGAATTCGAGAACATGGTACATTATTGGATTTGCCCTATATTTACAACATTGGCATATTCTGAGAATGTATGTGTTTTTCAACCATTTCTTGAAACTGAAAAAAAAAATGAAGATGTAAAGTATATAACAGTATTATTTCTATATGAAACACTGAATTGTGTTTATGACAATGATGTAGAGCAGTGATCCCCAACCTTTCTGGTTGCACAGATTGGCAGCGACAGCAGTGGAGGAAGGAGATTGTTTCATGCACACAACCCAATTCCACACATGCACAAATGAAATTTCATGCGCTTGCCCTCAGTTGTGCAGCCCAGTTCCCAATGGTCCATGGACCGCTAGCGGTCTGCAGACCGGGGGTTGGGGACCCTTGTTGTAGAGAACAAATGATACAGTTTATTCTTTTTTCTTCCTTGGGCAAATCTTTTAATCTACTTGGACCCATGTCTTTACCCTGGAGCTAGAGAGGACTGGAATACTAGCCAGACTTCAAAGATGTTTAGAGCAGGGGTCTCCAACCTTGGCAACTTTAAGACTTGTGGACTTCAAGTCCCAGAATTCCTCAGCCAGCTGCTGGCTGAGGAATTCTAGGACTTGAAGTCCACAAGTCTTAAAGTTGCCAAGGTTGGAGACCCCTGGTTTAGAGCTATCAGTTCGGACCCTTTTGTTGACTTGGGGTATCTATGGGAATTAAAAATGTCACTTAAAGCAGTCAGCCTGTTCATCACATGTCTCTGAAAATAGATTAATTTCTTGCTGAGAGGAAGAGTAGTAAGCTTATAAAAATGTACTGTTAGTGACAACCAGGCAGAGGAGTTTCAGAGTCAAAGGTTATTTCTCCCTCTTGCTCATAATCCATAATTTTTTTAATCTTTATCTTAAAGATTGGCTTTTCTTGAGAGTGTTCACATTAAGGCAATGTGACAATGAATTTATCTAAATCCATACCTTCAGTACAGGGGTGAAATTCAGCAGGTTCTGACAGATTTTGGAGAACCGGTAGCGGAAATTTTGAGTAGTTTGGAGAACTGGCAAATACCACCTCTGTCTGGCCCCAGAGTGGGATGGGAATGGAGATTTTGCAGTATCTTTCCCCTGCCATGCCCATCAAGCCACACCCACCAAGTCACACCATGCCCACCAAGCCACGCCAACAGAAACTTTAGTTTAAAAAATTTGAATTCCACCACTGCTTCAGTGTATCTATATCTATATCTACAATCTTCCATCATCTATCTATTCATATATCTAACTGACAATTCACAAATAGCGACTTTAGATAGCTGACATAAGAATAAGATTAAACAAATTATAAATAGAACAATTAATAGCAGAAAGCCTTGAGTGGCTCAGACTGCTCAAGGGTCCTTGAGTGGCTCAGACTGCTAAAACAGTCTGTTATTAACAGCAGCTGCTTGCAATTACTGCAGGTTCAAGCCCCACCAGGCCCAAGGTTGACTCAGCCTTCCATCCTTTATAATGTAGGTAAAATGAGGACCCAGATTGTTGGAGGCAATAAGTTGACTTTGTATATAATATACAAATGAATGAAGACTATTGCTTAACACAATGTCAGCCGCCCTGAGTCTTCGGAGAAGGGCGGGATATAAATGCAAAAAAAAAAAGAAAAGAAAAGAAAAGAAAAGAAAGCCACAACAACACAACACTATGCCATAATTGAAACCAACATTATGGATTAATGCTCGTGGGTGGGGGAAACCAGGTCTTTAAGACTTTATGAAAAGTTATCAGGGTTGGAGATACTTGGATGTGTGGGGATGGTGGTATATTGTTCCAAAGGTCAGACACTGTGACAGAATATATATGTTTATTGGGTCCCATTATTTCATAAAAGGACCTCAAAGCATGCCCATCCTGCTGGACCTTGCAGGATGGTCAGAACTGATCAGAAATGGGCAATCCTATTGTACTGAGCCCTGTACAATGAAGAGTCCTATAGCTAGAAAGGGCACTTGGAAACTTATAGCCAGTGTGGCACTGTGAATCCAAACTTCAGATTGTGTAGCATATCTGTTTGGAAGATTGTACCCCAAGTAAAAGATGGAGGAACTCCAGACCTGGTGGATCCCAAAACTCTCAGCCACTCAAATTTTCTTGGGTTAAGCCAAAGCTGTTCTTCTCCATTTAGATCCCCCAAAGCTTTTCTCCAGGAAGTCATAATTAACTGGGCTTCAAACAAGTCCATAGGATTTACATAGCCAGAGTCCAGCTGAGAGCAGATCCAAGCTACTTCATCCAACAGATGCCTAGAACAGTGTCAATAAAATGAGGATCCGGACTGTTGAGAGCAAACTGCTCAGAAAGTGCTGTAAAGCAGTATAAGTCTAGTTGTTATCTCCATCAGAAAGCTCAGCTATAAAATGATATTGGAAGATAACTATATTGTTCCAATAATTTACACCCAAGTACGGTAGAATATTCTGTACTCTGCCTTTGGTAAAAATGGCCACAAGGTACTCATGAAAATTATTGCAAATTTACAAGACTATAGCTGAAACACCTTGGATTTTGTAGAAGTGCAAGAAAGATATAAACAGAAGGGATTCTCATAAACCAGTAGTTTACAATAAGATTGCATTTGAACATGATCACAGAGTGTTGGCAATGCCCATTATGAACTGATTTTTTTTGCAAACCCTTAGAAGTGAATACCAATTGCTTTTTACATCCCCAGTGAAATGCCTTAATTATCTACACCGTAATCCTACTGGTTTTTTTCATAATAACAGTTGGAATCCATAGAAAACTTGCCGGATGTGGTTGCTGCTTGGAAGGTTGAGCCAGGTCATTACTTTGATAGGAAACACTTAAAAAATAAAGACATAATTGTAATGTGTTGGCTGAGGCAATTTTCATAAGTTTGTCATTAAGACTGCATATTACCAATGCTGGAAATGAGGTTTCGTTTGAAGAACTAGTAACAAAGCAGATTACTATTTGAAAAATTCTTTGAATTACTTGTTCTCTTCATACAGTTACACAATTATGTTGAACAATTCTTTCTTCATTTTTAATAATGCTTTTCAAAAGCGGATAACAATGATTTGTAAGTACTTGCTCCAAATGTCCCATGTTTCTGTTTTTCTGGATAATATTCCATATAATATTTTCTAGGGATTTCAATCTTTAAAGATGGATGCATTTATTCTACCAACATCTCCTTCTGATAGTGTGCCATTAACTGCTCTCATCTGTTGCTGTTTGGCGGAACAAATACAAATATGAGTAATTGTAATATAAGTGACTATGGATCATTGTCACCTCAGGAAATTTCCAAACACTGGGAATATAGGCTAAGATAAGTTAGACTGATATAGACTGTCAATTTTAATGGAATTGAATTCACCTTCCACTATCTCTGCTAGAAATGTTCCCCGAGTATCTCTTTTCTCAATAATTGTTCAAATATTTTCTTTCAACACTAGTTATTTGCAGAAAACTTCCATTCTGCATGCTATCGATGACACAGAGCTATAAACATCCATACAGAAATCAGTGGCTTCCATAGGATAAATGGCATTAGGCCTGAGGCCATATTCTTTGCTACAATTCATCCTTTGATCATTTAGTACTCATTTTCTTGAAGGATGGTTCTATATTTTAATGGCAATCTACGGATATTTGTAATTTTGCTTTTCTCTTTCGCAGGGTGGCGAAACTCACAGGCCTGGATATGGAAGTGGCAAATTCTATGAGCACAAATATGCTCACAAGGGGCACAAAGGATATCGCTATGATGGCCAGGGCACACTGTCTAAATTGTTTAGACTGGTAAAGATAATAATTCTAAGAACAGCAAAAGTAACCAACATTGTGCAGGCATAAGAAACTGTTCCTTATCTATTGCTAATATATATTGCATTCATTTAAGCAGCCGAGGAAATAGTCTTAAGCGATTGACTGAAAGATTGGAAAGAGGAAAACAGTTTGGATGTCTGATTACAGCATAAAAAAAATCTAAACTAAGGCAAATATCTCTATTAGCATCAGTCTAAATGTAAAAAGTCACCCAAGCAGAGAGCAATATAAATAGTATATGTAACAAAATCCAATGGAATCCCATCACATAGGGAAAAGTCATGTCAGGTCCATGAATTACTACTGAGGTTTGCACCCAACTCAAAATTAATATGCATTGAGTAAAATAAAGAGGTTTAGAAATTTATAGTTTAATAATTTTATTTCAGATGCAGAAAAAATGAGAGTAATCTCAAACTTGGATCCTCTTCATATCAGTCCAATACCTGAACCATAACTCTATACACCAGCTTCTTAGGCATGAAAGCTGGATGGGTGACTTTGGGCCTAGCACTCTCTCTCTCAGCCAAATCTACCTCAAAAAAAATGAGCAAATAATGCTTTGCTGTACTATACAAAATTGAATGGTCATAGCAACTTTTTAACAACGTTAACATCTTTTTTAAATCAACAATGCTTTTGGCGGTGTTATGCATTTGTACTTATACAAATCAGATATTTTGGAAATATCTGTCCAAACTGCAGATTATAGAATAGAATAGAATAGAATAGAATAGAATAGAATAGAATAGAATAGAATAGAATTTATTGGCCAAGTGTGATTGGACACACAAGGAATTTATTTTGGTGCATATGCTCTCAGTGTACATAAAAGAAAAAGAAAAAAAAACCTTCATCAAAGGTACATTTACAACACAAATGATGGTTATAGGTTGCAATTTAACCCTTAATGATAGCAACAAAAAGGTACAGTCATACAGTCATAAGTGGAAAGAGATTGGTGATGAAAACCATGAGAACATTAATAGTAGTGTAGATTTAGTAAATAGTTTGACAGTGTTGAGGGAATTATTTGTTTAGCAGAGTGATGGCCTTTGGGAAAAAACAATTACATCTGCTTCATATTACCAGGAATTAGATCTTCAAAATGATGATGTTGGGGAATGAAGTTCCACTAAAATAAATACTGTTCACTTTGAAGTATATGTGGAAAAATATCCCATTCTCTTTTTAAAAGATTTTATTATTATTTTATTCAGTTTTAAATATTTCCTTTTTTCCCCAATTTCACAGCAGCTGCACACACCTCCACACAAATATACAAATGTTACTAATTTTGAAAGACAAGTTTTCCTCCTAATGTTTTCCTTGAGAATCTCACAACCTTCATTGTTGACTATTCTCCTTAGTTGGTAAAATTTAGCCCAGAATAGCCTGGGTTACTAGTCTAGACAGTCAGTTTTATTTATGTTTGAATGAGACAAGTATTTTCTCCTAATAATTTTTATCTATCTATAGACAATTTTATTATTTTCTTTTACCCAAAAAAAGTTCCCTCCCACTTCTTCCTAAGCACCGGCAAAAATGCAGGTTTATTTTTGACATTAACTTAGCATGAAATGGTCCCTATTATTAGATTCCACCAGATATATTTTTTTAAACCCTGGTTCCTAAAACCAGAACAAATTTAAGGAGAGCTTCCATGACAAGTAATGGATTTAATAGGACTACAATAACATAGAAATCAGTGATTCATGGAACATAATTAATAAGCCATTAAGTATAATTACTGTGCTCTGTCATTTATGAAACTAAGCAATAATGTTGTGGCTGAGTAGTTTGAGATTAAAAATGAACAGTGAATTATTGAAATAAGGTAATACGGTGCCTTCTGACTCAACAAGTAATTATGGAAGCATACATTTTAGAAATCTAAGGAATGCACCCAGCAACAGGAGATAGGCTGTTTAAAAATTGAAAAAAACAAGGTTCCTTAATACCCAATCCTTTAAATCAATCTGATAGCTGTTGAGCTAAATCTTCTCTGTCTTTCTGGTTCCTGCCTTCCTTTTGCAACTCTGCTAGGAAGGCTGCAAAGAGAATAAGGGACAGGTAGCAGTGTTAATCCTGAAACTGAACTACAGGTAGTCCTCAACCTTATGACCACAATGAAGCCCAGAATTTCTCTTGAGACATTTGTTGAGTTTTGCCCCATTTTACAACCTTTCATGCCCCATTTGTTAAGTGAGTCACTGCGGTTGTTAAGTTAGTAGCACAGTTGCTAAGTGAATCTGGCTTCCCCATTGACTTTGTTTGTCAGAAAGTAGCAAAAGATGATCCCAGGATCCCAGGACATTGCAACCATCATAAATATGAGTCAGTTGCCAAACGTTTGAATTTTGATCATGTGACCATGGGGATGCTACAACAGTTCTAAGTGTGAAAAATGGTCATAAGTCACTTTTTTCAATGCTGTTGTAACTTTGAACAGTCACTAAATGATCTGTTGTGAGTTGAGGACTACCTGTAGTAGAGAGGGTGAAAGTACTCAAAACGTGAACTATGAACTGATTTCACGGAATATTCTGGGTTTATGAGAACCACCTTGATTTTCCTGTCTTTTGAGGAATTGAGGAAGTATGAAGGTTTTGTTTCTGCAATATCTAACTAGGGTAGGAAAGTAAATCACAAAATTATTTGGGGCTGGAAATATGTCAAAATATGAGATTTGCAAATTTATTTCTCTTTCCCAAGTTTGTGAACATAGGCAAAATGTATAATAGGATTACAAATACAGAGAATATGAACTATTATTGCAAAGTACATTACTATTGATTCACTGTTGTGAAAGTTTGTTGAAAACTTGGAATTCTAGGCAAACATCAGAGTTAACACTATTTCTCCTTTTTCAAAAGAAAATAGTCTTGCTGTTTTTCTAGGTATGACAGAGTGTGTCCATATGAACTAAATTGAAGAGGCTACAAAATGCTTTGTTTACCTACTACCTTATTTCAATAATCTCAGAAGAATTGCCAAATTGTGAATCAAAATTTAATTGCTATTCTCTATCCATTCTTTGTGCAATATCATTCCTATTGTTCTATTAGTGGCAGCCAATACTCAGAATAGGAATGCAAAGAATTGCAAACGTACAATGGCTGCTACCAAGTGAGCCTGGAAAAAGGGAAGGCTAAGAATTCCATTGCATGGGAGGAAAATAGAGAAAATGTGTGTTGAATTTGAAATTGAAGCAATATAAACTCTGCTTCATCCTCAGTCTTCTCAGTGGCTTTCCATGGTTTGTAACAGCTGCCATTTCTGAATTACAATAAAGATGCCACCTTACTGAATTGAATCCTAATTCTATTGTGCCAGTCTTGAGGGAGGTTCAACCATTTTTGGAGAGCTATTTTGAATCATGGGCCGAATGGAATTGGATATACAAAATATGTATATTGTAGTGTATTTCAGCTGCATATGTTAATTTTAATCCTGGTTTTTTTCTTTCTTCTTTCCAAAGGGAAGCTCCGGTTCCCGACCTGGTTCCAGGTCTGGCTCCCCTGTTGCTAGGCGCTGAAACACTTAAGATGTCACTAAAAGGCTACATTCTCTGCTTCATAACATAGCTACCCCAAGGATTAATAACAAATTGCCGAATTCCTTAGATAAAAAAAACCACACAATCTATTTGTTAATGTCAGTTGAGTTATGCATGCAGTAGGAATATGCAAAACTATATTGGCAAATGCTGACCAAGAGTTGAAAAATCAACAACAAAAGCCTCCCAGATTTGCAAGGTAGCTTTCGGTCAGCATTATTTAGGAAAAATAACAAAATCCCCCATCTTATTCCTTCTTCTTCAAGGTGCTCCCCAAGAAATATAAAGTGTTAATTTTTCAGGAACATGCAACATTAATTCCCTTTCAGATTTCTTTTTCACTAACCTTTAATCACATAAAATATAACCCCGTCTAAATTAATGCGGTCATTAACGAAATTTTTGAGATCTTTGCTGTAAACAAACAATAATAATAAAAAAAAACCACGTGCAGAATGTTGTAAGGGCTGTTTATCCAATGTTTTGATTTGGCTTTGATTTATTATTTTTATTTGCTTTTATTTTGTATCCCTTTTCTCTCACACCTTTTGTTTTTCTTTTCCTAACTGGATTAGGCAGTCATGGAAAGGTATATTACATTGGGAGTACAAGGTATGTTGTGATGTGGGAGAAGGCAGCTGTGAATGTTTCAATGGATCCAGGCAATGGTTATGAAGAAGGATTATACAACTTCTTAGCAACTTCTTGTGCATAACCAATTGCTTGTCACTGCCAACATATTGGGAAATAAGAGTGGTTGGGAGAGAGGCATGAAGATATCAAACTTGAATTAGAGTAGTATAATAATGATAGCAATAAGGAATAATCCCAAAGAACAAAAAAACACCTAGACTTAGATATGTGAAGCGTGGGCTTGCTGCAAAGTAAACTTTTTTGCAGCGAATTGTTTTTTTAAAAAAAGTCTAAAGTTTTTAATTCCAGAAAGCCCTTTGGTGATGAAGTTCCAGATTGTAACTGCACACATAGTTAGTAGTTGTAGTTGTCTTGTTACTGCAGCAGAGTTAAACAAGCAGTGAACCAAAATAAGATAGACTTGTGTCACTGCAGGTAATGGACATTAGCACTAACAACTAGAGGTAAAAATATTAACAGATCATATATGAAGATATACGCATGTGGGAATGGGTTTGCCCCTCTACATGAAGAAAAATGCTCTTCTGAATTGCACTATTTTAAAAATATAAAACCTGTTTTGTTGCTTGCGGCCTTCTTTTACTCTTGCAAAGTTTTGTTTGAGCTTATATGTTGTAGAATACATTTAGGCCCAAGCCGGCATCTACCTTAAGCTATGCTTTAAAAAAAAATACCATAATATTAGAACTTATTGACACTTAATGCCACATGGCATGCAGAGATACTGTGGCTGATAGTTCTCCTTAATCTACCATAGGTTTTAAGTAACAGTCTTAATATGCAGTAATGAAAGATGAGAGAGTAGAAAAATACAGAAGCTAAACAAAACCAAATACCAAAACCAATAAACAACATGAGCATGCACCTACACACAAATACATACATCCCTCTATTACATCTTCTTTCAAAATGTTACTGGCTATGTGTATTTTTCTATGTGTAGCCTCGTCCCGTTGTGTATCCACAACGTAATAGTGAGTTTCATTTAAGTGTATTGTTTTAAAGTGTACGAGTACAACTCCTGGAAAAAAAATAAAATACTCAACTTTTAATGACATTTGGAGGAATTTTTTTAAAGGTATTTTATGCACACTTACAAAGCAGTTAACTGAAGTATATCAAGTTCACAACTAAGTCTGGATGCAGATTATATCCCTTTTAAAATGCAGTGCGTGGTGTGTAAAGGAAGTTTAAACACAGTTTTCTTCTCATCTGTCTTTGTCAAAGAAGATGCTTCGTTTTGTTGAACATATAAAGGAGACACATTTTACATTGCACAGATAGTCCTTGACTTACAACCACAACTGGGCCCAAAATTTGTTGTGAAACAAAACAGGTGTTGAGTTTTGCCCCCATTTTCTTGCCAGAGTTATTCAGTTATTATTCAGTGATTCACTGCAGCAGCTGAGTCAATAACGCAGTTAAATGAATCTGGCTTCCCCATTGACATGGTCAGAAAGTCACAAAAGAAGATCACATGATCCCCGGACACTGCAACCATCATAAATATGAGTCAGTTGTCAAACATCTGAATTTTGATCATGTGCCTGTGGGGATGCTGCAACGGTTAGAAGTATGAAAAACCAATGTAAGTTATTTTTTTCAGTACCTTTGTAACTAAACAAATGGTTGAAAGTCAAGGACTACGTATATTCAGAACTAGTGCTAAATATGAGAGTTTGTGAACCTAACACCTTCTCTGATCTTCTTGGGAATGGCCAGGCTACAATGAAGATTTGCAAACATTTCTTGGATCTGAGACACCTTGAACTGAATATTAAGCTCATTGTTTATCACTGATTCCCCCCCCTTCCCCAAAAATGTTTTGCAACTATGTGCCCTTCGGAGAAACAATGAATTTATTCTTTTTTTAAAAGTTGAATGTTGATGGATCAAACAAAAATGCTTGTTACAGAACTGCTATAACAAAAAATCATCAATGTTTATCTTCCCACCGTTAATTTCAAGAAACAGCACACAATTTCTAAGTCCTAAGTATTTTTTCCCTGCTTAATGAAAGATTATTCTTAAGCAATACACAAGGGTATAATACTTCAGATGGCAATTCTCACATAATTGATTATTGTTGTTGTTTAAAAAAACAAAATTGTTGTTGCTCCAGAAAATTAAATGCAATAAGGACAAATTGTACTTTTTTTTCCCTATGGGACACATTTTTAAGGAAGAAATAAGACTGTCTATTATTCCACTCAAGCACATCCTTAATATACTACCTAAAACAGTTACATTTGCAATACAATGGATCCTGTTTAGGGAGCAATTACTTTGAATCCACACAGACCAACTCGGATGAGTACATTATATGGTGGCAACAGCAACTGCATTTGAATATCATCGCTCTTAACAGGCAAGAGTTACCATAGTGAATGAATTATTCAATGGATAAATTCAATAACAAGTCTTCTATCCTATGCAAATAATTCTACAGTATTGCTACGAGCGAGAAAACACTGAAACAAAGTCTGTACTTTTCAAATAGATGCATTATTCATCTTTGCTTCCACTTTTTACCTCTCTCCCAGTGGGCCCGTTTTTGTACATGAAACGTTTTGTTTTCTGCAACCCATTAATTTTTCCATATTGCGAGGGCGATATGTTTTCGTCATATGAATTTTAACTAAACCATACATTAGTCTAGACACTGGTCCACCATGCAACATTAATTTAAAAAGTATTCAAATATGGAACCATGATGGGCTTCCATAGTCAGAAGTGTAAGATCCAAGTCTTCCTTCTCTTTGCAGAAGAAATATGAAATGGTGTCTAAAATTTGTGAGCAAATGTATTGAGCAAGCAAATCAGAATATATTCCCAACTAACTAGTGTTTAGGAACATAAGAGTTCAGCCAACCATCCAATATATCACAAGGATGACATGGAATAACCTGCTAGACAGAAAATTAACCATCTAAACTTAAGCAAAAGTTGCTAAAAGTTGACGAAAGTAAAATTTTTGGGTTCAAAGAACAGCGAATTGAGTTCCATCCAAACGGTGAAGCATCCTTGCCTCTATTTTCCAATCCATTGTTTGTGGACCCAGGGGGAAAAAAACCACTTTATTGTCTAAAGGAAGAATGCACGGAATTAATCCTAAGTGTGGGCAGACTGTAGAGATCAAGTGCCACTCTTTACACAAATGAAAGCTCTTTGGGATTCTTGACAATTCTTGCTTTATGCTCCAAATGTGGTCAAAGTATGATGATCTCTCATTTTTGAGCACAAGATTATAACTTTAAAAGCCTGAAAAGCATTAGGTGATCCATTGTATTCCTGGCCTGGGATGCTTGAAGCACAGAGAAAATGTGGTTTGCATAGAACAGGGTGAAAGAAGCATTTCAGAGACAGAACATTAGAAAAACCTATTTGCCTTTCAGGGCTGTTGAAATGAAAATGCAAAACAAAACAAGGAACTTGCTTGATACAATCAAAATTGCTTTTATCCATAGCAACCTTCATCTTCAGATGCAATTTAAACAGAGGAGGTACCTCTAGAAATTGCATGCATATATAACATGATGACTTGAGATAAAACTGTAAGATAGGATTCATGGAAGAAGTGCACATATTGAAATATATATGTATTAGCAGCGGTAATTTCTTTCCCTTGTATTAAAATTAGCAATATTTTAAAAGGAAATTTGATAATACCAAGTTTGAAGTGTGCTTCAAATTTCTGAGAGCTAAGGAAGTAGCTCTATAATTGATCATTCTATAATTAAAGCTCAAAAACTCTGCTATTAAATCAAAAACATTTGTCCAGTATGACTTCAACATACACCTTCTTTCGAACCAGAGGTATAATGCGGAACTGTCCAATGAATGGTAATGGTATAGAGATTTTCAAAAACAAGAAAAAATTTT
This sequence comes from Ahaetulla prasina, assembly GCF_028640845.1. Taxonomy (NCBI): domain Eukaryota; kingdom Metazoa; phylum Chordata; class Lepidosauria; order Squamata; family Colubridae; genus Ahaetulla; species Ahaetulla prasina. Next base: position 70,760,887 of record NC_080541.1, on the reverse strand, counting down.
TTCCCATATTCTGTTGTCCTAAATGTTAACTTCCAAGGTTTTTTTTTCTTTTAGCAATTTTAACTATTGGGAAAATGAAACAAAAATATTGCAAGATCCTGCAGCTTAATACTATGGGGAAATGTCAGATATTTTCCTCAACAATTCTCAAAACATTTATAGATGGAAAAAGTTACATTGAATGACAATGAGCTCAGTCTAACTTAACTTCCCAAGAAATCTGCATAGAACATAATGGAGGACAGCAATTATTTTACATTCAAATAATATCTTAATGCAACAAAGGCTCTGGCTGATTAGACATATTTAGAGTTTTTGTAGAATACTATCAAATTTCCCCCAAGACTTGTGTTTCCTAGTTCATCTTAAAACATTCCGAGGCAAGTAATATTTTCCTTTCTTTTTCCTAAAACATAAATCAGCTGCAAATTAATCAGGCTAACAAAAGTATATGAAAAGTTAGGCTAGAATGGGGATAATATATATGTAACCAAATCACAGACCAATATCTGTATGCAAGTTTAGAAATGCTTTCCTCATTGACCTAAACTACAGTGGGATAAAGGGAAAATGAGCATTCTTTTCAACTACCTGAGTTTCTGAGAGAAGCTCATTTTTATATTATCTAAATCTAATATTTATCTAATGAGTTATTGATCGTGTTTGAGAAAAAATCTAGCATGACACTTGACTCTCTCTCAAACTGTAAAATATTCTCCTGTGAAATTCATATAATTCTGAGGTAGATACATTTAAAATTAGATTCAAAAATACCGGAGGTCTATGCAGTAGCTTCTTTTACAACTGTCACTTCCCAGAGATCCAGTATCTAACCGCCACATGAATATTTAAAGGCTATATATGGCTGTTCAAATTGAACAGCAGAACTCTAGGCAGCTTATAGGAAAAAAAATATAATATGATTTATAGCAGGGACGGATTTCACTTACCTTTGCTACTGGTTCACTTCCATGTGCAGATTGTATTTGATGACATCCAGGTGGATGGGCGGAGCCTCCTGCCACCGCTACCAGTTTACCCGAACCGGGGTGAACCGGTAGCAACCCACCACTGATTTATAGGGCAATACTTTAAAAAGACGTGCTCGCATGAAGCTTTGAAAGAATGACATAAACAGACACCACCTCCCCTTGAAACAGCTTTATAGAGCAGGGGTCTCCAAACTTGAAGTCTGGGAATTGAAATCCACAAGTCTTGAAGTTATCAAGTTTGGAGACCCCTGTCCAGTGGTGGGCTGCTGCTGCTGATTCGGAAGTAGTTCTGACCAGTGGCTGTGCCTGTCCACCAGCCCTGGTGCTATCATGTCCTATATAATCGCCATTTTTTGATACTGCGCACATGCTCACATTTTTGGTTGCGGGCGTTGTTACAGTATGTGATGCCCACCTCTGCTCCTGCCATAGTTCAACATGGCCTTTCCAATACATAATTAAACTTTAGAATCTGCTTGTGTAAGAACTGGGCCTGGCTACCAGCTGGGCTGGCTTCAAGAAAAGAGTTGGACAATTCATGGAAGACATGAGAATCAAGGGCCGTTAGCTTTGATAGCAGTGTGAAAGCTTCCGAAGGCCATCTCCTGGAAGACTTGTGGGCTTCCTTGTACAGTTTGGTTGGCCATCGTGAGAACGGATTTCTGAACAAATTGACCAGGGGGCTTAAACCAGCTGGATACTGTTTATGTTCTTAATTACTAAATGTTTTCAGCTGGTTCTTAGTTTGCAAAACAAAGAAAAACAAGTTATAATAAGGCATACATAATTGTGACAACTGCTGATCTTTTGAATTATTTGTCAGTCTTGGTATTGTTTGCCTGAATTAATACATTCTTGCCTTCTTGTCAAGAGTGAGGTATACTTATCATTAAGATGTTGATTTAGTAATTCAATGCAAAATGGTCGCTCAAACTACTTCTTATTCAAAATAATAATCTCAATAGTATCAGGCAAAGTATAATTTGAGCTTCATTTTTCCACATTTATAGCCCAACTGTATTGCAGCTAAAGTAAAGGTAAATATGGAGAGGTATGTCTTTCATTCAAGTTCTCATAATCTACAGAGGGTAGATTTCAACCCTGGTATGCCATCTAGAATATATGCCTCAGTCACTTGGGAGTTGGTGGCATATGCATTTAATATATTATTATTGATAGTGGTTCAGACTAGATTATTATTATTAATTGTACATTTAAGATCAGTTCCCTTAATCCACATAATATTTCTACGTATCTTTTACTTGGGACTTCAGATAGGCCATAGAAAGGGATAGCAAAGTTAGCAAATAGCTAACTTCGTAAGTTTGTGCTTAAAAAATAAATATGGTAATATGTGAATTTAATTTGTGTGCCTCTGCTGTTTTGGAACAGATCTAAGCACAAACCTTGTGGGTTCACTTTACACAGTATACATAATACTGTTTCTTCTTTTCTTAAAGATATTGTGTTCTTCTAATCAAATAAGGATATCAATGAGCACAATAATATTTGCAAACAAGCAAAACGCTTTCAGTAAGGCTGGTAGAAAAAACCCTTGAAATGGAAAAAAAATATTCAAAGCGAAGAAATAAAATAGCAGAATAGCATGAAATATCTACAGGACCATGATCAATAATTGTTTTGCATCAATTCAGGCATAATAATTATTCTCATCAATAAGAATACCTACTTAATACCCCTGAAAAGGAATAATTTACCAGACAGAAAACCATGTTTGGAAAAAAATTAATATTATTCAACATGTTTGACTTAAATATTTCCACATAACAAAAGTGTTATTTTCAAGTCACCAGCTATATTACTTATATACATATGTCCAGAGTTAACAAAAGAATTATGAGATGTCCTATCAAAAGCAGTGATTTTTCCTTTTTTTTGGAAATAGAAAGTACTAGTCTTATATTACACAAAATATAAATTATATGTACAGATAGTTTTTTTCTGGAACTGAAAAACAAATTAAAAGCAATAATATTTTCATAAAGATATAATATGTCTACATTACATTAAAATGAATCAATACTGATTTTGAAATGTTTATCTAAAGTTGAAAACTTTATAAACACTTCTTGAAACTGGAATTATTATTTACAAAATATACTCATCAGCCACACAGAGGCTTAAATATCTGTATATATACACACATACATATATATAACATATAAAGAAATTTTAAAATCTCAACGTAAAATTAAGCAAGATCCTTCTGTCTTTGGAATGTCTAAAACAGAACATATGCTTTATTTCCAATGTGGGTGTTTTTGTATGATTATACCTCTTTTGAATGATTGGGACCTTTCAGAGTAATACTGAAAAAGCCTAGGTAGTCTTTAAAAATTTCATAACTGTCAAGACAAATTGATGACAATAGTAACAAGGACTTCTAATTCGGAGTTATCTTTCAGAATGACTGTACTGTAATTTAACCTGCAGCTAATTTGATCTTCTTCAGAAAATATATAGTCTTGTAAGTTCTACCATCTTGAATATATGGCTTATATTTTTATGGTTATTCAGCAAAAGTTTCTCTGCTGAAAGATCCACATGAAAGTATATGTGTTTGCCATTTACTTCATGGAATTGCAGTTGTTAGTGTGTTCCTCTGAATTATTGCTGAGTTTAAAGCTGAGAAATAATAGCACTCATCAAACTAAATGAATGTGAGCTATCATCCTGATGTATCTGCCAACACCAATTAATGGTCTAAAACAACCTTAGATCATGTACTATCTGCATTGGAGCAGGCATCATCTACTACTGGCAGAAGTCTCCAACCTTGGCAACTTTAAGCCTGGCGGACTTCAACTCCCAGAATTTCTGGGAGTTGAAGTCCGCCAGGCTTAAAGTTGCCAAGATTGGAAACCCCTGATCTACGGCACCCATACAATTTTGTTTTAAATACTCAAGACATTCCTCATGATTGACAGAAAAGCCAAGAAAGCCTAGTTCAGATTCACTCTTCACTGATTTCAAGATCTGGGTGTATTTCTGTTTTAGAGAATACACTTGTGGTGGAATGAAAAGATAAATAAGTTCCATCTACCTGAGATCACTGATTGTAGACAATGCAGAAAAGTTTGTCTGATGTTTCTCAAATATTCTATATGCTTACAAAAGACAGGTAATTCATTCGGTGTTTTGTAATATTTAAAAAGCTATATCATCCTTATTATTTGCAATACGCTTTAATAGTAAAAATCCACAGATGACTATTTTTAGGAGAAAAAAGAAAAAAATTCTAGTCCTGAAAGCATTCGGAGCTTTCGTCTTATAGTCATCAAAAAATATTGGTTATACTCTGCCATTCGTTTGAAGATTCTTGAACAACTTCTTCCAAATTCAGGGCACGATTAATGTCTTCGCCTTCCTGTCCTTGATGACTGGTCGATTCTTGCATTGCACCTATCATAGTAAAAAGATAAAGAACAATAAGAGATACAGCATAAAGTCTTCAGGCAAACAGCAGAAAATTAAATCCAAAAGATTATTTTATTGACTATAAAGCAGTGATCTGCAAGGGGGAGGGTCTGAAAAAAAGGAAATAAGAGCCTGGGAGTAAGGGAATTTAGTGAGGCTTGTTTTGAGTAAATACCTATCACAACTTTAATTTAAAAAATATTCATCTTCAAAAGGGATACACATCACTTTTCTTTATTGCTATCATTTGGACACAAAACTCTACATGCAGTTCTGGTCTGTGGCATGTCCATTTCTTTTAACAGAGTAGCTTGTTAAAAAAAAATCAATATTTAATTTATGTCTATTAAAATTTATGTATCAGTCCTCAAAAGTAATGGAGCTCTATATGCGTAAATACACTTTGTGATTAAGAAAGTAACATACAGAAGTTTTCATCCGTAAATTCTACTTTCCACCTAATCATTTAATGCAGTTTCCACAGCTGTATTTATTTATAACATAGCCATCAAAATTCCATGATGAAAAAAATAAAAAGAAATTTTGCAAATATAAAGAAAAAGGACTGAATATATTTTTTATTTGTTATACCTCTTAGAGATACACCAAAAGCTTTTCTTCTAGCAAGTCAGATCTTAGGTCTTCTTACAATGTAATCAAGTTTCTACAGTATAGCCACTGGGTTTTTACATTATGGTGACATCAATTAAATGTACACTGCTTTATTTCATGTCAACATACTCTCTAGAAAAGAAAACAGCCTTCTTGTTCATTATAGGTAGTGCTCATTTATTGACAGAAATTGGGATTGGAATTCCCATTGCTAATGACATGGTCATAAAGTGCAATATCACCCGACCATATCATTTAGCATCGACAATCCCATAAGTCCTTATAGATGTTGTTAAGTGAGTATCATGTGTATATGATACTCCTTATAGATGTATCAAGATGCAATCATATCAAGATGCAATCATAAGCAACGACTTGAGTATCAAGATGCAATCATAAGCAACAACTGCTTATGATTGCATCTTGCGACTTCCTGCAGACTTTGCAGTCAATGGAAAGCCAGTGAGAAATCTCAAGTCCCCTATGGCTCACAAGCAGGCAGGCAGTAGGACGAGTTCTATGGAAGAGGGGTGGGGTGCTCCAGTGAGTGCTCCCCAATGGGGAGAGGGTGTAGTGGCGAGGCGTGAGTCTGTGTGGTTGGGGAGGGAATGCTGAGATGAGACGTAAGTATGTGCAAGTTAGGGAGGAGATGCTGTGGCAAGGCCCAGATGTGGATGGGCAGGCTGGCAGGGGAAGGGTGCTAACATGAAATTCCTGCAATCGGATACTCCGTAGCGAAGATGTTCAGGAGAAAATTGGTGGGAGCAACTGCTGGCTTTGCTTGTAAGCTGGCAGGGAAGGTTCCAAATGGTAACCACATGACCACAGGATGCCATACCTGTTAAAAGTATGAACCAATTGCCAAGCACCCAAATTCTGATCACCTGACAGCAGGGGTGCTGGGACAGCCAAAACTTGAGAGAATCAGTTGTAAATACCACTCATTTAATGTCATTATAATTTCTATCGACGGTTGTTAACCAAGGACACCAATAATAGGACTTGTAAAACAGGAAAAGCAGAGTTATTTCCCTTTGAAGATGAACATGCATGGATCATATTTATATAAACCTTATATAAAAATGATGCATGCAGGTTGGGAGTTTGTAACTTCATTTTATTGATTCAGTGATGCTTTTCTGATAATTAAGTGTTGGCCTTCCTAGAGGCCCCTGTATAAACGAGCAAGCCTTTACTTGTTCCAGAATCTATCATACATAAGCAAAGCAAATAGATTGCCTCACATCTTCACCCCTAATAGCCAACACATATATTGATCAGAAAATCATTATTATCAGCTCCATTTTAACTGCTGTTGAAATCATTTTATTTTAATAAGTACAATGTGGTCTGGTAAATCTGAGTTGGATTGGGTCGTGATTGCAATGCTAAGTTGTTGTTAGATAGTTGTTAGATGTAGCCTGAAGACCAAAAGAGGCTAAAAAGCATTGAACGATAATAATTAACTAGTCCAAAGGGCGAGTAGGTTCCCGTGAGATAATAGAAATGAGAAGATCAAAGCCTTCCACATAAAGGTCATTTGCAGAGCATCTGAGAGTGACAGGGAGAAATTTTGTCATCAGTCTCTATAAACCCGTGCTTAACTCTTGAATGGAGACATAGGTAGGTTTGAAAATAGAATTGCCCATTCAATATGTGTTTATAGTTGCTGTATATTCTCTATACTTTAGAGTAAAATCTTGAGTTTAATCACGTACCTTCCTACCTTGGTATATCTACGGTATTGGTTATGGATTTGTTCCACCTATCTCCATGAGGATGCCAAAGCCTGATATCCTTTCCCATTTCTCCCAGTCTCTCTCAGATGTTCTGCAAGTGGCTTTCATCCGGATGGCTTTGATCTTCTCATCTGGGCTAGTTAGTTATTCTTCCTCAAAGCTCTTCATCCTCTTCTGATCTTCAGACTATGCCTAACAACTGTCTTTAGCATTGTAATCATTATCCAATCCAACTCAGATTTACCAGACTGTACTTATCGAAATAAACAAAATGTCTTCAACAGCCACTACTGTCGACTCCATTTTAAACTGTTAGCTATTTTTTCAGACAGCCAATCCAATTCCTACAGTTCTGTTGGTGTTTTTTAAGGCTTCTCCCTTCATGTAAATCCAATCCAGGAGAAGGCTTCTCCTTCTATCTTCTACGAGATAAGAGGTCCTATAAAAATTTAAAATAATGTCTACATTCATCTACCCATTTTCTGCAAAACTAGCAGAAATTGGCATCTGAATATTTATTTGCATTATAACACAGAAGTCTGAAGAGGTGACAAACTAGCTCGGAGACTTGGCTAATGCAGGTGCATTACACCCTACTTTCATTCTCATGGCTCACATTTTTGCCTTACATTTTATTTTTCAGTCACAAAAATGGGAAAACTTAAGCAAGTTCCAAAATGCTTTTTCAAATTCAAATACAGAACTGAAATAATTAATTTATATATTAGTTAGATGCATATTCAGAAGCTGAAAGTAGAATATATGGTGGCACCTCCTACCAGTTTTTCCTTAAAAATCCACCCTGCGAGGTAAGATTTCTCCATACTTCTCAACAACTATGCCACCTATGAAATTGGACTGGAATATAACTGTACTGCACAACTGAAAACATTTCTGTTCAATAAGCAACTGAATTACATTAATACCGCTACCAGGTATTATCTTAAAGATTAAGAGCCAGAGCACAAAGTTCAATTCTTGTAGTGCTTGGTACAATCCGAGAAAATTAGAAATGTTGAGTCTCTTCAGTTTAATGCTATAAAATAAAGAGATATGCCGAACTTTCTCATAGCAAATATCACATTACCGGAATAGCCATGAGCCCGTTTCATATGAAGCTTCATGTTGCTTTTCTGGGTGAAGCCCATTGTACAGTAATCACATTTGTATGGCCTTTCCCCTGTATGTTTTTTCATATGAACTTGCAGTGCACTCTTCTGGTTAAAAGCTTTCTCACACAAGGTACACTGAAAGGGCCGCTCACCTTTGGTAAAGAAGCAAAGAAACAAGAACAGATGAATTGACCTAATGGCAAATTGCAACAAAAATCCCTTCAACTTCCCATTTCTTCTAATGTGACCTGAAAAGTATCTAATTTCAACCGAGCTAAGCAATCATCTAGCCCATTGCAAAACACATGGGCTTAGGGCTATAGTCACAAATGTTCAGCAGCCATAAGGCAGTATGCTGGGAATTGCTATGGGAGAATAAAATGGGAAGCTGATTTTTTTAGCCCATCCTCATGCAAAATAACCATCATATTATCCAAACAAAAGTCACTTTAATACATTTCTTAAGGGTCACCTCTGTTAACACATTTCGAAGATGCAGCAATTCTACTTGAACGTTTGTCCAGAAACTTGACCCTCCCCAAATATCACAAAGTGGTTGAAGACTCTTCTTTCTCTTCCACCATACGTATTCCCCAGGTAACTTGGCATTTCCTCCATTGGTTTTCAAATGATTTATTTGATCTGAGCATGCTGCAGCTAATTTCAGACAGACAAATATCCATGCATGCAATGTTTAAGTTATGTCCTCTACCACTGCAGAGAGAATGGAAAGCTATCAAAGCAGGATACATAGAATATGGAGGAAATACAATTAATAAGAGAAGTTCTGCAGCTGTTCAGAATTGGTTCCACCCCTCTGGATCCTTCTATCTTGAAGTGCAGCACCTACAGATGAGAACTGTCTTGCATGAAGAGATATCTTAGACACTTTGTTTAATATGTCATGTCTCCAATCCATAAATTGTGATAAGGGTGAGCTTTCTCAATATTAATAGCCTCAAAAATGCATGGTGGTTAAAAACAAATGAGACTTCTTTGCCTTTGGTGATTCAGACATAATTAGCAAAATGATTAGAATATAACCTCAAATACTGCAAGGGGTATCACTTAGTACTGTTTAGTTACCTGTATGGATGCGACTATGCCTTTCTAATTGACTTGGTTTAGCGAAGGCTTTTTCACAAGTATCACATTTAAATACTCTTGGCTTTTGGGAACTCGGTGATGGTCCAGCCTGATGCGTTTGCATATGCTCCTAATCAAAGACAAAATACATTTCATTTGGCACATTTTTTTAAATAATAGAAATATATTTGGAGACTTGTTAATTTAGTTCCAGTTTCTACAACCCTATATTCATTTTGCAGTTCTGGCCCAGAGGTGTTACATAACTCAGAGCAAAAGGACAAGAAATGGGCAATGATATAAGAAATGCAATACTTCAAAGACAGACACTATTGCTACGTATGTCTAGTTTAATGAAAAGGACTAGGGATGACATAACAGCAGTGTTCCAATACCTAAGGGGCTGCCACAAAGAAGAAGGGGTCTAAAAGAAGAAGGGGTCACAAAGAAGAAGGTCTGTAAAGCACCTGAAGGTAGAACAAGAAGCAACAGATGGAAAGTAATCAAGGAGAGAATAAGGAAAACTTTCCCGCGAGAACAATTAATCAGTAGAATGGCTTGCCTTCAGAAGTACTGGAGATTTTTAAGAAGAGATTTTACCAGCTGTCTAAAATGGTATAAGGTCTCCTGCTTGAGCAGGGGGTTGGACTAGAAGACCGCCAAGGTTCCTTCCAACTCTGTTATGCTGCTATTTATAATTTCTACATATAATATTAGAAAGGTAAGCATCACATGTGCCTAGATTCCAGATGCATAAAGAACTGCTTGTTCATTAACATTCAAACATAACAATTTCTAATTTTTACTGAAGCAAACTATGATTCAGAATGAAATATTGCTTTTTCTCACCAAACTAAGATTTAGTCGTCTGGATAACAAGTAGAATTCCTACTGCTTCCTACTTGAAACAATGTTCAAGGTGACATAATAAAATATAATGGTATTTATGATTGCAACATTAAATAAAACAATGAAGCAAGAAAACACAAGCAACTGGGCTAATACTTTCAAACACTTTGTCTTCATAAAATCTTTTTCAAGATTTTAAAGGAATACTGAAACACAGAGGTGGAAGTAGCAAGCTCAGGTTTCCTTAGGGAAAATCAATAAAGTGCCATGGAATTACATTGCCTCTCCTGCTAAGGGGAAACAAAATTGTTTCTATAAAAAAATGTGCACCTGGAAGGAAGTTTGCTCATTTGCTAGAAAAAGTGCTTCGTTTCAATTAATAGTTACCATGGAAGTACAGAGCTGAAAAAAATGATAGTACAACCCTCCCTTCGAATAAACACGAAAAGTGGAAGCATGGATATTCCAGCAATAAGATCAATCCACCTGGATTCCTGAAGGCAGTGCAAAATCCAATTAAATATCAGGGTTGTGCAAAACCTTCGAAAAAGGTGTTCTGCACTATGCATGGGGTGATGGGGTGATATGCAAAGAACTCATTTTTAAATTGTTAAAAGAGACAGGTGTGTTGCAAAGTCATATGACTACTTTGGAAGCTGCTCCCAGATATTTTGAATTAATTTGCTCTGCTGGACAGAAAATGTTGCAAAACCTCTCCTTCAAAGTTTTTGACAGTTCTACCAAGGATTTGGTAACGGTAAAATCTCTTAAGCTCACGACAAATTCCGTTGACAAGCCCATGTTGTTTTCTTGACAGCAATAAGGTCGCCCTTTATTCTTTCCTTCTTCTGGGGGAGGTCTTCAAGCCCTTCAAGTCTGTAAAGAGTCTCAGTCACCCAGGTCATGGTTGTCCCAAAGGTGCTTTTTCAGCAGGCAAACAAGAAAGTCCAGTTGCCTCCTGAAAAAGCACCTTTGGGACTTCAAGTCCTAAATTTATCCAAATACCCTGATGTTACCTGGAAATCTCCTATCCAACTACCCTGTTTTCCCCAAAATAAGACATCCCCTGTTAATAAGCCCAATCGGGCTTTTGAGCACATGGCAATAAGGCCAAGCGCTTATTTCAGGGTTCAAAAAAAATAAGACAGAATCTTATTTTTGGGGAAACATGGTAATAACCAGGCTCAAGAGTTAAACCTTAGAGGCAAGACAAAATTGATCGCAGGTTCCTATTATTATTTTTTTCCCCTTCTTCCTAGTGCAGGGTCTGTTCCCCACCCCTTCTCTGGGATCAATCCAGCATTCGCCTATTGATTGCAACAGGAACTGACCAACCAGCTCCTCGCCCAAGCCTGGTATTGTGAGCTGAGACAGTGATCGTCCCAAAGTCCACCCAGCTGGCTCTTACATTTTTTTATTAAAACAGTTTAATTTCATTTTGTACCTTCAGATGCGTGGCTCGTTTGAAAGCTTTATTGCAAATATGACAGACGTGGATTCTTTCTTTTCCATGAACTTCCTTACTGTGCTGCATTAGCACGGTGATTGAAGAAAACGTTTGACTACACTCAAAACAATGATGCACGCGGGCCTCTTTTTCAACTTGAATACTTTTTGACAGAGGTGGAGAAACCTCACTCACCTGTAACAGGGACATAAAATACATAGACAAATAATTATGGCAAATACAACCCACAAAACGTTTGTGAGAATATTGAATTGCCTTTTCAGATGGGATACAATTACATCTCAAAGAGTGTAGTTTTATTATACAGCTTTGACACACATATTACCCCAATTCTTCCATGTAATAAGGGATTAATAATCTTGTTAGCAACTTCCTGCAAGGTACATGTATACATATGTGGATATAGACCACACATCATACACAAGTAATCTGGTAAAAGAATAAGGGTGTTCAATATTATTTCAACCCAACTTAGGGATACCAGTTTTCCCATGAATTTGTTTCATTATGTGACAAGAGATTATTTTGCTGTCAAATTACCCCTCTCACATGGACAAGGAGGGCGGGATCAGTTTGTCACCCATAACAGGCAACTGCCTCTTCATCTTCTGTATAAACTTTTTCTAGGGTGTTTTTTTCTAGTTTCCCAATCAAGCCTACACTCCTGATATTATTACTTTACAATTATATTATTATCATATTATATAGTGGAACTTCATGCACAAGCACAAGTGGCCTCTGCTCACGCGAGTGAAAGTTTGCACACACGTGCTTGCCCGACATTCACACAGCCCGGTTTTGAACAGACCTGGGCCCGGGGGTTGGGGACCCCTGCTCTAGGCAGTTTTCAATGTCAGAATTATTTGCATAATGCCCTCAACAATTTGGATCCTCATTTTATCGACTTTGGGAGGATGGAAGGCTGAGTCAACCATGAGCCTTGTCAGGATCAAATTCCAGGCTGTGGGCAGAGTTAGCCTGCAATACTGCAACTTTAACCACTGTGCCACCAGGGGTCCCCATAGTCCAGCATTCATGTATATGTCACTTAATTTCCTCTTTTCCTTTTGAGGAAAAGAGATTCAGCTTCACAGGATAGATCAGACAAGAAACACATCTGGATAAGCTAATTGTACTTTATGGTAAAGCTACATTAATCAAATACTGTAAGTCTGAAAGTAAAATCTCCTGCCATCTCCTTTACAGCCCAAGAAACTAGGGACAATTCTTTCTGAGTCTTTTGCCCCAACTCACTATCTAGCTGTGGACTATGCCCTCGCTTATCTGACCATTCCCTAGGCAGCCTCTTTTCACCCATCTCCCAAAATCTTTCCCACATACCATTACACACTGGACCTGATTTTTATCTCTGGTCGGTGGTTGAAGGATCTGGACTTGAGAGATATAGTCACGGAACCTTTGTCATGGTCAGATCACTCGCTCCTTCGCCTAGACCTTCTGACCGCTACCCAACACCGCAGGGAGACGGAACCATTACGTTGGTACCGTCCCAGGCGCCTGATGGACCCGGAGAGGTTCCGGACGGAGCTTGGGCCACTTCCTGAGGGTCTGGCTCACGGCACGGCAGAGGAACTAGCCGCAGCCTGGGAACGGGCTGCGGCTGGGGCTTTAGACCGTGTCGTGCCTCTGCGGCCTCTGACCCGGCGCAGATCCCACCCGGCTCCTTGGTCCCCGGAGGAGCGGAGGGGGATGAAACGCCGGAGAAGACGCCTAGAGAGTTCTTGGAGGTCCAGCCGCTCAGAGGCTGATCGGACACTAGTTAGATCCTATACTAGGACCTACCTAGTGGCACTGAGGGAAGCGGCGTTGCTCGCCTCCTCCCTCATTGCGTCGGCAGATAACCGCCCAGCTGCCCTGTTTGGTGACCCGCTCCTCCTTCACCAGGGGAGCGGGATGACCCGTGCAGGGGCGTGCTGAGGAGTTTAACGGTTATCTATACGATAAAATCGCTCAGCTTCGGGACGGTCTGGACCAAAATTGTGGCGATTCGGACGGGCGTCTGAGGCGGTCTTGGTGATATTGTCTGGGATGAGTTTGACCCTGTGGCTCCGAGGACATGGACAGGTTGCTGGGTAGACTGAATGCCACCACGTGTTTACTGGACCCGTGCCCTCCTGGCTGGTGCTGGCCACTCAGGAGGTGACACGAGGCTGGCTCAGGCGATTACAAGTGCTTCCTTGTTGGAGGAGTCTTTCCGCCGCCTTGAAAGAGGCGGTGGTGAGGCCCTCCTCAAGAAGCCTTCCTGGACCCGGCTATTTTAGGTAATTATCGTCCGGTCTCCAACCTTAAGCGGCGAAGGTTGTAGAAATATGGTGGCATATCAGTTTCCTCCACCTGGAGGAAACTGTCTATCTAGACCCGTTCAGTCCGGCTTCCGGCCGGTTACAGCACTGAGACGGCTTTGGTCGCGTTGGTGGATGATCTCTGGAGGGCCAGGGATAGGGGTTGTTCCTCTGCCCTGGTCCTATTAGACCTCTCAGCGGCTTTTGATACCATCGACCATGGTATCCTGCTGCGCTGGTTGGGGGGACTGGGAGTGAGAGGCACCGTTTATCGGTGGTTCTCCTCCTATCTCTCCGACCGGTCGCAGACGGTGTTGACGGGGGGGCAGAGGTCGACTCCGCGGCGCCTCACTTGTGGGGTGCCGCAGGGGTCGATTCTCTCGCCCCTTCTGTTCAACATCTATATGAAGCCGCTGGGTGAGATCATCAGTGGCTTCGGTGTGAGGTACCAGCTGTACGCTGATGACACCCAGCTGTACTTTTCCACACCGGGCCACCCCAATGAAGCTATCGAAGTGCTGTCCCGGTGTTTGGAAGCCGTACGGGTCTGGATGGGGAGAAACAGGCTCAAGCTCAATCCCTCCAAGACGGAGTGGCTGTGGATGCCGGCATCCCGGTACAGTCAGCTGAGTCCACGGCTGACTGTTGGGAGCGAGTCATTGGCCCCGATGGAGAGGGTGCGCAACTTGGGCGTTCTCCTGGATGAACGGCTGTCTTTTGAAGACCACCTGACGGCCGTCTCCAGGAGAGCTTTCCACCAGGTTCGCCTGGTGCGCCAGTTGCGCCCCTTTCTAGACCGGGATGCCTTATGCACAGTCACTCACGCCCTCGTGACGTCTCGTCTGGATTACTGCAATGCTCTCTACATGGGGCTCCCCTTGAGGGGCATCCGGAGGCTTCAGTTAGTCCAGAACGCGGCTGCGCGGGTGATAGAGGGAGCCCCTCGTGGCTCCCGCGTGACACCTATCCTGCGCAGACTGCACTGGCTACCTGTGGCCTTCCGGGTGCGCTTCAAGGTTCTGGTGAACGTCTTCAAAGCGCTCCATGGCATAGGGCCGGGCTATTTACGGGACCGCCTACTGCTACCGAATACCTCCCACCGACCCGTGCGCTCTCACAGAGAGGGACTCCTCAGGGTGCCGTCGGCGCGACAGTGTCGTCTGGCGACGCCCAGGGGAAGGGCCTTCTCTGTGGGGGCTCCCACCCTCTGGAACGAACTCCCCCCGGGACTCCGTCAACTTCCGGACCTCCGAACCTTTCGTCGCGAGCTTAAAACGCATTTATTCATCTGCGCAGGACTGGGTTAGTTTTTTAAATTTATGGGTTTTAATTGGGGGTTTTAAATGGGGTTTTAAATTGTATCTAAATTTTTAGGCCGTTATTGAATCAGTTTTTTTATATAGTTTTTAATTTGTATTCTAGGTATTGTGCTTTTTATTGGCTGTGAACCGCCCTGAGTCCTTCGGGAGAAGGGCGGTATACAAATATAATAAATAAATAAATAAATAAATTACGGGAGTTTAGAAACTTCTATTCCCAATAATGCAATAAGTCTTATGATAATATCTATTTAAATCCCATAGACTTGCTTTTGTTTCAAACTATGTTTGCTGACTTGTGACACAATAATAAACCAAGGATGCAAGATTTCTATCTCAGCCAACTTGTTGGACGGATCAAAAATAGGTAGACCTAAAGTTAAAATCATAGTTGTGCTTACAACTATAAAGAGGCACAAAGGAACAATACTGTTTACATTAAGCTGTTATTTCCGGGCAATGTATTTCTATATGCAGAGTTCTCTTAACTGTTATATGGACTTGAATAGTTTGAGTTGCTGCAGATGATTTAGGCATAACCTAAGTTACTAAGTAAATCTCATAAATCAGCACGGTAGTGGTTATGAACACAGTTTGGGTTAGTATAATGAAGACTGAAACCTGTAGTCTTTATATTCCATTTTCTAATTCCTCAAAATAAGATTTTCTATAATTGACAACTTCATGTGCCATTCTGTTAAATTATACATTGCTGGGGTGAGGGCAGGGAAAAGGAAGGGAAAACATGCCAGAGGTAAACTTGATGAGATTACTATAAAAATACATGGTACAAGGCCATAGCTTAGTATCAATTTGCCTACACATTCTGAAGGCATTGGGGATCTGAAAGCTAGGAGATTCTATCCACCCAAATAATTTAGAATTGAACATGCCCTACTAGTCATGTGACAAAGCAAACAATACCCACCTGCTACTCCTCAGGAATCAGCCTGTCACCCTGTCCACAATTGATTAGAAAGACTAAAATTTAAAAAGACAAATGCTTTCCAGATGTAAGTAAACCTTTGAATGCAGAAATGTTCTTACCTGATTAATTTTCCTAAGATTTATGTCTCCATCAATCCATCTTTCTGAGTACTCCCACTCTGTGAGCAAAACCAGAGGCAATTCAAGCACTGTGGCTGAAAGCTCTAGGCTTAAGCCCTATCAGCAACAGATGTTCTCTAGAGTAGCATTTCCACAGCCTTTGACATAGTTTACATATAGAATGATAACATATATGTTCTCTCTTTGTGTGTGTGTGTGCGTGCGCGCGCACGTGCTTGTCTGTATATCTTAATACTACATAAATGTTTTACTGCAGTTTTCTTCAAGTAGCAAATAAAAAAAGACATCTAAACATCAGTTGCTTGATTTAAGATTGAAAGAGACATTACCCAAGAACAAAAAAATCATCAGGTAAGACTTTCCATTCTTTGTCATAATTAGTTACTGTTGAAGCAGTAAAAAGCAATTCTATGGAAGGCAGTGAAGAGGAAGCTTTGTGGTGGACAATGAAAATGAAGAGAGAAAACAGACAGGTGAACTATCGATATGCATCTTAAGTTTACAGGAAGACATGCAAGGACATAAAAATTATTAGTGTGGTGAGAGAAATTAATCACAAACCAAATCGGATTAGTTGAGAATAAGAATGAAAGGAAGGGAGAAAAATTAAGAATGATGTTTTCAGGAAAGAGAATAGAATAGATAGTAGAACAAGAGTATCTCCTTACATGTGATCTTCAGAAACAGATTTCACGAATAGTAAGAAACAATCAACAAATACCATAGAGCAGGGGTGTCAAACTCAATTTCATTGAGGGCCGCATCAGGGTTGTGTTTGACCTTGGGGGACTGGGGGGGGCATGGCCAGCTCGACATCACTCGTGTCGGGGATGCTTGTGGTGGCTTGAGCACTCTGCCAGAGAAAATGGGCTCCCAAGCTCCATTTTTGGCTGCAATGGCCTTCTGCAACACTCTGCCAGCAAAAATGGAGCCCAGATGAGCCCTCCTGAGCTCCATTTTCCCTGGCAAAGGCACTGTGGATCTGTCCTTCACTGTTTCCAGGGCAGCCCCGCGGGCCAGATGTAAACACTCCACAGAACAGATCCGCCCCACGGGCCTTGAGTTTGACAACCCTGCCATAGAGCATAGCGATACCAAAACTCTATGTTAATGCATGTTAGCTATAAAAAATCAGCTATAGTGCCAAAGGGGCTGAAACTGGTATTGAAAGAAAAGCAGAACTTGCTGAGAAGTTAAATAAATTGATAGTACCACTCTTTACTGCAGTTAGTCATATTTAAGCTATTTTTTTCGCACAGTACATCTGGAAAACGATGTCAAATAGCAATAATAAATTACATATTTGAATATAATATTCTCCCTAAAAGGATGTGAAGGCAATCAACAGAGATATGGGAATTTTTAGTACAGTAAAGTCATAAATATTAAATTGCAAAAATATGAACTGACTTTTAACACTTTATGCTCTCCTTTAAAGCCTCAATGCAAAGATCATCCAAAGTATTGGCGTATTATGTTCAAAATATCAAAAGTAGTCATATTTCAAATCATGTATTACTGTACGTTTTGTACACATTGCAAAATCTTGGTGTCCAGGATTTTAGGCCAACTAGGTGGGCAAGCAGGACTTCCTAAAGAATACTGCACTTATCAGGCAGCCCCTTATAAAGGGATATTTTAAATTGAATTCAAATGCAATGTTAGCACACTAGTAGGGCATCTGTCAAGCAATGCATATGCCAAAATGGAAAAAACAGGGAAGTTGTACATTTTCTTGCTTTATAGAAATCACATTTAAATTCAATTAATTTAAAAAAAGCAAAATGTATGTAGATCTATCAATCCAACACCTAAAGACAGCCTCTTTGCTCAAAAATCCTTCAGAAGCTGGACACAAACAACATGGAAATGGTTAACTTCACCATTGCTCATTCAGGGAATCTTATAGGATGCTGTTGGATCTATTACAAGCAACAATCATTAACATTAATGATAATTAATTTGAAAAACTATCCTAAAAAATCAAAAAAAGCAGAATAATAATAATAGTAGGTTTCAGATAAGTGATGTAAGAGAAAATCAGAAGAATTAAACAATAATGATGAGGTGTTGATGAGGTGCAACCAGAGCATAGAAGAACAACAAAATAAAATAAGTATTAAGAATACTTGGCTACACTAGGATAGCTGTGAACAAAAATATCATCAGCCTAAAGCTACAGTTCCATATACGAGTTTCTTCAAACAAATTATCTAGATATATTGGACTTCCAAGTTTCAGAATCCATTAATTAGAGGCCACACTGACAGGGGGATTATGGCAATTGACAATATCTAATATATTGAATTAATATATACCAGGCTGGAGAACATTGCAATACATGCTATCTGGAGTAATTCCTATTGAATATCAGACTCCCTCTATAAAGGCCTGCACTTCAGGTCTCATTTAGAAAAATGACAAATAATACATTTAATATAGTGCCATCTCAAATTCTCCTTGGAAGAGCAAAACTCTGTCAAATTGAAGCTTTCATAGATACTATCCCTAATGAAATAAATGAGTAAGATAAATGACAACCTCAGATACAGGACACAAAATAACTGCATTATCATTCGAGAAAGGTTAATGAAGACCACTTACCTGATAAGTTAATTCCTCATGGTTTGCAGGTACTGAATGTGGAGCATGGCTGACTAGGATGACCTGCTGTGAGCTTGAATTGGTCTGGCCAGAGAGAGTAGAATCTGTGAGTAAAGCAGGAAACTGTTGACCCTGGCAAAGAAATTTCCAAATGTTTAGAAAAATGTGCAACTAACTCACATCATCAACATCTAAGCCAATTAACATATTTATTATTTAAACTTTCCACTCATAGATAACTAAAAGTTATCAATAAATATAATCTGATATCACTGGTTAAATAAAAATATAAACTATTATTCTATTAATAACCCCAAAATATTTAATTTGTCTAATGTTAGAATTACGCTAAATGCAGTAATACGTAATGTGAAATTAATTTACTGACAGCCTATGGACTATATATCCTATGATCACATTATCTGAAATCTGTCCAACAAATCACACTTATGACACCATCAATTTGTTACTGTGTAGTACTAACAAAATTCAAGAGGATTTGTCACACATTAATTGTGACTAAACTAATAAAAACTAAACATAGGGAAGAAAACCAAAGTTGAGAAGGCTATATAAAAGACTAAAACATTTATTTCAGTTTTATATACTTCGATTTGGCTACTAAGAGGAAAGCAGTGAAGATGCAGCATTATATAACGTATTCTGATAAATGATTCGGGGGAAAAAAATATTTTATTCATAGTTCTCAAGGCCACTGTATGAAAACCCCAAGGCTTAATCCATGATTAACCCCTTAATCCTTGAGGGATTAACTGTGAGTTTTGCAGTTAATTGATTTGGGGTGAGATGTATATCCTTGGTGCATGTTTCTATATTACCCACTACATTTCTTTCTCTGATCCGTCTGTCACTTAAAAAGTATGCTCGTCACACAGTCAGCCAGATGTTCAGATTAGATTGGGCATTTTTATCAATTTATCAGGACCTAAAGACTTGGGATAGGCAAATGTAGATGCATTAAAGGTATTGTCGCAAGATGTAAGCTGTTCAGAGTAAAGCTGCCTTTTGCAACTGACTGATGGTGATTTTGTCAATGCCAGTGGTGTTTTTGTGGTGCTCCAGTTGTTTTGGGATTGTACCCAAAGTTCCTATATTGTTAACTTCTCTGGTTCCTTCTCTTCTATTCTGTTTTTTCCAGCTTTTTCTACTACCATGTCCACTATCCAGATTTTTTTGTCTTTTTTTTTATAATTGCTAAGTCTGGGGTTTTACATGGCGGGTATCTATCAGTTTTAATTCTAAAGTCCCAGAGCACTTTAGATTTTTCTTCCTATAATAACTATTAGACTTATTTACTGCCCCTATCCCCTATATGCTTTGTTTTAAAACCATACAACCAAAAGCAGCAGCAATTTGTATTAGCCATATTCATATTTAAATGTAGAAATTTGTTAAGGAAGGATATAGAGTATAAGTTATACTCTATATCCCTCCTTAACAAAATTCTACATTTAAAAAATCTCCCACAGATGTATCTTTCTTCTATATTTTCTTCTTAGGGATGGGCTTATATTTAATCTTGGATACATTATACATAGATAAATTAATGGGAAAATTAAGGGAAAACAAAAGTCTTTTGTAATTGATGAGAGCTAACGGTCAGCTGCATTCAAACTATTGTTCTGCAAACAAAAATCACAACAGAATTTCTAGTCCCACTAATTCAATGCTTCCTGGGAAGCAAAGAAGGGAGCTATATTTGTTTATCTGTGCTTCCCCCTGCAGTTCTCATGCCATCTTTAGAATTCCATATTATCTGGATCAAGTTTTAGGAAGCAAAGGGAATTGCAAGAAGGGGAGGAGGAGGAACAATAGAAGTTTGGATCCAAAGCCTGAATGTCCCATCTTACCTTTAGGAAATATAAGCAAAAATTCAATTACACGGTGACCCTGAAATATTGCAGCACCAGACATATGATAAAATTGAAACCACACGAAGAGCGAGGCATATAGCACAATTTTAAAAATATGTTCGATATTCACTGCTATACAAGAAGGATTAACCTATCATTATCTTAAGATTTTTTCCAAATTTTATGGTTTTAGCAAAATGTTAAGAACAAGATAGAAGAGATCAGAGAAATGACACAAACCTGTGAAGTGATATTAAGTGTCACTGCATCAAGACCAGCAGATAACATGCTCTGAGTATCAGCCAGGGTCAATGTGACACTACCATCTCCTCCCACACCTGGGGATGACATTACTAGGTTCTGAGCTGGCTGAGACATGGGTGGTGTCGTTGGAAGGTTTCCGCTTGAAGTGTTAAGTTCTACAAAAAGTATACCACAAGAATTCAAAATCAGAATCACACTTCATAATTGGGAATGTACTGTACACCGTTCTTAAATTCTTTATTATTTAGCCATTTTGTAACCCATGCAAAATTTAAATTCCAGCTTCTGTGCAACTGTAAGTATCTTACTCCAAAATAGTTCTGTGCTACTCACCTCTTGGGGGTGGGGGTGAGGGGATTGACGGGTAGGGGGAGTGACCCGTCGGGGAGGGTATGTCCAGTCCCAACGCGGGCTCACGACACTATTTCACTTGGTCCGAAGACGGGGCGGGAGGGGATTGTACATTATTCCATCTGTACGGTGAGTGGGAGGGGCAGATATGGCGGAGGCAGGGGGCCGTATCGCTCTTTGGGAGCACGTGTTCGATGTTTAAAAGCGATCACGTGCTCCGGCCCCCCAGTCCTCACTCGTTCCCCGGATGGTCAAGACCCTCAGAGCTTGGGTCTTAGGCTGATGCTTTGCAATGCCCGGTCCGTGGTTAACAAGGCTCCCCTGATTTGTGATCTTATTCAGAGGGAGTCCGCGGACCTTATGGGCATTACGGAGACCTGGTTGGGCACAGAAGGGTGTACCCTGGTCGAACTGTGCCTCCGGGTTTCCGTGCATTCCATCAGCCGAGGACCCAAGGTTGGGGGGTGGCGGTTGTGATTAAAGAAAGTCTGGAGCCGAGGGAGTCCACTGTTCCTCAGATAGCTGGCTGTGAATCCTCCCTTGGGAGGTGGGGCCACCGGAATCAGATGGGGCTGTTGATCACGTACCTGGCTCCTTGCTGCGTGACTACAGCCCTACCTGAACTGCTAGAGGTGCTCGCTGGCGTGGCGGTGGAGATCCCCAGACTACTGGTCTTGGGGATTTCAACCTGCCATCTGCCGGCTTGTCGCCGACGGTGGTTCAGGAGTTCCAGGCCTCCATGACGGCCTTGGACCTGATTCAAGTCAGCATGTTTCATGGAAGACCAAATTGAGCGACTTTGGGTAATTCACTCTCTCAGCAGAGGGTTTGAAAATGACCTTGAAGAAAATATATCACAGTCATTACCAAAGTATCAATTTTGCCTGAAAAGACAGGAGAGAGTGAGGAAAAAAATCAAGTCTGGTTCACCACGATTATCTTGGGTATAAGAGAGAGAGGGAAAGAAATTGTCAGGTTTTCAAGATTCAGTTATTATAGCTTATACAGGTAGTTCTTGACTTACAACAGTTCATTTAGTGACCATTCAAAGTTACAACGGCACTGAAAAAAGTGATTTATGATCGTTTTCACACTTACAACCATTGCAGCATCCCCATGGTCACATGATCACAATTCAGATGCTTGGCAATTGGTTCATATTTATGACAATTGCAGTGTCTGGGGGTCATGTGATCAGCATTTGTGATCTTCTGACAAGCAAAGCCAATGGGGAAATCAGATTCACTTAACAACGTTATTAACTTAACAACTGCAATGATTCACTTAAACAACTGTGGCAAGAATGATCGTAAAATGCGGCAAAACTCATTTAACCAATGTTTTCCTTATCAACCTAAATTTTGGGCTCAACTGTGGTCGTAAATCGAGGACTACCTGTGCCACAACGTATTTTCTTGGATAGTTGCCTCCTGAACTGGTCTACCTCCAAAGGGACCATACTTTTACCTCAACCTATCTCAGAAAATTGCTGTGAGGAAAAACAAGTGTATTGCCTTGAATTAAAGCTAGCAAGTAAACAAGCACAAAGTGCACTGAAATTTAGGTTAAGGTGAATAGGAATTTAGATTACAAGGATGTTCAAATATTCAAATGATTACTTTGGTGTGATGAGAATCTGCACAAAGCATCATTTTGAAGACACAATGCAAAACAACGTACCCTCCCCACCACAGTGAAATGGGATGTTTTTCATGACTGCAAGCTTTTCCTTAGCAGTTCTAACATTGGAAATGACTTCTGTGGTTGCATATTTTTGGACTGAACTTAAGCCCTTTGGGAAGGTAAATTGTGCCATCTTTGCACCTTGACACATCTCTCCATGATCCTATTCCTCCAAACCGTGGCTGTCTCACATACTTCCTACTAAAGATAACCATGTGGTCAAAGTGAATAAAAACCAATGATTTTTTAAAAAAAAAAATTAAAAAAGGATTTTTAAAATTTAAATCGGATTTAAACTATCTAAAGATAGTTTTCTATTTAAGATACATAAATGATTTAGTTTATTCAGCATGAAATGGAGTTTAGTTATGTAGCATGAGGCTGTATATTCTGCAACATTGGGACTGTCGGAAAGTTAACAGCAGGTCAGAGGAGTAGCAGAGATGACAGTTGCTCTTTAAAAAAACAAGCTTTTTAAAATCAACTTGATTTAAATCAAATCCACCCTGCATGTGGTTCAAACTAATAATTTATAACATCTTTTCAAATGTAAATTCCATCGAAGTCACTTTAAAATAGTTCTAAATAACTATGTGCAATCTAGCAAATTTGAGGAAAATAAATGAAAACTTACCTGAAGAACTATTCAATGCTGGGTTATGAGACAGTAACTGATCATTATTTATAGTTAGTGTAGTAGCAGGTGATTGATTAGTGATATTAGGGGTTGCCAAACGTAGGTTCCCATTCAGTTCATTGTTGCCAGAGGAAATGTGTTGAATAAGGTCTTGGCCTAAATGGAAAATGGAACTGTTTAGCCACTTCAGATCTAGGTTCCACTTTCCTTTTACAATAACAAAGCCCTCAGCAATTAGTGACATCATGAAACTTTATACATTTTAATATTCTTTAAAATGAACATTTTTTATTTCTGAAAGAGAACTGCTTATGTAAAAACTTCAGAATTAAAGTTTCAGTATGACTTAAGCTCTACATTTACAGGGTCCATTGCATCCTACAGTATTTTAATACATACTGACAAGATCAGTATGTACAGAGAGCATACCAATAATGAAATAAAGCACAGAATTATTGTCACTTGTATAACAAATTGAGAGACAAGTATGGTAAATCTTATCAAGTTCAAAAGTATATAATTATGAATTATTTCACAATATAAACTGGATATTGTCAAATATATGGAAGAAACATGTGAAACAAAAGCTCTAATAAAGTTTTTCTTCACCAGAAGCCTCACAATTTAAAAAAAAAATTCTATAATATATACTCAATGGGTATTAATCAGTTAAAGATCAAGAACATTTGTACAAAACTTACTAAAACACTACATTTTAACCCCACCAAATATAATCCCATCATAAATACCCTAAAACTTTTTATTTAAAGATGGATATTAAAAAAATAAAATAAAATTTAAAATACCCAAATCTTCCACTTAAGATTAGCCTGGAAATGAGTACATTTCATTAAAAAGAGTCAATGGAGAAGAATCAGATAACTTCACAATTATACTTGCCAGATATAGTAAGGGTGATCTCTTGAGGGGTTCCTGATGAATTTGTAGTGGTTGAACTAGAAGCATGAGTTAAAACATGACTCAGACCAGAACTATTTATTGTCAGTGTAATCTCATGTTGACCATTGGCAGTTGATACCATTCCCTGTGAAGTCATAACTTGAGAGAGATCCTGTGAACCTGAACATGAGTAAAATAAACTAAATAAAAGTACTCGGGTTTTACATTATTCATATTTAATGTTATAACGGTGTTGGACACATAACTGAAAAACGTAAGGGAGCTGGCTTTGATACGTATCACATATTAATGGTTCCCATCTAGATAATCCAAGAATTGGAATCACAATAGTGGAAAAACAGGTGGTCTATCTGGGTTAGATCTGAAGGAGTAAGAGGGTGGTTTGTGACTCTTGGGACTAATCTGAAGAATTTTCTTCCAGACTTCTCCAGGTGACCATTTGTAGAACCATCCTCAATGAGGAACCAAATCTTTGGTTTTTCAAAAGAATTAAGCAACCATATTTTAAATTATTTAAGCAAATAAAAGATAGAAAAATATCCCTCGGTTCAGAGCTCAGAGATAGGCCAGATTTTCACAGGAGGATCACAAGTAATTTCAGGGTGATATTCCTGACAGAAGTGAGTTGAATTTCTGGCCTGTGAGCATAAGATGGCTCTATCTTGATCTATTTTAGAAATGTTTATTAATATGTCTTTTATCAGATTATAGTGGTATAATTATAAGATAGGAAAATAAGAAGAATTTAGATCATTTTACTCAAAGAGCTTCCGGATGAATTTGCTTTTCTACTATATTTACCTGAAGTAGTTGTAGCCAATACGGATTCTTGCTCAGCCATAGGCCCCATTGTCATATTTGCTGAAGAAGTAACATTGGGCTGTAAGGACAAGCTTGACAAAGGCTGTATTACCACATTTGCTGTTGACACTGCACTTTCTGCTGTCTGTAGGGTGGAGTTCTGAGATGCCAAACTGGAATCTCCTGTTAGTTGCTGGGTGAGTACATTACCCTGTTGAAGGGTCTGTTGCAAAAGACTGGGGTCAATCTGAAAAGAAACAAGTCCGATAGGAATATATTCCATTTTTATTTTCCAAATCAGAGTATAAGTAAACCTATAATATGCAACAAAAGTTGGCTCATCTCATAGATAAATAACTTGTTCAATCTTAGAAAAGCTGGACAGTTTTAATGTTTAATGGCAATGTTCCATTGTCTTATTTTAAACATCAGCCAATAATTGGCAGGTATTAAATAAAATACAAATTCTGCCAGAAGTTGTATTTTGTGAATCTGAACCACTTCATTTTCCTTTTTAGCATTAACAGATCTAAATTTTTTATGTCCATTGGCCAATAAAAAAATTCTATTCTATTCTATTCTATTCTATTCTATTCTATTCTATTCCATTCCATCTGAAGACCTTTTAGAATTATTTCTTTAAAGTTGGCTTGTTCAAAGCAAAGTATCGAGTGTTATTTATAAGAAAGCTTCTGAACTCTACATGAACATGATTAACTTTCTTAGAAAATCAAAATGTTGGACAGCTGCAGGCCAAGGGCTTTCTTTTCACAGTGCCTCATCACCTGATAAAAACTTTCAAATATAACATAGGAGAGATACAGGGTCAGAAAGATAACAAGAAACATTCTCAGCATTATGACTTATGATAAATATGATTGATTTTTCACATTTATCAATTCAGCTATTCTAAATCCCCTTTTCGAGGGATGCCTATAATGTTCTCTTAGCATTCAAAATTTTCGAGTAATTAGGTAGAATTAGGAATCCATATTCTAAATAAGTGGGCAATAGAATACAATTATGCAAAGAAAATTTCTTGTAGGAAGGAAAGAAAAAACAGCACTTAAACTTCATTTAGTCATTAAATGAAAGATCTGGAGATTAAAAGCAAGAGATTATGGGCATTGTGGGTACAACTTATTTAACATCCTATGAAGGATAATATAGAATAAACCCACCTGTAAAGTAATGTTGTTAATGCTACTAGGATCTATTCCAGAAATTTGAACATTCTGTCCAACCAAGTTGGCAGCAAGTTGCAACTGTATTCCTTCGAGGGTGGCCAAGCTACCATCTGTCAAGGATAGAGTTAAATCACCTCCAGCTACCAAAGAAAACAGCCATATTTTATATATATTTCAGTTTTTATATACACAAATTAAGATTAAACATGAATTAATCCTTATTCTACATCAGTGAATTAAGCAAGCTATACTACAACAATTAAAACTGAAAACCTAAAGTTGCTTACCCAGGAATGCCTTACTGAATAATGAATCTTCCTTTTAAATAAATATGCAATACTGCATAGTGGTAATATCAATAAAACCATAAAATTGGTACTGTGTATTTTAAAAAGTGCCAAATTGATTAATCCTGACTGATTTTAATAGCAATGAAATGAGAGAATGTGTACATTCTATACATATAAATGAATTTAAGTAAGTGGATGTACATAGAGTGGGAATGACACAACACAAATCCATACACACTAAGTGGCTAAAACTATTTGTACCAAAATAATTAGCATTCTATAATATATAATAAATCTACCAGAATGCATGGATTTCAATAATTTTGCTACTGATACTTTAGCACTGTGATTTACTGCTAATTTTATAAAGCAAATGATTGGATTTTTAAAATATTTTATCATTCTCTTCAATTTAGTAATTATTATATCTTATTTCCAAAATATCAATAATCATATCTTAATGTAAGGAAAGATAGAAATCTTGTAATCATAATAAAATAGATTTTTTTTCAAAATATAACCCAAGCATTTTCCTGCAAAACACCACAAATGTCCTCTATGAATAACTTTGAAACACACCTGTAAATCATAAGTTATAAACTACACAAAGATGGAGAGACTCAATTAGATCAACTGTGAAACCCTCTGTTCAGAGAGCCCAAACAGATATGACTGTACCATCATCTGTCCTGAAAGTCTCTCTTTCAACATTAACAGGAGCCGCAGAAGAGTTTGATTTTGAGCAGCATGAACATTTCCACATCGTCTTTCTCAAACTGAACCCCCAGGAAAATAGAATGAAACACTTTCATGTTTACCTGACATAGAAGCAGGAAGGATAGCCTGACCAACAATACTTTGCTGGAGCAAATTTTGGTCAAACTGGCCTGTCAGCACAGAGTTATTCATGATGAAAACGTTAGGATCATTTGTGGATGAATTCAGAAGATTGACTGGCTGTAGACCTTTGGCTGGAGCACGAGAGCCAGCTTTCCTGGCTTTCTTGGCCTCTGATTTAAAATGGCACTGTATATGAGTCTTCCTACGTCCAGAAGTCCGAAACCTTAATTCACAATGAGGACACTTAAAAGGCTTTGCTCCAGTATGTAGACGCATATGAACTTTCAAACTCCCTTTTGTAGAAAATGAATTACTACATACATGGCAGCTGAAAAGTTTCTGACCTGGAGAATAATGAAATAGTGTACAGCGAAATATACATTATTTCTAATCACATATAAATTTATGCTAGATTTTGTTTGGACATTAAACGATCTGCATTAATGTTTTATAGTATTTGATAAAAAATTTGTTTAAAGAAGACTTGCTCCTAAATCATGATCTACTCCTAAGTTTTCGAGTTTTGAAAAAATATCTTTTAGGTCATAACTAGACAAAGTCCGCAATAATAAGGGGCGTGCATAAGAGCACAAACGTGCCTACCGTTCCTGTCCTATTGTTTCTTTCCCTATATATATATATATATATATATATATATATATATATATATATATATATATATATATATATATATATATATATATGCTTATACTTCCTTGTTTCTCCTCATATATATGTTTATATATTATATAATCTTTTTGTGTTATGCTTGTGTATATTGTTATGACAAAATTAAATAAATAAATAAAATAAAATAAATATTGGCTTAACCACCTTTCAAATAAATAAGTGGAGGAAGAAATGAATGCAGGGAGGGAAACCAAACTATATACTTAAGTATTAAAAGCTAAATTGTTAATTCATTAGAAAGTAAAGCATCTTTACTTTAATGCAAGGTACAATATATCTGATGTTTATTCACTATTATCTAATTAAGTTGGAAGTGTTCATGATCTTACATACCTGTGTGTGTTTTTACATGACAGTCCAAAGTTGACTTTACAGTAAAACTTTTTCCACATTCATCACATTTGTAAGGTTTTTCTCCCGTATGTATACGTACATGCCTAGCCAAAGATATTTGTTCTAATCATTATAAGGTATATTATGTTTATTAAAATAGCTAAGAAGTTTCAGTTAGGCTTCATCTTCCATTAGGACTCATATTCCGATAGAATTACTTTATGGTTTACATTCAATGTAGCTTAAACACACAGTAAAAACTCATTTTTTTCTTTAATTCACCTACAATATACTGTACTTTCCAAACTTGATTCTGAGTACAGATTAGGAGATACATATTATAAATAAATTGACATGGGGGAAGAAATTGCTATATACAATCCACTTTTCTTTAATTCTGAGTCAATTGTTATGTTATGCCATGTTCTCCTATACAGCATTAAATGATTTTCACTTCCACTATTGGGCTGAGTGTGGGGAGAGATTTCTGTGTTTTTACAACCCTGTATGATATTTTCAGTTGTACTGACCACCAGGACGTTAATATATGTCTAGCTTCACCCTTATTAGGATTCATCAGACATACACCTGATGAATCTCAATAAGCATGAAGCCAATCACATACTGCCTCCCAGTGGTTAGCATAACTTTGTAAAATAAAGAATAAAGAATTATTTGAAGGGAAAATTATAATCTGAATAGAAAAGGATGATAAAAAAATAGTTTTCAGCCAAAAAATCCATAGATCAGTTGTCATTTAAGTAATCAAAACTAGTGCTTTGCTGCAGATGATCACAACTTTTATTTGTACCTATGAGAAAACCATTAAAATCACAATTATCTGTGCGTGCATTTAATAGGATCATTGAATATAAACTCTTCAAAAGTCATAAAAAGTCATAAAACTTATGGCATTTTACTATCACTGCTAAAATCCAAAAAACCTGAGATAATAGAGCTACACACTTTATTGCAAAATGCTTTCAAATCTCGGTTTCAGTTTGACCAGCTTCTAACTGGAAAATAATGTCATCAAAACATTGACCATGCAGTTGATACTGCACTGATAGACGAGACCCTGCCAACATTGAGAAGTCAGACTGTCTTGTAAAGAGTTATTCAGAGATAGTACAAGCTACTTGGTGTGGCAGGTGGTACTCATTTCCTCAAGCTTATACACAGATAATCACTGGAAGGTTGCCTGCCTCTTCCTCTAAATTAAGGATGAAAGAAAGTAAACCGCAAAGTAGTATAATTGATATATCAAAACTAAAAGAAATCTACATTCACTTACCTAACTAAGTCACTAGGTTTTTTAAAGCTTTTTGGGCAGTAAGTACAACAATTGGCATATTTTGGCTCAGCCTCCATTTCCGCTTGTTTGTCTTTGATTTCACTAATCCTGTCCTTTTCTGCTGCAGACTGGACGAGAACTTTTTCAGAGACAGTGGCACTTTCTTGAGGTCTAATTTTTGCAAGCTCGGCTGTTTCCTCCTCCGTGAATGTGATAACACCCGGCCTAGATTTCCGAGAGCTTGTCTTTTCAGATGCTGCCTCTTCTTCTTCTGCATAATTAAATAGGGAAGCAACACTTTTAAAGACTTAGTAATATCAAACACACTTCTTGGATGTTAATGTAAAATCCAGTTATTCTTAGCAATTGTACAAAAATATAGACACTCCAAGGTTAAAGGACATCAGAAATGTATCTACAAGGTCACTACATGTTCTGTGTCAACTAACAACATAATACTGTGCTGCATGTTCTCTCTTTCAGATTATAAAACTTACATAATTCCAGGCAAAAAAAATCCTGTTTTTTTATTGCTAAAGAACATATACTGCTAATTCTCAATTTACCAATATAATTGGGACCAGAATTTTTTTGGACAAACTGGTTGATAAGGGAGATGCCCATGACTGCTTTGCTCAATGTTTGCTATCTTGGCACTCTAGGTTGTGATTGTTACATGATCTCCCAGGTTGTTAAAAGAGTCAGAACAAAAAATCTGCCTGCTGAAACCCTCCTGATAGCCCACAAAGGCTTTCCTTCCCCTCTGTGCATCAAGGATTTTAGTTCCACTCTCCCCCCCACCCCCCTTGCAACTTTTTCTGCGGGCTTCCCCACTGATTTTCTGGGCAAGCCAGCAGAGAAAATTGCACATGACAATCACATGATCACAGGGTGCTTGGCAACTGGTTATAAATGTGAGCCAACTGCCAAGTTCTGAAAATACAGTCATGTGTCAGGGTGGGGGGTGGGGAGTTTCCAATATTTTACAATGGCCAGAAGTGCTTTATGAGCTGTAGAGCACTCTTTCCAAGACTGACATAATTTTGAATGCTAGTTGAACAACCAGTCGTAAGTGGAAGCTAATTATAATATGCTTTTCTGCTACACAGAGAAAGTTGCTTACCCCCTCCCACTACCTCTCCACCTGTTGCTGCTGTTGAAGATACTGTTTGATGCTTTTTCATGTGTTTTTTGCAGTGAACTGTGGTTCTGAAGCTTTCATCACAAAATGGGCACTTGTAGGGCTTCATACTCATATGAGTTGTCATATGTCTAGTAAGGCTTCCATTGGTGGTGAAGGAAGTATTGCAAATACTGCAACTGAATGCTTTAACTCCTGGGGGGAAAACACACAAATGTGAACACATATCCTGATGATTTCCACTTAGTTTCACAGATGTATTTATTTTTTATTTACTTATTTATTTATTTACTTTTTAATCTACATTCAGCTGTAATATAAAGTTACTTCTTCCTTACAAAAGTATTCAAAACAATCCTATAAAATTTGTGTAATAATGAGCTTCATGGCTGAGTGAGGATTTCAAATGTATTCTCTCATTATTACTTCAGGTTTTTTTTCAACAAGTCACTACATTGATACTGCTTTTTGTGAATTTATAGAAGATTTTGTAACCAGTAACTATTAATTCCGTTAATTAAATGGAATCTCCACGATCAAAGTGATATACATTCCACTTTCTGGAAATGGTCATGATCACCTACATATATCTTTTCTTTGGATTGCACAGCAACTTTAAATAGATTATTATAGTGAATAAAAGATGAATTAAATACAGATAGTCCTTGACTTGCAACAGTTCGTTTAGTGACCATTCAAAGTTACGACAGTGAAAAAAGTGATCTATGACCATTTTTCACACTTACAACTGTTACAGCATCTCTATGATTATGTGATCAAAATTCAGATGCTTAGCAGCTGACTCATGTTTATGACGGTCACAGTGTCCCGGTGTCATGTGATCATCGTTTGTAACCTTCTGACAAGCAAAGTCAATGGGGAAGCCAGATTCACTTACCAATCATGTTACTAACCTAACAGCTGCAATGATTCACTTAACAACTATGGCAAGAAAGGTCATAAAATGGGGCAAAACTCACTTTTAACACCTGTCTCTCTCAGCAACAGAAATGTTGGGTTCAATTATGGTCCTAAGTCGAGGACTACCTGTATCTCGAGGCTTGATCCCATTGTACCATCCATTTTAAGTAAGCTAAAAGGATTTGCAAGGGAACCAAATATTACCAAAATTTCATCACCTGTATGTGTTTTCTCATGAGATTTAAGGACTCCGGAAGAGACAAATCCCCGGCCACACAGTTGGCATTTATAAGGCTTCTCCCCAGTGTGTGAACGTACGTGCTGCTTCAAGTGGCTAGATTTCTTGAAGCCCTTATTGCAATACTCACACCTATTAAAATGAAAGTTTACGTTGGATAAAATGAAATAAAGGCATTGATGAATATCTAGGAATATGTGAAAACTTTACAGTTTCTGACTTAATGCTAGAAAAAATTACATATAATTACCTTTGAAATATGACATACCTGTAAGATCTTTTGCTTTGATCATCATTATCTTCCAGAAACTGGGAACGCTGGGCATGCATCTCAAGGTCTGATGACTGATCTTGAACTAACCGGGTAGCCTGGTTATCAATACATTAAAATAAATCCTTTAAATATATAATGGTTATTTATCCAATAAATAACCTCTCATTTAGCCCATAAGGGTAGAAGATTTAAACTCAAGAGATTCCAAAATGCCATAATCCTATTCTCATCCTAGATTATTTCTCTGATTTAAATAAATGTTGCTAATTTTACATATATGTTGCTTTTCTACCAAAATACATTTTCAAGATGGTTAACTATACAATACAGAACACAGGATGAAAATAAATCATATAAAAGCAAATAAAAGGGTTTAATGAAAAAAGTATCCAACAATTAACTTTCATTTTACCAGTAAGTCAATCTAAAAGTCAAGCCTTATCTGAAAAGAAGTATGAAGATATAACAGGAAGAGAATTCTATCATTTGGGTTCCAAATGTGGATTTCTAGTATTTGGAAGAAGCAACTGAAAAGGCCTGCTGTAGCATTCTTTATGGAGGAAGAATTTTTCAAATATCCTGCTTACAGGTTTTCACCTGTAGTCATAACAGGGCCTAGACACAGATTTGTAACCAGTAAAGTTGCGATAAAGGAGTCATAACCTTATTTATAACTGGCTCTGATGAAGAAATTCACTGCAATATAATATAGGAGGTCATCCAAATGAGATGAATTTAGCAGAGATACAAAATACAACTGATGAATACAACTGGTATATTTAGTTATATAAAATAATAGACACTGCTGAAATATGATGCATCACTGTTTGGTGGCAGCAATGTCTCAGATAGAAAGTCCATATAGAGAGTGGTAAGGACAGCCAAGAAGATTATAGGAAGTTCAGTTCCCATTATTCAGGATACTGCTTTTAAGAGCTATATGCTTAGAGCTCATAGCATTGTTAGAGACCCCACACACTCACTTTATGGTCTGTTTCTGTTGCTTCCCTCTGGAAGGAGGTTTTGAAGTATTTCTAGCAGGACTATCAGATTCTGAAACAGCTTTGTTCCCTAAGCCATCCGTCTGGTAACCTCACAAGATTAGTTTTTCTCGCTATGTACATGTATACATCCAAACTAGACTGTGTTGTTTCTCTGTGTCACATAATATATGTGGCTATATACATAATTTTGTATTTATTTATTTATTTGTCATGTTCATGTGGGTATATTGGAGGTGGTGATCCTTTGAAAGCTGTATGCAATGAAATTTCATTTTAATGTATGCTGATTAGTGTACATTGAAAGTGACATTAAAACTATTCTATTCTAATCATGAAAAGGCAGTTTTTGACACCAGAAATCTAATTCTTCAAAAGCACAAGAAATCCTCCCAAATAATTGCTAACTTATATCTGTCTTTTTGACTGCAATCTTATCCACATTAAGCTTCTATTAGTTCTCCATTATCAAGCCAATCCATCTAAATCAGCTATTACATTCAGCAGAATCTTCTGAAATTGGATCCAAGGATCTAATTGGATTTCTAAGACTTGGCAAAAAGATGCCCCTGAGGTCCTTCCCAACCAGACATACTATGACTCTGTTTTTAAATACCAGGCTTCAAGAGACTGACAAGAGACAGACATACAATTCTTTCAGTTCCTGATGGTGCTCATCCATCAAAATTATTGCTATCTATTATAAGCCTTGAAGACACATAAAAAACCCACAGATCTAAATATTATCTAAAATCTCATCCAGAGCCCCAAATCAGAAACGGCATAAATACTTTCTTCAATCTTTTAATAAATACTTACTACATTGATAGTGTCGGGGGCAGGAACCTGAAGCAGACTTGGTTGATGGTAGCTTGTTGAAAGAGCCTGAGATTCAAGAGTGCTTGAATCCTGAAGCTGCTGTACTGCTGGAAATTGACTTGGTTGACTGTAGCCATCATTAACTGTAAAACCTGGTACAAATACAAATGAACAAAACAACCCCCTATTTTTTTGTAACACAAACACACCTAAAACAAAGCAAAAAAATCCTTCACAACTCAGGTTTTGCTAACTAAATGAGCTCTTTAGCATGATTCATATAAAATGGCATCTTGAAGTTGGCAAACAGGAATGCAAGGAAAGCCCCTTTCCAGATCTCTGGAACAGATCCAAGTTTGGCCCAAATTGTTGCACTGATCAATGATCCTTCACTGTCCTCTTTTTTGGCAAGATTGTGAGATATTGTTTCAAAGTTTATGTAAGTGATACCACCATAGTATCGTATTTTAAAAGCCCGACACATCACCCTCTGGATATAATGGGACAGCTGAATAATGTTAGTGATCCTGACAGCATTAGCATTAGCTGATTCATACATGTATTACCTCCCATTAGGGTCACCTTCACCAATAAAATCAAAAGATGAAGCTAAGGATAATTAAGGTAAGTAAGTGTAGGTATGATTCTATAGAAATAAGGGAAGATAGTCCATCTAGGAAAAAGGAAATCAGAAGAAGACAATGACAAACTATTTACTGCTGACAAGAAAAGTATATAAACATTGTTCCAATATGCTCAGGTAGCAGATGATGACACATTTTCCCAAGTACAGACTGGCCTTCTCTTTAAATATAGTGATCCAAATCAAAACTGCAAGAAGATTGATTACGTATAAATCAATCCTGAAAGAGGAACTCCTTATTTTTCCCCCCCTTCCATTCAATCGTGTCCAATTTTCAGAGACTGACTGGAAAATTCCCTGCAGTTTCTTCAGCAAGTGTCTTTTTTAGAAGTGATTTTTGCCATTGTCTCCTTTCCAGGGCTGAGAAAAAGTGACTAACCCAATGTCACTCAGCTGGCTTTGTGCCAAAAGCAAGGCTAGAACTCAGTCTCCAGGTTTCTAGTCTGATGCCTTAATTGCTATACCAAACTGGCTTTCACAGTAATACTGAAAGAGGAATTCCTTACTTAGAAGGACACATATAACTGGAACATAGTATGTGAGATACATGAAACCTGGAATTATGAAGTAGGAAATCAAGCTTTCTAAATTTGAAGCTTTAGAAAGAAGTTAACATAAATAGACAGGGATAGGCCTCTTTAAACCACATTATACATATATTATCCAAAGCATGACACCATATGAAAATATAGAGTGCCAATATTAAAAAGGCCACTGTCAAATGTATAATTTGATATATCAAATCATACATTTGACTGATAGCAATCAAAATATCACTGGAATGTCTTTGGAATAGTTACGGATTATCGCTAGAGACAGTATGATATAAGGAACATGGGGTCATGCCAACTTGATGTCATCTAATCAACCCTACATATTTGCTATAGAAAAATAGGGATCCATAAAATCAGCAATATCAAATGAAGAACAATGTAATCATAGCTCATTATTATAATAATGGCTGTTGAAATATAGAAACTATATTCTCCAAACTTAGAAGAAAAGAACAAATGTGGAAACATTCTAATAATTTACTAAATAGCCATAGTAAGGTCACTTACCTTTTATTTTCCTTATTTTTTACAGTCATTTCCACAGAATATAAATTGAAGTTTCCTTTAAGTCAGAGCCATTCAAAATTTGAATTTATGTACATATGCATGTGTCTAAGAGGTTGACCCGGTACCCTTTATCTTCCATTATTACCCACCAATTAAAGCAGGAACAAATATTAACATAAGCATGTGCCCTAATCTAAGGAAAAAAATAATCACACAATTCTGCACAAATTGAATCTTCATTCTAGAGCATTGTTTCCTCCTTTTAAATGATGTAATTTACAAATTCGATACTGCACATTGAAAAGCATTCTCTCTTTGAAGTCACTGTTTCCCTGCAACTGCTTCCTTTTCTTAGAACAGTTCCATTAAAAAACGGAAGGAACTGTTGAAAATGCACTGAAGGGAGGATCCAAGAACCTTCCATGTTTACTTGTTACAAAATCCATGGCTACCACTGACCTTTAAAGCAGATTGGAAAATTATTTGCTTGGTGTTATTATATGGCGGCTGAATCTGGGGGGCTTTTATTCTTCACAATAGACAAATTTGAACAATGAAGTCTTGGCTACATAAACCAGGATATGCATGAGCGTTATGTATACCATCTTTTAATCCCTTTCTGCTCTTCAGATTTATTGAAAAACCAGTCACAAAGCCTCCCATTGGTTCAATCTGGGGAAATTGTGCTTAACAAATTCTTGTATCAGGATATGAAATGCATCTTTAAAGCGGATTTAAAAATAACTACATTTAGAAATAATGAATGTCCAATTTAGATTAAGAATCACAATGAGTGGTTCCCAGACTGTTAGTAGTAGTACCAAAGTAGTATTATGACCATGTCAGACAAAGTAACATAAAGGTGAAATGCAAGGTCTCTTTCGAATATAAAATAGGTAGGAGAAAATAATAAAATACATATGTATTAAATACAAAAAATGAACTTTTGGATAAATACATCGCCTTTACATAAAATCCAGATCTCTTCATTATATTGGCTTTTTAGCTAAATTGCCTGGTGTTTACTGTTCTGCTCACAATTTATATATTACAGTCAAATAGAACAAGCTACGATTCAGATCTCAATGGGATGTTGTTTCAAATAGGGATCTTAAATATCTAAGCCTAAAGGGGGTTTAGCGTTGATAGTTGAACAAAACGTGAGCAATATCTTTGATGGCAGGGGCACCACTTATAGATATCCTTTCATGATGTAACAAGTGATGAAGCATCCATATTTAGCCATGGAATTCAGCAACTCTTGCTCTAGGATAGACCTTGTTAGGAACTGCATGAAATTCCTTATTTTTCCATTTGGAAATTGGTTTTGTTTTTAGCCAGCCAATGTAAAGAGCTTTTCTTTTCTTTTCTATTTTGCCAATACCTACATGTCTGGGCATTGATATCTACGACTCTGTTTAAAATTTTCCTTTGCCTAGAAGGCGGTTGAGAGTAAACATCTGATGGAAAATCCATGCTGTTAAATTAATTTTGGCAGATCAACTTACCCAGGAGGTAGGCCGAGCTATATATTCAGCTAATGCTTGCATATAACATTAAATCAGAATTTTTAAACTATGGTTTATTGTAAAAGTCATAGTGTTCAAGTTAATACTAATCTATAATGGTTGGATTTGCTAAATTGAATAAACTGACAAACCACAATCTGGATTAATGTCCTATCTGAACCAAGTGGCAAAGAAAAAAAATAAAAATGAGTACATGAAATTTATATTTATATCCTGGTTTATTAAGCCATAGTTCAATAGATCAAATTTTACAGTGTGGTTAATGATAAGGTCAACAGTTAGTGTGAGTCATTTAATTATTGTTCTATGCAGAGAACAATACTGGAAACAGTGAGAAGTTGATTTTGTTCACATCTAAAGATCAATTGTTTAAAAGAGAACAAAAAGATCTGCATTTTAATTCTTAGTATTCATGAAAGAGACAAAAATATTCAAATCCTGTGTGCTCTGACAATTATTTTATTTTAAAATAACATGTATATTTCAGCACTTGTATTCATACAAAAATAGTTCCCAGAACTAATGAATCTCCTGTATATTAAACAGAAATACAATAATTCTCCAAACAAAACTATATAATGAAAAATGATAATGAAAGAGCCTTTATAATATTTAAAGAATTTGAAACTGATACTATTTTATATGTATGCATCATTCAGAAGAGATATGGGTCAAACCTTTAAGCTGTTAAGATTTCTATTAACTCTTCCTTTATTTTAATGGAATTGTATCACATTTAGATTTCACTATACTGAAAGGCTTTTGCAGTGAGAAAATATATTCTAACTCTGAAGGGTGCAAAAATAATCTATCAAAAGATTATAATGTAACAATCATAGTTATAACAGAAGTCATTTTTATGATTCTGCTCCCTTTTTCTTCCAGGAACAGTTCCTCACATCACATATGTGCTATTTCTGAGTGTTGTCCTTATGGATCTAAAAGCTGTCCATCAGGAGGAGCAGCTATGACATGTAAAGGAGAACTGCGGAAATAGCAGGAGAAAAGTGCCAACTTGAACGTCATCTAGTAACAGAGCAAGGAATGTTTTTCAGGTAATGTGGAATCAACAAGTGATACCTAAGAACAATGTTGTCTATCAGAACAAAGAAGTGAAGAGACAATGACCTGAACTGAATTTTCCTCTCTGACTAGTAAAAAGGAAAATGGGAAAGAATGAAACACATATCCAGACAAAGGGATAGGGTCCACCATTTTAAACACATGTGTCCATACACACCTACCTGAAATTCAAAATTTCTGAAGGGCTCCAGGAACTTCAAGGAAACTCCAAAGTATGGAAAATCTGTAGAGGGTATTCCAAGTTGAATAGGAATTGTGTACAATATAGACTTTTAATTATTCCGTCTTAAGTATTTACATTTTAAGGTCCTTGGTCAAATATAATAATCATTATTTTTTTAAAAAGAAAAAACTGCACCAATGATTCAGTATGCATTCTAATTCTAAATGCAAATTTATTACTGCTGAAAATCAGTCTAGCTTCCCAGCAAAACCTATTTCAGTGTACATAAAGACTGAAAACCTTTAGAACACTGCTGGGGTGGGGGGAGATGGGCAAAGAGGGAAATATAGGAAATTACCATACTTCTCTTGTTGGAAGCTTCTATTCTGTTCTCTTTTTGAGAACAGAAGCAGAATTTTCATCTGCAAAGGATTACCTTTGGATGGAACTCATGAAAAATAAACTTTTAAGGTTTACAGATTAGCAATTTAAAAAAAAACAAAACTGGATTTTAGCCTCTAGCAATGCAATTACATAAGTTCTTACTGCCTTCTATATATGACATTTTGGAACTGAAATAAATTGCTCATAAAGCTGACACCTTTAAAATGACTGTATCTTTACCAACCTTGTGATAATCCTTGCTGATCAAATGATTGCTGTACTATTGTTTGCTGCTCAAACTGGTTTATATTTTCTTGCAGCGCATGCTGGGATGTCACAAATCTATCTGAAATTAAATATATATATTTGAAAAGGAAATGACATTAAGTAATTCAGCAGTTGCTGTGGAAGTTGTTTAACAAAAAAGAAATCCTTGATTTAACAGACTAATGGAGAAAAGCATAATGTCTGTTAAATCCAAGTGATTTTATCCATCATAAAATAGTGACACATATGGATAGAATGGTGAACAATATTTCATAGAAATATACATGGTATGGACAAATGTTATCCTTGCAATATGTATTTTTACATCGATCTAAAGATATCTACATAGGACAAACTCTGGTTGTTGCTTCCAAAGTTCACAAATAAAATTCATTCAATTGAGGGTTATTTTAACTGGAAAAAGATGATAAGTAAAACAGGAAATTATAAAAATCTAATTATTTTCTACTTTGATATTTTTAAAACTCTGCCACTTAACTATTATTTATCTTCAAAGTTTTTTTGAATTGTCAAAAAAGTACTGCTAAGGGAAGAAATTCTAATTATGAAATTTGGAAATCCAGGCAATACAATGCTTATTTAACACCTTAGCTCACTGACATTACCATCAGTGATACAACCCTGCAGATTTTAATCCTGTAATCAGTACACTCAGTAGTTTACCTTCCTCTTGACCTAATGACTGATCAGTCAACTGAGGTCTAAGTCCGGCTTCTTCAGTGTCAACAACCTGCTGCTGTTCTAAATCTAAAATAGCTTCCTGATCTGTTGCAACGGCTTCAGTTTGCTGCAACTCTTCACTTTCAATTTCCACTTGCATTTGAGTAGAAACATGTATATTCTGCTGATCTACAGCTGTGTCATCAATGGAAGCAGCTTGCTGATGTTGCTGAAGCTGCTGTGCAAGCTCATACCTAGAAGAAAAAGAAGAAACATTTTTTGCAATGTCAGCACATTAGAATTTTGGATGTATTATATGAAGATATAGGCCTCTAAAGAAGCCTCTTCTTTAATGTTGGGAAAGGTGGAAGGAAAGAGAATAGGACAAGCAAAGAAAGGTGGATGGACTCAATCACAGCAGCAATAGGTAAAGAATTGAAAGACCTGAAGGATTACGTTAGAGACAGATCATGGAGAAAATCTATTTCTATGTGGTTCCCAAGAACTGACACAAACTTGATGTAATATAATCAAATCACTCAATATATCTAATTTGAGCTACTTCCTAATTCCCCCAATCTGCCCACATTTCTACTTCTGCTATACTATAAACTTGAAAGTACTAATGAAGCTAAGAGAAACTAACAAGGAATTAGAGTTAATAATAGGAAGTTACCAAATTAGCTATTATATTATGCCCACAATATAGGGGCCTCTGTGGCTCAGACTGGTAAGACAGTCTGTTATTAACACAGCTGCTTGCAATTACTGCAGGTTCAAGCCCCACCAGGCCCAAGGTTGACTCAGCCTTTCATCCTTTATAAGATAGGTAAAATGAGGACCCAGATTGTTGGGGGCAATAAGTTGACTTTGTATATAATATACAAATGGATGAAGACTATTGTTTGACATAGTGTAAGCCACCCTGAGTCTTCGGAGAAGGGCGGGATATAAATGCAAATTAAAAAAAACAAAAAAAACAATAAACATATTTAAAAACCAAGTGATAATGAGATTTTTTGCTTTTTCTCATTCTGTATTTTCACTTTTAAACTGATTTACTCATTGAAAATAGTTGTTTGTAATTCAACCTAGGTTCCCAGTCTCTGAAAAAAATGCCCTAAAAGTTCTTTCAACAACTTGAATTTACTGACAGGCCCCACAGAATTTCAAAAGACCACTGTATAACAGCTGGAATTAATTATAGTTCAGGATTGAATTTCAAGATACACAAACCTGTGCGTTTTCATATGTTTTTTGCAGTTTAATGAGGTTTTGAACGTTTTTTGACAATACGGGCACATATAGGGTCGAAGGTCATTGTGGATGCCCATATGCCTCCGCAGACTCCCTCCAGTGGTGAAAGCTCCATTGCATATAAGACACTTGAATGCTTTTAATCCAGTGTGGGTTCGAATATGCGCTTTTAGCACTCCGGCTGATACAAAGCCTCTTCCACACTGAGAACATTTGAATGGTTTTTCACCAGTGTGTGATCTTTGAAACAAATCAAAGAAAAAAGTAAGAGGAATAGATAGGGAAATAAATACTAAAGAAATAGCAATTAAAAGAGAAAAGGAGAGACATAAATAAGTTATCAGAAATGGCACCTGCAACAGTCTCCTGTTCAAATTTCTACTCCATTCCCTTTCCTCTTATTTTCTTCTCCTCTTAATCCCAAATCGGGATTTATCACTAATTATGCTCAGCAAATTTCAAGCCCTCACAAAGGGTTTATCTTTTGCCTTTACTATTTTTTGTATATCCTTGAAGTCCAGTTAATTGGGAACTCCCCTTCTTTGCATTGACATGTCTTTGAATACAATGAATTTCACAGGTGCAGCAGAATTTGTAAGGTCATCTTTGGCAGAGATAACACATTTTCTATAGCAAGATAAGAGGCTTTCTGTCTTGAAATATTTTCCATTGTTAAAGTCTTCTAGTTCAGAAATATGCCTAGGTCTCCTTGCATGCATTGCCTGTTTTAGACCTCTTCACAGAGGTGTAACAACATTCAAGTTTGGGAACTATAAAGTCCATTCCAAAACATTTTTTTTTGTATAAGTCTTCATAGTTTATATATATATATTTTTTGTATATACATTTTTTTTTGTATAAGTCTTCATAGTTTATATATATATATATATATATATATATATAAAAATATATATATATATATATATATATATATATATATACTAATTCTATTTTCTCTTTGATTAAACAAAAATAAGCACAATTGTGCTGTCTTAAAGTTTTAATATAAATATAAAATATAAATATAAATATAAATTTTTAATATAAAGTAAAAGGAACACAGTGGCTCAGGGGCTAGGACGTTGAGCTTGTCAATCGAAAGGTCGGCAGCTCAGCGGTTCGAATCCCTAGTGCTGTGTAACGGGGTGAGCTCCTGTTACTGGTCCCAGCTTCTGCCAACCTAGCAGTTTTGAAAGCACGTAAAAATGTAAGTAGAAAAAACAGGGACCACCTTTGGTGGGAAGGTAACAGCGTTCCATGCGCCTTTGGCGCTGAGTCATGCCGGCTATATGACCACGGAGATGTCTTCGGACAACGCTGGCTCTTCGGCTTTGAAACGGAGATGAGCACCGCCCCCTAGAGTCGGCCACGACTAGCACATATGTGCGAGGGGAACCTTTACCTTTACCTAAAGTTTTAATGCTGAGTATTTCTTGAAATTACCAAAATAAGATTTGCAATAGGGAGCTTAAAAAACAAGAAAAGAACCATTTGTTCTTCTTTAATTTTTACAATACTCGTACCCTTGTCCCTTGTCCCCAACATTATTTTTATTGGCTATGGAAATTTTGACAAAAATGATACAAAAAGATGAAGAATTAGAAGGGTATAAGGGGTATAAGATAAATTTGTATGCGGATGAAAAAATAAAAATTAAAATTAAAATTAAAAAAAAAAATAATTTTTACAATACTTCAAAACATTCTATTTTTAAGTAGAATTTACCGGATATGTTGTTTAAGATGACAAGATTTCTTATAAGCTCTGTGACAGTAATAGCATTTGTATGGCCGGTCTGCTTCATTCACAAAATTATTATTGAAATAATTTTGGAAAAATTGGCTATTCCTTGGGATTGGCTGAATAAGACCTGTAGAAAGAATGGCTCATTAATGCTATTTTAAAGCAAAAAAAAAAAATCCTTCCAATGTTTACTATACTCTGGTTCCTAAACAGAAATGAAAATTATGCTTTTTTCATAATTACTTTTTTTACTTAATGTATATAAAATTCTCAAGAGGGCGGTAATTGTACTAGACCAATGATCCATTTTCAAAATTAAATACTTTAGCAGTAACATTATTCAATGT
This sequence comes from Ahaetulla prasina, assembly GCF_028640845.1. Taxonomy (NCBI): domain Eukaryota; kingdom Metazoa; phylum Chordata; class Lepidosauria; order Squamata; family Colubridae; genus Ahaetulla; species Ahaetulla prasina. The sequence continues at coordinate 70,717,580 of NC_080541.1, read as the reverse complement.
GTCAGATTCAGAGACATAATGGATCTTTCAAACACCTGTGCTTATGAATGCAGAAAATTCTTAAAGCAGCCATGCCTTTTTTAGGAGCATATGGATGTCCTCTGCCTCTTCCGTGCAGGTCTAGGAACCAGATACATTTAAGAAATTGAAGGCTGGTTTTACATTTGTAAGCACACCCACTCTAAAGCACCATTTTGTCTCTAAAGGTGCAGCATAGCACTAGCCTTTGATTTATGTGAATAAAATATTTATAAATTGTACCATTAGAAATATTCCTATGTATCAATTTTAAGAACCCTTTTAAAGAAGATTATGTTTCCAACCGAAAATACCAATTAATTTCTCCAAGATTAAGATAGCCCAATTATTAAAACTTACTAGGCTGCTTAAATATTAGGAGATATTTGCAAATGTGAATAATTATTTTCCTATAAGTTCCTACATTGAATTTTGAAAAACAGGTAGTCCGACCTTTAATAAAATTGTGTATCTGTAAGTCTCCTGAAAGGAGTTTAGCTTATATACATCACAACATACTAAATGTATACCTTCCATGAAACTTCTCCAAACTGTTTAAAACAAGTGCACTTATTTTCAAAAGATTTAAAAAAGCTGTGCTAATTGTGACTGCTTAGAAAGTTTCCTCCATACAGATTATTTTAAAATGTTTTGCAAAGCCTTATTAAATATAAATATACTATATCGGAATAGGAACTGTATTTTATCTGCACTTTATTTCTATCTTGGCTAAACAGTGCTGATACACTAGAGTAAAATTGCTTTTCTAATTATAAGTTTCTTGCATAATCATAGCTACAATATTAAAAACCATGCAAGAATATTTTCTCAAACTATCTGAATCTAGTTTAATCAAGTATACACATTCCTTTCACTTCTACTCTCTTCGAAGTAAATATTGATATTTCTTTCCAGCAAAATTATGTTATAAAGTTTACCTAAATCTGTGATGAGGATTGGTTCTTGTAAAGGAATATCCGGTACTGGCACATTGCTCTTGCCTATTCGAATTTTTGCAGGTTTCCGCTGATGCCGCATCTTTCTCAATTCAGTATGTTTAAAGTGAGAAGCAATGTGTGTCTTTCTGTGACCTGAAGTTCTAAACTTTTTCTCACAGTGTGGACAAGCAAAGGGTCTAATACCTACAAAAGACAAAGAGATTACATCTTTATTCCAACTTCTAAAAACAGAGAGAGAAAAAGATAAGGTAAATAATCAAATACGCTTAATTCATTCAAAAGCTTTGCCTTAAAAAAATTTCTACTATTTAAAATTTAACCTACAATATTACCAAGACAAAAGCCTGCTTTCCCCAGCATGTGGACATAGATGACTTTGTAGGATCACGAGAGACAGGGTAAATAAAAATAGATGATTATTTTTTTTAAAAAATTAAAAAACGGATTATTTAAATTTAAATCAGATTTTTTTATTTTTTTATCAAATTTATTTTAATAAAATGCTTTTGGAGTAAAAATCTATCTAAGGAAAGTTTTCTATTTTAAGATACATAAATAATTTAGTTTATTCAGCAAGAACTGGAGCTTAGTTATGTAGCATGAGGCTGTATATTCTGCAACATTGGGACTGTCGGTAAGTCAACAGCGGGTCAGAGGAGTAGCAGAGATGACAGCTGCTCTTTAAAAAATATGATTTAAATCGAGTTGATATAAATCAAGCCTTTTTACTAGTGATTTAAATCGTGATTTAAATCGACTTGATTTAAATCAAATCCACCCTGATGAGAGAGAACAAATGTTTTCCACAAAATATAAGCTTCAACTATCCAATCCTTGCCCCAATGTGCAACATGCAGAGCAAACAAAGAACAGCTGTATATGTAAGTTGAAGATGTGCAAGATAACTCTGCTCAAAATCTTCCCTCTGAGGATAGAAAGTACTCCAAAAATCCTGAATGACCCATGTCTTCCCCAAAGGCTAAAAATAGAGTTTGCCCAGCACCTTAACTAAGATGTCTGCCTGTATGAGATAAGGATAAGGCTTCGGATAAGGCCACAAAGGTGCTTTTCCAAAAGGCAATCAGACTTTCTTCCAAAAAAGTCCAGCTGCCTTTTGGAAAAACACCTTTGGGACAATCATAACGATTGAGAATCTCCATAGACACTTTAAATAAGGTGTTGTTTAAGGCTCCACAGTAGCCAAATTGGATCCAAAGTCTCCACCACTTGTCTGCACAAACACTGTAATACGAACCGAGAGAAAGTCAATAGTACACAATTTATAGTTCTTTCTGGGTTGATGTATATTAAATTTAACATACGTAAGCAACAGTTATATTTTACAATGAAAACATGACACTGTTGGTCCTGCTTTGCTATGTTTGATCTGAACACAACTGACAAGCAAATTGGGTTATGACACAGAACATTTTCATTTTTCTTTTTTGCTAAGATTCAAAACATCAGAAGTCCAGTTGCAAGATTTTACCTGTATGCAAGCGAATATGTACTTTCAAACTTCCTGAGGTAGAAAAGCACTTCATACAGTATTGACACTTAAAAGCCTTAATGCCCGTGTGCGTTTTTATATGTGCTGTGAGAGTACTTTTCACAGCAAAGGCCCGGAAACACTGTGGACATTTGAATGGCTTTTCATGAGTATGAATGCGTATATGTCGTACAAGATCACTGGGTTTTTTAAATTCCTTAGAGCAGTATGGACAAATATGCCATCGTATTCCGTTCTCCTCACGTATGGAACCTGAAATATAATTTTAGAGTAAACAGTTTGAAAAGGTTGACATGCTAATTGTGAAAGCAAAAAAGACTGGAATTTGAAATGCACTTAAGATTACATTTTGGCAAATGTCATCAAGCAACTGTGACATTAATTGGGAGGCTGGATTGGTCACTATTAGAGGACTAATGTTTCAGTGAAACAGACTATCATAGCTACCCTATGAATTAATCCAAGTAAAGGGTTCTGTAAATTGAGTTTGACTTAAGATCTGATAGCAGTTCCTGTAAAGTTATGTCTGAATTTCTTCCTGGATTACATTTTTCCAGATCTCTCTAGACCAGGGGTGTCCAAACTGCGGCCACTTGAATAACTGCCCATGGTCAGTTTTATTGGCCCGCAGCAAATTCTGAAAGTATAATTTAATATGGCCCTTTTGCTGCTAGGCTCATGCTCCTCCCCATGGGCGGGAATAACGAAGGGAGGGGCGGAGGAGGCGGCAAGCGGAAAGAGGCTGCTGGCCGTGCCCGACCCCAGCAGTTCTATCCTCGCCTTCCTCGGGCCGCCTGGTGAGGCTCCTCGCGCCTCCCATGTCGGACACGCGTGGCGGCAGTGACAGCCATCGAGAAACAGGTGAGGCGGCGGCAAGCGGAAAGTGGCTGCTGGCCGTGCCCGACCCCAGCAGTTCTATCTCGCCTTCCTCGGGCCGCCTGGTGAGGCTCCTCGCGCCCACCCCTTGGGCATGGAATAACGAAGGGAGGGGCGGAGGAGGCGGCGGCAAGCGGAAAGAGGCTGCTGGCCGTGCCCGACCCCAGCAGTTCTATCTCGCCTTCCTCGGCCCGCCGGGTCAGGCTCCCCGCGCCCCCCCCCCTTGGGCATGGAATAACGAAGGGAGGGGGCGGAGGAGGCGGCGGCAAGCGGGAAAGAGGCTGCTGGCCGTGCCCGACCCCAGCAGTTCTATCCTCGCCTTCCTCGGGCCGCCTGGTGAGGCTCCTCGCGCCTCCACCCCTTGGGCATGGAATAACGAAGGGAGGGGGCGGAGGAGGCGGCAAGCGGGAAAGTGGCTGCTGGCTGTGCCCGACCCCAGCAGTCCTATCCCCGCCTTCCTCGGGCCGCCTAGTGAGGCTCCTCGTACCTCCACCCCTTGGGCATGGAATAACGAAGGGAGGGGGCGGAGGAGGCGGCGGCAAGCGGGAAAGTGGCTGCTGGCCGTGCCCAACCCCAGCAGTTCTAGCCTCGCCTTCCTCGGGCCGCCTGGTGAGGCTCCTTGCGCCTCCACCCCTTGGGCAGGGAATAACGAAGGGAGTTTCAAGTTCATACCAAATACAAAACAAAAGCCAAGATCAGGGGTGTCCAAACTTGGTCTCTTTAAGTCTTGTGGACTTCAATTCCCAGAGTTCCTCAGCTAGCTTTGACCACAAGTCTTAAGGGACCAAGTTTGGACACCCCTTGCCAAGATGAATGAATATGAAACATATTCATAAACTGTGCATAGGGACTACCCAGACGGCTGAAAAAAGTGATTTCTGACAGGTTCTCACACTTTTGACTGGTCCTCACACCTACAACTATCTTTACATTTTGCACCCTATCTTGTAACCGTGGTGAAGAGAAGCAGTTGTGAAATGAGTGATATGGTTGTTAAAAATGCTCAAAAAACTTTGGACACCCCTGCTCTAGACCTTCACAATGCTTTCTCCAAATGATTAAGCAGATTTTAAGGGTTCTTTTTGTATGTAGAGACGACTACCCTTTCTCTTAGCATGCATAAGTCTGGAATAGAACCTGGGGTGGAAGGGAGGGCTTTCTCATTTTTTTCACCTTTTCCCACCTGTTTAGAGGTCAGATTGACTAGGAATGGTCCTTTACTAGGAATGGTACAGTATGCCTGGATCCTACAATTTACTAGATATGCTAGCTCTAGTTACACAATGCAATGTCTATAGAGGCTCTTTTTTACTTTAGAAACCTGTCAAATAGTGAACAGAAAGGATATATTCAGCTTGTAGTACGGTACAGAAAGGCAACTAGCGGTGATAATGCTACACTATATATTGATAAATAATGCTTATACAGTGTATGTTGCTGTAAATGTGTGAAATTTGCATTTTATAGAATAGTAGGTAATTTATAGAATGCCAACAAATGAGACATCGAAGTATGAAATGCTTAATATTTCACACATTTCATATGCATTCTATGCAATGGCAAAAGACAAACCCGCAAAGTATAAAATACTCCCACTAAAATGCCATTCTAGCCTTCCTTGTTGCAACAAGTTGATCAATAACCCTAATCCAACTCGGACCCTAACCCTTTTCATGATTCTTTTCATAATTTGCCTAAATAGTTCTTGTCATTTTGCATAATGCCTAGGTATGTATGTATGTATGTATGTATGTATGTATGTATGTATGTATGTAGGTCTTTGGTTATTCGGGTTTTCTCCCCGAAGTGGAGAAGTTGGAAGTGTCTTGGCGATGTTTCGACGAAGTCTCATTCGTCATCTTCAGGCTTCAGCTTCATACAAACACCCGCGAAAACCTCAGAAAACAAGTATGTATGTATGTATATATACACTAGTAAATAATGTTTATATATACTGTAGTAGACAGAATTAACCTTTCACCATTACCAGGTAAAAATGGGGATTTTTTCTTCAGAACCCTTTTCTCTTTTTTATCTACTTTCTCTGGGTTGTCTCGCTCTTTAACTTGTTCCGTATTGTTTGAGTTGACTTGATGGCTGGAGAGATTCTGATCATCTGAGGTTTCTTCTGGACATGGAGGAGTTTTCGTTTCACCACAGTCCGTGTTTGCTGAAACTGGTATTGAGGATAGCCCACTATTTTCCAAGGCTTGCTAAGACAAACATAATGAATTAAACTGAGAGCAAGATTCACGTGGAACTTTCAAACAGACAAGAATATTTTAAACTGGTTTTTCAGAGATGTCTGATTTATTTTATCCTTTCAAATTCTATCTCAATTTCAACACTTCACAGCTTTCTGTTTTTTCTATTCTATTTAGATTCCAACAAAAGTAACAACCCAGTTGTCCCAAAAGGGAAAGCATCACTGCTAATACTTTCAACCCAGAAACAACTAGAAATTTGCTGAAAGGTTTTGTTCTTCAACAACTTAGAAAAATGACCACCTCATTCATGTTCCACTGCTCATTTTAAACAGCTCTGTCACATAATATCATCATTTCTACGATACATTTTTCTGTGTTTTATTAACACTGAAAACTGGAGTTTCACAGGCATTTTGAAAACCCTGAATCCAGTGGGAAGAAGTACCAACAGTTGCCAATGGCATTCCTGTAAGAAGACAGCATTCAAGTAGCAATATTTGGGTGAGGATAATGCTCTTGTGGGAATTCAGCACTTTTCCTTCCTAAAACAATCACAATCAGTCCTGTTTTCAGCCACCAGGAGCAGTCTGAATTTCGAGCACCTTTGCCAAAGTCCCAAAGGTGCTTTTCCAAAGAGCAATTTGACTTTCTGGGGTTTTTTCCCTTGACAACGTTTCATTTCTCCTCTAAGAAGCTTCTTCAGAACCGAAAAAACTCAAGAAAGTCCAGTTGCCTTTTGGAAAAGCACCTTCGGGACAACCGTGACCTAGATGTTTGAGAATCTCCATAGACAAAGCATTTCCTGAATCCACCCGAGAGAGAAATTAGTCTGGGATGCTTTGATTATTCCTTTGCTCCAAGTAAGGAGACTGCAATATGTTAAAAGACAAAGTGAGGATTCCAAACAGGTTACCCTACCTGCAAAATATCTCTGTTGATTCCCACAGCCATACTGAGTTGCTGACTAGATGGCTGGGACGGATTATTTTCCACTGGCTCTGACAATTCAAGCAGTTGTTGAATGACATCAGTTACTGATTGCTGACCTTGATGTCCTGCAGCTGGAGCTATTGGATTTTCTGCCTGTGGATAAGTCATTTGTGAGTATACAAATGTGATTTGCAAACACATGTTAGGTATTACATTTGGAATTAAACTGATATTTTAAAATAAAATTGAACCATACTGTTTAATAATCCAACGGCAAGCAAGGAGCTATATTTCAAAGCTGGACAAAAAATTAATTTTACCTTACCAAGGCACTTCTTCTGCAATGTTAAATTCAAATATGTCTCACAAACATGAAAATTTTTACAGAGACTTATTATTTAAAAAAAAGCATATAGGCCTGAATTAATTACCAAAAAAAAGGCCAGTTCATTAATTGGAGGAGCTTTATTGCATAACAAAATCAAGAAAGGCACGTGTACTGTTTTATAAACCGTGTAATCTAATAACTTTAAAATAATGAAAGGAGACTTGATAATAGCATGAGTACTCTGCTGTGAGAAAATATTTTATGAAATGTAACCATTCTAGTGCCCTGTAATTTTAGGCTCATTCCATTATAAATGTTTGTGGGGATAATGTTAAAGCTGAACAATTACTAGCAATAAAAAATTTATCTGTGTCTAAAAGGGTAATAAAATCAGTGATGGCCTACATGCATAACCCAAATTTAAAAAATTGATAGAGATAAGGTTTATTGTTTTCTTGGGTTTTGCTTTTTGCATTCTTTTAAATTCTTATTATACATACTACTTAGTGTAATGAGTATAAGCCCCTGAAACTTTTGAGCTGAGTGGTACAGAAACCCAGTAAAATATATAAATAAATAGTAAGCAACCACAAGCATAATTCTCTGCCAATAGAACTAGTCCTTATTGTTCTAGTACTATAATAAAAATACCTGTTCTAACTGTTAAGTGCCATGAGCTGGAATGGAATTGTGAGCACACAAATTGATAATAAGTAAATGAATCTACTTCCCTTGGAACAGCAGATTTATAATTTTTAAGATTTCCCGTACTCTGCATACTTTCTGGTTCTGTAGCTCAGAAATTTCAGGTTCTACAGAATGCTGCCATAAGTGCTCTTTTGTTGAAGTACCCCTGAGTGCATTGTTGCTGATTTGTTAATATTCCACAACAGCTAATTATTTGCAAGAACCTTTCAACGTATTACTCCTACCTATTACTTTAAAAATATATTCTAAGTGTGCAGATTAGAAGTTCCCTAATGTGTTACTTTAACACCTACCCTGTTATTTATTCAGCTTCACATTTTAACTGTTGTAACTGCATAGGGTACTTTGTGAAAAAGTAAAAGCAGAAAAGCAAACAGTTAAAAAAAATCTCAAATATATAATACATTTAAACTTCTTGTAAGTTACAAACACTATTGATTACATGTCTAATTTTAGGTTATTTTCAGGATCATTTTATTCCTTGCTGATTCCAATGGTGTCTGCTAGATAATCTGTTTCTGGCCTTTCTGGAATTTTTGGTATTCATATTAACAATTACATCTGAAGTCCACATACTTTTTGAGCATAATTTTGGCAGTGTTTGTCTTCTATTGGGTTATATTTGATTTTTGTTTTAAATAGGCATCCAGTAATGTCAGGAATAGCCATGCTAATCTTCTCTTTGCTGCTAAATTGCAATGGAAGAATGCTCAATGTATACTTCAGTTATGAGAGTTGGTAGATCACTCAGCATTCCTGCAAGCAGCACAAGATTATCCCTATTTGGTAACAGCAAATTCACAAATAATATCATAAAGTCCTTTAAAATCTCTCAAGGATAACTGTATCTCCCCGAGACAATTATATGGAATACATGAAATATATAAAAAGTTATGAGATTTTACAACAGTAATAATACCTCATTAAGGTTGGAAGCCAAATACTTACATTTTTCCATTTATTGTCCACAGTCTGCAGTAAATTAACTGTTGTTAACGTCAATGGCTGAGACACCGAATCCTATTTTAAGAAATATATATATACTACTTTTCAAAACAAAACATGGTAGAGTAATAAATTGCAGAATTAGTTTCATTTAGGACTATGTTAGGATAAATCCTTTTAAAGTCCTGATATAAAATATCTAGAGAATTTGACTGAAATTATTGAATATTTATTTATTAAAGGATGAAAAAACATTAACATGCTTTTCTTTAAGATATGACTAATAAGTGCCTATTATTATTATTATTATTATTGAAAACTCAAATTATTTTTTTCATGTGTCTGTACTTCTGGTCAAAGAATACCAAGAAAATTTCTGTTTGCTTTTTTCTACTGCTATGTTCTGATCAAAATCAGTAGCGATACATGAAAAAATTATCAGACTGCTATTAAAGTGGAGTAAGGCTTTCAGTTGAGGTCAAAAACATCCCTTGAAGCAAAAGTTAGCACATTTTACATATTCTGCAAATATTTACTGGGTCATGAAGATGGTTTTAAAAGAAAATGCTCTAAAAACTCTGCTTTGTAAAAACATTTATGAGTAATACCAAGAAAAGCAAATTTTTTCCCTATTGTGAAAATAGCCTATTGTGGACATGAAGAATAACTATTTTCTAGCAGACTCATTTTGACTTTTTGTTAAGATTTAGAAGAACATTTTGACACTGCATTAAAATTCTACAAAAGTTCACAAAAGTATTTTCTGACTCCCCCTCCCCTCAACACTTTGAAGGGTCACTTTGCATATGTCACTTCAACAATCCGTGGAAAGGTTTTTTTTAAAAAATGAAGTAATAATAAAATTTCTGTACAATTATAAATGATGTAATTGTATATAGTGTATCGTACCATCTAAGCAAAATTATAGCACACAATATATTGCAATTGGGCAAAGATTTTAGAATATAAAAGTTACCGTTGTAATATGAGCTGTTTCTGTAGTAGAGTTCGTTGTGTTTTGTGTGGAGCTCATATGCATCTTGCTGATATGAGTATTTAAGCTGCCTAAACTTTTGAAAATACAACTACACTCTGTACAATTATACATAGGGCCATTCTTTACCTTTAGAAACAAAAGAAAGAATATATGTTAGTACATATATTTTTAGGTACAAAAATTATTACATGGGTACTTAATATAAACTATTTTATTATAATTGGTTTTATTGTGAAAAAAATTTAAATAAAATCAATCCTATGTAATAAAACAGCTCTTTCATTCTTGAGTTGCCAGGATTGTCAAGCATGCTGTGATCAGATAGGTTTGAAAAAGCATGCTGCATGGAAAAGAAGGCTAGCTTCAGTATTGCAGTATCTACTTCACATTTATCTGAGAGGGTCTATGAAAATTCACCACAGCCAACTTGCCATGGCCATCTTGTCACAGAACAACTCACTGCTGGACAAGAGTTACACTAATATCAAAGAATGGTGGAATAGAATCATTAAAGATGTAGAAGGAATGACAGAATGAAATGTGAATGACAAAAATTAAAATAATTTTTACTTATTTTAAATAATTAAATAGAATTGTTAAATTGTCCCACAACAAGATGTCTCCTGGCCAAGGTAGGTTGTCCTGCACCAAGTTGCCCGTGGTGAGTTGGCCACAATGAGTTTACTGCAGCAAGTTGGCTGAGACACGAATCCTATTTTAAGAAATATATATATACTACTTTTCAAAACAAAACATGGTAGAGTAATAAATTGCAGAATTAGTTTCATTTAGGACTATGTTAGGATAAATCCTTTTAAAGTCCTGATATAAAATATATAGAGAATTTGACTGAAATTATTGAATATTTATTTATTAAAGGATGAAAAAACATTAACATGCTTTTCTTTAAGATATGACTAATAAGTGCCTATTATTATTATTATTATTATTATTGAAAACTCAAATTATTTTTTTCATGTGTCTGTACTTCTGGTCAAAGAATACCAAGAAAATTTCTGTTTGCTTTTTTCTACTGCTATGTTCTGATCAAAATCAGTAGCGATACATGAAAAAATTATCAGACTGCTATTAAAGTGGAGTAAGGCTTTCAGTTGAGGTCAAAAACATCCCTTGAAGCAAAAGTTAGCACATTTTACATATTCTGCAAATATTTACTGGGTCATGAAGATGGTTTTAAAAGAAAATGCTCTAAAAACTCTGCTTTGTAAAAACATTTATGAGTAATACCAAGAAAAGCAAATTTTTTCCCTATTGTGAAAATAGCCTATTGTGGACATGAAGAATAACTATTTTCTAGCAGACTCATTTTGACTTTTTGTTAAGATTTAGAAGAACATTTTGACACTGCATTAAAATTCTACAAAAGTTCACAAAAGTATTTTCTGACTCCCCCTCCCCTCAACACTTTGAAGGGTCACTTTGCATATGTCACTTCAACAATCCGTGGAAAGGTTTTTTTAAAAAAATGAAGTAATAATAAAATTTCTGTACAATTATAAATGATGTAATTGTATATAGTATATCGTACCATCTAAGCAAAATTATAGCACACAATATATTGCAATTGGGCAAAGATTTTAGAATATAAAAGTTACCGTTGTAATATGAGCTGTTTCTGTAGTAGAGTTCGTTGTGTTTTGTGTGGAGCTCATATGCATCTTGCTGATATGAGTATTTAAGCTGCCTAAACTTTTGAAAATACAACTACACTCTGTACAATTATACATAGGGCCATTCTTTACCTTTAGAAACAAAAGAAAGAATATATGTTAGTACATATATTTTAGGTACAAAAATTATTACATGGGTACTTAATATAAACTATTTTATTATAATTGGTTTTATTGTGAAAAAAATTTAAATAAAATCAATCCTATGTAATAAAACAGCTCTTTCATTCTTGAGTTGCCAGGATTGTCAAGCATGCTGTGATCAGATAGGTTTGAAAAAGCATGCTGCATGGAAAAGAAGGCTAGCTTCAGTATTGCAGTATCTACTTCACATTTATCTGAGAGGGTCTATGAAAATTCACCACAGCCAACTTGCCATGGCCATCTTGTCACAGAACAACTCACTGCTGGACAAGAGTTACACTAATATCAAAGAATGGTGGAATAGAATCATTAAAGATGTAGAAGGAATGACAGAATGAAATGTGAATGACAAAAATTAAAATAATTTTTACTTATTTTAAATAATTAAATAGAATTGTTAAATTGTCCCACAACAAGATGTCTCCTGGCCAAGGTAGGTTGTCCTGCACCAAGTTGCCCGTGGTGAGTTGGCCACAATGAGTTTACTGCAGCAAGTTGGCTGTGACAAGTTGTCTCATTCCAATCCGAGATACAGCAGTCACCATCCAGCAACAAAAAAGACTTATCATGGGAATGAAAAAATTCAGGGTCCAAAAATTTTCCAGGCACTATATTGCAAGCTCTTGTGGATACATGTTACATAATAGCATAAATAGAAAAGGATATAGTATGCTTTCCATCAAGCAAACTCTTCATTTACCTGACCATATGTAGGAGCATCCAAAGAAGATACATTGCAAGAGAGAAAAAGAAATATACAGGGAAATTCCAGGAGTAAAAATAATGTACAGATAACCCTCATTTAGCGACTACGATTGGGGCCCGCAGCTTGGTCATTTAAGAGAAGCAGTTGCTAAATGAAACCATAATTGTGCTTATGATCTTACTTCAGCTTTCAGGTCAATTTTACAGACCTGATGTCATAAATGTGAGGACTGGTTGCAAAATTATTACTATCGTAACTGCAAATTGTCACAGAACAAGGCAGTCGCTAAACAAAGACTATTTATACAGTGACACCTTGACTTGACAGACTCTCATTAAGTAGAATTTGGATGTGACACATGAAACGTGTTCAGATTTCATTTTCAAAATAATGTCCAAGTACATATAGTGCGAATTATAAAAATTGACATAAAACCTATAAAACATCAGTTATGTAATGATACAAAGATTGTACAAACAAGAACATTTGGCTTTTGGATTTAATGGACAGCCATCGGCCCCAAACAAGGAAAGTTTTATTCTAACAAAGAACGTTTCTCCCTATTTTCACCTTAATTTAATTATGGTCTATTTGTTTGTTTTCCCCAGAAACATCCTTTTATGCATGGAAAATAAAAGAATGCAGTGTAAAATTCAAATTAATAGCAAACCATATTGCAGTTGCTTGAAAAATCCTGGAAACCCAGAATGTTAATAACAAATTAAAACAAAAAAGTAATAAATGTTCACATCACTGAAATTAATGGTGTGATTTACCTCTGAGTGTACTCTTTGAACGTGTGATTGAAGGTTGCCTTTCTGAGAAAAGGCTGCAGGGCAAAAGGCACAAGGATGCGGTTTTTCACCAGTGTGTTTGATCATATGAGTTTGCAATGCACCTTTCTGATTAAAAGCCTTTCCACATTCACTACACTTAAATGGCCTTTCACCTAAAACAATGCACACATCAAACAAAGAAATACTTTCTCATCAATAAAGGCAGCATTAGGGAAGTGGAAAAAAGAAATATCTAAAAAGCCTGCATAGTTAAAAGAATATACAGGGAAATTCCAGGAGTAAAAATAATGTACAGATAACCCTCATTTAGCGACTACGATTGGGGCCCGCAGCTTGGTCATTTAAGAGAAGCAGTTGCTAAATGAAACCATAATTGTGCTTATGATCTTACTTCAGCTTTCAGGTCAATTTTACAGACCTGATGTCATAAATGTGAGGACTGGTTGCAAAATTATTACTATCATAACTGCAAATTGTCACAGAACAAGGCAGTCGCTAAACAAAGACTATTTATACAGTGACACCTTGACTTGACAGACTCTCATTAAGTAGAATTTGGATGTGACACATGAAACGTGTTCAGATTTCATTTTCAAAATAATGTCCAAGTACATATAGTGCGAATTATAAAAATTGACATAAAACCTATAAAACATCAGTTATGTAATGATACAAAGATTGTACAAACAAGAACATTTGGCTTTTGGATTTAATGGACAGCCATCGGCCCCAAACAAGGAAAGTTTTATTCTAACAAAGAACGTTTCTCCCTATTTTCACCTTAATTTAATTATGGTCTATTTGTTTGTTTTCCCCAGAAACATCCTTTTATGCATGGAAAATAAAAGAATGCAGTGTAAAATTCAAATTAATAGCAAACCATATTGCGGTTGCTTGAAAAATCCTGGAAACCCAGAATGTTAATAACAAATTAAAACAAAAAAGTAATAAATGTTCACATCACTGAAATTAACGGTGTGATTTACCTCTGAGTGTACTCTTTGAACGTGTGATTGAAGGTTGCCTTTCTGAGAAAAGGCTGCAGGGCAAAAGGCACAAGGATGCGGTTTTTCACCAGTGTGTTTGATCATATGAGTTTGCAATGCACCTTTCTGATTAAAAGCCTTTCCACATTCACTACACTTAAATGGCCTTTCACCTAAAACAATGCACACATCAAACAAAGAAATACTTTCTCATCAATAAAGGCAGCATTAGGGAGGTGGAAAAAAGAAATATCTAAAAAACCTGCATAGTTAAAAGAATATACAATGATTTAAGCTGCAAACTCAACAGGTTATTTTCATCCTATGCCAGTGATGGCTATCCTTTTCCAGACCGAGTGGCCAAAGTGCACGTATGCAAACCCCCAAAATGCAAGGCGTGTGCGGGGGCCCCCATGCACCCTGCTCTCCTGCGCATGTGCGCATAGCCCCCCGCATACGCCCCACCTCCCCACGCATGCATGGCAGAGACCTGAAGACCAACTGGCTGGTGGGAGGCATGTGCACATGCGCAGGAAAGCTGAGCTGGGGCGACGGCTCGCATGCCTATAGAGAGGGCTCTGTATGCCACCTCTGGCACGCGTGCCATAGTTTCGCCACCACTGTTCTATGCCATTATAGTGGCTATTGATAAATGATAATTGTCCAGATTTATGCCAACAAATTAATTTTAGATTTGCCTGACATTTTTTTCTTTAATGGGAACATACGGGCTGGAGACACATATCAGGAACCATTGATCCTTCTGGTGCATGGCGTTTTATTTTCTGAAATCATTTGAATGCAATCCCTATTCAAACAGATAGATATGATTTGCACAGAGCTGTTTAGGAAAGACATACATGGAAAAACTCAGCACTCTGGAATTTGCTGAGAAGCTAATTAAATTATTTTCTGGTATTTTTTCCAAGGATTTTTTGGAAAGATTTTTCAATTTTGTTTCCTTACCTTTTCATTAATGTTCATCTAAAAAGTCTTACTGTGCTATTACCAAATTTCATTAAAATGTTGTGGGAGAAGGAAAAAATTGACTGTCAAAGATTTGTACGAGTGAAAGCTTTTTAGAATATTTTTACTGATAAATTTGAAAAGTAAATTTGCCACAAACCCTAACCATTATTGCACTGCTTCAAATTTATGTTATACTTGTCACAGTATATATTCACAATTTTGAAAACTGAAATACTGATTTCTTGCACAAGATTTCTTGTCTGAAGCACACAAAACCAAAGATTGCTGTAGACAAAATTTCAATTGCCCCATTCTTTCAATAATGAAAATTAACATATGCAGTGGGAAGTCTCTTTTTATATTCATGTGAGCTCTCCATATAGGATAATCTTGACCACAGAAGATTTCCACAAACAGATGAGGCTCATTACTTCAGAGGTTTACCTTCAGCGAAGGGGGAAATGAATATTGGCATGCATTGTCAATGTAACACACTCATATAATCCTCATCTGTTCTAAGGATTTCTCAGTGGTAAAATGTGAATATTTATGTTTTTTAAATAAAATTTGTGCCAGATCATTTTTAAGCTTTCTTTTTTATGAAGAATTAGCAAGGCATTACATGATTTTTTTAAAATATCGTATTACCCTACACATACACACAAAGCAAAAAGAAAAAACAAAAATGTATTTCATAGGGCTACCAAAAATTCAAATACATTCTTGATACATTTGTTCACCTTACCTGTGTGTATTCGAACATGTCGTGTTAACTGACTTGGTTTCTGGAAAGTTTTTCCACAATGTGGACATGAATATGTAAACCCACTTCGGTCAATATTTCTATTATATGACCTGGTATTTGATACCCTATGAACATAAAAACAATGAAACATTATTTTAACCATACGATCACCAACAGATCTTAAGGTAAACTAGTTTTCTTATTGTTTCCACTATTAATAATACACAAAATTACAATTAAGTATTTTGTTCAGATATACAGTAAAATAGGTATGGTGTTATTGACATATAATCACGATTACGCACCAAGCATTTTTTTCTAGTAAGCATTATATGTGATACCGATAACAAAGAGCAACAAATTCAACACTATTAGTGCCAAAACAGTGATCATCTTAATTCTTATCATTTTTTTTTCTATCAATGTCCAGAAAGCTTGGACTATTTAGGACTGCAATTACATTTCTATTTGATCAAAGAGATGTTCTAATTTAATTAAAAGAAAGAGCAGATAACAAACACCATATTAAAATAGGAATTCTTATATGGAACACCTTTACTAAGGCTATGCATCTGCCGCATGTACATTAGCCACCAAAACCCCCAAATGCAATAAATTAGTTGATTAATCAATTAAAGTTTACATAATTAATACATTAAATTGTCTCCAAACCAAGCTGCAGTCCTTGTTGAAATACATGCAGGACTGGATTAAGAGACACTGCCAGTCCTTCAAAGAAAGAAGAAATGCTGTCTACAGCAGGGGTGTCAAATTCACGGCGTCACGTGAGGTACTGATACTTTTTTCTTCTTTGCTAAACCAGGTGTGGGCACGGCCAGCACGTGACATATCCAGCCTGCAGGCTGGGAGCTTGACAGCCCTGGTCTACAGTATCTGAGATAAAGAGTAGGGAAATCTGCTACATCAGACTAGTTCTCAGCCAATTTTTCACACAGGAAAAAAGGGGAGAAATGTTGGTAGTGGAGACCACACATAATAAACCACTGAGCATCTGGGCTCCATATGGACACTGCTGGAATGCATATCCTGGCAAATGCATGAACTAGGCCTAAGAGTATAAGTAAGGTATCTAAATTGCAATTGATCTTTACAGGAAACTCTCTCAGTTTTATAAATTCATTTTTTAAATTGAAAGATGTATTCCTGTCAACTACTCACTCCAATAAATACTAGGAGGTTATTTCACTTCCAAATTCTTTATCCTTTGTTATGAAAAGGTTTTTACTGATTGAGGACATCAGTAAAAACTTTTCTATTAACAAAGGATAAATTATTGCATTCTTTACATAAAATGAATTGCTGCATTCTTTACATATCCTCCATTTTCTGTTCTGATTGTAAGCAGGACAAAATATATCCTCAGAAATCTGGGGATAGCAAGCTCTCAATTTCATTCCCTGCCATCATAGGATACAATCTGTTTCCTCTGCCCCAGGATGTTAAAAATCACAAGATATGAAATCTGGGGCTTTTCCAGAACTATTAAAAATCATCCAGCCATGCATCTGAAAATGGCACAGGACGGTAAGTCAACCAGAGCAGTTTTTTATCATTTAACCTACTTGTGAACATATGTAAAGAATCGACGATTTTCACCTTATTTTGTAGTGAGTTTTCATATGTTCCTTTAGTTGGGAAGCAGTTTCAACCTCTTTCTTACAGGTTTTACAGATATGGGTTTTGCTTCCAGACAGCTCTTGGCGATGTTCTTCCATATGAAGGGCCAACTGGCTCTGCAAAGTGAACTCATCTCCACATTCTGAACAGATGAGGTTCTGTAAAGGTAATGTCAGCTTGATTACTTTCTGGAAATGTGTAAGTATATTTTATGACATTTAGGAAAGTGAACCATTTTTTTAAAAAATTAGAAAACCCAGCAGACTTACAGGTACCATAGTTCTCAACTTACAACCGGTCGCTTAATGACCAAAGTTGTGATGGACACTAAAAAAGGGTACTTACAACTTGTCCTCAAAGTTATGAGTGCTGCACAAGTCCCACAGTCACGTGACTGCCTTTTGGACATTTTCTGGCAAAAAAATGTCCATTGGATAAAATGGGTTTGCACTTATAACCATGTGGCTTGCTTAACAACCACAGTTATTTGTTTAACTATCACAAAAATGGCCATAAAATTGAGTTTACTCATATGCCTCAAGTTAAAACCACAACTTATGATCAAAATTCCAGTCCCAAATGTGTTTGTAACTTGAGGACTATGTGTAAATGGATTTATCAAATCTTTTCTTACCCCTTCATCAATGTCAAACTAAAAGCCGAGTAAATGCAGGACTTCATTATTAGATGTTATAAAGCAAATCTGTAAAACCTTCTCAAAACTACAATATATACAGTACTGATCTATTTATAAAATCCAACAAATCACATGTACTTTGGTTAGGGATGCACTTTTCAAACTAACTTAAAATAGTCAGGTAAGTATGAAATTGGTATCTACGTGAAAAATCAAACACTGATTTCACACTTGAATTTCATGACATTTTGCAGTTTAGATATATATAAAAATATGCTTCTAGATATGTAGCTTGGGAAATAAAAATTTTCAATATGAAATAATATTGTCAATATGATTTGTGAACTGTTGCAAACAGTTGCCTGCATTCGCTCCCGTAATACCATTCTGATGCTGAAACTATACTTTCAAACCTAATGTTATAAACTCAAATCACAATACATCAATTTCAATCTTAATTCCAAATTGGAATCAACCGAACTAGAATACATAAAGGGGAAAACCATATCATAGTTAAATAGCTGGAGTTAAATCAAAAGCTATTTGATATAAAGTCAGATATATTATCTCTGCTTATAATATTATGATACTGAAAGGCCTTTGATGTAAGACAGAAGAAAAGCTATGAATGCTATTTGCAAGCAAGTACTATTAAATTTATTTAAGAATAAATAGAAATTTAATAAAAGAAAATATTAGGTTATTATTAAAGTTAGAAAATATATTCTTTTTTTCCTTACATAATATTAAGAACCAATTTAAGGACTATGTCAAAATAGACACCTTAACTTCAAATACTCATATTGTACAAATATTTAAAAATATGATTACCTCCTCTTTTTCATGAAGCATAATATGAGCTTTAAGACTAGCCACTCTTGAGAATTTTTTGTTGCAAACAGGACACATAGGGTCTTCCCCATTGTGAGTACATTTGTGCAATGTAAGATTGAACTCAACATTAAATGACATTGGACATTGGTCACACTGATGAGGCTGTTTATAAAAAAGAAAAATGAAAAGTAAATTTAATACACTTATAAAGGAGGGAATACAAAGTAATCATTCTAAACTCTAGGAAATTATGTCATCCTTGATAGTACAGTATAACTTTATATACAAGAATGTTTTATAAATCATCTGCATGTAGATACCCTGAAGTCTACATGAAATAATCCCTATTAGCAAACTATTTTTATAATGCCACTGAACTTTAAATATTTCCTTTTAAAATATTCTCTTTCTATAATCTCAGATTTCTAATTTCCAGTATAAATTTTACAACAAATATATTGTTTTATATTTTTTATAAATTGTCTATCGGAGGGCGGTCAAACTCCCGGCCATGGGCCAGATGTGTCATACTCTGGTCACAACCATGCTCGGTTTAGTGAAGGGGAACAAAGTCCCAATACGTCACATGATGCTGCCATGAGTTTGATACCCCTGGTAGGGAAAAAATCATAAACAAAGTATAGGCATTTGTGGCATTGTTTTTTAGCTCAGCAAAATACTCAAAAGATAGTACAATAGCTAAGAGCTTGTCATTGCTAAAATTGGAATTAAATGTTCTTATAAAATGAGGGTTTTTTTTCCTGTTTTTCTCAAATACATATAAGGGAAAGGAAAAAGAAAATTCCATAAATCAAATCTTTTGCAAAATTAAGAATCTTGAAATTTGATTCATGAAGAAATTGAACAAAATATGCATACTTTTTGGTACATCAATTTTATCATTATTATTTTTTCAAATTAAGTGAGATACATACCTTGTCATTTTGCTCATGATCCCTCATGTGGCGCCAAAACAGTGTGTCTTTTGAAAAAGACCAAAAGATTCACACTTATAGAAGTCTGAAATTTGCCAGAAATTATTATTCTGCATTCAGTGCTAGAACACCATCTACAAACAAAGACAAAGCATTTTAATGGAATTATACTTTTTATTAACTAATCATGCCTAGCAAAAATTACCCATGTCTATTTAGATGGTTCTATTCTCATATTTTTAAGAAGATATATATGGCTGAAATGGTCTAAACTGATTCATCTTTATTTTTTTGTTAGATTTCTATCCTGCCTTCACTCTCTTTTTTACCATAACCACCCTGTGATCTGATAAGTAGAAGCTGTCTCAAAGTCAATCAGTGAGCTTCTCTGAGTAAGTGTAAACTTGAACTTCAGTCTCCCAACACTTTAAACACCATATCAGCAACTGTTAAAAAGACTAAGAAATTCTTTAATTTATTCTATTTTAAATGCTAAGTTTAAAAATTCAGGGAAACTAATGATAAAATAATAACAATAATAATTTCTTATACAGTTCAATGTGTTGCAATGAAATATCCTTCATGAAAATATCTAAAGGGGCCGGGATAGCTCAGGCTGTTAAGAAGCCTGTTATTAGAACACAGTAGCCTGCAATTACTGCAGGTTCAAGCCCGGCCCAAGGTTGACTCAGCCTTCCATCCTTTATAAGGTAGGTAAAATGAGGACCCAGTTTGTTGGGGGGGCAATAAGTTGACTTTGTAAAAAATATACAAATAGAATGAGACTATTGCCTTATACACTGTAAGCCGCCCTGAGTCTTCGGAGAAGGGCGGGATATAAATGTAAACAAAAATAAATAAATAAATAAAGTTTTAAAGGCCAAGAACAAAAATTAAGAATATCTCCCAAATATTTTTTTTTATTTTTTTAAATAAAAATTAACAATTCAGAGGAGACAGAAATATTTTACCTTACTGAATGAAATATAGTTCAAAAGACCATTTTTTATTTACTCATTATCTGAGTATGAGATTGGACATTGCCTAAATGTATCACTAGAATTATAATTTATGGATTTGAGATATAATAAATAATATAGTATTAAAAAGCTTATCTTTCTCTTTCACATGATACACATCTCTCTTTCTCTGTGGGTATACATAGATAAACCACATCAAATTGTATACTTTGATCACATAATAAATTTATGTCTTTCCACTATTTTCATATTGCCAAATTTTATAATTTAACCACTGCACAAAAAAGAAACTAAAATTTTAAAACAATCTGAATGTTTGTCATAATGATCTGTTTAAATGAAATCCAATGCTACATTAGGCAAAGGCATATTAAAATTGTATTACATATGGTATCAAGATTCAGTCAACAGATAACGATGACATATCGTGTTTTTTTAAAAATAAGACCCTGTCTTATATTTTTTTGAACCCTGATATAAGTGCTTGGCCTTATTGCCATGCGCTCAAAAGCTCGATTGGGCTTATTATCAGGGGATGTCTTATTTTGGGGAAAACAGGGTAGTTTTACTATCAGTATTAATTATTCAAATAATGATATTCATACAAAATTAATAATACCAAATTTTGAATTCCAAATCCAATACTCGTGTAATAGACATAGATATAGGCTCTTTCACTGCTACAATGATACTTAGTGGGTTCATTTGCAAAGTAAACAATGATTTTTTAAAGTCACAATTTTCTGACTAAATCATAATACAGGTAGTCCTTGACTTATGACCACAATTGAGCCCAAAATTTTTGGTGCTAAGCAAAACATTTCTTAAGAGAATTTTGCCCCATTTTATTACCTATTTTGCCACAGTTGTTAAGTGAAACACTGCAGTCATTAAATTAGTAACATGGTTAAGTGAATCTAATTTTCCCATTGACTTTCCTTCTTAGAAGGTTGCAAAAGATGATCACAAGACTCTAGGACACTGCAGCTATCATAAATATAAACAAGTTGCCAAGCATCTGAATTTTGATCAGGAATATGGGGATGCTGTAACGGTTGTAACTGTGAAAAACGGTCATAAATCACTTTTTTTCAGTGCTATTGTAACTTTGAATGGTCACTAAATGAACTATTGTAAGTCAAGGACTACCTATAGACTAATTTAATACATTAAATTTCCAAAATACAACTGCGGGATTAAAAATTTTCGGGGCAGGGATTTACTATGAAGCAAAGTATTGATTTTTAGTTTTTTTCAAACTGGATTTGCTAAGTACTAATACAGGACAACAATTTGCCTACTTGTCACAGTATTGATAATGAGATGTTATTTTTTATCACAAACTTTTACCACACTTCATTTTAATCAGAGCTAAATACAAAAATGAAAAATAAACCTGTTCCGTGTTAAACCTATAGCAACATGCTGGATTATTATGTTCACTGGGTACATACTTTTATAAATTCTGATAAAATAGCAAACTCTTAAAAGATTTATGGAAATAATTTCTTGGTAACTTGGGAAATACATGCAGAAATCAGGGTGTTAGCATCTTATTGTTGTCAATTAGGGCTCTTCGTGTAATTTGAACTAGAACTAGCATCAGCTCCAGTGTGGGTCTGTTAGACATGTCATATATTTGCTGTCTGAATGTGATCCTACATATAATGAACATACAGAAGAAAATATATCCCGCTGTTACAATGCATCCAGTAAGTGGCTATCTAAAATTTACTCAATAGGCACATATTTCAGATGATCAACACCAGTCTACATTATGAAAATTGTTACGTCAAGGGAAAAGCCATGAATTACACATACTCTGTTTGCAGATACCTTCAGCTGGAAACGGAGAAGGATGGAAGACAGAACAATATATGAACAAGTAGAAAACAGAGTCTGAGATATCAGTATGTGTCTCAGTGAGGCTCCAGGCTCCTATATATCTACAGATCGGTTCTTTGAAAGATCAACTGCACTATGGAGAAACAATGGGGCAGCACAATGGAGTAAAAGATGAAGGGGAGCTATTGCGGAGAGGGTAAAAAGCCATACCTAAGTTCTGACCGGATTACAACTATCCAATTTTGCATTTCTCACCCTTAGTTCTGTTTGGAAAGAGTTCAAGGAACAGATGTTAGGGCTGAATTTAGGGCAGAGAGAAATAAAGTTCCCCCAGCAACTGATTTCAAACTATTTAAAGAAAATTGGGGGAGGGGAACAGACTGATGATGCTGAGGAAATAAAGAAGTCTTCCATACTTATTGGGGGGGGGGGGGGTAGCATAGTGGAGGAGAGCAAAGTGGGAGCATCTAACAAAACAAATTATTAAAAACAGTTTCAGAGATTCCTTGAAGTTTGACAAGCAAGGAGAAGGATGTTGTGGATTCTAACTTCTGACGGTCAGATTAAATTCGGGCCATATTCTATAATCACGATTGGTCAGATGGCAGCTAGAAAGCTGCCTGTTTGGCGACCAGCAGAAAGTGTCCTGACTGCCACAAATTGTAGGGGATGGGACTTTGCTCCCCCTTCCCTGCTCTACAAACGGGCCAAAACCAGGCCCATCCAGGAAGCTTCACAGCAAAGGGGAGGGAGGGGTGTAGGGAAGATTGTTCCTCGTTCACTTTCTCCGTAGCCGAAGCAGGCTGTTTATTACTTTGCCTCCTCGTCACTCTCTAAACAACTCTTCCTTCTACCTGGCCCGCCGACCTAACGCAGCTCTGCAAAGGTCCCTCTCGCCTAACTGCACTGCCCCAGTTCCTGGCCGCAGTCAACCGGGAGAAAGAAACGGGCAGCCCCTCTGTCCCTCCTTCCTTCCTTCCTTCCTCTTCCCCGGCTCGAGCAAGGAAAGACAGAAACCGCCACCCTCGCCCCGTCGCGTCGCGAAAGAAGCGGACGGGAACGGCACCCCCGCCACCCCTCGCCAAGCTCCGAAAAGAGGAATCAAAATACATTTCTACCTACCGCCGGAAGCGCAGCTGGCGGCGGAGGGAGGAAGAGGGACGGACGGTACCTACCGCCGGAAGCGCGGCTGGGAGGGTAGATGAGGGAACGGACCCAGAGAGGAGGAAGGGGAGGGAGAGGAGGAGGAGGAGGAGGCGGGGATGTTTCTTAGGGCGGAGGGCCCACGTGACCCGGCACGAGGGTGAGCGCGACTCGCGAGCCGAGGAGGAAGAGGCAGGGTAATGAGTTGAGGAGGAGTGGGGGCGGCGGTCAAAGCGCAAACTGACGAATCGGAAGGAAGGAGTCGTCTTTGGCCTGGTGTTCTCCGAGAGAGGATGGCGGCTACAGCCCCTCCCCCTCGGCCGTGGGGAATTTTGGGAGTTGTAGTTCCAAGTTTACCTGACAGGCTGGTTCCGCCCATCCGGACAAATCGGAGTTTTTGACTGACGAGGGGTGGTCCCGGGTCTCTCACCAAGTGGCCCAGCTGGCGAAACTTCCATCGCTCTTTATTTTGATTTTTGGACACGAAGTGCATAAGAGCACAAACGTGCCTACCGTTCCTGTCCTATTGTTTTCTTTCATTATATCCAATTAATATAGTTATTGCATGCTTATGCTTATATATATATGCTTATATATTATATAGTTACTTTCATGCTTATGCTTATATATACTGTTGTGACAAAATAAATAAATAAATAAAAATAAAAATAAAGACTGAAAAGACTATTTGCCTTGTAAGGATACTGCTGAAGCTCAATGCAGGGCAATGAATAAGCTGCTTCAACAGATTCAGTAGAAAGTGTGGGATATAAAGATTCAGCCATTGGTTGTGTTGTGACTTACTGAGATCAGATGAAGAGGATCTTTTACCCCCACATCCTTATCTCTTTGAGATAAAATTCTTTCATAGTTTCTTTGTGTTGCAGATGTAAACATAGCATCATAGGGCTGCAAGGGACCTTCGGAAGACTTCTAATCCAACCCCCAAGGCAGAGGTGGGTTTCAGTAGGTTCTGATCAGTTCTGAAGAACTGGTAGTGGAAATATTGAGTAGTTCGCAGAATCAGTAGTAAAAATTCTGACTGGCCCCACCCCCATCTATTCTCTGCCTCCCAAGTCCCACCTGATTGGGAGGAAATGGGGATTTTGCAGTAACCTTCCCCTGCCACACCCACTAAGCCACACCCACAGAACCAGTAGTAAAAAAAATTGAAACCCACCACTGTCCCAAGGCAGGTCTTCTAGTCCCCCTCTCCCCCCAAGGCAGGCAGGAGTCCTCTTATCATCTAGGACAAATGGTTATTCAGGCTGTTCTTTAAAACCTCCAGCGATGGAGCACCCAACTCCTTTAATTAATCCTTTAACAGCAGTGTGTCAATACAATGCAAGTACTTCCAAGTTGGTGGGATCAATCAACAGACAGTTGACTTTCAAGGTGGCTTTAGAGTAGCCATACAAGTTTTCAGAATAGGGTGAGGATTGGGTACAGAGGACTGACTAAAATGTGCCCAAATTGACCGTTATATTACAGGTAATCCTCAATTTACAACAGCTCATTTAGTGACAATTCAAAGTTACAATGACACTGAAAGAAGTGACTTATGACCAGTTTTCAAGCTTATGACCAGTTTTCACACTTATGACTGAGGTAGCATCCACATAGTCTTGTGATCAGAATTCAGACACTTGGCACTTGTGTCAGGTTTATGATGGTTGCAGTGTCCCAGAATATCGTGATCCCCTTTTGTGACTTTCCAACAAGCAAAGTCAGTGGGGAAGTCAGATTCACTTAACAATAGTTTGACTAATTTAACAACTGTAGTGATTCACTTTAACAATTTTGGCAAGAAAGGTCGTAAAATGGGGAACCTCACTTAACAAATGTTTCACTTAACAAATGTTTCACTTAGCAAGAGAAATTTTGGCCTCAATTGTGGTCGTAAGTCAAGGACTACTTGCATTTCCCTTATTATTGCAAAGAAAATGGCATGAGTGTAGCTAAACCTTCCGCCACGAGCTTAAAACATATCTATTTATCTGCGCAGGACTGGATTAGATTTTAAATTTATACGGGTTTTAATGGGTTTTATTATTTATATTGTTCTTTTTTAATTATTTGGCTGTGTAGAATAAGTTTTTTAATTGATATTTTATTCTGTATTTAAATGTACCTTTTTATTGGCCTGTGAACCGCCCTGAGTCCCTAGGGAGATAGGGCGGTATACAAATACGATAAATAAATAAATAAATAAAAATAAATAAAGCTGATAAACTGCTCTGCATTTTATTTTTCTAAACCCAAACATGGAAAAATTTGATTAATCAAAGGCTTGATGGAGAGGAGGAAGATTGTGATGGAATGTTATAGGTGTTGGTAAAGAACATAAACTAATAAATTACATGAAAGGGAAATAGATACATTGCCTGTCTGAAAGTGAGAAAAAGGGGAAGGATATAAATGCTCCAAGGT
The DNA here is from genome assembly GCF_028640845.1 of Ahaetulla prasina. Taxonomy (NCBI): domain Eukaryota; kingdom Metazoa; phylum Chordata; class Lepidosauria; order Squamata; family Colubridae; genus Ahaetulla; species Ahaetulla prasina. Next base: position 70,691,622 of record NC_080541.1, on the reverse strand, counting down.
CCCTTCCAACACTGTTACTGTTAAACCTGTTAAACTGAGCTGGGTGATCTGGGCTTGTTAAAAATATATAGGGAAGTTATGGTGTAGGGTTTATTTGTAAATAAAAGGACTAATATATGGCAGAAAGTATTGAGATAATCCAGATCAGGGGTCATGGTGGTATTCAGCCGGTTCTATCCGGTTCGGGCAAAACGGTAGACTCCGCCCACCCACCTGGACCTCATCACATCCTGTTCTTGATGCTCTGCGAGCGTGCTCCCATTTGTAGACCGGTAGCAAAGGTAAGTGAATACCACTTCTGTCAGGAGTGTAAAATTCACTTCACATATGGGACATATGGGACCTTCGCTAAACTGGGGGTGGGAATGGCCAGCACGTGATGCATCCGGCCCACAGGCCGCGAGTTTGACACCCCTGATCTAGGTTATTGTGGGTGTATATAAAAGTAGGATACCATAGATTTTGTCATTGCATATGTCAAGGTTGAGGTTGAGAAGAGGGGGGGGCTCTCCATTCCGCCCCGGGGAAATGTTTTCTCCCAGGGATTTCACTTCTTGCAATTGATGGGGTGGGGTTTGGCCGGAACGACAGCTTACCCATGAATCGGAGTCTTTAGGCCGTGCATCAAGCTGACAAGCAGGCTCTATCACTTCGGGTTTTTGAGTCATATCTTCCGATGGAAAGTAGGTGATTTCACGTCCTCAGATTCCAGCCTTTGCGCCCCTTCCACGCTTTCAGCTTGCTGCCCTTCCATCTTCGCTGGGTCTTTGCACCACTGTGGAGGTTGTGGAGGCTGGGGCCCAGCACCCCCTTAACGCCTCCCCCCTGAGCGGAGGAGAGGGTACCGTTAAGCAAAAGAAAGTTAGGAGTTTTGGAATACTATCAAGGTTCCAGAAAAACCTCTTCTGCATAAAAAAATCTCAGAAGCCATTGTCTTTCAGAGTACTTTACTAGCATAAGGAAACTGGCACACGATGAGTGAAATTCCAAAACTGAACTTCCGGATTCAGCCTTCCCCACCACCCCGGAGGCCTTCCCCACCACCCTGGAGGCACTCCGGAGGCCGGAAACGGCCCATTTCTGACTTCCAATAGGACTGGCAGGCCCATTATTTCACCCTTCCCAGGCTCCAGGGGCTTTCTAGGAGCTTGGGGAGGGAGGAAACTGCCTCCCCTCCCCTGGAGGCCCTCCGAAGGCCGGAAACAGCCTGTTTTCTGACTTCCATTGGGCCCGGAAGGCTGAAAATCAGCTGGCTGGCACACGCATATGCGCTGGAGCTGAGCTATGGCAACGCTCAGCTGCTCAGAGATATGGCTCCACATGCCACCTGTGGCATCACAGACATAGGGGTTTTGAGGTAAACTGCAATATTCTATTATTGCTCTAATCAATGTGTATAAAATATTCTATTAGGTGGAACAGAATCCTAGATTAAGACTTGGAAGAACCTTGGAAATAGCTAATCCATCCCTTTGTTCAGAGCATAAATTCACTATTATAATGTCCTCAACAGATGGCAAAATATTTAAACACCTCCACAAAGGAAAGTCTGCCCTTTCCCAACGCAATGTATTCCATTGTTGCGTAGCTTGTAATGTTAAGGATTTTTTCCCCCTTATGTTAAGCCAATATCAACTTCCTTGTAATTTATTCTACAGTATTGTTTCCAGGATGGATAAGAGGGAACAAGATGAGATAATGTAGAAAAAGTGATTTGGGCCAGCTGGAGACCAAAAAATTAATTACACTTGTGACTGTTGTTTAGCAGCTTTGAAAGACATCTCTCTCCCTCTCTCTCTTTTTAATAGATGATTTAAAGATATTTATACAAATAATATCCAAAAGCACATTTTTTTTCATTATGAAAGAAAGGACATAGAAGAAAAAAAAGAGAGTAATAGTAAAATGACTGTAAGAAGGAAAAGCAAGAGCTTTGTATGAAAAAAGAAGTACCAGATAATCTCCCAACAATGAAAAAGTTAGACTTGAAGAATCGTGTGGATGTTGCTGAGATCATAGTGAAAATCATTATTTTGAACAGTGACATAAAAATGAATAGAGTTATACTAACAGAAATATGATAAAGGATGATTGGGAAAAGAGTTTTAGGTGAGCAAATGTTTATAAGAATGATCAGTGAGTACAGGATATCCTTGACTTACAACCATTTGTTTAGTGACCATAGTTACAGCACTGAAAAAAGTGATTTATGATCGTTTTTCACATGACTATTGCAGCATCCCCATGATTATGTGATCACAGTTTGGACACTTGGCAATTGGCTCATATTTCTGACAGTTGCAGTGTACCAGGATCATGTGATCGACTTTAGAATAGAATAGAATAGAATTTTTATTGGCCAAGTGTGATTGGACACACAAGGAATTTGTCTTGGTGCATATGCTCTCAGTGTACATAAAAGAAAAGATACGTTCATCAAGGTACAACATTTACAACACAATTGATGATCAATATATCAATATAAATCATAAGGATTGCCAGCAACAAGTTATAGTCATACAGTCATAAGTGGAAAGAGATTGGTGATGGGAACTATGAAACGATTAATAGTAGTGCAGATTCAGTAAATAGTCTGACAGTGTTGAGGGAATTATTTGTTTAGCAGAGTGATGGCCTTCGGGAAAAAACTGTTCTTGTGTCTAGTTGTTCTGGTGTGCAGTGCTCTATAGCGCTTTGAGGGTAGGAGTTGAAACAGTTTATGTCCAGGATGCGAGGGATCTGCAAATATTTTCACGGCCCTCTTCTTGATTCGTGCAGTATACAGGTCCTCAATGGGAGGCAGGTTGGTAGCAATTTTTATTTTTTCTGCAGTTCTAATTATCCTCTGAAGTCTGTGTTTTTCTTGTTGGGTTGCAGAACCGAACCAGACAGTTATAGAGGTGCAAATGACAGACTCAATAATTCCTCTGTAGAATTGGATCAGCAGCTCCTTGGGCAGTTTGAGCTTACTGAGTTGGCGCAGAAAGAACATTTTGTGATCTTCTGACAAGCAAAGTCAATGGGGAAACCAGATTAATTTAACAATTGTGTTAATAACTGCATTGATCCACTTAACAACCGACAAGAAAGGTCCAACTGGGCAGAACTCACTTAACAACTATATTGTTTAGCAATGGAAATATTGAGCTCAATTGTCATGGTAAATCGAAATTTGCCTGTATTATTATTTCTTCTTCCTCCGTAATCTCATGCCTTTAATTTTTTTGACTTTGAATTTCTTCCTCCATCTATGTGCTTTGTATAATATTCCTTATCCAAATAAACTAATGTGTGTACTATATGTGTACTTTCGTTCTCACTGTGTATTAGCAATGTGCAAATTAATTCCTAACAGATGTTCTAATTTGGGTTTTGCTGAGTATGTACATTATTCTTTTTTAGCTGTGTTTGCATTACACAATCATGGATAACCTTGATTTGTACCATTAATCCAATCATTTGGGTTTGTATGACATAAAACCATAAATTAAATACCTGGCTTAATTTAAAAGTTTGTGGGGCTTTTTTATTTATTCAGAAACTCAAGGTGACATATAAGGCAATCTCATCATATTTTTCCTCATCCAACTAGTTTCTTATTACTTATATTATTTGGCAGATGCATGGTATTTTCTTTGGACCTGTGAACGTAGCCATTTCTTTTCTTATTTCTTTTCTTGCTGGGTGTTGTTTATACAATTTCATTAATTGTTGAGAAACAGAAAAGTGAGTATACCACTGGGATGGAATGAATTGAAAGGAAAGCCTGTATAGAAATAACATATCAACACTACAAAAATAAAAGCATATGCAATAGGCTCTAAAGCTATAAATTGCCACCAAATAACAAAAACCAGGAAAAATATTGGCAGATGTAAAAACTAATAATGAAAATATAAGAGAGAAGGGAGTAAGCACATGCTGTTTCCCTGTTTTAAATAAAATGACCTTGAAATGGCAATGGCATGAGCTTTTATACTGTATATATCTCATTCATTTTGTTACTTATATATTCAAAATGTAAAGTTTTTATGACCAAGCAGTCACAAAAATATTTAATGTAAAAAATTCATTATGGCAGATGTAAACCCAGCACATCAAATACCAGGTTATGAACTATACCATAAACTATTTACACAGGAAGGAAGGATAAAGGAATAGCAAATAGGTCAGTTAAAAGGTTGCACTGAAAGGATTGAATATAAACAACAGAAAGTAGTCCTATTATTGCCCCATTTTCCCCCCACCCCATGGAACTTCAATTCTGATGTAAGCTGCCTGGTCCCAAACCATTTCACAATTTAAAATTTAATAGAAGCACTTTAAATTAGGTTGGAAATTCAATAAAACTGATGCAAAAACCTGTGCTGAAAATTGGGCATATTTTGCACCAAGTAAAGTTTTTCAAGTTGTCTTTTAAAAAATACCATACTTAAGGCTTAATCTTTGAGTTAACTAATGCATGATAATGAACAAGTCAAACTGCCCCAGCTGGATTTTATTTATTTTTTATTTTTTGTCACACAGTATATATAAGCATAAGCATGTAATAACTATACAATATATAAGCATATATATAAGTATCAGTATGTAATAACTATATTAATTGGATATAATGAAAGGAAACAATAGGACAGGAACGGTAGGCACGCTTGTGCTCTTATGCACGCCCCTTACAGACCTCTTAGAATAGAATAGAATAGAATAGAATTTTATTGGCCAAGTGTGATTGGACACACAAGGAATTTGTCTTGGTGCATATGCTCTCAGTGTACATAAAAGAAAAGATACGTTCATCAAGGTACAACATTTACAACACAATTGATGATCAATATATCAATATAAATCATAAGGATTGCCAGCAACAAGTTATAGTCATACAGTCATAAGTGGAAAGAGATTGGTGATGGGAACTATGAAACGATTAATAGTAGTGCAGATTCAGTAAATAGTCTGACACTGTTGAGCGAATTATTTGTTTAGCAGAGTGATGGCCTTCGGCAAAAAACTGTTCTTGTGTCTAGTTGTTCTGGTGTGCAGTGCTCTATAGCGTCGTTTTGAGGGTAGGAGTTGAAACAGTTTATGTCCAGGATGCGAGGGATCTGCAAATATTTTCACGGCCCTCTTCTTGATTCGTGCAGTATACAGGTCCTCAATGGAAGGCAAGTTGGTAGCAATTATTTTTTCTGCAGTTCTAATTATCCTCTGAAGTCTGTGTTTTTCTTGTTGGGTTGCAGAACCGAACCAGACAGTTATAGAGGTGCAAATGACAGACTCAATAATTCCTCTGTAGAATTGGATCAGCAGCTCCTTGGGCAGTTTAGGAATGGGGTGAGGTCAATAGTAGACAGCTTTTGGTTGAAGCTTTGGGGATTTTGGGAAGAGACCACAGAGTCAGGTAGTTTATTCCAAGCATTAACAACTCTGTTACTGAAGTCATATTTTCTGCAATCAGATTGGAGCGGGTAACATTAAGCTTAAATCTATTGTGTGCTCGTGTATTGTTGCAATTGAAGCTGAAGTAGTCTTCGACAGGAAGGACATTGTAATAGATGATTTTATGAGTTAAACTCAGGTCATGTCGAAGGCGGCGTAGTTCTAAATTTTCTAAGCCCAGGATTTCAAGTCTGGTGGCATAAGTTATTTTGTTGTATTCAGAGGAGTGGAGAACTCTTCTTGTAAAATATTTCTGGACATGTTCAATTGTATTGATGTCAGAAATGTGGTATGGGTCAGTCGAGCCTTATTCAAGAATTGGTCTAGCAAATATGCTCTGGTTAGTGGAAAAGAAGCTACCAAGATTAGGTTTACAACTCTTAAAGCCTTTTTTGCGATGTAGTTGCAGTGGGCTTTGGCACTTAGATCATTTGATATGAAAACTCCAAGGTCTTTAACAGGGTGGGGGTCATCTGTAAGGTAATGTCCATCAAGCCTGTACTTAGTGTTTAGGGTTTTTTTTCCAATATCTAAGACTGGGCATTTGCTGGTTGAGATTTAGAGTTGCCAAGTTTTAGACCATTCAGATACAAAGTCAAGGTCTTTTTGAAGGGTAGTTGTATTGTTAGTGGTGTTAAATAGTTTGACATCGTCAGCAAAAAGAACACAATTAATTGTAATATGATCACAGAGATCATTAATATATAATATGAAGAGTATTGGTCCAAGAACGCTGCCTTGGGAAACGCCACTTTTGACAGGAACAGGATTTGATAGAGCATTGCCAATTTTGACCACTTAAAAATACACAATACACTTAAATTTAAATTTAAAGTGTTAAAAATACACTTAAAAATACACAAAAAATACCAAACTTAAAGCTTAATCTTTGAGTTAACTAATGCATGATAATGAACAAGTCAAACTGTCCCAGCTGGATCTGCAGGTAGACTAGCAAATTTCTTCTTACCGCTTGTGCCTTTGTAACAAATGTGATGTACCTGGATGCTATGTACCTGGATGTTAAGAAAATGGAATCCAACAAGGATCACATTGCTATCCATGTTTCATAACTCAGAATGTTTCTGTCATCCAGAGATGTGTGAATAACTGCCTGAAGTTTATGTCATACATAAATTATATGACTAAATTATAATAAATTATATGACTATAAGGGCACAAAAGTGCCTACCGTTCCTGTCCTATTGTTCCCTTCATTATATCTAATGAATATAGTTGATGCATAATTCTAATTATATATATATATATATATATATATATATATATATATATATATATATATATATATATGTAGGTCTTTGGTTATTCGGGTTTTCTCCCATGTAAAATTGGAAGTGTCTTGGGGACGTTTCGACGAAGTCTCATTCGTCATCTTTAGGCTTCAGCTTCGTGCTTCTGGGAGCAATGTGTGATTGCAGCTGTTTCTTCCTTTTTAACTGCTAGTGGGGGTTTGAACTGATTGGGTGAGAGCTTGGCTGTGCTCTGATTGGATGGGGTTTTTTTGTGTGCTCTGATTGGCTGGCTCTCTAGGACACACCATGGACACACCACCCAATGGCTCCCTAGGACACACCATCTACCAGAAGAAAACACACACAAACCGCTATCTGCACGCACTCTCACACCACCACCCAGCACAGATCAACTCCGTAGCCAAGACACTCATCTCTAGAACAAAACGCTTAGCTGACGAACAACACCTAAAAACTGAACTACACACTCTCACAAACATACTAACATCCAATGGATTCCAGAGAAATAAGATTACCAAACTAATCCAAAAAGAACCCCCCACTAAAATCCAAGACAGAGAACAAGAAAACGGCACAGCCCTCCTCCCATATATAAAAGGCACCACAAACAAGATCCTCCACAAACATAACATCAAGACAGCATTCTGCACAAACCAAAAAATATCCACCATCCTAAGAAACCCCAAAGACAAAATTGAGTTAGAAAATCAAGGAGTATATGAAATCCCATGCACCGCCTGCCCCACCACATACATCGGACAAACCAACAGAAGAATAAGTGCACGCATTGAAGAACACAAGAACTCAGTCAAAAAAGAGGAACCAACTTCTTCCCTGGTCCAACACCTTAAAGCCACAGGACATGATATTGACTTTAAAAAGACCAGAACTATCGCCAAAACTGAACACTTTAACAACAGAATAATCAGAGAAGCCATCGAGATAGAAAAACGCCCACACAGCATGAACAAACGAGATGATACCTCTCGCCTACCAGCCATTTGGAAACCTGCCCTTATTGACAAACGAGTCCCTAACACGAGGAATGACACCAGACCCACACTCACGAGGTCCACACAGGATGTCACCACCACACATCCACCCAGAAAGCAGACCCAAACCCACACTGATCAGGAAGCACGGCCAAGGACCAGAAGCCAGACCGCAGCTTCAACATTAGCCATTTCAAACCCCTCCAATCCATACATACAGCAGACAGACACCCACTATGAAGATGTAGCACGACCACAAACACGAAGCCAAACAACAGCAATGCAGCTCACCAGCTCAAATCCCCCTGGAACTCAGACTAATCTGAGCACAACCAAGCCCCCAACCAAACAGACACCCCAGCCAATCAGAGCACAAAAAAACCCCATCCAATCAGAGCACAGCCAAGCTCCCACCCAATCAGTTCAAACCCCCACTAGCAGTTAAAAAGGAAGAAACAGCTGCAATCACACATTGCTCCCAGAAGCACAAAGCTGAAGCCTGAAGATGACGAATGAGACTTCATCGAAACGTCGCCAAGACACTTCCAATTTTACGCGGGAGAAAACCCGAATAACCAAAGACCTACATACAAACACCCGTGAAAACCTCAGAAAATATATATATATATATATATATATATATATATATATATATATATATATATATATATATATATATATATATATATATATATATATATATATATATATATATATATTTGTTTTCTGAGGACTAGACTGAGCACAACCAAGCCCCCACCAACACAGGACACACCCCATCCAATCAGAGCACAGAAAAACCCCATCCAATCAGAGCACAGCCAAGCTCCCACCCAATCAGTTCAAACCCCACTAGCAGTTAAAAGGAAGAAACAGCTGCGATCACACATTGCTCCCAGAAGCTGAAGCCTGAAGATGACGAATGAGACTTAAGACACTTCCAATCTTACGGAGAAAACCCGAACAACCAAAGACCTATATACAAACACCCGTGAAAACCTCAGAAAACATATATATATATATATATATATATATATATATATATATATACATATATATATATATATATATATATATATATATATATATATTCTTCAAGATATGCTGTTTTATCTATGACATTTGTTTGTGTATTCTGTTGTGACAAAAATAAATAAATAAAAAATAAATAAATAAAAGTCTGTGAAAGAAGAAAAGTAATTTTCATTGCTAATGTGAAAATTAAGTCTGTCTAAGAATGTTTGCTGCAACTTATTATAGCGTTTATTTGCTTGGATTGGAATATATATTTCTTGGACTACAATCTAATTAGCCTTAAGAGTTCACTAAATGATAAAAGGGGAAATTTAGGCATGAGTACAACCCACTGTCCAATGCTGGAATATAAATTCAAGTGTTCCAGACAAATGACAATCTAATCTATGCTTGAACTCACTCAATGAAAGAGTCTGCTGCTTCTCTGGTAGTTGGTTCCACTGTCAAACTGGTCTTACGCTTGGGATGTTGTTGTTTTTTTAAAGATCTGGATTCTAATTTTTTGCTTCTTCAATCTTTTGCTTTCCGCACATTTTTAAAAAGGTGTGTTTAAACATAGGTTAGACTGCCATAGCATCTGACTGGTCTATCTTGGAATGGAATTTGGGCAGTTTGCAAATACTCAAAATTGTATACCTCCAGATAGCTAGTGGGGAGCAGTCAAAATGGCTGTTATCTGGAGTCAGGGGTGAAATGCTCTCAGTTCGGACCGGACTGGCCGATCCTGTAGCGATGGCGGCGGGTGGTTTGGAGAACGGGTAGCAAAAATCCCTGCCCCCCGATGCCCATCCAATCGCCCGGTCGCTTGCTTGCCTGCTTGCCGGCTTGCTACTTCTTTTAAAAAATGCTTTTAAAAGGTAAAAAAAGAGACTCTGATGATCACAGCTGAGTTGCACAATCATCAGAGCCTTTTTTTTTACTTTTAAAAGCGTTTTTTTATAACCTATTCGGCCAATAGGCTACTCATGCCTATGCACAGGAATATTCTCAACTAATGGTTAGTTCCCGCTAAGAGTTAGATAAGAGTCAATGGAATTCAGAGGTTAGAATTAGTCCCTTTGTAGCTATGTAGAGATTGTAGGCTGATCCGCCTTTTAACTCTGCCCCCAGGTTCTGCCACTTCTTTCGCTACACTAAATGAGAAAAATATAGAATATAAATTAATGTAGCCCTCATTATAGCATAGCAGGATTTCTTAAGAACACCTATGATGTCACAAGATAATGTTTATTATACATTTGTCACGGTTTTTTGCATTTGAAGCACAGAAATGTGAAAAAAGGAATCAAACCACACCAAAAGCAATAAAATCACTTTGCCTACGAATTGAGCGGGTGTATAGGGCAACTAGTAATTTTCTATTTTAGTCTGTTTAGTGAAAGAAATTCAGGAATGGTGATGGCTCTGGAGAGAATACAAGGCTGTAATTCACTTAATGGGAGTGGGCTGATGTCATCAACCACAAATATATTGTGTATCTGAGGAACAGAAAACATATTCAAAGCTCACTAGAGCAAAAGGATCTCAGTGGAAATACAACCAGGTGTTGTGTATGGATTTTTAGGAAAACAAATATGCTTGAAGCTGTAACTTTCAAATATGTTAAAATAAGTCTCAACATCTTTTATAGCTAGCTCCCTGCTTTCTTCACTGTAGTTACAAGACAAAATAGATAACAAACACGAGAGTAAAGGAGAAAAAAACAGCTATTCTTAGCCAACTTCTGTTCTGCCACACAGTAAACGTTTTTTTTCCCTAAAATAATAATAATAATGTGAGGCAAGTCCTGCAGCTATTATGTTTTTAAATGTTGCCATTTCTGTGCTCTTTGTGTGCTACTTCACATTCTTGGTTTGTAAACAGAAATACTGTTTTTATTAGCATTAATACCACAAGAATGTACAACTGAACTACAGCATAAGGAAATGGCAGTTCCATGCAGCATTTGACTTAGTAGGTTGAGAGTGAGTGACTGGCCCAAGGTCACCCAGCTAGGTTTCCTGCCTAAGGTGGGGATAGAACTCTCACTCTCCTGGTTTTTCTTTTGTCTGGTGCCTTAATCAGTAGACCAAACTGGCTTTCTGTTAGAGTAAAACAAATATGCAATTGGAATTCCTACAAAGGAAAATGTCTGGAGAAGAAATATAGTGAAATTCTAGCATAGCAAAGTCTCAAGCAGGGCACACGTCCGCTCCCTTTGAGAAAAAGAATACACTGTAGATGAAACCTTTAAGTCATGTTGACCCTTAATGCAGGGGTGAAATGTAAAATTTGTTACTACTGGTTCTGTGGGCGTGGCTTGGTGGTGGTGGTAATGTGACCGGGTGGGCGTGGCCAACTTTTTTTTTTTTACTTTTAAAAGCATTTTTTCTACAACCTCTTCGGCCGAAGAGGCTGTAGAAAAAATGCTTCTAAAGGGTTCTGGCGATTCCAGCTGAGCCACGTGATCATCAGAGGCTTTTTTTTTTTTTACTTTTAAAAGCATTTTTTCGGTGGAAGAAGAAATGCTTTTAAAAGTAAAAAAAAACCTCTGATGATCGCGCAGCTCATCTAGGCATGGGCAGGGGCGCAGGGATTTTTGCTACTGGTTCTCCGAACCACCTGCTGCAATTGCTACTGAATCAGGTGATCTGGTCTGAACCAGGAGCATTTCACCCCCGCCTTAATGATTGTGTAGACTATTCCCTGCAGTCTACAATGCTGGAAGTTTTTAAGAAGAGATTGGACAGCCATTTGTTTGAAATGGTATTAGGGCAGGACTGTCAAACTCCCGGCCTGCAGTCTGGATGCATCATGCACTGGCCATGCCCACACCTGGTTTTTGAAAGGGGAAAAAGTCCCAATATGATGACGCCCCTGGTATAAGGTTTCCTGCCTGAGCAGTGAGTTAGACTAGAAGACCTCTAAGGTCCCTTCCAACTCTGTTATTCTGTTCTATTCTGTTCTGTTCTGTTCTGTTCTGTTTTCTTGCCAAGATTTTCAGAAGTCATTTGCCAGTGCTTGAATCCCAACAAATGAATGTGGCCCAAGATGGTTTCGTGCCTGAGGTGAGACTAGAACTCAATTTCTCAGCTTCTAGCCATTAATCTTTATTTTACTCACTACATCAAAGTGGTTCTCTGTACTAATTATTTTTCTTTTCCACCTTTTAATCCCTTTATTCAGAGTTGAGCCGGGCCACTGAATGGAGCTGAGCCAGGGGTGAAATCCAGCAGGTTCTGACAGGTTCTGGAGAAACGGTAGCAGAAATTTTGAGTAGTTCAGAGAACTGGCAAATACCACCTCTGGCTGGCCCCAGAGTGGGGTGGGAGTAGAGATTTTGCAGTATCCTTTCCTTGCCATGCCCACAAAGCCACGCCCACAAAGCCACACCACGCCCACAAAGCCATGCCCACAGAACTGGTAGTAAAAAAATTTGGATTTCACCACTGAGCTGAGATGCCTTTCCTGTCATCTATGCGAAGGTCGCAGCAGGTATTTTCTCTCTACGCTCTGATAGAAAAACCTCTGCCACTGCCTAGGATTGAACACTCAACCTGCCAAATGAGAGGCAAGCATCTTCACCTCTACGCCACTATGCCACTCAGTTCTCTGTAATAATAACAACTGTGATATTTAATACACAAATGAAATAGACCAAATACCCCATTTGCTTCCAAATTGTGTGACTTTTTTATTATAAAATGTTTGTTTCTATACTCTTTTCTGCACTTAAAGATAGATTTTCTTATTCCTATGTCTTATACTATAATCATTCTTGGTCTCTATTGTTACTTGTTCCATTAACGTTCTACTTCTACATGCATTCTTAAATGTCTGTATTTTATTTTATTTCCCTTGTAGGTATACCATACCATCAATCTTTTTTTTTTTTTGTATTTCAGTTATATTCTTTTCACTTGCATCTAGCTGGTCCAAATCAAGCTCATTTGCTCACAGCAAAGTTTGTCGTTTCTAGTACTCTCAGGAATATATGATGCTTCTTTTGGAGACCATCATATCCTTGAGTAGATAGGAGATTTCATCTTTATGCTGCCAGGCTGCTACTTCTGGCACTTGGTTGCCTCTGGGTCAACTGGGGCCAGTTTCTACTCTAAAGTAACTGTGGATGTTTCTGGCTGGCCTTTTGGGCCTGTCAACTTCTCTGCACCTGTCCCCAATTCACCTGTCTAAGAACTTTTTACTTCCGTGAATAGTACGTTAGGTTTCAGGATGTGTGCATAATTCTCTGAAGGAAAGGTCGTCTGGGAAAGGTTTTATAAAAAAACTGAGTATGCTTCATTTCTGAATTAGATAAAAAAGGTATAAGAAATCAATTTTGCTTTTATTCTGAGAAAGGATCTATATTTTATATCAGGAATTTGCTCAGAAATTTATTTTGATTTACTCTCTTTCAGTATATCTGAATTGTTGTTACAAAAAAACCCCAAACCAATTCTTAGTAGATGGAAAGTAAAAAATCTGTAATTTATTTTCAGCTGTATTGAAGTCTGTCATACAGTACTAAAAACTGCTTGGAATACAAATTGACTTGTATTCCTATATTTAACATAGAACATAACTGGAACTGCTTTACAATTACTGCTGATAATATTTCCACATTCCACATAATATTTGTTAAATATACTTTTAAGAACAACAGAGTTTTGTAGTTCATGAATACTATTTACTAATGTGGGCTAGAATTCACACTATCTGGAATTCTCTGCTGTAATACATTTGTTCATCTTTTAAGATTACAGCAAGATTGTTTATTGTAATAAACTTGTTCATGATTAAACCATAATGCCTACTATTTCAGTTTAGGTTGGTATAGCGTTAAGATGCCACATAACACTTGCAAGATATTGAAATAGCTCCTTTAATAGATACAAGAAGAAAAGTCTGTTGAACTAATATTTATAGTTACTTTGCAAATCTAGTGTCTTAAATTAAATAGATCACATTAGTTTGTTATAACAACTAGTTTCTCTATGAAATGTACTATAATTAAATCCATTAAAATGGTAAAGCAGATTACAGCAGTGGAAACTACCATATTCTATATTTACTAACTCATGGCAATAAAATATAGAAATGTAAATATCTAAATGACATAAAATTAAAAAAAAATCCCATTCCACTCCCAACACACCTAGAAACATTGCTAGTTGTCACATCCTATAGACCCTATATTGGATGTAGCTTAAGTAAGGACACAAAAGAACTGTTACAGATTTCTTTTGCCTTACCGTGTCACGATCTGTCAAAATGAATTTGGCCATAACATGGATGGGAGCAATAAATGGAATTTGCTGGAGTCCATTGTTCTCAGCAAAAAAAAGATTATAGCATGAGAAAGTGATATAGAAAATCAGCATAACACTCTATACAAAAATCAATATATATATTTGCCAAAAGTTATTTTAAAAATGCACGCTGTGGAAAATTTCATAGAAAATAAAAGTAATCACTTATAAAACGTATTTTATATATATATATATTGAATAGAAAATATGTACCTTGCAGAAAGAGAAGAAGAAAAATCCATATAACAGCTGAGAATTTCCTGGAGATTTAAAATAGTATTTCTGAGAAATTGACTGGAGAAAAAAAATGTGTGAATATGTACAGCTCTAATAGGGAGCAGTTTTACACATTCCTAATTCAAAGTATACTGTAGGCTTTTTACTATATTCAGTGCTTAATACAGATCATGTGTTTATTGGGAAAAAGTTTTTTTCTGATTTTCTATACTAGTGGTATTGTTTACTGTAAGTGCAGCAAAAGTTAACATTTGGATCACTAACTAACTTATTGTAGAGAGTAAGAGAGATGACCTTGCTGGAGATATGCAGAAACCATTACAGATAGTCCTCAATTTCCGACCACAATTGAGCCCATAATTTTTATTGCTAACTTTTGTTAAGCGAATATTGCCCCATTTTATGACCTATCTTGCCACAGTTGTTAAGCGAAGCACTGCAGTTATTAAATTAGTGACACGGCTGTTAAATGAATCTGATTTTCCCATTGACTTTCCTTCTTAGAAGGTTGCAAAAGGTGATCACATGATTCCAGGATACTGCAACCGTCATAAACATGAGTCAGTTGCCAAACATCTGAGATTTGATCACGTGACTGATGCAACGGTCGTAAGTTTGAAAAACGGTCAAAGGTCACTTTTTTCAGTGCTGAAGTAACTTTGAATGGTCACTAAATGTACTGTTAAATAAACTGTTATAAGTTAAGGACTACTTGTACTTTAGACAAAAGGGAATGGGACAAATTTTGAGACCACAACAATGGAAGCAGCTCAGGAAGAAACTTCCCTAATTTCTTGAACTATAGTATAAGAAGGGGGAAGAAAATACTGGCAGAATTCTATTATTGCAGCCAATCTCAATAAAAGTAGTTTTAGCCTTCCTGTGGAGATTTCCAGGTCTAGCCTACTTAGCGGGCTTGTTGCTCATCTGAACTAGT
Organism: Ahaetulla prasina; assembly: GCF_028640845.1. Lineage (NCBI taxonomy): Eukaryota > Metazoa > Chordata > Lepidosauria > Squamata > Colubridae > Ahaetulla > Ahaetulla prasina. The sequence goes on along the minus strand of NC_080541.1, from coordinate 70,676,423 downwards.
TAGACTTTTTCTTTCTTTCCTGAAATCTAATATTTAATAATTAGAACGAATAATTCTACAATTAACTACTGTAAACAAATAAAACTGGTATTAACATTAGTGTCTTCAATTTGCAGCTAAACAGAGGAAAGCCTTCAAAATTTTGCTATTGAGGATTATTTATTGATTATTTTGAGATAAGCTAAAAATCTTCATGAAAATAACAATATTTTCCACCAATATTTTCCATCAGTCCCCTCATCTCCTCTGCCCCCATATACACAGATATATAAACACAATTTTAAGTGAAAATTTCCACAAAAGTTTGGTTTGTATTCTTTCATAATCTCCAATGGAAAAGATTTTCAGAGAAGGTAGCCAATAGGCAAATATATCAGCAGTGATGTCAGTTTGTCTTATTTCAATAACAGTCACCATGGAAACCAACTAACTGACCTATTTCTTTTTGTACCTCTGAATAAACAATACAGCTACCCATTTTCATATATCCCATTTTAGATACTAGCTGTTTACCTTCTTTCTTCATGTTAATTAAGTGCTATTGTGTCCCTTATATATTCCCTGAAGGCTTTTTTTCATAATGTCTATTTCTGGAGCTTTTATAGTTTATTTTCTTCTGCAATGACAATAAAAAGCCCAAGGCTATTATTAGGGAAACTTCTATTCTTCCATGCGCGTCTAATATTCTGTTCTGTTCTGAAACCTCCCTCAACGTTCCAACATTTAATCCCCATATATATGGGGGTGGGACATTGTTACATATTTTTGTACAGCATGTTCTCTGACACCATTGCTTCAGTTTCATTTGCTGATTCATAATTCAAAATCATTCAATTGCAAACTCAATATTTTAAAACAATAAGATCCCCACACAAACAGAGATTTGTGTGTCCTAGTCTTAGCAAACACAATAAAATAATAGGTGGTCAGGTGAAAGCAGCCAGAAACTCTTGTGACTTCAAGGATTCTGGGAAGGTCAGGGTTGTGCTGCTTTTTGGAGTGCAAGGACTCTAAACTCAGACCCCTCTTAACACAGCCTCCACCACAGTTTATACCAACAATATTATTACATATAACATCATCTAAAACTAAGTTAAATAAAATGAGGAGTTATTTATATGAAAGGTGAGTTTGGTTTGATTTGATTTGATTTGCTCTGATTTGGTTGTGGATATAATTTATAGTATACTCCTGACAATTCTGCTGGTTTGCGATAAACAGTTTACAATAAAAGAATAAAAAGCAATGTCTCAAAGAAAAGAATTCATGAGTAGCCCAGGAAAAGACATATCATAAAAACCTCATACAGCAGGGACTCAACCATAACCTTGCTCTCAATACAACTTTATCATTGATCCTCGAACATGTGGCCATCATAGCATTTCTTCAGTCACATGATCACTGATTTGGGTGCTTTACAACTGGTAGGTGGTTATTTTGGTTGCAGCATTCCATGGTTAGAAGATTACAATTTGTGACTTTCAGTGCCAGCTTCCAACGAGCAAAGTCAATGAGGAAGCCAGCAATAAACTGCTTAATTACCTTGGTGATTCACTTAACAATAATGTAAGCAACATCGTTAGTCAGGCTGAGTTGCAGGATATGCCACTTAGTGTCCGTGTTGCTTAGTGATGGAGTTTGTGGTCCCTATTGTGGTCCCTATGGTGGTCAGTGAGGACTACCTGTACTCTTTATCACTAAACCAACTTCTATCGTGGCAAAAAAATCAGGAATCTAGTAGCATATTGACTAACAAATCTTATTAAAAGGCATACGTTTTCATGGCCTGTAATTCATCAGATGCTACTCAAGTGAACTGCAGCTCACAAAAGTTTAGGTCTTTTAGTAAGATTTATTAGTCAGAAAAGGTGCAACCAGACTCCTGATCCTTTATCACTTGTTTTATCACCATCTCAAAATTGTGGTTTAATTTTTTATGATTCTTGATTATTTTGGAAGGCAGATCAGGTCAGACGGATATACTATAACTGCCTACAGTTTTCTTATTTACAGTTATTGCTGCTTGTAACCTCACTTATGGACTTTTTGTGTAAAACAGAATAAAAGTGAACTTATGTTTCATTTTTATTGGATAGATTATGGGAAGAAGAGAGTCATGATGTAATTTTAGAGAAATAAATTTATAATTGTACTTACAACTTCTGTAAAGAAGTTAAAAAACCACTTCTATGTTTTTCTTTCTTTTCTAGTACAGATTTTGAATAAATACTCTTAAGAGAACACAGCTCTGAAAATCCTTTCTCCATTGTGGCCACTAGGTGCTGTTCATCAACTCCTGGAAGAATCATTGTAACATACTAATCTTTTTTCTTTTCACTTTAAACCTAGTTCACTTTTCTTGATTTAATGCCAGCTCCTTGTTCTTTGTTTTGCCTTTTTTTGAATAGCATTGACATTTTTTTCCCTACATCATTTTCCAGATTCTTTTTAATTTCCTTTTGTCTGAAATCAGATTTTATTTCAGGCATCTGATTTTGAAGCATATACTTCATGAATTATCTACTTATCGATTACATTATAAAAAATAGCTCAAAGTTGGTCATTTCTCTCAGATTTAATCTGGATGACACTTATCAAATTAACATCTGTGTCAGAATTTATCCTAAAAACAGCCAAACTAATAGTTGTGCAACATTCTCAGAAGTTAATTGGATCTTTTACTGAAGCTGTTAAGGATTTAATTCTCATTTTCTCCATTGGGGTAATGTCATACTATCAGACCTTCCAAAGACGAGTGGACAATCCGTTTCTTATGTTTATGAGACATATCACCTTCCCAAAATTCCAATATAGAATTAACATTTCTACTTAACCAATTAAAAAAAACCAAGCAGTTCAAACCATAGTTTACAGCAGATCGTGGAGGGAGAAAAAAGCAAACTGCAGCTCAGAGCTTCATCTTGACCAAAAGTTAAAAATTAGTTGAAGTTCTGCTGTATCTGAAGCCTGCATAGTCCTAGCAGTGGCATCCACTTGAAATAAAAAGTTCTAATCCTGACTCCTGTCTGCAGCCACTACTTTGCAATCCCCCCTGCCCAATAAATACATGTCAGAGTGTAAATATTCATAGACTGGAATAGATCAGCCAATGGGGACTGAATGGAGACATGATAACAAGGTCAGCCAAGGCATAGGCATAGCAACTCGGTTAGCCAATGAGGTCTGCTTTGCTGAATTGAAACTGAAACTGTAAAGAGCCTGGGCGTGGCTCTCTATTAAGCTCTGAGCTCTGAAGCTGCAAACTTGTCCGTCTACTGTACTCTGCTTGTGTTTTGCTTGTAACTGCTACATTGAAAAAAATCTGCTATTGGTATTTATTTATTTATTTATTTTTCGTATTTTTATACCGCCCTTCTCCGAAGACTCAGGGCGGTGCACAGCAGAAATAAAACATAAATATCGAAAAAATTTAAAATACAATAAACAATTAAGAATCTGATTCAATAAGCTGAAGGATTAAAAATTTCTAGGTAAAAATTAATAAAATAGAATTAATTCCCTTAAAACCCCATTAAAACACTCAGTTAAAAACTGTATCGTTAGGCCAGCCCTGCTTGGTGAAAAAAGAAGGTTTTGAGCTCGCGCTTAAAGGTCCGAAGATCAGGGAGAAGATGTAGCCCCACAGGTAATTCATTCCACAGGGCTGGAGCTCCCACAGAGAACGCTCTCCCTCTGGGGGTCGCCAGCCGACATTGTCTGGCCGATGGCACCCTGAGGAGACCCTCTCTGTGGGAGTGCACAGGTCGATGGGAGGTTACTGGCGGCAGTAGGCGGTCCTGTAAATATCCCGGTCCCATGCCATGGAGCGCTTTAAAGGTGATAACCAGGACCTTGAATCGCACCCGGAAGATCACCGGCAACCAATGCAGCCTGCGCAGGAGAGGTGTTACATGGGAGCTATGAGAAGCTCCCTCAATCCCCTGTGCGGACGCATTCTGTACCAGTTGAAGCCTCCTGGTGTTCTTCAAGGGGAGCTCCATGTAGAGAGCATTGCTGTAATCCAGACGGGAAGTAACGAGGGCATGAGTGACTGTGCTTAACGAGTCCTGATCCAGGAAAGGGCGCAATTGGCGAATCAGGCGAATCTGATAAAAAGCTCCCCTGGCGACGGCTGTCAGATGGTTTTCTAAAGACAGCCGTGCATCCAGGAGAATGCCTAAATTGCGCACCGATTCCCTGGGGGCCAATGATTCGCCCCCCACAGTCAGAGATGGAGTTAAGTGACCGTGACGGGACGCCGGTATCCACAGCCAGTCCGTCTTGGATGGGTTGAGTCGGAGTCTGTTCATCCCCATCCAGACCCAAATGGCCTCAAGGCACCGGGTCATCACATCAACGGCTTCGTTGGGGTGGTTCGGGATGGAGATGTACAGCTGAGTGTCGTCAGCGTACAGTTGACAACTAACCCTGAAACCACGGATGATCTCTCCCAGCGGCTTCATGAAGATGTTGAACAGGAGAGGCGAGAGGATCGACCCCTGCGGAACCCCACAAGTATTGTACATTTATCTTCATGTGTTGTTATGTATATAAAGAAGTTAATGAATCCTGCTGCATCAGTCTGCCTGTATGTGCTTTCTGGATTTGATTTTTGCAGCAAACTCTGACAATACAATTATTTACTACAGTACATTGTTAATCTATTAGGCATATTACAACAGTAAAGAAGAAACAAGTGTCCATTAAAGATAAATGTCCATTAACTGATGAATGGATCTTTTCAAATCCAAAAACACAACCAGTACTATTTGCTAACAGTAAGTACCAATTCTGAGGTGAGGTAGCAAACATTGTCCAGGCTGATTTATCAAACAATAGAGTTAATCTAATAAGTCCATTGTTGGTAAAATGAAAACAAAACTTGAATCGAGCAAGTTTTGTCAAAGCCAACTAAACAAGGATTCATTAAATTTTTGTAGCATCAGGTTGAAAATGATCTTCCAGCAGCAAAAACCATTGTGCAATAGTTTTGTTTTCTTTGATGTGGGATTCATCTCACTAGTTCATCTTCCACAGGCGACTGTCAATCAAGTGCTGCTAGTGTCTTTTCCAGTCTTAGACCAGTGACTAGATGGTGGAAAGCAGAAAGTTATTTTTTTTCTCATGTTCATGATGATACACACCCTTGATTGAACTGATAAAGCTAAGACTAACCCAGAACCTAATAACACTTTATTTTGAGTTTGGTAACTGAAGAAAAAAATTCTATGGAAAACTGTTAGTTATGCGTAAGCAGGAAGATATGTTTAGGATCACAGTGCATAGTGAATCAATACAAATGCTCAATATTCAGCATCCAAATTGTTACATATACATTATATATACCTGAGAATCTCCTAGCACTATCAAAGTAGCAACCTCCACCATAAGACAATTGATTGCTACAAACTAATTAAAGTGATCATATTAATATTGCATGGAAAAACACAGTATGTAGAGTGTTCAATAACACAGCTGCATGCTTCCAGTCCTTTAAAGAAAGTGGATTGTTTTCCCACATTTTTGAATACCCATCTGTAATATCATTTCCCAATCTGTTACTCTCTGTATATAATGGAATACAAATTCCATAACTCAGTATATTACTAACTGGTTATTATCAGAAATTTCAGTGTAACACATGGATAGTACAAGAGTGGGGTAATTGAATTACATCACTGCATTTTGTATAACTCACATGCCTTCTTTCGAAAGGATGCTGCATTTAAGAGAACATTGTTCATATTTTTATCTCAGTACTGATATGGTACTAAACTGATTTCTGATTTTTCTTTCCTCTTTATAGCATATTGAAACCACCTTATAAACAGAAGGCTCTAGCTTGTCATTTTGGACCTGCTAAATTGTCTTTCTCTGAACAGGAAGCCATCAGTAATCCATAATAAACTGACTGCTGATAGACCAAGTTTGATTTACTAATCTATCATGCTGTTATATTCTTGGGGAAATATATCTTCTTTGTAGATATAAAATCTAAAACTTATCAAAGGCTGTAATAAGCAGCAAATAAGCTTTGTTCTGTATCTGAATAAGCCCCATAGCACCAGACAGTCACATTATAGCTCCTTTGCAATGCTTTTCTCAAATATTTATAGCTAAAACGTATATGATTTAACAACATAGAAGACAGCTACTATACTTTACAAGTAACCATCTGATGTTTTAAAATTGCCTTTTTCCCTTTTCTCTTTGTATTTTTTTCAGGGGCATATAACATTTGTACCTTAATATCAAGAATGTCCTTCCTGTTAAAGACTACTTCAGCTTTAATTGCAATAATACAAGAGCAACCAATAGATTTAAACTTAATGTTAACCGCTTTAATCTAGATTGCAGAAAATATTACTTCTGTAACAGAATCATCAGTGCTTGGAATACTTTACCTGACTCTGTGGTCTCTTCCCATAATCCCAAAAGTTTTAACCAAAAACTTTCTAATATTGACCTCTTATGCACGCCCCTTATGGTCCTCTTAGGAATGGGGTGACCTCACCCCATTCCTAAGAGGACCATAAGGGGCGTGCATAAGAGCACAAACGTGCCTACCGTTCCTGTCCCATTGTTTTTCTTTTTCTTCTTCTTATATATATATATGCTTATTCCTGCTAATATTTACTCATATATATGTTTATATACTATATAATCTTTTTTGTATGATACTTATATATATTGTTGTGACATAAATAAATAAATATATATATATATATATATATATATATATATATATATATATATATATATATATATATATATATATATATATATATATATAAGTCTTGGCTTGTCAATCCAGGTCCGTGAATCCATAAAAGACCAGCAGCAAAACCATGGAAGCAGAGTTCTTTAATGAGTAACCACAGTCAGAATGCAGAACAAGTCAAGTTACAGGGTCAAAGTTAGCGCTGAGAGCAGCTGCCTCTCAGTGCTATTTATACATGCTGTTCATCTTAAGCCACCATCCAGTGGCTAAGACCACCCCCCATCATCTATTCGTCAGTTTTAAGATTCCCGCCTCCGTGGAGTGTCTCTGTCTTCCCCGGCACGCGATACATGACATCATCAGAGTCAGACACTGTCCCTTCGTTGCAGCTGCTTCCCCGTCCATCGCAGATGCCGCCCTCCACCACCAGAGGTCACTACAGGTAGTTTTGGTGGCTTCATCTCCCCCTTGCCCCCACCCCACAGAATGTTGAGTCCTGGCCGGGGCTTGACAATAGGTCTACACAGTTTGTGAAGAGAGATATAACAACCAGAAAATATGAGGTACAACCAAAAATATAGCAGGACTATTACAATCAGAGGGGAAAAATACAGAATAATAAATAATAAGTGACATTTTTGGAAACTAAAGGCATACCCATAAAACATCATAGAACAGGCTCAGTCCTTTAACATATCATTAAATCTCACCATGTAAACCATTTATTGTTCTATCTCCTCAGTTTTAGTACAATATGTTGTTTTGATGCATTAATATTTATATAATATGCTTCAATTAAGAGCCATAGCACAGTGGTTAGAATGCAGTATTGCAGGCTAATTCTGCTGACAGCTGACTGCCAGCAGTTTGGCAGTTCGAGTCTCACCGGCTCAAGGTTGATTCAGTCTTCCATCCTTCCAAGGTCAGTATAATGAGGACTCAGATTGTTGGAGGCAATATGCTGACTCTATAAAACGCTTAGAGACGGCTGTAAAGCACAGTAAAGCAATATATACGTCTAAGTTCTATTGCATAAGATTCTTAATGTTCTGTTGTGTGTGCGCATATACATCTACATACATCATGCAATAACACAATGGAGATTTTAATTACATGTAACTTATTTTTTATTGTAAAAATAGTTTATATTAAAATGATGAATATGAAACAAAGATATCGATGTATATTCTTTATTTTTCATTTTATTCATATATTCATTACATTTAATTTTGAAGAAAGGTGGAATAATTATGATGTTTGCAACACTAATATTTGAAACTATAGCTAATACCGATATTGTTAGAATATCCACATTTTAGTACCTTGAATCTTGAATCCACAATTTAGTACCTTGAATTCATACTCTAAGGACAGTTTTCATTCTTGCTGGGAAAGGAATTACCCTTCAGAGATGCAGTGTGAAATGCTTACCTTTCATATATTAAATGGCTCATAAGAAATATAAAAGAAATAAAATTGTATTTTTAAAATGTTAAAAATCATATTTATAAAACGTACCATGGGATTAAATGAAGATAGATGGATATAGGTAGTCCTGGACTTACAACAGTTCATTTTGTGACCATTCAAAGATACAACAGCACAGAAAAAACTGACTTATGACCGTTTTTCACACTTATGACCGTTGCAGCATCCCCCACTTTTCTGGAAAGAGCACTTAAGCCCATGCTTCCTGGCTTTGTTTACACAGGTCTGCTAAGCATGGTTTTTGTTAATGTTTAAATGTTTAAAATACAATAAGCCATGGGCATTGGGGGGGAATGAACAGGTGATAAATGGACCAATGTCCATTGGATGCAAACTTTTCCCCTTTCAACTTGCATTGTGATGTCACAACACTTTTTTTTTATTTTGTCACAACAGCATACACAAGCATCAACATAAAACAACAACACATCATATAAGCATATATATGTTTAATTTATATATTAATTATTAATTATATATTAATTATATATTTTTTATTTTTTTATTTTTTATTATTTATTTATTTTTATATATTATATAAATATAATATATATATTAATTTATATAAGTTTAATATATATAAGTTTTCTTCACTTAGGTGAAGACTTCGGGGAATACTTACGAGCCTAACTAAAAGCTTCATTAATTATATCATTTAAAATTACCCCACAGGGGCTAATATTTTGATGAGATGGGATTCCAAAACAAAAAGAATTGTTTCTTCTAAATTTGTGTTAATTCCATTATGCCTAAAGAAAAACAGCCAAGTGTTTCCAGGATACTGTTAAAGAATAAATAAAAAAGAGTAGGCTTTCATGTTCATATTCATATCTTCCTACTTCATACAGTCAGTGATCATTACGCTGAGGATTACATATATTGAAAAATATCTGTATTGTGCTTGACATGAATGGGTGATTACATGATATTTTTTGTAGTATTGGGTTCCTTGCAGGATAGAACTCCCAATAACCTAGAAACCTATATGCGAGTAGCTACTGATGAAAATGTTATTTCAGTACAGATGTCCACACCAATGTAGAGAATGGAAGCTAACAGGATGGCAGATAAAATTGTGGTTTATTTTATTTTAGATGATTATCACACCTTTAATAGAATAGAATAGAATAGAATAGAATAGAATAGAATAGAATAGAATAGAATAGAATAGAATAGAATAGAATTTTATTGGCCAAGTGTGATTGGACACACAAGGAATTTGTCTTGGTGCATATGCTCTCAGTGTACATAAAAGAAAAGATACGTTCATCAAGGTACAACATTTACAACACAATTGATGATCAATATATCAATATAAATCATAAGGATTGCCAGCAACAAGTTATAGTCATACAGTCATAAGTGGAAAGAGATTGGTGATGGGAACTATGAAACGATTAATAGTAGTGCAGATTCAGTAAATAGTCTGACAGTGTTGAGGGAATTATTTGTTTAGCAGAGTGATGGCCTTCAGGAAAAAACTGTTCTTGTGTCTAGTTGTTCTGGTGTGCAGTGCTCTATAGCGTCGTTTTGAGGGTAGGAGTTGAAACAGTTTATGTCCAGGATGCGAGGGATCTGCAAATATTTTCACGGCCCTCTTCTTGATTCGTGCAGTATACAGGTCCTCAATGGAAGGCAAGTTGGTAGCAATTATTTTTTCTGCAGTTCTAATTATCCTCTGAAGTCTGTGTTTTTCTTGTTGGGTTGCAGAACCAAACCAGACAGTTATAGAGGTGCAAATGACAGACTCAATAATTCCTCTGTAGAATTGGATCAGCAGCTCCTTGGGCAGTTTGAGCTTACTGAGTTGGCACAGAAAGAACATTCTTTGTTGTCCTTTTTTAATGATGTTTTTGATGTTAGCTGTCCATTTGAGATCTTGCGATATGATAGAACCCAGAAATTTGAAGGTTTCTACTGTTGATACTGTGTTGTCAAGTATTGTGAGAGGTGGAAGTATGGAAGGGTTTTTCCTAAAGTCTACCACCATTTCTACGGTTTTGAGTGTGTTCAGTTCCAGATTGTTTTGGTTGCACCACAAGGCTAATCGTTCGACCTCTCGTCTATATGCGGATTCGTCATTGTCTCGAATGAGACCAATCACTGTTGTGTCATCTGCGAACTTCAGTTGCTTAACAGATGGATCATTGGAGATGCAGTCATTGATATACAGAGAGAAGTGGGGAGAGCACATATTAGGTTAATAGGTTGATAACTAACTCAAGGCCCTCATCATACCTAATATTCCTTCCTCTTCCTATTTTTCCCAGAACAACCCTGTGAGGTGGGTTGGGCTGAGAGAGAGTGACTGGTCCAAACTCACCCAGATGGCTTTGATGTTTAAGGTGAGACTAGAACTCCTGCTAGACTAGGTTTCCTGCCTTCTAGCCTGATGCCTTAACCCACTAGACTAGACCAAACTGGCTATAAATATATTTATATTTCATAAAGCTTTATTTTACCATAGTGTGTGAACTCATTAATCTGCCTGGCCAAATGCTTGATGCAGCAGCCTGATGATTTTGAGTAATATTACTGTAATTTAATGAGTGAGGGATTCTTCTACTGAATCATCCATTATACACACACACACACATTTCCTAAAATTGACTCCATTCTTGAGCCAATGTGGTATTTCCCAGGAAAAGAATGACAATGTATGCAATGATGTCATCACCCCATTGCCACAAAGTCATGAGGTTTTTTTAAAAATTTATTTTATTTTATTTTTATCACATCATTATTGTTTTAATAAATAACTTAAAGTGGCTAACATACCTATTGCTCCTTTCTCCTCCTATTTTTCCCACAACAATCCTGTAGGTGAGTTAGACTAATGGAGTGATCGTCCCTAAGTCATTCAACCAAGGCAAGATTAGAACTTGCCATTTCCTGCTTTCTAGCCTGATACCTTAAACATTAGACCAAACTGATTTGATGATAACCACTACACTAAACAGTATTGATTTGATGATATCAGCAGACCCATGTTTATGATTGATGCCACTGAAAGCTGGACTAGGTTGTTATTATTATTCTTATTATTCTGGGAATTTCCAATAACCATGAATCATGAATGGCTGAGGATGTTGTATACCCTATTAATACCTAGGTACATGTCTGTATTTTGTTACGATGGTGTTAATAATCTGAGGACACAGGAATGTATTCTAGCTCCATAGTCATAAACAATTCACCCTTTGGATAACCTTGTTAGGAAAGCCCCTGCTGTTTGAGATTTGTTAATTAGGACTCAGTATGAGACATGGATTTCACCTACTTCACTCACAAGTAACGGAAAACATCCTCATAGGAACTGTGTGCCCCATTTTTTCCTGTCTTAAGGAAAGAAATTAGGAATTTTTAATTATGTTATGGTTTATTTTAGCTGTGTTAACCTATTTTTCTTTTGAGTTTTTGTGAGCTGTCCTGATCATTGTGTGAGATGGAAAGACAATGAAACACAAGAAACAATCAATCTTTAAAATACATTAATTTTAGATAAAGTCATTGTTATACATTTGCAAAACCCTCATAAAGTGAATTCAAAAGAAGCATCTTGTGTACAGAATCTGCAATTTTCTTGATTCCCAGGAGATGGCATCTGACTTCTAGAAAATTACTTGCCAAAAATATCTTATGATTTACAAAAGGACAGAAATTTGAGAAACACACAATTATACTCTAAAAACTGGATCTTTGTGTTAAAAATAGTGAGAAAATAAAATAATTATATATTTAAAATCTTTAAAGATTTTGCATTGGATTTACCTTGAAACTAATTTTGTGTATGTATGCATATATGTATGTATGTATTCTACAGATTCTTTGATTAAATATAATTAAAAGTCTAAACCCTATGTATATTTGTATATATTTAGTAGGGCCAATAATTATATCAAAATATAAGTCCAATGGTAATTGAAAATCTGGAAAACTGAAAGTTCTGTTTTCATCTGAAAGGCAGAGAAAACCTAGGAATTTGATCATCCCATACAAAAATTTCCTAGGTCTATTTAAAAAAATACTTAACAGGAATTAATATAGGCTATTACCGTATATACTCGAGTATAAGCCGAGTTTTTCAGCACGTTTTTTGTGCTGAAAAACGTCCCCTCGGCTTATACTCGAGTATATACGGCTTATACTCGAGTTTTTTTTCTTCTTCTTTTTTTCACATTATACCGGATGGTGCAAACTTGGCGGGCTTTTGCATTAGCGCGGGGAAGCCCTGCCGGTGCAGTGAGAGGGCGGGGCGGGGGAGCCGCCAGCCTTCTCGGCTGAGGGAGGGAGGCTTTCCCTGACCGGTAGCTGCCTCATTTCCCTCCCTCGGCTTATACTCGAGTCCCCAGTTTACCCCAGTTTTTTGGGGTAAAATTGGGGACCTCGGCTTATACTCGGATCGGCTTATATTCGAGTATATACGGTATACACAGAGACTCTATCTATCTATCTATCTATCTATCTATCTATCTATCTATCTATCTATCTAATTATTCTTCTCCATGAAATCAGAGATTTTTTTTATTCATGTATTTATATTATTATCAATGTGAAATAATAAATTGGAGAAAAATACTCTTGAACAATGAAAATACCTTAATATTTATTCCAAGATATTAAAGGGGTCCAAACAACATGTGAGGCCTAGTTTTTTTTATAACGTTCTATAGGGATTTTAGAACCCACAAAGAATATATTAGACATTCAAATTAATTGAATAACCCGACAAAGTGTATTATGTCCATAAATGTTGGTAAAGAACAATGATAATTATTAGTAAGGCATATAACAATAATTTGTGTTCCATTCTACCTGGGTTAGTAGCCAATTTTGTCAGAGCTCCAGAGCAGCTAGGAAAATTGAAAATGAACAACCCAGAAAGCCACATTCTGAGCTCTGATGATTTAGATTTATTAAAAAAAGATTATGATCACAATATAAAAATTCTAACCAGTACCTTTGCTTTCAAATGACATACATATACATATGACATTCAAAGCATTTAATATCCAATTCTCTGTTACACTTTCAATGACTATAAGGAGCAAGTTCTCACTCGAGGAAATGTGAGCCAGCTTGTATCTGAGCAATATTTACACAATAGTTGCAATATTTCTTATCAGTGTGTGAGTTCAGACTCACACAAAATGTCTTTAGATTATCCAATAACAGGCCAATGGTTCCAAAGTCAAATTAAATAAAGAGGAGAAAGGGTGTGTCCTTCACAAGTTCAATGTAATATACTAATGACTGAAGAAATAATTCCATTCATCATTTCCCTAGTTAACTGACAGATTAGATATACACATCATTTAAACACTAAGTAAACATGGAATGAAAATTGTACTTAGCTGAGGAATTCTAAAAATTTAAATCACACTATATCAAAGGTCTTAGCATACAACAAAATAACCCACCATCAAATCCAATTATTCATAGAACTGTGAAACTGTGTTTTACCAAAGAAAAGCATTACAATATATAATTCCAATGAAGTTTTTGTTTAATGTAGTTTATATTTATTATTTTTAAAAACAACTCAAAGCAGTGAACATATCTAATGGTTTTTTCCTCTTCCTATTCTCCTCACACCAACAACAACCTCCTGAGGTGAATTGTTTCACATCACTATTCTTCTTTTTAAATGAAGCATAAACAATAATCTGATCTTCATTATACTCCTTAAAACATTCTGTAGATTGGAGTCCCTGTTGGAGTCCCTATTTAATTTATATATATATATAATTTCACCTATTATATAAAATATGAATCATTTAATAACAATTTATTTACATACCATATTGAAATAGATTTGTTCCCTTACAAGAATTGATAAGATTTCTGGATCTTGATTACAATTTGCAAGAGAATCAAATAAAATCCAACAAACATTTTGTAAAGTCCAATAAAAATGATATAATGAAGAATAAAATAAAAAATGCACTCATAGATCAAATCAGAAGATGCCATATATCTACTAAATTAAAGTCCAAGAAGTAAAATTGTACCATTTTTAATCAATGAGAGCTCAATTTACTTAGAACTGTACTATGATCAACTGAGAATCAAAACTTCATTAAAATCCCCAGCCGTAATTATCTGATCAACAGCCAGACTAAAATGATGAGCAAAACATCTATGCAAAACATCTGAGTGATCTTTAGTTGAACCATAGTAGTTAATAAGTGCTAGCCTATCATTATAGTTTCTAATTACTGATATTGAGAAGTAACTTTCTGAATCATTTCTGTCTTCTTCCACAGAAGATTTAGTTAATCAGTGGAATCCCTCTTGGCCCCCATCAGGTTGGGAATTACTATTAATATATGTTTGAGTTATCCATTTTTGAATTAATTGGTAAGGAGATTGTGGTTTACATTAATTCAGAATTGAATTAATCCTTCTCCTATAAATTGTATAAATTTCTCGCATAAAAAACCAGATTTTAAACCACTCACTATATTAAAATATTTTTCCCTTTAGAAGGACACTATTTGTGTAGCTATTGATGACCAAATCCTATTGGGAAATCTGGAAAAATAAATCTCAACAAAGACTGATAAATGAGCGGCCGCTTAGACATCACTTACAGCTCACATGTGCAGAGATCCTATTTGATTAAAAGTAACAATAGCAGCATACATAAGAATAGCAATAGCAATAGCACTTAGATTTATATACTGCTTTACAGTGCTTGACAGCCCACTCTAAGCAGTTTACAGAGTCAGCATATTGCCCCCAACAATTTGGCTCCTCATTTTACCCACCTCGGAAGGATGGAAGGCTGAGTCAACCTTGAGTCTGGTGAGATTCCATCTGCCAAATTGCAGGCAGCCAGCAGGCAGCAGAAGTAGCCTGCTGTACTGCACTCTAACCACTGTGCCACTATGGCTCTAATATTAAATTACTACTTGCCAAAAACCTTCATATTCCTATACTACATTTTCACCCGTTCCTATACTAGATTTGCCTGCTGCTACATAATCTAAGCTTTGATCTGCCCATATTTTGCTAATGCAACACATTAAATGCCTATAGAAACATTAGGCAGTACAAGTCCCAATCCTGTTGAGAATGGTTGAAGTGAATATGTACTGGCTTGTTTTCATGTTTGGCCTTAGTGTGGTTCAAAGATGTCTTGAAAGACAACTACTCATGTTGATGTAGTCTAGAGTTAACTTTAATTGTTCTAGTGATTAGTGGTATGTTTCTTATTCATCTAACACAAAATTTGCTATATAATATAGGCAGAGTGTATAATATAGTGTATAATATATAATATAGGCCAGTTCCATTTGGCCAATTGAGGCAGCTGTATTATCCTTCCCATCTGGTTGCTGGGCTCTGCCTGTATGGCCATTATGGCTTGGGTATTATTTATGTATTTAAGAGATGTATAAAGCCATCTATTTTATGAGCTGTCCTGATCATTGTGTGAGATGGAAAGACAATGAAACACAAGAAACAATCAATCTTTAAAATACGTTAATTTTAGATAAAGTCATTGTTATACATTTGCAAAACCCTCATAAAGTGAATTCAAAAGAAGCATCTTGTGTACAGAATCTGCAATTTTCTTGATTCCCAGGAGATGGCATCTGACTTCTAGAAAATTACTTGCCAAAATATCTTATGATTTACAAAAGGACAGAAATTTGAAGGTTTCTACTGTTGATACTGTGTTGTCAAGTATTGTGAGAGGTGGAAGTATGGAAGGGTTTTTCCTAAAGTCTACCACCATTTCTACGGTTTTGAGTGTGTTCAGTTCCAGATTGTTTTGGTTGCACCACAAGGCTAATCGTTCGACCTCTCGTCTATATGCGGATTCGTCATTGTCTCGAATGAGACCAATCACTGTTGTGTCATCTGCGAACTTCAGTTGCTTAACAGATGGATCATTGGAGATGCAGTCATTGATATACAGAGAGAAGTGGGGAGAGCACATATTAGGTTAATAGGTTAACTAACTCAAGGCCCTCATCATACCTAATATTCCTTCCTCTTCCTATTTTTCCCAGAACAACCCTGTGAGGTGGGTTGGGCTGAGAGAGTGACTGGTCCAAACTCACCCAGATGGCTTTGATGTTTAAGGTGAGACTAGAACTCCTGCTAGACTAGGTTTCCTGCCTTCTAGCCTGATGCCTTAACCCACTAGACTAGACCAAACTGGCTATAAATATATTTATATTTCATAAAGCTTTATTTTACCATAGTGTGTGAACTCATTAATCTGCCTGGCCAAATGCTTGATGCAGCAGCCTGATGATTTTGAGTAATATTACTGTAATTTAATGAGTGAGGATTCTTCTACTGAATCATCCATTATACACACACACATTTCCTAAAATTGACTCCATTCTTGAGCCAATGTGGTATTTCCCAGGAAAAGAATGACAATGTATGCAATGATGTCATCACCCCATTGCCACAAAGTCATGAGGTTTTTAAAATTTATTTTATTTTATCACATCATTATTGTTTTAATAAATAACTTAAAGTGGCTAACATACCTATTGCTCCTTTCTCCTCCTATTTTTCCCACAACAATCCTGTAGGTGAGTTAGACTAATGGAGTGATCGTCCCTAAGTCATTCAACCAAGGCAAGATTAGAACTTGCCATTTCCTGCTTTCTAGCCTGATACCTTAAACATTAGACCAAACTGGCTATAAATATATTTATATTTCATAAAGCTTTATTTTACCATAGTGTGTGAACTCATTAATCTGCCTGGCCAAATGCTTGATGCAGCAGCCTGATGATTTTGAGTAATATTACTGTAATTTAATGAGTGAGGATTCTTCTACTGAATCATCCATTATACACACACACATTTCCTAAAATTGACTCCATTCTTGAGCCAATGTGGTATTTCCCAGGAAAAGAATGACAATGTATGCAATGATGTCATCACCCCATTGCCACAAAGTCATGAGGTTTTTAAAATTTATTTTATTTTATCACATCATTATTGTTTTAATAAATAACTTAAAGTGGCTAACATACCTATTGCTCCTTTCTCCTCCTATTTTTCCCACAACAATCCTGTAGGTGAGTTAGACTAATGGAGTGATCGTCCCTAAGTCATTCAACCAAGGCAAGATTAGAACTTGCCATTTCCTGCTTTCTAGCCTGATACCTTAAACATTAGACCAAACTGATTTGATGATAACCACTACACTAAACAGTATTGATTTGATGATAACCACTACACTAAACAGTATTGATTTGATGATAACCACTACACTAAACAGTATTGATTTGATGATAACCACTACACTAAACAGTATTGATTTGATGATAACCACTACACTAAACAGTATTGATTTGATGATAACCACTACACTAAACAGTATTGATTTGATGATAACCACTACACTAAACAGTATTGATTTGATGATAACCACTACACTAAACAGTATTGATTTGATGATAACCACTACACTAAACAGTATTGATTTGATGATAACCACTACACTAAACAGTATTGATTTGATGATAACCACTACACTAAACAGTATTGATTTGATGATAACCACTACACTAAACAGTATTGATTTGATGATAACCACTACACTAAACAGTATTGATTTGATGATAACCACTACACTAAACAGTATTGATTTGATGATATCAGCAGACCCATGTTTATGATTGATGCCACTGAAAGCTGGACTAGGTTGTTATTATTATTCTTATTATTCTGGGAATTTCCAATAACCATGAATCATGAATGGCTGAGGATGTTGTATACCCTATTAATACCTAGGTACATGTCTGTATTTTGTTAAGATGGTGTTAATAATCTGAGGACACAGGAATGTATTCTAGCTCCATAGTCATAAACAATTCACCCTTTGGATAACCTTGTTAGGAAAGCCCCTGCTGTTTGAGATTTGTTAATTAGGACTCAGTATGAGACATGGATTTCACCTACTTCACTCACAAGTAACGGAAAACATCCTCATAGGAACTGTGTGCCCCATTTTTTCCTGTCTTAAGGAAAGAAATTAGGAATTTTTAATTATGTTATGGTTTATTTTAGCTGTGTTAACCTATTTTTCTTTTCTATCTATTAAGTATTCAGGGTATTTCAGATGCAACAGTAAATTTTCCTTTTATTTTATTTTTCCTGTTGTGAATTATAAATAGTAAGTGATAAAAAATAACAATATAGATATTTTTTCTTACTGAACCTCCAACAGAACTGTATAAAAGGAGAGGTTTTTCCCCAGCCTGTTGCTGGGTTCACCCTATATTAAAGAGCTGTTGTCACTACCCTGGTCTCCAGCCTCGTTACTTCCGAACTTAACATTGGCGACGAAGGTGGGATTTCGAGGCTAAGGAGAACCAGAACCGAGCTGAAGCACGCTAGTCCCGAACCCAGCAAACTCAGGGCAGAAACGCGGAAATGGCAAACACGCCACCCGCACCGTACAACCCGGGCAAGGAGAAATGGGGAACATATATGACCCGTTTTGAAAGCTTCCTAGAAGCCACCGACCTACAGGGGACCCCTGTTACCCGCAAACGGGCTTACTTCCTAAGCCATTGCGGGCCGGAGGTAATCGAGATTGCGGAAGCCCTGGCAGAGCCAACGCCGATACAATCGGTATCGTGGCCGACTCTGCAGACTTTGCTGAAGAACCATTTCGCACCGACGCCGTCCAAATACGTGCAGCGGTTTGAATTCGGAGCGTAGACAGATGGAGGGCGAGTCCATCGGTGACTACATGGCCGCTTTAAGAAGGCGTCCAAGGACTGCGGATACCGAGACTTAGGCAGTGCTACTCGAGCAACTCATCCGAGGGGTCAAAGACATCCGCCTGGCGGCGACTGCTAGCCAGGAGCAACCTGACACTAGCCACCGCTCTGGGCGAGGCCAGAGCACACGAAATGTCTACTAAAGCAGCAGAGACCCTGCAAAAGCCTCTTCAATCCAAGGCGGCGCCAAAGCCAACGCCAGTACACCAGGAGGAGATTCAGTCCGAATCCGAAGGTGAGGCGAGGATGAGAAGGGTCTGCCGGACCGAGAAACGCGACACTGAGGACCGTGGCGAGCGGAAGCTGCGGAGGGCAGCATCAGCGCCAACGCTGCAGGTTTAAAGACGCGACATGCCGGCGGTGTGGGAAGAAAGGACACTTAGCTCAGGTTTGCAGAGCGGCCCAACCTTCCGCCGAAAATTCAAATCGGCCAATCAAGCGCGGAACCGGAAAGGCGGCCCGATTGGTTCAAACAAGAAAGGCGCCAAGTCTAACCAAACGACTGTCATTATAGGCGCGCCTCAACCAAAGTGGAAAGAAGATTTTCACAAAGCCCAAGATCGAGGGAGTACGGTGCAGGCTTGAAGTAGACACGGATCAGCGATCACCATCATGTCCTGGGACACTTTGGCGAAGTCGCTGCCGTCCGTCAGCGCCATCTGCAAGCACAGCGGCTACGAGTGCACGACTACCAGGGAATCGCATCCCTGTTCGAGGGACCACCTCCGTCCGAGTCGAGTACGGCCTCACAAAAGACCCTGCCCATCACGATCGTCGAAGGAACTCTGCCCAGTCTGTTGGGACTAGACTGGTTTCGTGCCCTGGGCATGGGAGTGACTGGCATCTACAGAAGTGACTGCAATTTGAAAGACATTCTCTTTAACGAGTTCGAAGATGTCTTCAAGGACTGCCTGGGCAAGTACAAGGGGACCCCTATTTCTTTCAACTTAGACCCCAGGTAGCCCCCATTAGGCTTAAGGCGAGGAGAGTCCTTTGCCCTAAAACCAAAATTGATAAGGAGCTGGACAAGCTCATAAATCAGGGATTTTGGTGCCAGTCGATCACGCAAAGTGGGAGACGCCAATCGTCACCCCATCAAACCGGACGGGTCAATTAGAATTTGCGCTGACTACAAGGCGACGCTTAACAAAGCCTTACAGAAAAGCGCTTACCGGTTCCCGTGGTGCAACACTTATTGCACTCTTTGGGGCAAGGGCAAGTCTTTGCAAAGTTAGACTTGGCCCAAGCCTACCAACAACTGCCAGTAGACGCCCGCACAGCCAAGCCCAAACGATTGTGACGCACAGGGGGCATTCAAGTGCACCCGATTGCAATTTGGGGTTAGTGTGGCACCAGGGCTGTTCCAAAACCTGATGGAACGACTACTGCAAGGGCTCCCAGGGTAGTTCCTACTGATGATGTCCTAATTTCAGGGAAAACATGGAGGAATTGGGGAGCGGTTAAGAAAGGTCTTGAGCATTTTCCGACAGCCGGATTAAAAGTCAAGACAAATAAATGTCAGATAGGGGTCGAATCGGTCGATTTCTTGGGCTACCGGATAGACAAGAAAGGAATTCACCCTACTGAGAGCAAGGTTAAGGCAATTAGGAAGGCTCCAGCGCCCAAAAACAAAGCAGAGCTGCAGGCATTCCTGGGATTGGTTAATTTTACGCGGTCTTTTAAAGAACAAAGCAACTGCTATGGAACCGCTGCATAGGCTCTTAGGGAAAAATACTGTTTGGTCTTGGGGAAAGTCAGAAAATAGGGCTTTTGAAGCAGTAAAGAACCTGCTCTCAAGTGATAGCCTGCTCATCCAATATCACGACTCACTACCCCTAGTGCTGGTTTGCGATGCGTCCCCTTATGCGGTAGGGGCTGTACTCACCCATAGACTTCCAAACGGCACAGAAGCCCTATAGCGTTCTACTCTAGAACGATGTCCTCCCAGAGAGGAACTCCAGCCAATTAGACAAAGAAGCATTAGCCATTGTATCAGGGGTCAAAAAATTCCATGAGTATGTCTTTGGGCGGAATTTTGAAATCGTGACTGACCACAGACCGTTACTGGGATTACTGGCTGGCGACCGGCCAACGCCTGTGGCACTTTCGCCACGCTTGACTCGATGGACTATATTTTAGCCGCTTACTCATACAAGCTGCAGCATCGACCGGGAAAGAAGTGGGGCATGCAGACGCATTGAGCCGATGCCCACTGCCAGGGCGATCAAGACCCCACTCCGGGACACCCATCCTCCTTATTGACTCGTTGGACTCTGGCCCAGTCACATCAAAGGAAGTGGCTCGGCATCATACCGGGACATTGTGTTAAGGACTGTACTCGGTTGGGTACAGAGAGGGTGGCCCGCTGCGCCGGCTAACGGTTCAAAGAATTTGTTAAGAAACGTGATGAGCTCTCGGCTCAAGGGGTGCCTGTTATGGGGTGATCGTGTAATAATTCCTGTTAAGTTAAGGGAAAGGTATTGGACCTCCTCCACGAGGGTCACCCAGGCATCGTAAGGATGAAGGGTTAGCTAGAAGCTATGTATGGTGGCCACTCATGGACGCAGAGATTGCTGAGAGGGTAGGGAAATGCCAAGCTTGCCAAGAGTCCAGACCGCTACCCCAACAGCCCCAGTCAGAGAATGGGAAAAGCCCCAAGGGCCTTGGTCAAGAATCCACATTGACTTTGCTGGCCCTTTCACGGCCAAACGTTCCTAGTGGTGGTGGACGCATTTTCCAAATGGTTAGAGATCATACTTATGAAGTCCACCACAGCCAAGCAGTAATCGCAACCCCGCGCCACCTATTCGCAACTCACGGGTTGCCGGACACTCTGGTGTCCGACAATGGGCCCCAATTCACGGCAGCCCAGTTTGAAGAGTACCTGGCAGAGGAAGGCATCCGACATGCCCTCTCTGCACCTTTCCACCCTGCGTCGAATGGCCTTGCAGAGCGTTCCGTCCGGAGCGCTAAGGAGGCATTGTCCAGGCTCAAGCCAGGTGACTGGCAAACAAAAATAGACTTTTTCCTAGCCGTCCAGCATAGAACCCCAAGCACAGCCACTGGGAAAAGCCCAGCCGAATTGCTAATGGGACGAAAACTCCGGTGCCCACTTGACCGTTTGAACCCCCATTACACACCCGAGGGTTACAAGGGGGAGCTAGAAAAAACAAGGGAAATGAGCATAGGCGACCGGGTGTGGGCCCGAAACTATGGGGACGGCCCTAGTTGGCTCGCAGGACAAGTAACAAAAGTAACAGGGCCAAAATCGTATGTGGTAGAGCTACCAGACAACCGAGTGTGGCGGCGCCACATAGATCAGTTAAGGAAACGAATAACTGACCAAACCGAACCAACAGAGACAGGTAATGACCAATACCACTTTGAATCCACAGCTGACAATGACCCGGGGGAGGCGCAAGACTTAGCTGAGGTCCCAGAGTTCCAGCGACGCCATCAGGTCCCCGAGGGAAACAGCAAGGAAAATTCCAAAATTAATCCAAGGCCGGATGGCCAAGAAAAAGAGTCGGCCAATAATCCAGAGCCCGATGGCCCAGAGAAAGAGCTGGGAGGAGAAAACAGCCCCTCCGACCAGCGCAAACACCACCCAGAACTGAACCGCAGGTCAGAAAGAACTAGGAGACGCCCAGGTTATTTGCGTGACTACGCCGAAAAAATAACATGTAAATAAATATGTAAATAAGACCAAGTGTTTTCTGGGAGGAGGAGTGTTATGTATTAACAGTTGTGCCTTTAAATATTTGAGCGGAAATCAGCACGTTGCTGATTGGGCAGAAACCTCAACAGAACTGTATAAAAGGAGAGGTTTTTCCCCCAGCCTGTTGCTGGGTTCACCCTATATTAAAGAGCTGTTGTCACTACCCTGGTCTCCAGCCTCGTTACTTCCCGAACTTAACACTTCCATTTTACACATATTACCATAGAGCAGATGAAATTTCCATTTCCATTAGATTGTTTGAAGATCATACTGACTTGTTTTGTGCCGTTTGCCGAGGTACAAAACCCATCTTTAAAGAGCCTGGTACCACTCAGTAAGTTGTTTTTTTAGTGTTGACTAAATATCATAATCAGCAAAACAACATGGTCAAAAAACACCTCACAGTCACTTCATAACATTTTAATGTCAGCCAAATTCCACCCACATACAAACCAGTTTGTAATATGGACTTTGGTGTGAGGTTGAAGATAGAATTAGACTGTTGGATTGAACAACTTTATCCAAATTGGTATCTTGTGAAGTAAATCATCCAAGTTTCTCATACCAGAATTCCAAATGGACTTTATTTTAACATTTATCTCCCAAAACTGCTCAAATATCTGACCATGCTAATTCTTTTGCTGGTCTTTTCCACAAGCCACATATCAAGGGACATTCATGCATCAATTATTCAAGTATCTTTCTGCATGAACCTCTGCTAAGATAACATCTGATAAAATTTGGAGCATAATCAATTGTAAAATGCTAACCAACATTTTATATCCTTTAAATAAGAGATCTGAAATTTTGCCGTCATTTTTTCCTGTCACAAAAATGGTATTTTTCTTTTCTATCTATTAAGTATTCAGGGTATTTCAGATGCAACAGTAAATTTTCCTTTTTATTTATTTTTTCCTGTTGTGAATTATAAATAGTAAGTGATAAAAAAATAACAATATAGATATTTTTTCTTACTGAACCTTCCTTATTTCAGATCCAACTTGCATGGAGTTTTTATTTCTTAGTAATTCTTTCGGAATTGGTAAAAAAATCTGAGGTAGTTTAGTTAATTATTTAAATCATAATAAAATATTCATCCCGTCATGCTATTATTTATTTATAAAAAAATCTATTCCACATGTTCATTTGTTTTTTGACAGTTACGTTTTTTCAAATAAAAAAATCTGTCAAACCTCACCCATACTGTTACTTAAACATGATTGAGAAAGATAACAGGCAGAGATTCAGGAGCACAGTACTTTGATAAGCTAATTTTATTATAGATACTAGAAAAATTGTAATAGGAACAAAATACTAGCTCCTGCTAACTATAAGCATCTAGTCACATATAACATTTATCAGTCCCAAGATACAAATGTTACATGTCTTCTTTTTTCCCTCACTGGTATACTAATGGATAGATGTTTACATAAACCGATCTTTCACATATCAGTAGTTACGAGTTTTTCAACACACTGATATCTGTTTTAGAGTTTGCAATAACACGTTCCAATTTTCCAGTTGAAGAGAAAATGAAGAAGTTTTATTAAATTATATTTCTGATATATCCTTCTTTTCAAAATCTGATCTACACTAATTGAACACATCATTAAAACTAATTAGTATATGGGTTGCTGAAAATGTATATAAAAGACATTTGTTATACAGAAATTTTAAAAAATGAAAAATACCAGAAAAAAGAATGCATATAAAGAATACCTTGGTTTTAAAATTCATCATTAAACCATGATCACACAGTAATATTGATCAGTCTATAAACTGATATTGGTAGCGACTTCATAAACAGTGAACACATACCAATCCAAGATAGTAAGTCTGAGGTAGCATTGTCTTTCCATCAAACACAATTTTTTATTGTACTTCTTGCTTGATAAATCCATATTTCTTCATATAAGGTTGACATCCAAATTGGTATACCTAATACAAAATTCAGTATTATGACTTTGAAAGCAAAATCTTTTAGACAAATTTTGGCAGGAAATACGAATAAGAAAATTTAGTTTTACATTACATTAAAACAAAATTGATATTCTTTAACATGCTTATCTGAAAAGAAACTTAAAAACTTTTCTTAATATTAGTATTAGCTCCAAACTGCTGTCTAAAAATTTCACAGGCTTTTAGAGAGATAAATGTCTTCTTGGTTATTCATCAAAAGAAATAATAATAACACATCTGTATTGGGCTATATATCTTATGTAATCTAGCTGATTTTCTAAAATCTTATCAAGTATCCCCGGGGTCTTTTATCCCAGTGTTCAAGAGAATAATAACTAACTTGAGGAAATCCAGGAATGGACTTAAAGGAAAAATGTGACTTTATTGAGGAGGATTATGAAAGCATGTGGTTTAATAGTTAATATTTGTACACCCTTAATAAGAAGATAAGGAAGCCTTTAAAACTAAGTGTGTGATATTTTTTTTAAAAAAGCCCTACAGTATCACAGGTTTTTTATTGTTAGAGCTATTAATTGATTCAGCTATTTGTTTCCTTGTTTGGCTAAGTGAAGACATATGCAAAAGATTAAAAGAATTCAACAAATCAACAAACAAATTTTAATGGATGCCTGCAAAACAGCCCTGTCTCAGTCACTGCCCTTTTATACATGTATATATTAATGCACTTTCTTTACTTTCGTTGATGGAGAACGTGCCGCTTCTGGTCCAGGCCACCCACCTTCGGGTCCCTGAAGGGCAGGGTGTGCTCTGCCACCATTGGCACCGTGGCCGCACAGGAAAACTCCACGGTGCAGCGCAGTTCTGGGATGGAGGGGGAGCCCAGGCAAGCTCTGCTGCTGCTGCTGCTGCTGCTGCTGCTGCTGCTGCTGCTGCCGGGAGCATCCACGTGGGAGAACTCCCTGGCGCAGCGCAGTTCTGGGATTGGGGGGGGAGCCCAGGCAAGCTCTGCCACTGCTGCTGCTGCCAGGAACATCCACATGGGAGAACTCCCTGGCGCAGCACAGTTCTGGGATTGGGGGGGAGCCCAGGCAAGCTCTGCTGCTGCCGCCGCTGCCACTGTTGCTGCTGCCAGGAGCGTCCCGGCAGGAAAACTCCCCGGGAAAGGCTCTATTTAGACCAGGTTTTGTGTGTGTGTGTGTGTGTGTGTTTGCGTGTGTGAGAGAGAGTGAGAGACAGACAGAAAGAGAAGGAAAGAGGAAAGAGGAAGGGAGAGAGAGAAAGAGAAAGAGAAAGAAAGAGGAAGGGAGAGAGACAGAGAGACAAGAGAGAGAGAGAGAAAGAAAGAAAGAAAGACAGAAAGAAAGAGGAAGAAGGAAGGAAGGAAGGAAGGAAGGAAGGAAGGAAGGTTATGACCATAATTGTGCCCCAAATTTTGGTTGCTAAGCAAGTTACACCACATTTTACAAGTTGGCCACACCCACCCTGTCACATGACCACCAAGCCATGCCCACCAGGCCACACCCACAGGACCGGTAGCAAAAGAAATTAGATTTCACCCCTGATTTATTTATATGTAACTTAACTTCAATGTTTTTGTTCAAGTCTGAGGAAGATTTGGAGTATACCCTCCAAGCAAAGGTGAAATAAGGCCTTGGCATAAACAAAACTCCATATATGTGGTATAAAATTCTGAAATGGGAAAGAATATACAAAGTCTCTTAAACTGCATAATAGTTATTGACAGATTGATGTTACAGCATTAAAGAGATGGGCTTAGAATGGAACTTGATGAGTTCCTTCACAGAGCTTGATGAATTCTTTTAGGCCTATAAGGAATGATAACAGACCGATATTTGATCTTTTTAAAAAACCATCGACCATACAATCCCAAATGACATATTATGGACAGAGAATTCAGCTTGTAATGACTGTCATGTAAGTAATGAGAAATTCAAATACAATGTTTTGATATCTTGCGTTCAGTGGGTGAGTGACCAAGTTATTGATTGACAAACCTCTTTTGCAGTTTTCAACGATAAAGATTTTGACATTCCTCTCTCAAGCAAAAAAACATAAATAAGTTAAATTAAAAAGTGTGGTTTATGAATGTTACATGACAGAACAAGTGTTTATGTTGAATAGCATTGACAGCCTTATTAAGTATGAGTATCATTAGTCAGGGAATAATCAATACTTGTCTTTAATTCCAGGATCCCTATAGCGAAGACTATTTTTAGTTAATTTGAAGACAAATATCCTGGCTAAACTTGACAGTATATTTGCCCTCTTGACAGATTAACAGCAGTAGAAACACCCTCCCCCTCAACATTTTTCATTAAAGAAAATTTTCCTCTCTTACTGCCTATTCATCCTTTATTAATTATTTCAATGTATATTCCATCTTTCTAACCATGAGACATTCAGAGTTATCTCAACAAAACGCAAGTAGGATATGGAATAATTAAAATTTATATATCACTGCTTGAAAGACTGAGACTGCCTCAGGTTTGTTATCCGTTGCATGAAGGCTTACCCTCTTCATGGTTAATCCTCAATTTATGACTACAATTGTGACCAGAATTTCAGTCATTGAATAAAGCAGTCGTTAGGCAAGATAGCCACATGACTGCTTCACTCAGTAATCACAATCCCAGATATTCCGGTCGCAGGGTTGCTTAATGACCCTGCAGATCATTAAGCAGACAGAGCAAAAAGCTGCCTGCAGAAAGAGAAGGGAACTCCAGTGGCAAGCTGGAAAATGGAAGCTTGGTTTTTTGGGATTGGAGCTTTATTTTTCCAGCCTCTGCAGGAGTTGCTTTCTCTTCCATGCGAGGAAGACAAATCCACTGCTGGACTGGAGTAAAGAAGCATGGATCTTTGTACTCCAAGCTCTCTAAATAAAATTTTATTTTATTTTTTATTTTTATTTTTAAAAATAAAATTTAAAATTTTATTTTTTAAAAATAAAAAAGCTTTCTATCTTTCTATCTCCAGTTTGTCACAGGAGCCCCCCTCCCCCCATGCCCAGGGGGAGGGAAAATCCTTCAGCAGGCAGCAACAGCTTGCAACCTTTCCTGCAGGCTTCGCCATTGATTTTTTGAAGAAGCCAGCAGAGAAGATTGCAAATGGTGATCGCATGATCATGGGGCACTTGGCAACCAGTCATGAGAACAGGTTGCCAAGCACCTGAAATGTGATCATGTGACCATGGGGGCAGGGCGACAATTGCATCTTCAAGAACAAATTATAAGTAGCTTTTAAAAAGTCCATCCTAACTTTGACTGGCAATTAAACAACTAGTCAGAAGTTGAGGATTACCCTATAGGGAGCCCGATCCTGGAATGTCTTTCTCTGAACAATTCCTTTATTCTTTGTTGGACAGCTTTATTCTTTATTTGGATGGATATTGCTAAATTGGGTGCTGGGTGTTTCTTGTTTGTTTGCACTATTTAAATTTTGTGTTTTTACTATTTTTAGCTACCTAGCCTCTTTGCCAGTGTGAACAGCCTGCCGCTGCAGTCTCTTTGCCAGCACGAATAGCCTGCACCCGCAGCCTCTATTATAGTGCGAATGGCCTGCAGACACAGCCTCTTTGCCGACTGCAGGCCATTCACGCTGTCAAAGAGGCTGCAGCGGCAGGCTGTTCACACCGGCAAAAATGGCTGCAAGCCATTTGCACCAGTAAAGAGGCTGCGGTGGTAGGCCATTTGCTATGGCAAAGAGGCAGCGGCTGCAGGCCTTTTGTGCCAGCAAACAGGCTGCAGGTGCAGGCCATTCGCGCCAGCAGAGAGGCAGCGGTGGCAGGCCATCTGCACCAGCAAAGAGGCAAAGGAAGGCTCACCAGACAGGCAAGTATCTGAGCCACGTAGGAGGCAGCGGAGAATGGTGAAGGAAGGCTTGGCAGGGATTTGGGCCATGTGAGAGACCAGGGCGAAGGCAGGCCAATGGGTTGGGCCATGGGGGCCATGTGGTCGAGGCAAGCGAGCTAGCAAGTGAAGGAGCCAGAGAGCAGTAGCTGCTATGCCGTGGCCAAGGTGGGTGAGGTGAGAGAAGGAGTGACTGGGAGGGGAGAGGAGGGGCGTGGAGGGGTGGGCGGGGCTAGCCAGTGATGTGATTAGCCGGTTCTCCAAACTGCACAAAAATTTAACCCAAACCTGTCCGTACCAGCTGAATCCCTTTCTGATTATAATCAAGTTTTTTTCTTGAATCCAAGAGTCAGGTAAGCTACCACAGAATTCCTAACTAGAAGATGGAACACCGATTAGCACTACCCCAACATTTCTTCATAAATTCTGGTTTATAAACTGCAATGCCAGATTCACACAAGATGATCAAGCATGATGAAAAATGGACATTTTTGGATGAGTTTTTGCTCAAAGTTCTACAAAATGCAGTTGTCATTAATTATTGTATAGTACATACTGAAGAAGAGGACTGTATTGTTTAGAACTTACAGAGAAAAATAATTGGCTTGTATTTTACTAAATACATATACAAAACAGCCATAGCAGGCCAAGTCCCATGGATGTGAAACTAACAGATTTTTGAAATGGCAACATTGGACCATAGCCATACTTGTTAAATCTGATGAGCCTGGTTAAGTGGATTTTATACTGCCTTGTATAAACATAGGTCTTAACTTATTCAGATAAATGAAGGTCACATTAGAACTATGAATCCATCCTAAAGCTCTCAGCTGTCATGTGCAAAATCTTTCACTCAAGTAGAAGAAACAATAAACATTTACCTTAACTGTAATAGCTTCGTTGTGTGTCCTTTTCTTAGAAGAGCACAAGATTTGCATTACAAGTGAAAATGCTTATTTTCCAACCATTGAAACGGATCCAAAAGATATAAGAAGGAACTGAACTCATTCTTTCTAAACGCAAATTGTTTCAAGGTTCTTTGTATATATAATTTGACTTTATAGGCAGCCTCCCAACCTATCTTTCACAAGTTCATCTATTTTCCCACAGAGAGGAAATGATTGAGAGATCGCTAAGAAAAGGACACAATTAGCAAGGCTAGCTCAACTAACAAGGACACATGTGGTATGCTTTAGTAGTTTAAGGCTATTAGTCAATGATTTCCTTAATGAAAACTTGTTTTTGGAAAGAACAGTTGTATCAATATGAAAGTCCAAGATCTTGATAGTAAATATCATTAAACATGTAAGAATTTGAGGGGGCATGATTCATTAATTAATGGCACCCTGATGAAAACTGATGGGTTCTGCTTTTCCATTCTTGTGACACTTTAACATCTCAGCCATGTTTTATATCATCTCAACAAGGAGAAATGGATAGATCCACTAAATAGGAAGCTTATGTGCATCTTTTTGGAAAACTAACAATAACTGTGAAGCCATGTGCTAATTTCATCACCAGATGTAAAAAGAAAATTGAAGTGAAATGTAATTTTTAAACAAATAGAAGTTGTTCATCCTGGCTGATCAAAGCTCATGTGGTCATGTATGGATGCCTATGGCAATACTTAATGAATATTATTTTACACTTTCTTGACTTACTGTTTTAGTTTGCAAAAGCCCCTGTTATTTGTTCTGAGTGTGCACATACAACCAGGTTTAGAATCCAAAATACCTAGAGTTCCCCCTTTGCTTATTATTTATACACTTCCTTCATAAAACTGAACACAACTTCTTTTAAGACCCTAAGATGTATCCCATCACAGTAGAGGACAAAGCAAAACTAATGTTGCACTGCCAATTTGACTATGTGCAGTGTCCTTTTGCTATGCCTTTCATCCTTTTTTTCAAATGGAATATTCTACTTTCTTCATTTTAATACAATTTTTTGCAATTTACTGATAGCCTCCAAGTGCCCTGTAAGAGGGGTGCCTGTATAATTTTTTTTTGTAAATAAACCTGTCCATTATGTAGATCTAGTTTCATTCCAAAAAGACATCTCACAAATTTTGCTGTTTATATTTCAAGAAGATTTTTTTTAAAGAAAAAAATCAAGAAGTATCTAAATCAATGTTTTGCAACTTTAGGGTGTGGACTTCAGCCCCCAGAATTCCCTTGACAGCATGCCAGCTGAGAAATTCTGAGGGTTGAAGTCCACATTTCTTAAAGTGCCCAGGTTGAGAAACACTTATTTAAATAATTAACAATATTTTAAACTTACCTTTCCTTTAACTCCTTTTAACAAGGCACATCTGTTCACTTTTTCTTTTTTCACAGCAAATGGGGTCATTTGTTTGGCTATACCCCTCTATTAGTTTGTTGCTTTTAATTTCAATGCGTACTTGTTAGGGGTGAGTCTGAATCTTCAGATTCAGAAACTGAAGACCTTAATCACACTGAGCTCAAACTGCTTCACAAAAATCAGCAGAAGACAGCATACCTGAGGTACAAACTGAGTCAGCTAATCTAGGGCCTGATCTAGGCAACAACATAAGACCAGCAACATATTGCAAATTAAGAAGAGAAGAGCAAAGGAAGTTAAGCCTTCAACTGAAAAAAAAAGGTGCCTCGGCAAATTAGTCAAACTCCTAGGAAGAAATCTATAAAGAAGAAACTTATCAAGAAATCTGCAGTTTGACCTCTGTTTGTAAGTGATCCATGTTCTTCTTCAAACTGATCTGTGTACAATTCTGGAATTATTAGATGACTCAACTTAGTTTTGGATTACAACCCAACCACATTTAGATCATTTCTGAACTGGTGTGTTGAGTCTCTGAACTACCCGAAGAGTAATATTTTGTGTTTTCTCTATAGAAAGATTGCAGATGTCAACATGTTTATGCTACTTCAGCTAAACATTTTCAAGTGCAAAAAATCCCTTGAGTTTGAATCAGTAGCTTTCTTTGAGTGTCTAATTGGTAGCACAGAACAATGCCTGCTATATAAATTCACGTGTTTATTGTCCCATTATTTTTTCAGAATCACTATTTCAGAACTTGTTTTGATCTCAGAAGTACAAGATGATTCCATTATTGGTATTAATAGATCCAAGGCCCCCAAAAGTTGCCGATAGCCACCCTGAGACAATCGCCCAAGAGAATGCACTTCAAGGAGGTCACAGCATTGGATCAATGGAAGAAAACTTGACTGCTGCATACCCATCAGGATCACTTCCATAACCATAGGAACCAACGTAGCAGATGGCAATAAAACATATGTTTTTGACAGCTCCTCATTAGGTGCTCTGAACTAGGGCTATAATGACCAGCAAGAAGAAATGGAATGCCTATAAAACTTGTTCATTTGGAGCCTAGACCCTACTGAAGCAATATTTTCTTGCTCTGATCCATTCTAAATAGTGCTCCCTGGTACCATAGTCTCGATTTATAAGATTATGTCTGGTAACGGTTTGGCAAAACTGACTGGTATAGGATATAAATGCTACCCAGAAACTTAAAAAAAAAATCCTCAGCATTTAATTAAACAAAAGCCATCACCTAGCAAATTGCAAGGAACCAAAACTAAAAGTACTCTAAACTGGAATAAATGAAAAGGAAACAATAATATTTTGGAATGATTGTTCCCCATGAGGTCTTCCAGGAAACAGCCTACAAGGAAAATAAAAAGACATGCTGTATGTTCCTGTAAAACTTCTTTCTAAATGAATGGTTTGTGTGTGTGATTGCATGTAGTCGGCCTAAGAATAGAAGGCAGCATTGTGCAAGTTGTTACCATTTCCCTTTTCAATATCATCATTCCACTAGAGCAAGTCAGATGGGTGGAAGTTGTTCCTCAGATTATTTCACCCACTATTACAGAATGTACATCTTCAGTAGACTAACTGCTCCTTGTTCTTTCATTTCTGACTGCAGCAGTTCTTATATCTGTAATTTTCCCCCTGCTAGTATACTGTAATAACCCAGTGTTAAAAAAATCCATTTCAAGCTTCATTTCCTGCTGCTTTGCTAAATCTTTGTTAACACGCTTGTTCAAAGCTATTTTCTTTCTAAATATTCTGTAAATGTGGCATCCCCAGTTTTTTTTTTCATGGAACACCCTGCTTCTTGCACTATTATGAGGGATGTGTGTGACACATATACATTGTAACTGCAAAGAATATTATATTTATTGCTTTTGTAGGCTTTACAAAGCCTACTGCATTCTAACATTTACTCCAACCCATCCCAACAGCAGAGAATGAGACGTGTTGCACTGCATTCAGGATATATAGAAATGGCATTGCTTGGGTTGATATATATTAGAGCCTATCAATTTACCGATTGCTCACAAAACACACTGGACATGTCTTCCAGCATAGCTGGCTGAGGAATTCTGGGAGTTGAAGTCCACAAGTCTTAAAGTGGCCAGGTTTGGAGACCCCTGGTCATGGAGACAGAGCACTATTCCATTCTCCACACCTGTTCATGCAGCATTATGTAAACTATTGGAAGTCATATGATTATTCTTTGCAAGAAAATAAAGGAAAATAGAAACCTTTCCATTTGCTGTTAATAAGCAATATGGCAGCTTTTTTAACAAAAAAGAATAGATTTTTTTTTATTGGCCAAGTGTGATTAGAAAGGATGAAAAGGGAAAAATTTGATTGAATAATTGATCGATTGATATTTAATTCAGCTTATATGGTCATCCCTTGACACATGCCTCTGGGAGGTGAACAATTAAAACAAAAACATCCACAAAAAGCCAAAAAGATACCATACTTGCTGTAGCATTCATCCATAAGCTCCTGAAAAACAGGCTTACTTAACTTCCTGGCCCCAATGTGTGTTTGTGTATGTCAGGGTGCTCCAAAAGATAAAGCAATGTCACCTCAGCTTTTTGAGGTTTGTTAAGTCAAGCTTAACAAACAGATGAAATTAAACAGGAGTAAACACTACTGTCGAAAAAGCAAACTTGAAGCATATCTGTCATTTTATTGTCCATCCATCAATTTGGACAGATCCTTTGAGAACCCTCCGCTAATGAATTTAAGGTGGTTGGGGTTTTTTTTACTCTTTCTTCGTTTTGTCCATATGTATATGTGGGAAGTCAATTTCTACCAAAAATTCAGAGAAAGGAGATAGCAGGGCTTTGGTTTTTCTTGGTTTCCTTTTTGCGTTTTGTAGCTGCTCTTGCAGCTAATGGAAGTTCTATTTGTCCCTATTCCAAAGCCAATTGTTATGGTGTTTGAATGTCAAAGGAGAAGCGATAGAAAATCTGCTGATGGTGGCAATGGTAGCAACAGGGCGGTTTGAAGAAAATCATTTGGCCTGATGTTCACAAAAGGTTCTCAAATGTAAACTTATAACAATGCTTTAAAATATCCTTTCTTCGAGTTGCTTTGTATATTTAGGTGTTATATTTTTTTTTAATCTTTTAATGATGATTAGGGACTTTGGAAACTATCAATGACGTGGATTTGTTGGTTTTTTTGAACAAAGTAAAAGAATTAAAACAACACCCAAATTCCAAATAATGTAAAGAATTCAACCGCCCGCAAAATTGTGCGTTGTTTAAATCATATACAGCATTGTTCCAAAAGTTCTTTGGAAGACTGTTAGTTTTCCGAATTTGAAGTCTTTGGAATTATTTATCTACAGAGTCAGCAGCCTCACTTTCACCTCTGATCTAAAATATTTATGAATAAGAAAGTACATTTGGGACTGTTATTTTCAATTAATTCTCTCCAAACAGTTGGTATTTTCAGCAAAAAACCCTGTATACTGTGATTGCTAAAGACATTTTAACATTACTATATTGATTAATACATTGATTAAATGTGCTTTGCTACCAGCCCTTAAGAGAGATTTTTAAAATGTCATAAATCAACAACCACCGAATGACTAGGCATCTGGTTTTTGGACTGCAAAAAGTTAGGAAGTACACATACAATGTAATTGCTCAGGATATGTATCTAGGATAAGGAGGATAAACTGCACACATGTGGGAGGATTCCTTAATAAATGTTTTATAAGGACAGAAACTGCCCTGTGCCAGCTCTTAACAGGCGGTGTACACCTTCATTTGATACTCATTCTACCCTTCTAGTGGAGGCAGAAAAAAAAAACCTAGGCCATTTCTACAGAGGGACTGTGAGCATATGCAGTACAAATATTTTGACAGTGAATATAAACAGCTTTGCTGAAATTTAAACTACTAAATCAAGGGCATAAACTCCTGTACATTTGCAGATTACAATCTTCAGTGAAGATGGCCTAGCATCTGTTTTGCATTTATGATTTCATGGTGTACTGTCTGGGTAGTTTTATTTTTAAAGGGAATATTTTTTGTGATTTATTTGGTTGCCATGGACACTATATTGTCCTTGAAAACACAGACGGTGGCAATTCTTTAAGGGACTATGGACCACACTTTTGGCCCCAAATATGATGTATTTAATGAAGTTCATGCCACCTTATAGATAATATTAATCTTTCCTTTCACCTATGATCTTTGGATATTGAGGATTTACATATCTGAAAGCAAAAAAGAGCTGTCCACAAATAAAATAATATTTCTAAATAGCTGCAGCATTTCCATAGCACACAGAAAAATATGATTGTAAATGAAAAGGTAAAGAAGTTCTTAACAACTTTGGAGTACCCAAGCTTTGCAAAATACCGATAGCTGTTCAGCCTGCATAGTTGAGAAAGTATAAATTAAAGTATTCAATTGACTAAAGGAGCTTTTTATAATTTGCTGCCTTCCCAATTTTTTTTTATCTTTGTCCAGAAACCAAACTGCAGAATAAAGCTTTTTGTTTGCCTGGGCTCATGCTCTGATGCCTTCAATAAGCTATAATGAAGTTTTTGTTTTTTACATTGCTTCATATAGATAACCCTCATTTCCCATCAAACTGAATACCAAATATTATGAAAACCTGGAAAGAGACTGAGACGCTAAATGATTTGTTCAAATCCCTAAAGGAAAAAGGATCAGGATTCAAATATATACTGTACATCTTGAAATTAAAGATCGTTCTATTCCACATTTGCTAGAAATACAGTATTTCGTGTATTGACATTTCATGAAACGGTATCTTTTTCACTCTCCAGAAATAGCCCTGCTTAAGACACACAATTAGATCAAGTGAGCAGGGTGAATGAGAAGGAATTTCATGCTGGCTCTTCATGGGTATCAATTATAACCTGGACCATTCTCCGGTTGTCAGTTTGGAAGTGAATAGAGTCAACCAATATAAAATAGCCATCGTTTCATAATAAGCCGTCATTTAAAAACAGGTATTATGTTTATCGAATTAATAAAATGCCAGACATTAAATTGAAACTAGGGGTAGGAGGGATGGATCACATAAGAGGAAATTGGTCAGCTTTAGACCCCCTGTTTAATCCTGTTTCCTTGGATTTTATCCTGCCTACCACTCCATGCTCTGCTGCAACGCTTTCTTTTTCAACCTGCCTCCACCCCCAGTCCTAGTCAGATGTATTAGCAATGCAGAACAAATGCACGATCTTTAAGTCGGAGGTAGAGCTGTAAATGCACAAGTAATCTGATAGCTAACCCCCGCAGGAAAATGTTCCCCTCTAGTAGAGAGAGGGCAAAGCAAAACTTGCAGATCAATGTTTCGTGAAAGGAAGAGCAAAGAAGATTAGCTCTGGAAATTGGGCTTAACAACAGGAGGAAAAGCAGCTGACTCTACACTCACATTTTCTCTTTATGTCCCCTGGCTTCCTCTTAATATTTGCTCTTCCATGGAAGTTAAGTCTTTTCTTTTTAAGAAAAACAAAAACAAAAACTGAGGAATACTGTAACAGTAAGTGTACTTAAAGTCGACTATTTTCATTGCCATTCTATCTCATGATATCCCTTTGGAATACTTTCCTCTTAAAAATGTTGCAGGCAGAGAAGTGGCATACAGGCCATATTAAATAATGTGCATATACATACTCATCACACCTTTTGCAGGTAGCAGCATAATGCAGAGCCAGAAAACAGGAATGAGAAATATTAAGCAAAAGAAAAGGAAATTAGGCTAAAATAGGTTACACCAACAGTATTCGCTATACCAGAAGTTTCCAAACTCTCCAGCTCATTGACATTTATGGGAGTGAAATCCAGCAGGTTCTGACAGGTTCTGGAGAACCGGTAGCGGAAATTTTGAGTAGTTTGGAGAACTGGCAAATGCCACCTCTGGCTGGCCCCAGAGTGGGGTGGGAATGAGATTTTGCAGTATCCTTCCCCTGCCATGCCCACCAAGCCACACCATACTCATCGAGCCACGCCCACAGAACTGGTAGTAAAAAAAATTGAATTTCACCACTGATGACAGATTAAGCAAGTCATAAGCTAACTACATCTATGTTTTAACTTTTATTCAGCTCCGCCATCCATATCTTGCCTCATCATTTTTCAACTCTCTCAATTTATGATTTCCTTTACATCAATTTTTTGAAAGTATCATTTGTAGCATTCACTTCTATTGCACTGTTTGACATATGGCTAGCCCGTGCTGATCTGTAAAACACTCCTTTGAGCATTTGTTCACTTTCATCCAAAATCATTTGATTACTTTAATTTTTAATTTCATTTATGGCATGTGGCTTGGGCATTTGAAGAACCAGCTTTCTCCAATTGTTTCAACCCATTCTATAAAATCCAATTAAGTTATCATGGTCTAGATGCAGCTGATTAATCAAGAACTGCTTTCTCCTGGAACCCAGGAGGTGTATCTTACTCTTTGGAACAGGATCTCCAAAGAGTTACATAGCTCTGAGTATGCTGGCTTTTAGAATCCAATTTAAGACCCAAATTATTCTGTAAATTCCAAGCAAAAATTGAATATGAATCTCCTAATTTTTGGGTATATTGCAGGGGTGAAATGCTCCCGGTTCGCACCTGCTCCCCCAATTAGGTAGCGATGGCAGCTGCTGGTTCGGAGGACTGGTAGCAAAAATCCCTGGCCCCGCCCCCCCTGCCTCTGCTGAGCCGCACCATCAGCAGAGGGTTTTTTTTTAACTTTTAAAAGTTTTTCTTCAGCCGAAACATGCTGAGCAGAGATCAAAACCCTTTAAAAGTTTTTTTAAAAAAACCCTCTTCAGCCGAAGGAGGAAAAAAATAAGAAAAAAACCCCAGGATTTAAAAGCCTCCTCTGGCAATCCCAGAGGAGTTTCCTGATCCTCACAGGCTTTTAAACTCACTTTTTAACAGCCCCCACTTACAAGAGACCCCACCCATGCCCAGCCAATTCCCCCTCCTCATTTACCTATAATTACTGCTCCTTTCCAGCTGGAACTGCATGCTTTCTTCAGCTACTGAAGAAGAAAAAAAGCTTGCTTTGACTTCCTGCTTTGCTAGCTGAGGAACTCTGGGATTTGAAGTCCACAATAAAATAAAATAATAAAATAAAATATTTATGCAGCCTTCTGAGATTTGGTGTGTTTCTGTAGTGTTTCACTCTAACTACACAAACACACAAAATCTCAGAAAGCTGTATGTGGCATTTTGTGTGTGTCTGTGTGTGTGTTTGTGTGAGGTGTGTGTGTGTTAAGTGTGAAAGTTCGTTTTTGAGCTTTTTGTGGCTGTGTGGTGTGAAGTGCAGCTGCTTTTACACTGTATGTGAGTCAGTTGTGTTGTGTGTGTGTGAAGTGTGAAAGTTACCTTATTGATACCTCTTATTGTTTTTTATACTTTTATTATTTTTATTATTTATTGTTATTGGCCATGCCCACCCAGTCATCTGACCACCAAGCCATGCCCACCAATTAAGCCATGCCCACTGAACCGGTAGGGAAAATTTTTAAATTTCACCCCTGGTATATTGGTATGGGTTTTTAATGTAATATTTGATTTTTATTGCTCTCAAATGTTTAAGCCAGCCAGAGTCATTTAGCAAGTGGATAGAAATTAGAAATCTAGTAAATAAATACAATTAATTCCTAGTTTAGTCACCCACTTCCAAAACACACATTTTCTAGTGATAATATGTATATTGATGAATCTGACGAAAAACATGCTTCCATATTAATTATGTTTTAATTTCATTATCAATTTAATTGAAAAAGTAACTTGCTCCCTTTATTAACTGAAAGATTTATTTATTTATTTATTTATTTATTCACATTTTTATACCGCCCTCCTCCGAAGACTCATAGTACTCCGAAGACTCATACTCCGAAGTATTCATAATACTTGTCCTTCACTTGGTCTTCCTCTCTGATTCCTTCCACTATTGTCACTCAGGGTCAATTCAGTTTGCTGTACATGTTTTCTTGTAAGGGCACTTTAAGCAGTATATATGCATGGGATTAGTGGGTATCTGTGGGGCATGCAATGGCTCAGTGGTTAAAGATACTGAGCATGTCAACTGGAAAGCTAACGGCCCAGGTTCGAGACCTGAGTGCTGCACAATGGGGTGAGCTCCCATTACTTATTGCTGCTCCTGCCAACCTAACAGTTTGAAAGCATACATACAAATGCAAGTAGACAAATAGGTACCACTTCAGTGGGAAGGTATCAGCACTCTGTGCACCTCGGCATACAGTCAGGGGTGAAATCCAGCAGGTTCTGACAGGTTCTGCAGAACTGATAGCGGAAATTTTGAGTAGTGTAGTTAGGAATACCGGCAAATACCACCTCCAGCTGGCCCCAGAGTGGGGTGGGAATGGAGATTTTGCAGTACCCTTCCCCTGGAGTGGGGTGGGAATGGAGATTTTGCAGTATCCTTCCCCTGAAGTGGGGTGGAAATGGAAATTTTGCAATATCCTTTCCCTGCCATGCCCACAAAGCCATGCCACCAGGCCACACTACGTCTACCAAGCCATGCCCAAAGAACCGGTAGTAAAAAAAAATAAATTTCACCACTGCATACAGTCATACTGGCCATATTACCATGGAAGTGGCTGGCTCCCTTGGCTAGGAAATGAAGATGAGCGAAAATGTTTACCTTTAGTCGGTATCTAATCGGATTGATAGTGAATGCACCTCACTTATACATGGATACCACAGGCGTCTGAAGTATAAGCATAGAAGAAACAGACTGAGGTTACAACTAGTGAATACACAACAGTTAGCTAACCATGACTCAGAGAAATTGGAGAATGGATTACAAGCACTTTTGCCTTTTAGCAAATTGCTTGTAGGCAAACTGAATGGAAGTGGCACAAACCTGGACTGTTTTTAAGTAAGTTCTAGCAGGGCCCAACCATTTCTCAACAATCTCAAGTAGTTTCTGTAGAGGTGTAGTTTTTTACAACCAGAAGAACTGATTACATAAATTATATCCTCTTCCAAAAAGTGCAAAATTGTATACCTTTTCTTTGAGGACTATTTTGGCTACTTTCAGAACACAGGCCTAAAGAAACTCAACTAAATTTTCAAATCATTGCTTAGGATAGTAAACCATTTTAGTCCAGTTGCCAAGTAGTTCACACTCATAACTGGGCTGAGGATAGGTTAATAAAGTCTGAATTGTATCATCAAGATTCTTGCCCTACCCACTATCCAATTGAAGGCTATGCTCTTATCTGACCATTACTTTGGCAACATTTTTTTGCCTAGTCTCCCAAGATCTTTCCCACATACCAGTATACTATCCAGTCTGTGGTCTGACAAAAAGAAATATGATTATCTGTCCTCTGAGAGAGGGGAAGAGACTGCTTGCTGTCTTCTCAGATGGCCATTTCAGGTGGCGTCAACTTCACTAGCTGCGTTGATATGGATGAGCAACAAGTCCTCCGGGCAGCGCTGGAGAAAACAAGAGGAAGCTATGAGGTGGAGAAAAGGGAGGAAACATCAGCAATGGCCCCTACACAAAAGAAGGTTAAAACAGGAAGTCCTTGACATACGACTAGAATAGAATAGAATAGAATAGAATTTTTTATTTTGGCCAAGTGTGATTGGATACACAAGGAATTTGTCTTGCTGCATATGCTCTCAGAGTACATAAAAGGAAAGATACGTTCATCAAGAATCATAAGGTACAACACTTAATGATAGTCATAGGATACAAATAAGCAATCAGGAAACAATATCAATATAAATCGTAAGGATACAAGCAATAAAGTTACAGTCATACCATCATAAGTGGACGGAGATGGGTGATGGGAACGATGAGAAGATTAATAGCAGTGCAGACTTAGTAAATAGTTTGACAGTGTTGAGGGAATTATTTGTTTAGCAGAGACTACAATTGAGCTCAAACTTTCTGTTGCTAAGTGAGACAGTTGTTAAGTGAATTTTGCCCCATTTTATGACCTTTCTTGCCACAGTTGTTAAGTGAACTGCTGCACTTGTTCAGTCAGTTACATGGGTGTTAAGTGAATCTGGCTTCCCCATTGACTTTGCTTGTCAGAAGGTTGCAAAAGGTGATCACGTGACCCCAGGATGCAGCAACCATCATAAACATGAGTCAGTTGCCAAGCATCTGAATTTTGATCACATGACCATGGGGATGTTGCACTGGACGTCAGTATGAAAAAATGGTCATCAATCACCTTTTTCACTGCCGTTATAACTTCGAACAGTAACTCAACTTCATTGTAACTTGAGGACTATCTGTATGATAAATTGTGTGGCCACCACTGTGAAAACACAAATCCCATAAATACGGAGACCCAACTGTAACATTCCTACATGGCAACTTGCAGATGACTAGGGTCACCTCAGCCTAGAAGTTTAATAAATAAATTTAAAAAAAAAAAGGATGAAGTGAACCTTTGCAGTATTATGGGTAGGGGGATCATGCTTCCTTCAGCCTGGGCAGAAACCAAAGGTGTACCCATCAGCCAATGTAAACTGTGACTGGCGCACTAGCTTCTGGGTTAAGCTTAATGAACTGTACGGTTTTCAAAACTGCAGAGAGCGTAGCAGGCCGGACGGCAAGAAGAAATGGCCAACCAGGGCAGCAACTGGCAGCTACAGGGAAGAGGCATACTAGGCACCACAGCCACTGCTCCTAGAGCAGCCTGATCCTGAAGAGACCATCTGTTCTGAAGGGCTTAAGAGGCTCAGGTTGGAAAACAGCAGCTTTGAATCGGAGTTGGAAAACACCGTCCTCGGGTGTATTTGCAAGCAGCTGAGAGTGGGAGGAGGGCAGGCTCATCTGTTCCTGCACATAGGAAGTGGTGAGTGAACTATTCTGGCAAAGGGCCAGGTTAAAAAAAGTGGGGCTCTGCCCTCCTGGTGCTGGAACTGTGGTGGCCCAGTGAGTTGCACTAATGTTGCAATATTCAGGTTGTGTAATTCATTTTTCAGTTCTTCAGTTTTTGCTTTTGTAAACATCAACAGCTTGAGTCGGGTGGCTCTAACAGTCAGGTTATCCGGTGGCCCAGGATGCTGGCATTTTACAGTTGGAGGCCATTTCCTTGCCAGGAATTTCTAGCATCCGAGAGTATCATTCAACCGTCACAGTGGCACTATATCAGTAATGAAGACAGACTTTATATCTCCATGACGATGGTTGATTGAAGCTGTAAATCACTTGCAAGGAAGTGACCTGAGTTTCAGCCAGTCTAGCTTCTCTGTTAACACTTTAAGA
Source organism: Ahaetulla prasina (assembly GCF_028640845.1). Taxonomy (NCBI): domain Eukaryota; kingdom Metazoa; phylum Chordata; class Lepidosauria; order Squamata; family Colubridae; genus Ahaetulla; species Ahaetulla prasina. The sequence goes on along the minus strand of NC_080541.1, from coordinate 70,634,390 downwards.
GCCGTCCACCTGTTGCAAACCGTGTGAAGCTTGTGGCCACTATAGCATTTTCTGCTTATCGTTGATCACTGGCAGGCCTGACAACACGAATAGCCACATATTATATATTACAGAGGTTGCGGAAAGATTGAGAAGATGCTGAGTCATCAAAGTGCTCAGAGTCATCACTAAGCCAATCATGTGCCTGCATGAAAGTTAGATGAGCACAATAAGATCATTTCAAGACGGGGGTGGGGGTGGGGGGGGAGTGTTGTTAACAAGTCCAGGCACATCTGTTTATTTCACAATAATACCTGGTGTCCTGGCATAATAAAGCAACTGTAATTCTTTGCTATTTTTAAAAATCTTTTGGTAGAATCATTTGTTTATCTCGTAGGTTGCTTTTCACATTTATTTTCCTTATAGCTCCCAAACGGAGCAAGTGCTATTATACAAGCTTTCTTTCTCCTTTTTTGAGCATTTGAACCCTAGCAATCCACTCCTTTAACCCAAGCTTTTCTTTTTCTGGTCCACTAAACTTAACAAGGAATCAGCTTCAGTTTGGGAAAGTTGTTGTTCCTAAACCAGCCGTCCCAAGTTCCTAAACCAGCCGTCCCCAGTTGATGCTTAGGAAATCCCAAGAGGAAACGTTCTTGGCTTTCCTCCAAACTATTCCCCATGTTCAAGAGGTAAAAGCTACCCAAGAATTTTCCTTGAATGTTACCAATTAATAGGAGTCCTTTTTTCCCCCCTTCACTTAAGGCATTGTAGGAGCAAATGGCAAGCTTTTTTTTTGAAGTGGATGATAAATTTCACAGCATTCTGTAGGCAGCATTTACAACAAATTTCCAACACTATCCCTATCACAACCTTCATGTCTTCATTTTTGCCTCCTGCCCTTCCAATGACCTCAGACCAGCATTTCATTTACATTTACTGCAACTTGGAAGACAAGGAGAGAATGAAATATAACTACTTATCCACACTGTAGGATTGTGACCCAAAGTATACCCTTTTCTATAAGGATTTGAGATTCAGCTTCTTCAATGTCTAGTTAAGACACCACCTGAACCCCTCACAGAGTGGTTACCAATTACAGATTGACCCATGCCACGCTTCTGGGTAAGAGAGCTTCAGATGTCGTTGTTATTTATGCTTCGGTGAAAATCTGAACTGGGGTTTCTGAGGCCTTTGTTTTATTGATTGCTTATTGGCTGATTAAATCTTTATGTTTCACCTAGATGCAGATAAGAATCTGGAAAGTAGAAAAGAAAAATGAGTGGGAAGGATAAAAATTAGGCACCTTACCCACCTTCTTGGATTAATTTTGTAGAAGCACCTGATTCTGCTACTTTTGAGGGTCCTTGGTGCTCCCTAAGCTTGGTTGTTTTCTTGTTTCATTACCCAAACTAGGTAACATCATTAGTGCTAGTCAACTAATTACCTAGTTTGGGTAATGAAATACTGTATCTGCAAGAAAATAACCAAGTCAGAGAGCACCAAGGGCCCCTCATTTCAACCCTGAGCTACAAATATTCTCCTTTATCTGCTACGTGGAAAGAAGTCAAGCAGGATCCTGAGAACCAAAAAGTACAAGCTGTATTTTGATGTATACTGTATGGAAATTTTTAAATAATTTCTGAATAAACTCTAAAGGTGATGATGTTAGTTGAGTTAGGGTAGCCATTTGGAATTTTAAGGTCATGGAATTATGTTATAGTGGTTTGCAACAGGTGGGAGTGGAGGGCTTGTCTCGTCACAAAATGACTGCTCTCCACCATCCTATCTGGATGATTAAGACCCTCTTACCCTCCCAGTTTGTCTCCTTTTCTGGGCAAGTAAATTCCTGGAAGAAGCAATGGCAAAACACATCCATTTTTGGCTATGAAATCTTCCTGGGCATAACTATGAAATTACAGGAAGTCCAGCTTGACTCAAAGCAGGTTTTGCTATCTTATCTAGTACTGTAGTTGGGAATATATCAGCTTTTGATGTATTATTTAAAATGGTCTTTTAGAAAATTGACTCAAGGAGGGAAGAGATTTGAGGACCCTTTGTTTGCAAAGCCATCTTACTGCTCACCCATATTGGAGAACAGCCAAGCCAGGCCAAAAGGGAAAATAAAAAGATCTTGTCCATTTTGATACAGTAGCTTACCTAGACCAGCTGAGGCACTGAAATAGGGGAAAGTCATTAGAGGGATGTGGTGTGAAATGGGAGGGAGAGGAGGGAGCTGCCTCTTTGACGTGAATGAAAGTAGCAGCCAATTCTCCTGGAGGTCAGTGGGTCAGCAGTTCAGAGCATCTCAAGATTGTTTTAAGCAATATATTCTAGCACAGAAGCCACTTAACCAGAAGGACAGACACGTAAGGGAAACTGTGGGTGCGGCTGGCTTGCATGCATGGCAATCAGGGGCATAGATCATGAAGTCCCCTCACCTAAAGTGTTACCTTGAGATAATGTCAAATTTTCATTTTCTGAAAAAGGGATTTCAATTTTGGTGACTCAAAAGCTTTTCTTTGTTCTTTCTTTTGGCCTTCGAGCCAACTTTTGTAGCATCTTTCCTTTGCCTGAAATGGCTGCTTCCCCAAACTGACTGTGCTACATCTTTTTTTCCTGGAAAGAAATCTTCTTCCATTCCATTATTTTTCTAATCTCATTGCTCAGTACCTCTCCAAATTTCCCAGCAATGTTGGTTATCTCTTTCCATCGCTTATTCCCACCCTCTGTCCCGCCATCCTTTTATGTTCAAACTTCTGTTTTCCTTTGGAGTCTTAGCAAGAAGGATGAAATAGAATTGCTGCAGCAAAGTAACAGAAGTCGATAGATAGACTTTTGAAGGGCTGTGAAATGTTCTGCGATTTGATACCAAGCCTGATTTCTAGGCTAGAGAACATAATTTCTTGACTGCAATTGACAGCTGATGCTCTTTGCTGGAATTACTTGTGGTTCCACACCCTCTCTTTGCCTTTCAGTGTTTTATTTGGTTCTTTTAACTTTTCATAATTTGGGGAATAGATTCCAGGCAACATCTGAAACCATTATAAGGGAGGAATTAAGTTTATTGCCTCTGAGTAACTGCAATTATGCACTTTTGAAGCAGTATGTCACTGTGACAAACAAAATTACAAAATGATATTTCCGTCTTCCTCCTGTGACATTCATTCAAAGAAGATGAGGATATTTAGGCAACTTTCTGAATGAAAAGATACACTGTTCTTAACCAAACTACACTCATCTTAATAATATAATTATTTAACTTTTCTAGCATTGTTTCAAGGGGTTATATAAAACAAGCCTTTAGAATAGGGGTCTCCAACCATGGCAACTTTAAGCCTGGTGGACTTCAACTTCCAGAATCCCCCAGCCAGCAAAGCTGGCTGGGGAATTCTGGGAGTTGAAATCCACCAGGCTTAAAGTTGCCAAGGTTGGCGACCCCTGCTTTAGAACATGGGGGCCCAGCATCCCATTCTGAACCCACGGACAGGACAAAAATGTTTTATTTAATTAATTATAAATTATTTGGATTCAAAATACCCCAGCAAATTTTTAAATTAATTAAGAAATTTATCTTACAAATTCCTATTCCTTGTCTCATAGGAAAGACTGCATTTTATAAAATAAAAAATGCTAAAACACAAAGAATAAGGGTTGCACTCCAAGTGCCTAACCAGATCTGTTAATTCAATTAGTATGTGGTAACATATAATGAAATAAAGGGTCATTGATTAGCTGTAGAAATTACCTTTACATGCGGAAGACCCATTTCAATACTGGCATCTTAGATAAGGATAGGAAACAGGAGCTACTGGATCCAGACTGCAGAGACCCAGACAACCAGTAGATGGAAGCAAAGAGTTACATATGATTTTCATGGGCCCCACCCAACGGTTTTCTAGATTTTTCCAGTCTATATACGACGACGAATTGTGGATAGCTCTTATTTGTCATTCTAGAAAATCATTGGGTATTAACCATTGTTGAGAGGAATTTAATGCTAGTGTTCTGACTGGGTCTCAGGCCATTTTCTGTTTTTTTAATTACTTAATTGGCTTTTAAAAAGTAATTTTAGGAGAGAAGTCCTTATCTGAAAACCTTTCCTCCTGTGATAACAGTCTGGATCGGTTTCCTTCCTGTTCTTTGCACTGAAACATAAATCCTCCGCTGAAGTAAATGGAAGAGCTATTTGTCCAATGTGCAAGTGCAGAGGGCCTCAGTATGGTTATTATGCAGTAGCACTGAGGACCAGTTAAGAAGGCTTGGTTTTACATCCCTACCTCTCACAATAGGATCCCAAGCCAGATCAAGTCCTCATGCTTGCAGTTTTCTTCACTTCATACTAATGCCAGTAATGGAATATTAGAATAGAATAGAATAGAATAGAATTTTTATTGGCCAAGTGTGATTGGACACACAAGGAATTTGTCTTGGTGCATATGCTCTCAGTGTACATAAAAGAAAAGATACGTTCATCAAGGTACAACATTTACAACACAATTGATGGTCAATATATCAATATAAATCATAAGGATTGCCAGCAACAAGTTATAGTCATACAGTCATAAGTGGAAAGAGATTGGTGATGGGAACTATGAAACGATTAATAGTAGTGCAGATTCAGTAAATAGTCTGACAGTGTTGAGGGAATTATTTGTTTAGCAGAGTGATGGCCTTCGGGAAAAAACTGTTCTTGTGTCTAGTTGTTCTGGTGTGCAGTGCTCTATAGCGTCGTTTTGAGGGTAGGAGTTGAAACAGTTTATGTCCAGGATGCGAGGGATCTGCAAATATTTTCACGGCCCTCTTCTTGATTCGTGCAGTATACAGGTCCTCAATGGAAGGCAAGTTGGTAGCAATTATTTTTTCTGCAGTTCTAATTATCCTCTGAAGTCTGTGTTTTTCTTGTTGGGTTGCAGAACCGAACCAGACAGTTATAGAGGTGCAAATGACAGACTCAATAATTCCTCTGTAGAATTGGATCAGCAGCTCCTTGGGCAGTTTGAGCTTACTGAGTTGGCGCAGAAAGAACATTCTTTGTTGTCCTTTTTTAATGATGTTTTTGATGTTAGCTGTCCATTTGAGATCTTGTGATATTAGTTGCATTTCGTCTTCTTTGATCATGGAATGAACATTCTCAATTCCTCTTCCTCCTCCATTACCACTTGCTTGTCTCTCCCTAAGAAAGGAATCCCCATAAGGTTGAGGAATGGTCTTTTTCTGAATAAAGTGAGATGGTATTCAGAGGATTCGTAAGGGAAGAATAGAATTACTGAATCATCCCTATCTAATTTGAGATGATTTCTTCCCATGTCACTCCCAGCCCTCATTATTGATAAGGTCTTCCAGCTCTTCAAAGAAGTTCTTTTTTTTCAATAAAGGCAGTCATCAAGAGGAGATGAATGCAGGAAACTTTTCCACTATCGATTTAGTTAGGGGTGGGCTTCAAAAATTTTAGCAATGGGTTTTCTGCCCGGTTGTTGGGTGGGCGTGGTCATGGTGGGTGTAGCCTAGTTGGGCTCCTGCGACATGGGGGGGGCATTTACGCCCTCCCCGGGCTCTGGAGGCTTTCTCTGAGCCTCCAGGAGGGTGAAAACAGCCTCCTCCGGGCTCCAGAGGCTCTCCGGAAGCCGAAAATGGGCCTGTTTCTGGCCTTCCAGAGCCCCCAGAAGACCCATTTTTCATCGTCCCCTAGCCTCCGCACGGGCCCTGCATTTACCTGGCATCCAAAATGGGCCACGTGGAGACTCTTGGGAGGGGCAGGGCAGGGTGGGCAGGGCCAGCCAGGAGTGGGATTTGGGGGTTTGCTGAACCGTGCAGAATCTTCGCTAGAGGATCGCCCAAACCCAGGTGAACCTGGAGCATCCCACCCCTGGATTTAGTTGGGGTGACTTTTTACTACAAGTGCTTTGGCATGTTCCATAATGTAGGAACAACTAGACAGAAGGCTTATCTTCTGGTTCATGAGCCTTCATCTGTCTCAGATGTGACACTTTAAGTGAGGCTTCTCTAGAAGACCTCACAGAATAGGCTGCTACATCATTTTGGAGGACAAAACCCCTGACATAACTTGATGCTTTATAAAATAAGGATTTAGAAAACTTTGAATTGGGCCCCAAAAGCCTAACTGGCAACCTTTGCAGTGAGCACAAGAGAGGTTTACTCTATTTAGGGTGGTTTTCCCTGCTAGGAGTCTGGGGAATAGATTCCAGGCAACATCTGAAACCATTATAAGGGAGGAATTATGTTTATTGCCTCTAAGTAACTGCAATTATGCACTTTTGAAGAAGTATGTCACTGTGACAAACAAAATTACAAAATGATATTTTCATCTTCCTCCTGTGACATTCATTCAAAGAAGATGAAGATACTTAGGCAACTTTCTGAGTGAAACGATATGCCGTTCTTAACCAAACTACACTCATCTTTATTTATTTATTTATTTAATCAAATTTTTATACCGCCCTATCTCCCGAAGGACTCAGGGCGGTTTACAGCCCGATAAAAATACAAATATAATACAAGATAAAACACTAATTAAAAAACTTATTTAAATAGGCCAAAATTTAAAATTACAATTAAAATGATAAAACCCCATTAAAATTAAATTTAAAATTAAAATTCTAGTCCAGTCCTGCACAAATAAATAGATGTGTTTTAAGCTTGCGGCGGAAGGTTCGAAGGTCAGGAAGTTGACGGAGTCCTGGGGGAAGTTCATTCCAGAGGGTGGGAACCCCCACAGAGAAGGCCCTTCCCCTGGGTGTTGCCAGTCGGCACTGCCTGGCAGATGGCACCCTAAGGAGTCCCTCCCTGTGAGAGCGTACGGGTCGGTGGGAGGCAATCGGTGGCAGCAGACGGTCCCGTAAGTAGCCCGGCCCTGAGCCATGGAGCGCTTTGAAGATAGTTACCAAAACCTTGAAGTGCACCCGGAAGGCCACAGGCAGCCAGTGCAGTCTGCGCAGGAGTGGTGTCACATGGGAGTCACGAGGGGCTCCCTCTATCACCCGCGCAGCCGCATTCTGGACTAACTGGAGCCTCTGAGTGCTCCTCAAGGGAAGCCCCATGTAGAGAGCATTGCAGTAATCCAGGCGAGATGTCACGAGAGCATGAGTGACCGTGCATAGGGCATCCCGGTCCAGGAAGGGGCGCAACTGGCGAACCAGGCAAACCTGGTAAAAAGCTCTCCTGGAGACGGCCGTCAAATGGTCTTCAAAAGACAGCCGTCCATCCAGGAGAACACCCAAGTTGCGCACCCTTTCCATTGGGGCCAATGACTCACCCCCAACAGTCAGCCGCAATTGCAGCTGACTGTACCGGGGTGCCGGCATCCACAGCCACTCTGTCTTGGAGGGACTGAGCTTGAGCCTGTTTCTGCCCATCCAGACCTGTACGGCCTCCAGGCACCGGGACAGCACTTCGACAGCTTCGTTGGGGTGGCCCGGTGTGGAAACGTACAGCTGAGTATCATCAGTGTACAGTTGGTAACTCACACCGAAACCACTGGTGATCTCACCCAGCGGCTTCATATAGATGTTGAACAGGAGGGGCGAGAGAATCGACCCCTGCAGCACCCCACAAGTGAGGTGCTTCGGGGTCGACCTCTGCCCTCCCGTCAACACCATCTGTGACCGATCAGAGAGATAGGAGGAGAACCATCGATAAACGGTGCCTCCCACTCCCAATCCGTCCAACCGGTGCAGCAGGATACCATGGTCGATGGTATCAAAAGCCGCTGAGAGTCTAATAGGACCAAGGCAGAGGAGTAACCCCTATCCCTGGCCCTCCAGAGATCATCAACCAACGCGACCAAAGCCGTCTCCGTGCTGTATCCGGGCCGAAAGCCGGACTGGAACGGGTCTAGATAGACAGTTTCATCCAGGTACTGGGGTAATTGACGTGCCACCACACTCTCTACAACCTTCGCCACAAAGCGAAGGTTGGAGACCGGACGATAATTACCTAAAACAGCTGGGTCCAGGGAAGGCTTCTTGAGGAGAGGTCTCACCACCGCCTCTTTCAAGGCGGCAGGGAAGACCCCCTCCAACAAAGAAGCATTCGTAATCCCATGGAGCCAGCCTCGTGTCACCTCCTGTGTGGCCAGCACCAACCAGGAGGGGCACGGGTCCAGTAAACATGTGGTGGCATTCAACCTCCCCAATAACCTGTCCATGTCCTCGGGAGCCACAGGGTCAAACTCATCCCAAACAGTCTCAACAAGACAGCTCTCCAACCTCTCACCTGGATCCACCCAATTTTGATCCAAGCCCTCCCGAAGCTGAACGATTTTATCGTATAGATAACCACTAAACTCCTCGGCACGTCCCTGCAATGGGTCATCCCGCTCCCCCTGTTGAAGGAGAGAGCGAGTTACCCGAAACAGGGCGGCTGGGCGGTTATCTGTCGACGCAATGAGGGAGGAGACGTAGCAACGTCTCGCTTCCCTCAGTGCCACTAGGTAGGTCCTATTATATGACCTAACTAGTGTCCGATCAGCCTCCGAACGACTGGACCTCCAGGAATTCTCTAGGTGTCTTCTCCGGCGTTTCATCTCCCTCAGCCCCTTGGAGAACCAAGGGGCTGGTTGAGACCTGCGCCGGGTCAGAGGCCGCAAAGGCACGACACGGTCTAGATTTTAATAGAATTTAATAAAATAAAATAAAAAATAAATAAATAGAGCCCCAGCCGCGGCAAGTTCCCAAGCCGCGACTAGTTCTTCAGCCGAGCCATGAGCCAGAGCCTCAGGAAACGGCCCAAGCTCCGTCCAGAACCTTTCCGGGTCCATCAGGCGCCTGGGACGGAACCATCGTATTGATTCCGTCTCCCTGCGGTGTTGAGCGGCGGTCCGAAAGTCTAGACGAAGGAGAGAGTGATCTGACCATGACAAAGGTTCAGTGACTAAATCTCTCAAGTCCAGATCCTTCAACCACTGTCCAGAGATAAAAATCAGATCCAGCATGCCTCCTCCAATGTGAGTAGGGCCATCAACTACTTGAGTCAGATCCAAGGCCGTCATGGAAGCCATGAACTCCCGAGCTACTGTTGATGACATGCCGGCCGATGGCAAGTTAAAGTCCCCCATGACCACAAGTCTGGGGGTCTCAACTACCACTCCAGCAAGTACCTCTAGGAGCTCGGGCAGGGCTGCTGTCACGCAGCAAGGAGCCAGGTACGTGACCAGCAAATCCATCTGACACCTATGACCCCACCTCACAAAGAGGGATTAACAGCTGGCAATCTGAGGCACAGTGGTCTCCCTCGGCTCTAGACTTTCTTTAATAACAACCGCCACCCCCACACCCCTACCTTGGGCCCTTGGTCAATGAAATGCTCGGAAACCCAGTGGGCACATTTCAACAAGGGGCACGCCCCCCTCTGTTCCCAACCAGGTTTCCGTAATGCCCATAAGGTCTGCGGCACCCCCCTGAATAAGATCACAGATTAGGGAGGCCTTATTGGCCACGGACCGTGCATTGCACAACATCAACCGGAGGCCTAGGCTCTGAGGGTCTTGACCATCCGGGGAACGGGAAAAGTCTGAGGGATCGGGGCGCGTGATCGCCTTCAAACATTGAGCACGCGCCCCCAGAAAATGATACGAGCCCTCACTTCCACCATATCTGCCCCTCCCACTTACCGTACAGATAGGACCACCCCCACTAAAAGGAACACAATCCTCCCCCATAACCTTCGAACCTATTAAACAACTGCCGCGAGCACATGCAGGAACTGCCCCCCCCGACGGGTTCCCCCCAGCACCCACCCTAACCCTCCCTCCCCTTAAAAATTCCCTCTCTAAAAATCCCCAAAGGCTCTTTCTCGACGCATGCCACCTCTGTGGGTCCCAAGACCCGTCATTGAGGCCGGCCCTCGGTAATGAAGCGGGCCATTCCTGTGAGGCGGGGGCACCTTGCAGGCGCTTTTCCCTCGGCCCCCGTTCTCAGCAGCCGCGAACCCGAGAAGGTCAGGGAACCTCTCCTGCAGCCGCCGAAAAGATGATCCAACGGGCCAGGGGATCAAAGCAGCTCGGCAAGTCACCCAGAGGCTGCCATCCTGAGAAAATCATCCAACGCCGGCTCCGATTCCCCTAGCGAAACGCCATACTCGCGCATGCGCAGAGCCGAGTTTCTTAATAATCTTAATAATCTTAATAATCTAATTATTTAACTTTTCTAGCATTGATTCAAGGGGTTATATTAAACAAGCCTTTAGAACAGGGGTCTCCAACCATGGCAACTTTAAACCTGGTGGATTCCCCAATCTATTCTTCAACCGTGGTCCTTCCAAAATGTTTTCAAAGGAAGACCCACAAAATCCAAATGCGTGATTGTAATATTCTAAGATACACAATACTGTTACCTTAGCTTAATGGTCTTTATAGAGCTGTAAGTGAACATGGGGAAAGAATTCTATTTTCTTTAATTTAGTATTGCATTTATAGGATTGCAGAGGTTTGATTAAATCTAGACAATGAATCGCTATGTCTTAAATCACATGATATTCAACACCTCACATCTTGGGAGCTGTCAGGTACTACAATATGTTTAAACTTTTATGAGTGGAGCAAACATAAGGAATATGTTGAGCCCACCAAAAGTCACCATGCAAGGCTAATATGTGGTACGTATTAGAAATGGTACATTTAAGCCCACAGAGAGGATTTCCCTTAGGAGAAATAATTGGTGTGTAGAACAACTCTCGCAATTGTCTCTGGTTTGTCCTAGCTTTGCCTTTGGGGAAAAATATATCTTAAGTGCAACTTCTACAGCAGTATTTGGAACATATTAAATTAATCATTAACAAGTAATGTGTTAAATTATCTGTAATAATTTTAAAAGGATCACTATATTTAACACTAAAAAGGGTGCAGACATCCATCTCCATCTTTCTTTCTTTAAATCTGTTCCTATTTAAATATGTTTTATTGGTTTTATTTTAAAAAACCAGATACATACAAAACGTTATGGTAGTGTTGTGAAGGCTAATGTGAACCAGAGGACAAAATTATTTTAAAAAAATGAAGAGAGAGAGGGGGAGGGAGGGAGGGGAAAGAAAAAGAGAAAGAGAAAGAGAAAGAGAAAGAAAGAAAGAAAGAAAGAAAGAAAGAAAGAAAGAAAGAAAGAAAGAAAGAAAGAAAGAAAAGGAAAAGGAAAAGGAAAAGGAAAAAAAAGAAAAGAAAAGAAAAGAAAAGAAAAGAAAAGAAAAGAAAAGAAAAGAAAGAGCGAGTATCTACCAATCAGGGCTTGCCTTCTGAGAGAAGAATGGGAGCTAAATAATCCTTTCTTCTCCCATAGATTTCAGCAATTAAAAGCAACTAAATTTAAAATACCTAAAAAAAGATTTTGAGATATTTCTTGAACTGTGGAAAGTACATTTAACAACGAAAATGATTATGCCTGCATTATACATAATTCTGGGATAAGAAATAAATTGAGAATTACCACATTAAAAGAGAGAAAGGTATTTTAATGAATCAGCCTCTATTCACCGATACATGTTTCCACAGAAAAGAGAAAAAAATGAAGAATAAAAGATTTATTTTTTTTAAAAAACCAAGCTTCAGTGATATGATAAAATACCAGGAAAAGCAAATCTTACATTTTCACTGGGGAATCATTTTTTACCTTTTCTTATTTCTATAGCAATAGGATTTTACCTATGTATTCGTGTGTGTGTCTGTGTATTACTAAGAAAAAGCACTCTCACAATTTTTGTGAAGATAGACATAAAGTCTATCAGTTTACTAGCATAATGAAATCCAAATGAACAGGAAAAAATTTTTTATCAGTCAAAAATTATTAGGAACCTCTACACGTATTTCATAAATCTTTACTGGTTTATTGTTGAATTGGTCCAATTTTCTTGAAAGCATTGAAAATCTGAAAGGAATCTCTTGGTTAATCTAGTCTGAACTTTAACCTTATAATCAAGCCTCAGCAAGGAATGTTTGGAAGTGATGACCTCTGTTTTACAAGGTCAAATACTGCCGAAGTCAATAAAGCCCAGGCACAGCAGGGAACATGCCTACTCCAACTGTGACCTAGGAACACAGCACCATGGAAGCTATTAATGTAGATCTCCTGAATGTAACAATCCCAGCCTTGTAGTGAGCCAAGCTGGCAAGTTACTGGTCCAAGCATCTCATCCTATTGGCAATTATCCCTTATGCATTTCTGATTAGCCAAGGTATATTTTTGGGGCAGGCCAATACAGGGGTAGGGGAAGAGTGGGTTGCCTCCCTTTATTCTGATACTGGAAATCTAACCCTTTCAGTCTATTCCTTGCTTGCTCTTGAATTCAACTTGTTCATTTCCCCCCCCCCCCATTCCTCTTGGTTACACTTGAGAGCTGTTCTTTCATAAATTTAGCATTCTAAGCATAGCAATGGAAAATATGCTACTTGGGTCGGTTGTTTGATTTAAAGAAATTCACAACCAAAAACTTTTCAGTAATATATATATATCTATATCCATGAAGAATTATAGATTTCTATATTGGTGCTACTCCTTTTTAAAAAGGGACCTCCTCCTCCCCCCCTTAATTATTCTAAATTGCCATAGGTCAGGTTGTATCTCCTGACACACCTAATCAGTTCAGCTGCAACTAATAACCATCCCTCCTTTCAGACAGCTCTTGTGGGGGGGGGGGTGTATGGTATGTTTCTTGTCTGAAAGGATGTTTCAGATTTTCTTGTCCAAAGCAAGAATTTATCAAAACCCTGTGGAGCATTCTAAGAACATAATGGTTAGTGGGTAGGTTAGCAGCCATACCAACCACCATGAGGGGTAGGTTTGCACAAGACATTTCTTTTTAAAAACAGCATAGCCATGTGCATAAAAAGGAATTTATTTCAGAAAGCGAGGAGGATTCCAAATAAAATAAAGCCATTCTAATGTAGTTAGGTCTCTGTGTATTGTAATTACTGAGCTTCAGAGTACATAGTACTTTGCTTAGGGATGGTCCATGAGAGAACAATTTGGCCTCCTGATTAGATGTTACAAGAAAAACTCGGAGTGAGGTCAACATCCCTTAATTATGGGATTCTGAGGTGAGTGAAAACTCCTTGAAGAAAATAATCTTACATCGGAATATAGGTCTATGTCACACAAAGTACTTAAAATATGAATATTGTAATATTGTCTTATGAACTGTACAAACATAATCTAAATTTCTTTCTCTCTATTAAAAGATAAAGAGAGCCCCAAGACAATTTTTTGATTATGACCATATGATTTTCTTGACAACAAAATCCACAATTAGATCCATTCAAATGTTCTCTTCCCTGCATGCATCTAATCTATAGAGATCCTGCTCAGTGTTGGGTTTCAATTTTTTTACTACTGGTTCTGTGGGCGTGGCTTGGTGGGTGTGGCATGGATTGGTGGGCGTGGCTTGATGGGTGTGGTAGGGAAAGGATACTGTAAAATCTCGATTCCCATCCCACTCTAGGGGAAGGTTACTGAAAATCCCCATTTCCTCCCAAGCAGCTGGGCCTCGGGAGGTAGAGGGCTGGGCCAGTCAGAGGTTGCTCACACAGAGGTTCTTCTTTCAAATAGTACATCGTATGCAATGACAGCCTGTCCAGTTCTATTCCCATCCTATCTCATCCATCCCATGAGATGGATTTATGATTTGTGGGAAAGAGAACATGGAACATTTCGATTAAAAAAAAAAGTTTCTCAACTTCCGAAAATAGAGATTTGGGGGCTGAGGTGGTTCATAAAGATTGATTGGATACTGACCTGTTTCCAGTATTACATTGCATATTTGCATTGTGTAACCATGGAATTACAACATGAATGAGATCTTGCACATACTGCCATCTGAGAAATAGCAGAAATAAAGAGCCATAAAGTATGATAGGGTGGAATGCATTGTCTGGGGAAAACCAAATAGAAAACAGATTTTATGTATCAGTTAGAATATAGACAAAAGATGGGTAAGAATAGAGTCATAGAAAAGCTCTATAGTTACTTGATACAGTGAAGATTAATTTGCATCCATTTTTTATTGTTTTTTAATGCCATCGTAAAATGGCATAAAGATTCTTCTTTAAAAAAAACACAGTAAAATGTATTACCTTCATGCTTTCAGGCCCTGCAGATCAGCTATGTAGGAAATCAACCATAACTAAACTCCTGATACCTGCTAAACTGTCTAGGGTCGTGATGGCGAACCTATGGCACGTGTACTGGAAATGGCACGCAGAGGCATCTTTCCAGGCATGTGGAGCCATCGCCCATTGTTCTTCCGGCTTCCAGCGTGCCAGCCAGCTGGTTTTCATGTGCACCTGCATGCCCGAAACTGGAAGAGCAGCCACCCATTGCGCATGTGCGCTCCAGGAAGATGATCTTCCTGTTTCAGGAATGCGTATGTGCATCAGCCACTTGGTATCCTGGTTTCTGGCACAATGCATGTGCAAAGACCAGCAATGGCAATGGCTGGCTGGTGCGTTGTCTCCGGTGTTCCTCCTGTGCAGGTCTGCTGCCCCAGAAGACCAGCAGCAGTGGCAACTGCAGGGGGAAAGGCAAGAGCGACTGGCCAGCTTGGGCACTCAAGAGAGTAGGGCTGCGCTTTTGGACTACAAGGTGCAGCCAGGAGAAGGAGGAGGGTAAGAGCGGCTGGTGGGAGCCAGGCCAGCTGGGGCAAGCCAGCTTGCAGTCCCTGAAGGGGAGGGGCTGCACGGGCTGGGCTGTGCCCGCTCATTGTCACTTGCATGGCGGGCAGCAGATTGTGGCTCTGCTGGTGCCGCTGGTGCAAAAGTGCACAGCCCCCACTTGGGTGTTACCAGGCTGCACTTTTGGCTTGCAAGGCATGGCCAGGAGGAGGTGCCACCATCGCCATGTAAGGTAAGAGCACCAAGGCTGAGAGGACGAAGTTGGGAGTAGCAGTCCTGGCGGGGGGGCAATGGCTTTATCACTGCCACCACTGCCGCAAAACATGCGGGTGTCTTCCCAGTTGCCTCACTGTGGGTGCCAGACAAGAGGTGGGCAGCAACCAAAGCCGTGTGTGTGAGCAATCGGGGAGCTCCTCTCCTCTCGCAAGGATGCTGGGGGGGTTGGGAGTACGTACTTCCACACTCCTGGGGCAGGGGAATCAATGAGCCAAATGTTTTTCCAAGGGAAAAGATGGGAGGGCTGGAGGGGGGGCAGGAAACTGATCCAAACTCTCTCCCCTCCCCCTTCTTTCTCCCAACCCTGCCAGCCACTCTTAGTTTACCCCTAGTGAGACAGGGTAAACACTCAGAACTGGATCGGTTCACACAACCCAGTTTTAGCCAATGGCTCAAAGCAGCTGCTTCGCTTGAGGAGGAGGGAAAAGAGACAGAGGCTGCTCCTGGAGATGCCAGGAGAAGGAGAAGCCACCAGCAGGGAGGCGAGTTGCCCCAGAAGGACAGGAGGAGAGCGCAGTTCCTCACTCATGGAAACCCACCAGCCGGGAAGCGGTCGCAGTAAGCGGCAAGAGGCGTGCTGGCCAGGAAATGGTCATGCTCCCTGGTGGGAAAGGGTTGTACCAACCTTTACTGGCACAAACGGCCTACCCACCTCACGCTCCGGGCAGCATTCAGTATGGCTGGCATGGCTGGACGCTGCCCAGAGCATGAGGCTGGCAAGCCATTTGTGCCAGCAAAGTTTAGTGCCCAAACTTTCCAAGCCCAAAACGGGGCAGGTGTGTATGAAGCACAACGTGTGGTGACGCGCATGTGCAGGGGGTGTGCTCATTCGCAATGTGGGGCGCATGTGTGGGAGGAGTGTGGGGGTTCACATTGCATTATGGGTGCTGGCACGTGCGTGCGCTGTTGTGCGCGCACACACACACTTTTGGAATGCAACAAGAAAAAGGTTCACCATCACTGGTCTAGGGGGTTCCACATACAATTTCTCCTATGCATTTAATAGCACCCCTTCATATATATATTTTTTGCAGAGCACATACAGGACAAGATTAATCACATAATGTTTTCCACAGCTAAATGATACACTGTAATGTTATTGCAGAATATAATCATTGCTTTGTTGCTTATTGAATTATAACCTGCCTTAAGGTATCATTAAAATGGGATTGAAGGAAAGACAGTTTGCCAGCTAAATATAAAAGTTCTCAAAGAAAGTTTAGTGTTAAAAGCCATTCCTGGCTAGGAATCACATGTTGTATTGCATTACGCTGTCAGATCTTTTTGATGAATATATATGTAAAGGTTCCCCTCGCACATATGTGCTAGTCGTTCCCTACTCTAGGGGGCAGTGCTCATCTCCGTTTCAAAGCCAAAGAGCCAGCGCTGTCCAAAGACGTCTCTGTGGTCATGTGGCCAGCATGACTCAGCGCCAAAGGTGCACGGAAGGCTGTTACCTTCCCACCAGAGATGGTCCCTATTTTCCTACTTGCATTTTTTACGTGCTTTTGAACTGCTAGGTTTGCAGAAGTATGTATGTATGTATGTATGTATGTATGTATGTATGTATGTATGTATGTATGTATTTGTTTTCTGAGGTTTTCACGGGTGTTTGTATATAGGTCTTTGGTTGTTCGGGTTTTCTCCCGTGTAAAAGTGCCAAGACACTTCCAATTTTACACGGGAGAAAACCCGAACAACCAAAGACCTGTATGTATGTATGTATGTATATATAACTGATTTTCATCTGCTCTGTTTTAAATGAATGCTACATTGATAAATACAATACATTTTCAGCCCAAATGCACTAAAGTTGCATCAAATAGCAACAGTAATTGGAAAAAGGGAGGTTGTAAATTGTGAGTATTTTTCTCTTGGTATTTATTATAATGAGAATGCTTTTCCTCAATGAGGAGCTCTTCCAATCTGTTTTTGTTGATTGACAAAATCACATCTTTTCACCAAAAAGTGTACAGAATGGTCATACTGGAGATTAGATAGCTGATATAATCAAATTAGTGAAATTAAATATGCTTCAGAAGTGGACTATTGCAGCTCATGCCAATTTAACTGACAGACAGGGTCTCCTACTGCATATGAGATTAGGATTAACATTTTAGGGATTAAGAGTACATGACAAACTATCAGGCACACAAAATTGGTTCTTCAACTTTTATCCTCATTCACTGGCCAATATATAGTTGGCATCAAATGTATTGTTTACTTAAATCCTGCAAAACAGCACAGGTGGCCATATAAACATGAAAGAACCTCAGGTATTAACATCTTTGTTTTGTTATTTTGAATACTAATTTTTAAATTACTTGAATTTTTATTTACAGAATTAGCATAAGAAAGCAATACATAAAACAAACCTGTTAGTTGTAAATAGTGGCATTCTTTCTAACATTTCTTTTTTGGTCTTATTAATCTATCAAATCAGCATTATTGTACTTTCTACAAACAAGCTATTGGAAAAATTCACTCCATCTCTCCTTGGGATATTAGTTCTATTTCTATTTCATGCTAATCACCTATTTCATTTGCCAAGAAGATGGCAGCTAAGTATGCAAAGAAATGCAGCAATCACATGGGAAGTTAAGAGATTAGCAAAAGGTTGAAGAAAAGATGCACAAATTATTTTAGAGATATAATACCGCAACATGAAACTAACTGAAAAGACCTGACAACCAGGAAATAATTAGGTGGCCTAAATCTGAATAAGATTTAAGGTAACCTAATTAGTACAGGGTCACCACCTTTCTTTTCCTTTCCCCCCTTGCAAATAAAAGATTACAAAAAAATATTTAGTTCCTTGAAAATGTGAGACATTTGATGCAATCATATACACTCCTACTTCAAAGGAAATCCAAATTATTGTACTGGGTTTGAAACCCTGGTATGGCTCCTATAATTCCCTCGCAGTTTCTAATGAAAACCAGGGTGATTTACCACCTAAAGGACAATCACTCTGATGTTCCTCTAGCTGTCTTATTCTTAATGAAGAAATGAGACATCCAACAATCAAAGGGTCAATGCAAGCAATGAATCAATGATTGGTTCTTCCCTTTTAGCCTGAAAACACTCTCCATATTGTTGTGTATGCAATTTATACCACCTGACCCTTTGGCAATAGGGCAAGATGCCTCCACAGGAAGGAAATATTTTCTACAAAAAAGAAAAAGGAGGGAGGGGAGAAGAAATGGAACGTATTGCTCTCTTTCTAGAAACCAAAGCAGCCCTCTGCTCTAGTATCAATTTTTCCCCCAGGTTCAACCATCAAATCCATCGATTATTTTTTGCTATAAGGAAGATCTGACCAGGAATTATTATTTAACATATGATGAGAACTTGAAAAAGAGAAGTAAACATATACACACAATCCATGTAATTTATATACAAAACTTCTATGGAGGTATGACAATGACCTCATAACTGCATGTCCAATTCAACTATCCAAGCGATCACCTCTGGTGTTGTTTCATGCCAAAAGCTTTACAATTAGAAATGTATGTGTTATGTTTGTGTTTTCAAAAGGGTTGCATCTGTTCTGACTACATGGTAGGCTGATTCTCTAGGAAATGGGGAGGGGGGCAGTTCTAGTACGGGAAAGTGAGATAATGATCTCAAAATGGCAAATATGGGAGGTGGGACTCCAGTGTGGGGCATCAGAAACTAATTGCCCCTCCTAAATTGCACCTCTTCATCTGAGGAACTAAATTCAGATCCAGCAGTCAGTCAGGTCCACTTCTGAACATGGAATGGATAATGGAAGCAATTCCTCATCCCAGGCATTAGATCAATGGTTCTTAATCTGGGAGCAATTACCCAAGAGGGTAATTTGGGCCTATCTTGGGGATAGTGGAGCAATTTGTAATTGCTTGTTTGTGAGTCAAGAATCTAATGTGGGACTGCTGCTGCCAAGATGACTTGTGTAAAACAACACAGGTTTGAGGGGGTTTTTTTGTGGAGATAATATGATTATTTTTGCGGGGAGGGGGATACAGTAATTAGATCAAACAGATACTGCCTTAAAATAGCAAAACCTCTTGAACCAATTTGAGAGACTCTGGGAAGAATTAAGAACTTAACAAATCATTCCATAAAGTCCACCTGTAAAAAGCAGAGTTTGTTCTAGAGCAGGGATCTCCAACCTTAGTAACTTTAAGGTTTGTGGACTTCAACTTAGTAAAGCTGGCTGAGGAACTCTGGGAGTTGAAGTCCACAAGCCTTAAAGTTACTAAGGTTGGAGACCCCTGTTCTAGAGCAGGAGTGTCGAAACTTAGCAACTATAAGATTTGTGGATTTCAACTTCCAGAATTCCCCAGCCAGCCACACTGGTTGGGGAATCCTGGGAAAATGAAATCCAGAAGTCTTAAAAACCACAAACCTTAAAATTGCCAAAGTTGGACACCTCTGCTCTAGAGCAGGGGTCTCCAACCGTGGCAACTTTAAGCCTGGTGGACTTCAACTCCCAGAATTCCCCAGTCAGCTTTGAATTCTGGGAGTTGAAGTCCACCAGGCTTAAAGTTGCCACGGTTGGAGTCCCCTGCTCTAGAGTGTTATGATTTTTTTCTGATTCAAGCATTGATGAAGTACTATGAATTAAGTGCCACAATATTCATCATTTTATTTCTTTGCCCTTTATGGTACTTTACAATCAAGCTTCTATTTGCTTGTTTGTAAAGAACATCTCTCTCTGTTTCCACATAGCAAAGTCATTTGGCTTTTGATCTTATCTTATTCCGATCACATGATTGCTAGTTTTAAATATCAGTGAAAGGTGGATTATGAAATGGCTGCTGGGAGTTCCCATGACAGCCTCAAACTTGTTTAATTTTTGATGTGAGACATTTAGCAACATTACACCGGATACACTAATAACCTAACTTACCAGTTAAATACATACTGCTTGCAACCGTTCAACACAATATTTAATTTTAATTTTAAGAAATTAATTCAAAGAACGACTAAGTCTACATACATTTTAGATACTACCCATATAGAATTATTAATATTCCCATTATTCATCATCTTCATCTTCTTTGACATTTAACCACTATTTCATCTTTTCGTATTCTCAAATTTTCATATTCTTCCATGTTCCAGATAGCTTTAGAAAAGGGCCAGAAGGATGATAGAGGTGGGAACGCTAGAAACTAAATTCATGAAGAGAGGTTAAAGCAGTTTGACATATTTAGCCTTAAGTAAACTGAAAATGGAGAGGTGGTGGTATAATGGCACTTGACAACTACGAAAATTGTCATAGAGGGTCTTTCTTGGTTCAGAAGGCTGGGCTTGAAATAATAGATTTCCGTTACAGGAGGCAAATGCAAAGTGAGTGTTAGAAGAACTTTCTAAGAGTAAAATCTTGATGGTACAGGTAGTCCTCAACTGATGACCACAATTGAGGCCAACATTCATGTTAATAAAGTGAGACATTTGTTAAATGAGTTTTGCCTCATTTTACGACCTTTCTTGCCTCAGTTATTAAGTGAATCACTGCAGTTGTTCAGTCAGTAACCCGGTGGTTAAGTGAATCTGGCTCCCACATTGACTTTGCTTGTCAGATGACCTTGGGACATGGCAATGGTCATAAACATGAACCAGTTGCCAAACATCTGAATTTTGATCACATGATCTTGGGGAATGCTATAAAGGTCGTAACTTTGAAAAACGGTCACATGTTTCAGTGCTGTTGTCACTAAATGAACTTGTAAATTGTAAATTGAGGACTATCTGCATAACCCATTATCCAGAAAAATAGTGGGCTTTCCTTGATGAATTTAAGGATAATATCCTTGTTGTTAGTTGAGAAGTCATGTCCAACCCATCGCGACCCATGGACAATATTCCTCTAGTCCTTCCTGTCCTCTACCATCCTCTGGAGCCCATTTAAGCTCACACCTACTTCTTCAGTGGACTCCATCCAGGCACCTCGTTCTCTGTCGTTTCCTTCTTCTTTTGCCCTCGATCTTTCCCAGCATTAGGCTCATCAAAAGTTTTTCATGTGCTTAATGAGGATCAAGATGCGCAGGCAGAGACTGGCATCTTTATTTGGGCTGAGAACTATACTTGATCATTACATGAGGGGCCAAGAACTGCCTTCCTACAAGGGCTGAGCTAGCACCAGCATTAACGTTAATTCAATGTTTAATTTCCACATCAGTGGAAATTAAAATGTACTAAAATATACTCAACACAATTTTTTCTTTGTGCCCTATGGCAAACTATCATTTGGCCGCAATGTTTGGACTGACCTTGAGGCTGCACACCCAAAGGTTTTGGAAAACAATGAATGAGCTGGGGTTTTTTGCTTGGGGTCTAGAATAACTCGCTGTGGCCAACTCACCATAGCCAACTCAACTTGGGACAACTCACTGAGGGACAAGAGTTGCACTAATATCAAAGAAACTCTGGAATAGAATAATTAAAGAAAGGGTGCAAAAGGAGGGACAAAATGAAATGTGAATGACAACAATTAAAATATTTTTTAAATTATTTTAAATAATTCAATTGAATTGCGGAATTGTCCTGCGGCAAGTTGGCCCATTCTGTTTTGCTTGGGCATTTCTACTGGACAAGTGAGACTTTGAATTCAGCAGTTTCATAGTCCTCTCTTTCTATGGTTGTATACAGTATGTGATTCATGGAAGAACTAATCCCAAGCGTCAAGTGCAATTATTTCTTATTCCATTAGAATGAATGGAGAATGGAGAATGGAGAATGGAGAATGGAGAATGGAGAAGAAGAGGAGGAGGAGGAGGAGGAGGAGGAGGAGGAGGAGGAGGAGGAGGAGGAGGAGGAGGAGGAGGAGGAGGAGGAGGAGGAGGAGGAAGGGAGAATGGAGAAGAAGGAAATAAGGCCTTTACCAGTATGGAATTACAATTAAAGCTCACTTGAATGAATCAGATGTGGAAAAGCATGTAACTGACAAAGATGCATACAAAGCACACCTTTGGGAAATGCATAAATACGATTCTGGTTAACCCCTTCCCCTTTCATTTACACACAGGTATAAAAATGGGACTGCAATAAACATGATTCTGGAAAGGAAAAAATGGAACAGTGTCATGGCCCTCTTTTTCAATGGTCATATATGTGAGGAAGAACTAATCCCAAGCTTCAACTGCAATTATTTTTTATTCCACTAGAATGAATGGAGGGGGAAGACAAGAACTAGGGAAGAAGGAAAACAGCCAGGAAAAATGAGTTTGCCTAGTCACATTCTTTCTTTACCTATCTGTTGGAATATCCCATCACCCAGAATATCTATTATTTACATATCACTTTGCTCCCAGGAGTTGCTCATCACTGTGAACTATAAAGCATTATATATTTACCATTGTTCAGGAGCATAAAATGTATCTTCCAATTATAAGCATATACAACCTTCCCTAAACAAATGGTCTCATTCTGTATACATAAGCAAGTTTTTAATGGAATTCTATGGCAAACGAAAATTGCTATACAGTTTTTCAAGCCCACTGGCACAGGTCCATTATTAAACTTTTAATAAAATGGTAAACGCTGAGCCATATATTACGACAGAAATTGTTCTGCCTTTGTATTAAATGTGAGCCCATGAACCTTTTGCTATATTAGAAGGCAAACTCTTAAACAAACATATGTTGGTGCTTATTCCTATATTTAAAGAAACATAAATATTTATTACATAAACACATTTTTAATAGTAAACTTGTATTGGTTATTTAAGTCAGAGCCTGCTTGGATGCCTTCACCAGTATGGAATTACAATTAAAGCTTGTTAAACGAATCAGATGTGGAAAAATTTGACATAATTTTTTATACTAATTTACTCAGCTTGACTTCCCAAATCTACATGTTAGCATGTTTCTGTCCTGTAATTCACATTTTTCCCCAAGATCATTTTAAATACATTGTAAATACAAACAAATATACAAGAATGCATGTAACTGACAAAGATGCATACAAGACACTCATTTGGGAAATGTGTATACAAAAAATATGAATCTGGTTGACCCATTCACCTTTAATTTACAAACAGGTATAAAAATGAGACTGCAATATACATACGATTCTGGAAAGGAAAAAAATGCCGTAAAACTGACAGATTTTCCTGTCATTTCTAACATAATGGAATAGCTGTCTTGTTGGACCAAAGACTATTACATTGCTCCATAAGGTAGAGCTGTGGATCAATAAAGTTTTGTAGTGTCTATTTAGTAGACATTCAGAGATCTGACAAATAGTATGAGCATAACTGAAAAAATCCATCTAGAAAGGTTTATGAAACAGCAGGATATAGCTAAGCAATTCCAGGGAATGCTGCATACAAGAAAACAAGAGTGGAGATGATGAAAGATGGCGTTTTGTGTATTGAAAGTGAAAGCTAAGCTAAGCGAAAGCTAAGGAAATGCTTATTACAATTGCTGGCCTGGAACCTTTAAGAAGAATATAACAAGATATTTTTTTTAAAAAAATGGAATTTTTTTAAAAAAATCTCTTTTTTATTATCTTTTTCTTACAGTGTTTAAGAAGAAAAGCTTATTGATTTTTTTTTCTTTTTTTTTTCTTTTCTTCTTCTTCTTGGTATTACTTAGTTTTAAAATGGCCTTTAAGCAAAGAGATTTAACCACTTCTAAAATATTGGAAATTTCTTCACTTCAGATACGGAAATTGAAAGAAGATATTAAAGACAGTCTAAGGAATTTTTTACAGGAGCTTATGGAGGCTCATCTTTCAGAAATAGATCAAAAATTTAATGAAATGGAGAAAGAAATACTGGATTTTAAAGATATGGTGGAAGAGCAGAGGAGGGAGATGAAAAAATTAAAGGAATCAATTACCCCATTATTGTTATCTAGTATTCAGACAGAAGAAAGACTGGATGAACTTAACTAAATTAATTTAGATTTGCAAAGGAAAATAGATGAAGTTCAAATTAATTTGAATTTAGAAAATAAAATAGATGATATTCAGGTTAAGGTAGATAAGGCAGATGAAGAAAGGGTTATATTACAATATAAATTAATGGAATATGCTATAAGGGTAAGGGGTTTAAGAGAATATAAAGAGGAAAATTTGAAAGAGATTTTTATTCAGGCCTTTGCTCAGATAGAGGGAGTGGAACCAGAAGATTTTGAAGTTAATATTGAAAAAAAATGTCGTGTTAATTCTTGGTTGGCAAGGCAGAAGTGTTTACCGAGAGATGTGGTTATTTATTTTACAAATAAAAAGATTAGGTATGGAATTTTGCAAGCATTTTATAAAAATAAATTTCAAATATTAGGACAAGATATAATAATGATGAAGGAAATTCCTCCTAAAATGTTAAGAAAGAGAAAAGAATTTGCCTTTTTAGTGGATGAGCTTAAGAAACATCAGATATATTTTAGATGGGAGGTTCCAGCTGGTTTAACAGTGAATTATAAAGGAAGAAAGTATTTTCTTAATACAGTTTGTAAAGCACAAACTTATAAAGAGATTTCTACACTAATGTGTTAAAGATTGGGAACTCTTTATTAATAGATGTTAAGTTGAATGGTGAATAGATGGTGGAAAATGTGTAAGACAGAAGAAGGGGAAGGAGAATGTTTAATTCTATTATATATGATTATGATTAATTTTTGTAAATGATTTATTTTGGATATAAAGGTGTAATTTTAGGGGTACTATTTGATATATTTCAGGTATAAAGGAATAGGAAGATGGAATATTGTTTAACTTTGGAGGATAGATAGTAAAATTTAGGAATTTGGATTAAATATTATATTTAAGAGATGGATGTAATGTTGTTATATGGCTAATTAGAATTTAATTGTTATAATAGATATATTTTGGATAAGTTATAGGTGTAATTTTAATAATGTTATTTGATATAAGCAAGGTAAAGTGAAGATTTTAATTATTACAATTGATATATTGGATATTTGTAATATTATTTGATGTATATAAATGTCAAAGATGTGAAAAGATGGACTATTGTTTACCCTTGAAGGTTGGACAGAAAAATTTAAGAAATTAAGTTGGAAATATGAACTATTTTTGAGAGACTGCTTAAGGAAGAAAGACATTTTAGAAGAACCCTTGGTGAATATTGGAAGATGGAACGTTGTTTTGATATTGATTGATGAAGGTTGGATATTAAAAACTATGTACTTTATTCAAGAACAAACACTAACACAATCGGAAATTTCTGAGAACTCTAGGAGTGGAATGATCTGATATATAATGGATTGGAAGAAATGTATTTTCTTTGTTTCTGGAAGGGGAGTTGAGGTTTTAAGGATTATGGATTATGATTTGTGTTATATTTTAATTTTTGTTGTTAGTTTTATACCCTGTATTCGGTTCTGGGAAGTCCTGGGGGGTGGGGGGAGGAAGGGGAAGGGAGGGGGAGGGTGGATGAGGGTAGAAAATGGATTGATGGTTAATGTACAAAGATGATTGAAGAAGTATAATTAATGTAAGATCGGAGCTGCCTGGCTACCACTTCAGAATGATGGGAAAGAAGGAAGTAGAAGAGAGAAGGAGGTAGGAAAGAGAAGAGGAGGAAGAGGAAAGGAAGGAAGAGGGATAGAAGAGGGAGAAGAAAGGAGTAGGAGGAAGGAGGAGAGGATGTAGATAAGAGAGGGGGAGGATGGTTGTGGAAAGTAGAAGAAAGTAGAGAAGGGAAGAGAGTTAAAGGAAGGGGGTGGTGACCGGGCAGGTCCGATTAATTGTATATGATGGGACATTAAATATGTTATTGGATATGAATGTTAAAATAAAACTTTTTTTAAAAAAAGAAAAGAAAACAATTCCTAAGTATGTTTCAAGGGCGTTGATACAGTAACAATTAATGTAAAATCAACTATAGTTAGTGTCCTGGTGTCTAATTTAATATCAGGTCACATGCCATGAGAGAGCTTGGAAACGGATTGGTTACTAAAGAGTCAGGTCGTTTAAAAATCCATATTATTTTGAAAACATTCTTGAAATCCACTTTTCCATGTGGAGAAGAGAAGAGAAGAGAAGAGAAGAGAAGAGAAGAGAAGAGAAGAGAAGAGAAGAGAAGAGAAGAGAAGAGAAGAGAAGAGAATAACAGAGTTGGAAGGGACCTTTGAGGTCTTCTAGTCCAACCCCCTGCTTAGGTAGGAAACCCTATACCAATGACGGCTAACCTTTTCTGCACTGAGTGCTGAAATTGGAGCATGTGCATGCACGTGTGCCGGAGAGCCAGAACCAGGAAAAGAGCAGCTGGCCAGTGCGCATGCATGTGATGGAACCTGGAGGAACAGCTGGCAACTGTGTGCATGCCCACAGAGAGGGCTCTGCGTGCCACCTCTGGCACGCATGCCATAGGTTCGCCATCATGGCCCTACACCATTTCAGACAAATGGTTATCCAACAGCTTCTTTAAAACTTCCAGTGTTGCAGCATTTACAGCTTCTGGAGGTAAGTTGTTCCACTGATTAATTGTTCTAATTGTCAGGAAATTTCTCCTTAGTTCTAGGTTGATTCTCTCCTTGATTAGTTTCCACCCATTGCTTCTTGTCCTGCCCTCAGGTGCTTTGGAGAATAGCTTGACTCCCTCTTCTTTGTGGCAACCCCTGAGTTATTGGAACACTGCTATCATGTCTCCCCTAATCCTTCTTTTCATTAAACTAGGCATACCAAGTTCCAGCAACTGTTCTTTATATGTTTTAGCCTCCAGTCCCCTAATCATCTTTGTTGCTCTTCTCTGCACTTTCTAGAGTCTCAACATCTTTTGGCGACCAAAACTGGATGCAGTATTCCATGTGTGGCCTTACCAAGGCATTATAAAGTGGTATCAACAATTCATATGATCTTGATTCTACCTGTCGTGTCCCACTCCTCCGCTGACGGCTGGGTCCGGGAAATCCGAATCAGGCGTGCCTCTGCAGCTCTGCCCAAAGTCCTAGCAAAGTCCTCAGAGCAGGCAGGAGACCAGTAAGTGACTTCAGCAAGATAAGTTTGACTTTTGCCTGACTCAGAGACTGCCAGAAAGTAGATCCTTTATATAGGCCATGGGGTGTGGCTCCATGACTCAGCACTCATTAAGGCCTGCCCCTCCCTTCCCTCTGTAGCCTCCGCCTCTCCAATCTTCTGATGCGAGGGTCACACCAATCAGCTGTTGGTAATAAACCCTCCTCAGGCTCACCTGCTGTGGAGGAGGGGGAGGGGTCTAGCTGCTCCGTTTGCCTGGGCATGGAGTCAGGGCTGGGGCAGGGAGATTCTCCTTCTGCAGTTTGTGTGGGCATGGAGCCAGGACTGGGACCGGGAGGCATACATTCCTCAGTGTGCGGAGCAGATAAGAAGGCCCCGGCTGTGGTGAGAGCGGGCAAGACACAACACTATCCCTCACCGCAGGGCCCTTCCCCCGGGGCTGACGATTGGGATGCGGTCGGGCCGGGTTCTGCTCGTGGAAGGCCTGCACCAGGTCCGGGGCGTGGACGTCGGAGGCGTTGACCCAGGTGAACTCCGTCCCGTACCCTTGCCACGCAACCAGGTATTGGAAGCGCCTTCAGCCAGCGGGAGTCGCGATGCTGTGCACCTCGTACTCCTCCACCCCGTCCTCGTCGACAGCGCCGGGCGGCGCCGGGCGCCGGAGGGGAGACGGCGGGGCCTCAGGGACCAGCAAGGACCGGTGGAAGACGGGATGGATCCACATGGAACGCGGCAGGGTCAGCCAGTAGGCCACCGGATTGATGAGCGCCTCGACGGGGAACGGACCGATGAACCGGTGGTCCAGTTTCTTTGCCGGCCGGTCGCACGGGAGATGCTTTGTGGAGAGCACACGCGGTCTCCAACCACCAGCGGGGGTGTTGCCCGTCGGGAACGATCGGCGACCCGCTTGTAGTCCTCCTTCGCCCGATTCAGCGGCTGACGCACCATCTGCTGGACCGTGTGCAACTCGGAGAGAAAGGACTGTGTCTCGGGAACCGGGGAGTCCGGGGGCGCCAGAGGGAAGAGCCGCGGATGGTACCCCAAGTTGGCCTGGAACGGGGTGGTCTGGGTGGAGGTGTGTTGGGAGTTGTTGAATGCGAACTCCGCCAGGGACAGGTAATCGGCCCAGTTGTCCTGTTGTTGGTTCACGAAGCACCAGAGGTACTGCTCCAGGACGCCGATGACCTTCTCCGTCCCGCCGTCAATCTCCGGATGGTGCGTCGACGACAGGCACACCTGCACTTCAATGCGGCCATCAGGCTCTTCCAAAAGCGGGCCGTGAACTGCACCCCACGGTCCGACACCACCCTGTCCGCAGGCCGTGGAGGCGGAAGGCGTGCTGCAAGAAGAGACGGGCCGTCTTGGTGGCGGTGGGCAGCCCGCGGCACGGGATGAAGTGTGCCATCTTGGTGAGCATGTCCACCACCACCAGCACCGTGGTGAACCCCGAGGACGGCGGCAGGTCCCTCAGGGAGTCCATGGAAACCGCCCCCAGGGTCTGTCAGGAGTCGGCAAGGGCTGGAGGAGACCGAGGGGCCCCGTGGCAGCCTTGGCTTGCCGGCACGGCACGCAGGACGCCACATAGGCATGGACATCATGCCGCACCCGGGCCACCAGAAGGTCCGCGTTACCAGGTTGAGAGTCTTGAAAACCCGAAATGGCCCGCGGCAGGGTTGTCGTGGCACTGGGTCAGTACGAGGACGGAGCGCCCTGGGCACATACAACCGCCCCCGGAACTTGAGTACGTCGTCTTCCAATGTCCACGGAGACGTGGGGCCCGCCTCCGCTCGCCGCTGCTGAGACCAGGCGTCTTGGCGCTGCGCCTCTCGCACCCGGGCCCGTAAGTCCACCCGGTCCCCGGCGGCGGCCAAGGCTTCCGCCGGCAGTACGGTCCGTGGAGGAAGAGGGTCTTGGGCGCTCAGGTACTCCGGCTTACGGGACAGGGCGTCCGCCCTCCGGTTGTGGCCACTGGGGATATAGGTGACGCGGAAGTTGAACCGGGCAAAGAACAGCGACCACCGGATCTGCCGCTGGTTCAACTTCCGAGCCGTGGTGAGATGTTCGAGGTTCCGATGGTCCGCTCGACCTCCACCTGATGCCGGGCCCTCCAGGTGGTGCCGCCACGCCGAACGCGCCTTGATAGCCAGCAACTCCTTTTCCCAGATGGTATAGTTGCGCTCGGAAGGGTTGAGCTTCCGCGGTAGTACGCGCAGGGAAAAGAGTGCCGCCATCCGCCGGGCCTGTAGCAGCACCGCTCCGAGGCGGCGTTGGAGGCGCCCGTCTCCACCACGAAGGCCGGTGCGGGTCGGGATGTCGCAGGATGGGCTCCGTGACGAAAGCCTTCCTGAGAGCCGTGAAGGCTTCCTCCTGCGGGGGACCCCACCGGAACGGGACCTTCTTCTGAAGGAGCTGGGTGAGCGGAGCCGTCAGCGTGGCGAAGCCCGGGATGAAGGTCCGATAGTAATTGGCGAAGCCCAGCAGCCGCTGGACATCCTTCGCCCGACGCGGGGCTTCCCAGCTGCTCAGGGCCTCCACCTTGCGCGGGTCCATGGCGATCCCCTCGGGTGAGAGGATGTGCCCGAGGAACTCAATGGACGACCGGAGGAAAAAACACTTCTCCAGCTTGGCGTAGAGCTGGTGCTCCCGCAGGCGCTGCAGGACCAGGCGGAGGTGCTGGAGGTGACTTTCCCTGGACCGGGAGTAGACCAGGATGTCGTTCAGGTAGATTCCCACGAACCGATCCAACATGTCCCGGAACACATCGTTCATAAAATGTTGGAAGACGGCGGGGGCGTTGGTCAGCCCGAACGGCATGACCGTGTACTCGTAGTGTCCGTACCGGGTGCCGAACGCCGTCTTCCACTCGTCCCCTTCACGCATCCGCACCAGGTTGTAGGCCCCCCGGAGGTCGAGCTTGGTAAAGATGGAGGCCTCCCGCAGCCGGTCCATCAGCTCCGGGATGAGCGGCAGGGGGTAGCGATTCCGCACCGTGATGGCGTTCAGCCGGCGGTAGTCGCAACACAGGCGCAAATCCCCCGTCTTCTTTTTTACGAAGAGGACCGGGGCCGACAGAGGGGACTTGGAAGGCCGGATGAACCCTCGGGCCAGATTTTTGTCCAGAAAGTCCCTGAGGGCGGCCAACTCGGGCTCGGACATGGAATACAGGCGCCCCGTGGGCAGCGGGGCGCCGGGTTGCAGGTCCACGGGGCAGTCGTAGGGCCGGTGCGGGGGTAAGCGGTCCGCCTCCTTTTCGCTGAAGACGTCAGCGAAGTCCTGCAGCTCCGGGGGCACGGCGACGGCCGGGGTGAAGACGTCCTGGCCGGCGCAGGTGTGGCGGATGTGGTCGACACACTGCAGGCTGGGAAACGAGATGGCGTTCCGCGACCAGGCCACCTGAGGGTCGTGCGTCCGCAGCCAGGCCAGTCCGAGGATCACTGGGAAGTGGAGGTCCGCCGTCACGTAGAAGCGAATCGCCTCCTCGTGGTCCCCGATGGCGAGGCGCAAGGGCTGCGTGGCGAAGTTAATGGGTCCGGCCACCAGCTCCCTCCCGTCGATGGTCTCGACGCTCATCGGAGGGTCTACCGGAACCAAGGGGACACCAAAATGGTCCACGAAGGCCCGGTCCATAAAGTTCGTGGTGGCCCCTGAATCCACCAGCGCGTGTGCCGGGATCCCTCCCGGCCGGCCCCCCCCCCACACCGGGGTGTCCAAAATCAGGTGCCGAGGGGGCCCGGGGTCCACGTCGGCCATGTCTGGCGGGGGCTTGGTCCGTGCCCGGCCTAGGGTTTCCCCTGGGCCGGGCCTGCCCCGTTTCCCGACTGGCCAGGCCGGGATTCGGGGACGGGCGTACGTGTTCCGCCGCTTCCTGGGGCATGCGGCGCGAAATGGCCGGGCTCCCACAGTACAAGCACAGCCCCTTGGCGCCTCGGCTCCGCTCCTGGGCCGTCAGGCGAGGCCTGGCCACTCCTAACTCCATGGGCTCTCGGCGGCAGCCACGGCGCGGGTGGCCCGGGACGGGTCGGCACGGGTCGAGGGAGGGCGACGGTCTTTGACGGTTGCGGGCGGCGACAGGACGGGCGTTGCTGGAGACGGGTGTCGAGGCGCAGGCAGAGGGGCACCAGGTCAACGAGGGTCCGCGGCGCCCACCCGAGCCAGCTCGCCCTGGAGCTCTTCCGAAAGGCCCCTCTTGAACGCGTCCGCTAGTGCCGTGTCGTTCCAGTCCGAATCATGGCACAGCAACCGAATTCGCGATGTACTCCCGGAGGGGGCGGGGCCCTTGTTGGATCTCTCCGAGGCGCCAGGCAGCCGTCTGGGCCCGCACAGGGTCTTCATACATCAGGCGTAGTTGCCCCCAGAACCCCTGGTAGTCCGCCAGCAAGGGGCTGTCCCTGAGCACCAAGGGCGTGGCCCACCGCGCAGCCTGGCCAGACAACAGGTTCATCACGAAGGCCACCCTGGCCCGGTCATCTGGAAAGTCCCCCGGCCGCATTGCCATGTAGGTCTGGCACTGGGCCATGAAGGCCGGGAACATCTCCATCCGTCCTGAGAACTTCTCCGGCACCGGTACCGGGCTGTGGCGCTGAGGAGGAGGAGGAGGAGGAGGTTGGACTGCTGGGGCATTCCCAGCAGCCAGTTGAGCAGTCAGCTGGGCGACTTGCTGTTGCAGTTGCTGGTTGTCTGTTTGTAGCTGCTGCACAATCAGCGCCAGCTGTTGCTGATCCATCTTGTAGATGTGTGAGGAGTCAGGCAAGATGTCGTGTCCCACTCCTCCGCTGACGGCTGGGTCCGGGAAATCCGAATCAGGCGTGCCTCTGCAGCTCTGCCCAAAGTCCTAGCAAAGTCCTCAGAGCAGGCAGGAGACCAGTAAGTGACTTCAGCAAGATAAGTTTGACTTTTGCCTGACTCAGAGACTGCCAGAAAGTAGATCCTTTATATAGGCCATGGGGTGTGGCTCCATGACTCAGCACTCATTAAGGCCTGCCCCTCCCTTCCCTCTGTAGCCTCCGCCTCTCCAATCTTCTGATGCGAGGGTCACACCAATCAGCTGTTGGTAATAAACCCTCCTCAGGCTCACCTGCTGTGGAGGAGGGGGAGGGGTCTAGCTGCTCCGTTTGCCTGGGCATGGAGTCAGGGCTGGGGCAGGGAGATTCTCCTTCTGCAGTTTGTGTGGGCATGGAGCCAGGACTGGGACCGGGAGGCATACATTCCTCAGTGTGCGGGAGCAGGTAAGAAGGCCCCGGCTGCTCTGAGGGCGGGCAAGACACAACACTACCCCTCTTTTAATGCTGCCTAGAATTGAGTTGGCTTTTTTGGCAGTTGCAGCACACTGCTGGCTCATATCCACTTGAACTCCAAGATCCTTCTCACAGTAACTACTATTGAGTGAGGTACTACATATACTGTACCTGTGCATTTTGTTTTTCTTGCCTAAATCTTGCCTAATCAACTGTAGACATTCTGACAACTGAAACAGACTCTTGTTCTCTTAAACTAGGGGTCTCCATGCTTGGCAACTTTAAGAGTTGGGGACTTCAACTCCCAGAATTCTTTAGCCAGTCTGGGAATTGAAGTCCACATGACTTAAAGTTCTCAAGTTTAGAGATCTCTGACTTAAACCAAGCTAAGGGAAGCTGCACCAAAGTTTGGTGTGGCCCTGCTCCAAGCATCCAAAAATGTTTCCAAACATCAAAACAGTCAGAATGGAAACATTATTAAAGATGGCCTGGCCCGATTTACATTTTGAAGTACAGGTAGTCCTTGACTTACGGACACAATTCAGCCCAACATTTATGTTGATAAGTGAGACATTTGTTAATTTGAATTTGCCCCGTTTTACGACTTTTATTGCCACAGTTGTTAAGTGAAACATTGCAGTTCTTAAGTTAGTAACATGGTTGTTAAGCGAATCTGGCTTCCCCATTGATTTTGCTTGTCAAAAAGTCACAAAAGGTGATCACATGACCCCTCGGGATACTGCAACCATCATAAATATGAGTCAGTTGACAAGTGTCTGAATTTTGATCATGTGCTCATGGGGATGCTGCAATGATCATAAGTAAGAAAAACAGTCATAAGTCACTTCTTTTCAGTGTTGTTGTAGCTTTGAACGGTCACTAAACGAACTGCTGTATTTTAAGGACTACCTGTACCACCTCTTATCAAACCACTCCTTAGCTAAGGATGGACCTCTGGATAGAAGACCGAACTACTACAGTTGAAATAACTAGTTGTAGTATCAAGAACAAGAACAGAGATAGGAAAACAATAAACATTTTCACTTTACTGTTTTAGAAGCATCTGAGGAAAGCCAGCAACCAAATCAGTATAATTTAAGCATATTTCAGTTACTGCATTGTTCCTGTAAACTTGTTTGTGTGTGTGTGGTGTAAAGCTTGATATATTTTTAAAGTTTATCTAAGCCATGTGATCTTACAGCTAAGCTAATGTAACCTTGTGGTTGGGTCCTAGACTAGAACTGAGAAGGCCACACTGAACTATGGAAGCGTATTGGATGAATTTTGTTCTGTCACAGGGAATGTTATATAATTCAAGATATATCCTGCCTGGAGTTCTCGGAGGAAAATCAGGATATAATCTAACAAATAAAATAAAATAAGGGAATTTAAAAATGAATCTAGACAAGCCATATGAAAACATCTAATGATATATGAAATCAAATACAACTCTTTGATTCCAAGCGATATCATATTGCAGCTTAACGTTACTCAAGCAAAACTCTGAAATTTGAATGCAATTATATTAAAATAAATAGGGCTTACAGTGAAAAAACTGCCATCTATCTGGCCTTGTAACCTACTCCTTCAACTCACTTCCAAAAGCGTTTTCTGCATTGTTGTTATGGAGAAAGACACGAACTAGATAAGCATGTAAAAAACGTATCTAGCAAAATAATCAGCAAAAGTAATTTATTCCTTGTCAGAGATGTAATGTAATATGTTATTTAGTTGGATTTATCTTTTTTGTATTCCTATTGTGGTTTTACTGTTTTCTTTTATGTTTTTTACAGAGCGTAAGCTGCCATGGGAGATTTGATTTTTGCAGTATTCAAATGAATTAAAATAAAACCAATGCATTAATATTAATGTGTCATCCTAATAGCTTCTATTTTTGTGCACCTGGGTCTTTTATCTTCTCTTGTACCTGGTACCTAGGGCTAGATCTCCCTGCCCGGCTCCCTGAAGGTAAGAGTTCCTTGTCACTCAAGAAGACTGATAGCTCATTACTCTTGCTTATCCCAGTGGCAATGGTAATTGATGAACAAGGCAAAGTAGGAAATATTGTCCTCCATCAATCCAGATCTGGGATTGGAGTATTGAAGGCACCGACAGTGCTCAATTCTGTCATAGAGAATTCCCAGTAGCCCCGTTTCCCGTCCCTTAGCAATACAAACACAGCGACAACAAAAACAAAACAATAATTTGCTGCCATTTTATGGCACTCAGGATTGCGTTTCTAGGTCTGGCTGTTCATTTTGTCTAATGGTCAGGCCAGGCCAAGCCTGCTAATAAAAATGATACTGGTCTTGGCCCTCTTTCTACTCCTAAACTGTTCTCCTTTAGGTAAGGGCCCTGTTTTTCTTAAAATAAGACCTATCCCAAAAATAAGCCCTAGCATGTTTTTTACATGTGTGCCTAATATAAGCCCTTCTCCCAAAATAAGCCATACTTAAGAGCCTGCACAGCTGACTGGCTGCTCATTGCTGATGGTGCTGCGGCCGTGAGGTGAGGTGGGTGGTGGTGGAGCTGCCCCACATGACCCGCACTGGCTTATCTCAGGGCCCCTGCAGCCAGGCCATCCATGCCCCAGCAACTGCCTTGTGGCATCAGCACCAGCAGCCATGTGCAGCAGGAGCCCACCTGGCCACCAGACCGCTTCTTCTGCTTGCTCGCGGCCACAACTAAGCAAGAGGCCGAGCAGTGTGCTGGTGCCGCAGCCATGAGGTGAGGCAGGTGTCAGGCAGGGGTGAAATGCTCCCAGTTTGGACCAGATCACCCAATCCAGTAGCGGTTGCGGATGGTGGTTCAGAGAACCGGTAGCAAAAATCCCTGCCCGCCTCCCCATGCCCAGCTGAGCCGGGTTTCTTTTTACTTTTAAAAGCATTTTTTCTTTGGCCGAAAAAATGCTTTTAAAAGTAAAAAAAGCCTCTGATGATCGTACGGCTCAGCTGGGATCGTCAGAGCCTTTTAAAAGCATTTTCTTCGGCCGAAGAGGTTGTAGAAAAAATGCTTTTAAAAGTAAAAAAAAAAGTTGGCCACGCCCACCCAGTTACATTACCCCCCCACCAAGCCATGCCCAAAGAACCAGTAGTAACAGATTTTACATTTCACCACTGGTGTCAGAGCATGGATGGCCTGGCTGCAGGGGCCCTGAGGCAAGCCGGTGTGGGGTGCAGCTCCACCCCCCTCACCTTGCGACAGCAGCACTGGCGGTTTGCCATGTCCTGCCTTCCGCCCCTCCATGAGCAAGCAGAAGGAATGGGCTTCCTGTACATGGGGGAAAATATAAGTCCCCCCCAAAAATAAGCCCTAGTGCTTATTTTGGGGCCCAAAAGAAAATAAGACCCGGTCTTATTTTCGGGGAAACATGGATAGCAAATGAAAGCCTAGTGCAAGTAATACCACATGCATGTGTATGTGGAATACCTCTTGTGGCTCTTTCCCTTGGCAACCACCATCTGGATGGGTTTTTCTATTGACATGCGATCCCAGTGAAAACCAAGTTGATTTCAATGTCTCTCATAGGATATTTCATTTCTGCTTTGTTCAATCGTTATGGTCTACCGACAGCTGTAGGAAAGAAGAAAATTCTAGCTATGCTGAAATCAGGGTCAAACCTTTTGCTTCTATCAACGAGGCAAGGATTTGACCACCGTGTGTGCAATTAACTGCTTTTCAGGGGACATTCACAGACAGAACTCGCTGGGTTTGGTAATTCTACCCATAATCCTATTACGGGAAAACAGATTTGCAAATAACATTTTACCTTAGTTACCAGCAAAAAAAAAAAAGAACTTTTATCCACGTCCAGCCATAATCACTCCTGTAAATGCGTTTAGCTGCATTACAAACAACCACCACCTCTTTACTGGCAGTGCCCCATGTTTTTTAAAATGTTATCTGAAGTCCTAATGAGCCTGTAGCTGGGGTGCATCAGCTTTTGTTTCATTGCTTCTCAAGGAAGGATATATTCTTAGCCTCTCTAGAGAGCTGAGTTGTAAGTGCTGTTAAAAGACATTGCTGAGCAGCAGTTACATCAGGAAAACCAAATAGGATGTGTCTGAAATTGAAGAACGTATTTGCTAATTTTGACTTTCCGAAGATTTGCATAAAAATAGCAAGACTGCATAGGTTAAAAAAAAGAAATACCACAAAACATACACATATACTCAAACACAAAATAACATTAGAATCCTTTCCTGCTTACCCAACCTGAAAGAGGTTTGAGTTTTTTGAAAGAAATAAAGCACAAAGCTGAATAATTAAAATCTGGCATTATGAGAAGTGCAATTTCTAATCATCAGCAAAATATTTGGTAGATTACTGAAAGATTTTCTTTTAGAAGAATTCTTGTAACAGAAAAGATAATATTCTCTGTAGCATTTAGGAAACAAGCACTACCTCTGGGGAAGAAAAACCCATACAGAGCACATCTGCTTTCTTGAAACGTAATATTGTTATTGTAAGGTTTTGTGTAACTCACTTCCTGTCCTTATACTGACACAACAGGATATTTAAATTACAAGGACAACAGAGGAATGAGACAAAAGATCCATCATACGCTCTTGATAACACATATACAGTGTCTGATTAAACTCTTTTATGAAGAAAGTCACTTTAGGAAATAATTAGTACCACAAGGTCACCACTTCATTAAACCAATCCTTGTGATTAAATTCAGATTTATAGTTTATTAACAGTTTTACTATATTGCTGAGAAAACAAAACTTTTGTTATAAGTACCAGCTCTAGTCATGTCATATGGTTAAACCATATAACTTTTTCCATTGTTGACTTAGTCTTTAGTTTAATGTCCTCGCTGGAGAACTCAAAATCCCATTTTTTCTTATATTGCACAGAACCAGATAGGTCATAGAAGCTAAGAAAAGGAAAGGAAAGGAAAGGAAAGGAAAGGAAAGGAAAGGAAAGGAAAGGAAGCCATCAATTTTTATGAATGATTTAGGTACCCAAATGACATTGGATATTTTTCCACTTAAAAACTAATCATAAAGAAATATGCTTTTTTATTATTACAAGCTCTGATCTGTTCACATAGCCTTATGAATATACTTAGCATACCGATTAAGACATTAATGTGTAGATTAAGAGAGTGTTCAGGATGGGTTGTGATGACAAAGTTTAATTAAAGTTTAATATAATATCATGAGTCACCATTTTCCTCCGTCCCCACCTCATGGTGGCAGATGCCCGTGAATGGGGAAGAATGAAACAAACCCCTTTTGATAGATATCAGGCATAGATTTGAATACAGAATACAGGTAGTCTTCTACCTATGACCACAATTGAGCCCAAAATTTCTGTTGTTAAGTGAGACACTTGTTAAGTGAATTTTGCCCCAGTTTACGACCTTTCTTGCCCTAGTCATTAAGTGAATCATTGTAGTTGTTAAGTTAGTGACACAGTTATCGAGTGAATCTGGCTTCCCCGTTGACTTTGCTTGTCAGAAGATCACAAAAGGAGATCACATGATCCTGGGGACCTTGCAACCATCATAAATATGAGTCAGTTGCCAAATTTGGATCATGTGATCTCAGGGATGCTACAACTGTCGTAAGTGTAAAAAGCTATCATAAGTCACTTTTTTCAGTGCCATTGTAACTTCAAATGGTCACTAAATGAACTGTTGTAAATCGAGGACTACCTATATTAAAGGGCAGAGATTCTGATTCTGAATATGAAATAGGACCAGAAAAAGAAATAGCGAGTTAATTTTAAAGATTTTATCAGATAAAGACGTTAAAGGATGTTTCTAGGAAAATATTAGAATGTGCAGAAATGAACAGATTTAACGCTGGCAATTAAGGAGAAAGAGCAAACTGAATATTAGAGGGTATGGGAATTATTTTATCAATGGTTAGAAAATAAAAATGGAAGTTGGAAATAAAAGGAGATTAAAGAAGAGTAGAAAATAGGTTAAGATAGAGATATAAACAATATGATAATTGTTAGTATTATGATTATTATGATTATTATGCTTAATATTATCATTATATTCTTATTAGAAGATACATTAAGAGGGAAAAATGAATAAGTTTATTATGTTCAATTGTTTAATATGCTATAATTGTAAGATTAGAGAATT
This sequence comes from Ahaetulla prasina, assembly GCF_028640845.1. Taxonomy (NCBI): domain Eukaryota; kingdom Metazoa; phylum Chordata; class Lepidosauria; order Squamata; family Colubridae; genus Ahaetulla; species Ahaetulla prasina. The sequence goes on along the minus strand of NC_080541.1, from coordinate 70,596,253 downwards.
AATATCAATGTAGTGAATGATGTTGTAAATTCTGATGGTTATTGCACAGAGATATTTGTATCCAGACCACACACTGTTTAAGAGAAGATGGAATGTTTATATTTTTTTAAAAACTTTTTTTTAAAGGATCTTTCTACTGTCTGTTCTTAAATACTAAAAATAAGGGTGTGAGAGTAATCTGGAAATAGTCTGAAATCCAGGGGTGGAATCCAGCAGGTTCTGACAGGTTCTGGAGAACCGGTAGTGGAAATTTTGAGCAGTTCGGAGAACTGGCAAATACCACCTCTGGCTGACCCCAGAGTGGGGTGGGAATGGAGAGTTTGCAGTATCCTTCCCCTGCCACACCCACCAAGCCACCCCATGCCCACCAAGTCAACGCCCACAGAACCGGTAATTAAAAAATTTGGATTTCACCACTGCTGAAATCTAAGTTAATTTGTAAAGGTTAAATAGATTAATTAGTGAGAATTTTGTTTGTTAATCAATTTTTCAGTCAGAGTTGCGTGTGGGTAAATTTCAGAAGGAAACTTTGCTTTTACACGAAGCCTATGTTTGTTACAGCAGGTACCACGTAGAAAACAGATTCCTATCAAACAGAAAGAAGGAAATGTCTCTTTTAAGACAGTGCTTAGTATAACAATTGTTAAGATCTGTACTGGAAATGTGTGTTTCTGTTTGTTTTGGTGTCATCTGGGTGAAATGAAAGATTTGCTAGGACTTCTGGAAGAATATGTGACAAAACAACTTCAAATAAACAGGAGGAACTCCACATTATTGGCATGGATAAAACTGAGTAAGTATTGGGAAAACATTCAGGTCTTTGTGAATCAGGAAGTGGGGGGGGAGAAACTGATGTGCGGCAGTATAGGCAGTTCTTGACTTACAACCATTTGTTTAGTGACCATTTGAAGTTAGGGTTATGACCATTGTAGCATTCCTGAAGTCACAAGATCAACATTCAGATCCTTGGCAAGTGCTTCATATTTATCACGGTTGCAATGTCCAGGGGTCATGTGATCAGCATTTGAGACTTTCTGGCAAGCAAAGTCAATGGGGAAGCCAGATTCAATTAACAACCGGGTTACTAACTTATCAACGGCTGTGATTCACTTAACAACTGAGGCAAGAAAGGTCATAAAATGAGGCAAAGCTTACTGAACAAATGTCTCACTTAAGACATTTGGGGCTCAATTGTGGGTTGTAAGCAGTGGTGGGATTCAGTTTTTTTTACTACCGGTTCTGTGGGCGTGGCTTGGTGGGCATGGCATGGCTTGGTAGGCATGGCAGGGGAAGGATACTGTAAAATTTCCATTCCTTCCCCACTCCAGGGGAAGATTACTGCAAAATCCCCATTTCCTCGCGATCAGCTGGGACTCAGGAGGCAGAAAATAGATGGGGGCAGGAGGTATTTACCGTTCTCCGAACTACTCAAAGTCTCCACTATTGGTTCTCCAGAACTGGTCAGAACCTGCTGAATACCACCTCTGGTCATAAGTCAAGGAGTACCTGTATGCAAAAAAAAGCTGACCAACTTTTTCACCTGAACTGCATGGTAGGTCAATTATTTGTCATCAACTTATGATGGGTATCCAAGTTGGCGTTGTTATTTTTTTTACCAGGGAGTGGTAAAAAGAGAAGGCACACAAACACAGGCATGGAAAGAAAAAAAAACCCCACACTGATGCCATACCCAGGGGAAGAATGACATCACACATTATGTAGTTCTGCACCAATGATAGCATCATATTCACCCAAGTGGTTACACTGCTGATGCTTCCCATGGTAACAAAAACATCTCACAGATTGATTTCTCATCAGAAATAAAATAGTAGAAAGAGTCCAAGGGTTTCAGATCACTTATTCATGTCCAGAAAAAGAGTCACACAGAAGACAACGGCCTGGGAAGGAAGATAGATAGATAGATAGATAGATAGATAGATAGATAGATAGATAGAGAGATAGAGAGATAGAGAGATAGAGATAGAGATAGAGATAGAGATAGAGATAGAGATAGAGATAGAGTGGTTTTTTTTCTTGGTCTATTCAAATATGGGAGGGAGCAATATATATATATATATACACACACACACACACACACACACACACACACAGATACATACACACATACACACACACACACACACACACACACACACCGCACAAGAGAAGCAAAGTTTAGCAGCCTTGAGTGGTTGACATAGCCAGGAAACAAATGGAAAAAGAAAATTAAACAAAAAATGGCTACATTTTGGTTGTAGAAAACAAATATGTTGTATTACAGCTGTCTGACTGAATTACTTTTGTGCAGAGCATTGTTATAAGGCATGGGATAGGATAGGAAGTTGCAAATTGGGCCTTTCCTGACTTTGCATACACCCACGATCATTTCATTCTTCCTATAACAACCACAACATGATAGCATACGTTTGAGAATGGGTGGTATTGTACAATACAAAGGCACTTCTTTTGACATCTTACTTCGCAGCAAAACCTGGACAGGAGGATGAAAACGAGACTGTTGTTTACTTAACCTGGATTCCAAACCGAACAATATTTTATAGCAGTTTTATTTGTTGATGGCTTGTACCATGCACTAGAATACAAATAGTGAAAGCATTTGCTGTCTCTGCTTAAACTTCTTATCTTGCCACCTACATCTCAGAACAATAGTCCATTTCAGTTTACTCTCCCAAATCACTTTTGTGGCTTGTAATATATCTATATTACGTATTACACTGTTTTTAGGTTCATTACAAGATAGTGACTGAGTTTGAATTTCTAGAAAGTTTTGAATTTATGCATAGGTTTTTCTCTGAAAAAAACAACAATTTTTGAGCTTAATAATCAGCTCACCCACTCACAGTATAATATACCTTTTCTGCACAAATTTTAAAGGCACACTGTGATGAAAGCAAAGGAGGTTTTTTTTTAAAAGAAAGTTGAAGAACATGTTCTACTCCTGTGTGTATGGCACATTACTAAAATATCTTCATATTCTCACCACAAGTTTCTTAAAGTTCTGCAGTCTCTAAGTAAGCCCTTTGTTGATATGAGTACTTCACTTGTTACAGTATGCTCCAAGTTTATTAGTTTTGGAATTTAACAGAGGAAAAAATAGCAAACTGTTCCCAAATTTTGCAGTTGATGCAACCCATAATAGGTCACTTTGGGGTTTTTTAAAAGGCTAAATTAACGTTGCGATTAAAGGTAAAGGGAATGCCATGACTTAACATTTACAATAATGGAATATTTTTATCCTAATATTTGCTAGTCTTCTATGCTAATTCATAATTTTTTCAGGGTTCTTTTAGATGGCTTGCAGATTCTGAAGTTTTTAAATAAGGGATAGATGATGTCTCCATGTTTTAATGTATTTCAGAAGTTTAGATTTTTTTGACATGGAAAAAGTGACCTCAAAAGCAGGCAGCGTATCCATACCTAAAAAATGTGTGTGTGGGGGGTGGGAAATTGGAATGATTTTAAAAGACTTTCTGGTACTGATGTACTATTTGACTACATATCTATGGGCTGCAATTCCTGGAGATTTATAACAGAAATGAATTAAACATAATTTATATTTAATCCAAATAATTTCAGATCAATAAATAACACATGCCATGGAAAATATCGCTCACGATTTAAAGTAAATCAACAAAAGACAAAAATAATAACTAAAAATATGACTATACAGCAAAAAATAGAATTAGAGAGAACAACGGGATTTGAAATAGTAAAAAAAGGTTAAATACTTAGGAGTGTATATTGCAGCTTCAAATGTGAAATTATATAAAAATAATTATGAAATTTTATGGCAAAATGTACAGAAGGAAATGGAGAATTGGAAAAAGTTGCAGTTATCTTTATTGGGAAGAATAGCAGTAATAAAAATGAATGTTTTGCCCAGGTTTTTATTTTTGTTTCAAATGATACCAATACTTAAAAAAGATGCAAACTTGAAGGAATGGCAGAATGGAATTAATAAATTTACATGGATTGGTAAAACACCGAGAATAAAACTGAAAATAATACGGGATACACATGAAAGAGGGGGTCTTAAAATGCCTAATTTAAGATTATATTATGAAGCAGCTGCCCTATCACTAATTAGTGATTGGTTTAATCTAACGGAAGAAAGAATATTGAATATAGAGGGTTATGGTTTATTATATGGATGGTATGCTTACTTATTGTATGACAAAAAGGTGGATAAAGTTTTTAAAGCTCATATACTTAGAGTTGCTTTGTTGAGGGTTTGGAAAAAGTATTAATATAAGTTAAACTACAAAATACCTATATGGGCAAGTTCTAGGCATGCAATAGAGAATATAAGTACAGAACAAAAACAGGATGTGATTACTTATAAAGAGCTTCTTTCCATGGAAAAGGGTAAATTACAATTGAAATTTTTAAACATAATGAAAGAAAAAGGATAATTCATACTTGGTTTCAGTATGGACAGCTGCAAGCTAGATGGAAAGAGGATCAGAAAATTGGTATTATGCAAAATGAGGAAAATTTGGTAAACCAGATTAGATATCAAAGTCAATCGCATATTAAAAGGTTGTATAATGCATTGTTAGAAATAGATTCAGAAACGGAACTAGTTAAGGACTGTATGATAAAATGGGCACAAAATATACAGGAACCTATAATGATGGAAACTTGGGAGAAAATTTGGGTTAGAAATGTTAAATTTACACAAGCACAAAATTTAAGAGAAAATTTTTACAAAATGTTTTATAGATGGCATTTAGACCCTAAAAAATTAGCCTGTATGTATCCGAATTTGCAAGCTAAATGTTGGAGATGTGACTGTGACGATGCTACTTATTATCATATATGGTGGACTTGTAAAATAATCAAACCATTTTGGATAAGAATTTGGTGGGTCATGCAAAATATTTTGAAAAAGAAGATAAAAGTTTACTCCACAATTGTTTTTATTGGGTATAATCTCAGATTGTACGATAACAGAGAGTAAATTGATTTTAAATTTAATATCAGCAGCCAGACTATTGGTAGCGCAATATTGGAAGAAGGAACATTTGCCTACGATTGAAGAATGGATATTAAAAGTTGCAAACTTAGCAGAGATGGCAAAAATTTCAGCATATTTGAAAGACTGTTCACAAGAAAGATACATAGTGGAATGGATAAGATGGATTGACTTCATTCAAAATAAATACCAGACTAAGAAATATCAAATAGCTTTTGAATGAACAGACAGCAAGAATTATATTTCTATTTCTTTGTATGTAAAAGGAGAATTAAGGTCCTAGGGGAGGATGAGAATTAATGGATAGTTAGCTTATGATTGTTAGTTGTTTGTTATACCCTGTATTTTGCTCTGGGAAGTCTGGGGGTGGTGGGGGGTTGAGAAAAGTGGGGAGGGGAGAAGGGGGGACGTTGGGGGTGGGGGGAGGGGAAAGGAGGGGACATATTTGTTAAAATTTTATAAAACTTTTTCAATTAAAAAGAAAAAGAAAATATCGCTCACGGAATCTATTTTGCTCAACATTGACACTGCTTGCTGAAACAGGCACCGAAGCCATGCTTATCCAAATAGACACAGTATCAGCATAAATGGCCTGAAATAACTAAAATACAGTGCTATGATGACCCCTCAAACAAGCAAGCAAGCAAGCAAGCAAGCAAGCAAGCAAGCAAGCAAATAACTCAATGAGACAACCAACCTCTGACCATCTTTGGAGTATTGATCATGATAATGCTGATAATAATTAAACATATTACGCGACATTGCATTAATGTAACACTTACTTTTGTAAGAACTTTGGAAGTATTTTTGTTAGTTATGATGCTCCCAGAAACACATCTGCAGATTACTCTGTAGTGCATAGAATTTGAATAAGGTGATACTTAAGAGTCATGCTGAAGGTAATTTCTTTCCCATCCCATATCAGAAAGCAGCTGGTGGAAGCTTGGGTAATATGAGAAACAGGGATTACCCCTGTTTTTCTATTGAAGTTTAGTTCTAAAAGTTCATGAGAGAACAATTTTAAATCAGCGGATGTGAATATTTCTGTTTCCTCAGAATCCACCAGATTTAACCATATATTCTCATGGCCAATAGTAGAGTAAATACTCCATGATCAAAGCAAATGGAAATGGCCAGCAGACATTTCAGAGTAAGATCATTACCAGACCCCTCATCATTTGAGGAAAAGGAACCATAAATGATTCTAAGCCACTAACATAAATCAAAACCTAGATGTATTCCCCGGACCCCAATTTGTGAAGCCCAGAGCACCCTGAGATCATGTTGTCGTGTTCAATGCTGCAATTTTTTATGCAATTTGCTAAATGGAGGTAGAAACAAGAGCGTTAAAGTCTCCTCAGCCCAAAGACACTTATTTCTCCATTAAAACCAATCAGTCCCTGCAACCCACCCTCCAATGCAAGATTCAGTTGTCCTTGATACGTCCTCCTGCAATTTTCTGAGACAATATTAAAAACCACAATATTTTAAAAAAGAAAAAGAAAATAGGTCCCACACAGAAAAATATTGTATGCTTACTATAAATGGTAGCTTACAAACAACGGACTAAACTCAAACACTACTTTATGGCTTTGTTTGAACCTGTGCTATTTAGATGTAGAGCAAATTCACACATCTCACTTAGGTTTAGGCTTAGGGTTTCTAGATCTACCAGAAAATAATCCATGGTTCATTTAGCTTAGCATGACTTAGCATCACCATGTTAGATGTAATTTTGTCTGCCGTGAAGTTTTGTCTCCACCCTCCCTCCTCCTGTGTGCTTAAGGTTTTTTCTCTCTCAAGCTTTTTAAAAAGGGTGTGTGAAGTTAAAATGCACTTCAGTTCAAGCTAGGCTCAACGAAGCAAATTTAATGAGATAATAGGCAAATTTGCCATTTAATATCAAACTGAATGACCTTGATGTACACACTCCACCAGCCTCCACACACATACACACACACCCAGATTTGTTCAAAATAAGACAACAGTGTATGTCCATATTGCAGTGGTGCAGACTTGCTGTGAAAATGCTCACTGTGCAATTTGGCATGTAAGGCCAATATTTCGTAATTAATTGGAGACACTGCAAAGGCACTGCTATATTACTTTGACTTGTCATTTTTGGCGGGAGGAACTTAGCAAGTGGTGCAGTTCTAAACCAACTGCAGGCTGCCAAGCAGAGAGCATATTCGAGTTCAATAGTTAGAAGTCAGCAGGAAAAGAAAACAAGCAGAGCGCCTTAATGTGCTGTGAGCAAGATAATGTTTCAATATCCTTACTAAATTTCTGTTTCAAAAGCAAAGGGAAGGGAAACATGGCTTTGAGGCTTCAACCCTTCTCAGCCCTAAAATCATGATGGAAACTATGTGAAATTCGTAATGGATTGGCTGGTCTATAATGGTAATTGATTTGGAAAATGAATTATTTGAATTATTTGGAAACAAGCTGCACTTGAAATTCTCTCAGTTAAGGTTAAATTCAACGCAAGATATTTCTGATTTGGTATAAATTCCTGATATGGAGAAGAAAATTGTACAGGTAGTCCTCACATTACGACCACAATTGAGCACTGAATTTCTGTTGTTAGGCAAAACTGTTATTACGTGAGGTTTGCCCCATTTTAGAACCTTTCTTGCCATACTTGTTAAGTGAATCACTGCAGTTATTAAGTTAGTAAATACGGTTGTGAAATGAATCTGGTTTCCCCATTGATTTTGCTTGTAAGAAGGTTGCAGAAGGTGATCACATGACCCGTCACGTGATCACATAAATTAGAAACATGGCTGTTAAATCAATCTGGCTTCCACATTGACTTCGCTTGTCAGAAGGTGGAAAAATTTGATTACATGACCTCAAAACACTGCAACCGTCATAAATATGAGCCAGTTGCCAAGCATCTGAATTTTGATCACGTGACCATGGGGATGCTGGTCATGTGATAAATTATCATAAATAACCTTGTTAATGCTATTGAAACCTCAGTCACTAAATGAAAGGTTGTAAATTGAGGACTTTGTACGTTGAGAACTTTGTATGTGATTTCTAGGGATTATTATTAAGTTGTATTCATTCTAATACATTGAACTTTTCTAATATTTGACTGTAATAAACTGTCTAAACAAATGTTAAAAATGAAATATTCCTAAATATTTTTTTACTTATGCTGATATTCCTATTTTCCACTGTTAATAAATGAAGAAGGAAAAAGATGGGTATTATATAGTGGCTAGAACATTAGATTGCAAGATAGAAAAATGAATTCTGGTTTATGCTTGCCTGGACAGCGTAGAGCAAATCACTAAATTCACCTTAAGGTGAATGTAAACAGAATTTCTGAGCCTTTTGAAAGCATCGTGTAATGAGCAACATAGCAATTAAAATCAATAGACATATGTGTTTAACTTGCTCAATATTACAGAATATAATATGCTGCATAATATTATAGAAAATGCTGAAGGAAGTTTATAGTTCAGTATAAAATATTAGCATATTTCAAAATAATAAATGTAGTAAATAGTTAAAAGATAAAGTTACTAGAAAGGCAAAGTGGCAGCCATCCTTTCTTTTTATTTATTTTTATTTATTTTTTTATAAAAAACTTTTATTTTTACAATCATATCAAATAATTCATCCAATGTACAGTTATATACAATTAGTCGGGCTTGCCCAGTCACCACCCCCCTTTTTAACACTCTTCCCTCTTCTACCTTCTTTTACTTTCCAAACCTTCCTCTCCTTCTCTTATCTACCTCCTCTCCTCCCTCCACCCTCCACTCCTTCTCCTCTTCTCCTCTTCCTTCCTCTTCTCCTCTTTCCTACCTCCTACTCTCTTTCTCCCTCCCCACTGTTCTAAAATGGTAACTGGGCAGACCCGACCCTACATTAATTATATTTATACATCTTCAATAATCCCTGTACATTAACCATCACTCCATCTCTACCTCAACCCCCAATTCCCTCCCCTTACCCCCACCCCCACCCCGACTTCCCAGAACAAAATGCAGGGTATCAAAACTAACAATCATAATCTAAAATAATTCCTAAATTATAATCTCTAGTCACTCCACACTTAATCACACTCTCAATTCCTCTCCTTCAGAAATATATCTAATACAAAATATTTCCTAAATTTACTCATATGCTATTTGATATTTTTTATCTGATACTTATTTTGAATATAATCAATCCACATTTTCCATTCTAAAATATATTTTTCTTGTGTATAGTCTTTCAAATAAGCAGAGATTTTGCCATTTCTGCCAGATTTGATACTTTAAGTGTCCATTCTTCAATTGTAGGTAATTCTTCTTTCTTCCAATATTGAGCAATCAAAAGTCTTATGGCTGTTATTAAGTTCAAAATCAATTTAGTCTCTATAGCTGTACAATCCATAATTATTCCTAGTAGAAAGAACTGGAGAAAACTTAATCTTCTTTTCAAAATATTCTGCATGATCCACCATACTTTAATCCAAAATGCTTTAACTTTTTTACAAGTCCACCATATATGGTAATAAGTGGCATCTTCACAATCGCATCTCCAACATTTAGCCTGTACATTAGGATACATACATGACAACTTTTTGGGGTCTAAATGCCATCTATAAAACATCTTATAAAAATTTTCTCTCATATTTTGCGCTTGTGTAAATTTAACATTCCTCACCCAAATTCTTTCCCAAGTTTCCAACATTATTGGTTGCTGAAAATTTTGTGCCCACTTAATCATACAATCCTTAACCAGTTCAGTCTCTGAGTCTATTTCTACTAATACATTATACAACCTCTTAATATGCTGTTGACCTTGATCTCTCATTTGTTTTAACAAATTATCCTCAGTTTGCTTAACACCTATTTTTTGATCTAATTTCCATCTAGCTTGTAATTGTCCATATTGGAACCATGTATAATTTTTCCCTTCTTCCCCCATCTTTTCTCTGGATTTTAATTGTAATTCCCCCTTTTCCATACAAAGAAGTTCTTTATAGGTAACTACCTCCATCTTTTGATATATATTTATATTTTCTATCATGTGTCTCGGATTGCCCATATTGGAATCTTTCCATCTAATTATATTGATATTTCCTCCAGACCCTCAATAATGCATTTCTAATTATATTATTTTTAAATATTTTATCTACTTTCTTATCATATAATAAATAGGCATGCCACCCATATAACAAACCATAACCTTCTATATTCAAAACTCTTTCCTCAGTTAAATTAATCCAATCAGTAATTAATGATAAGACAACTGCTTCATAATACAATTTTAAATTAGGCATTTTAAGACCCCCCCTTTCCCTTATATCCTGCATTATTTTTAATTTTATTCTTGGCTTTTTGCCCATCCATACAAAGTTATTAACCCCCTTTTGCCATTCCTGTAATTTGGTGTCATTCTTAAGCACCGGTATCATTTGAAACAGAAATAGAAACCTGGGCAAAACATTCATTTTTATAGCCGCTATTCTTCCCAACAGGGATAGTTGTAACTTCTTCCAACTCTCCATTTCTTTCCATACCTTCTGCCACAATACCTCATAATTATTTTTGTATAATTTGACATTTGAAGCTGTAATATATATTCCTAAATATTTAACCTTTTTAACGATTTCAAAACCTGTAGTTCTTTCTAACTCTTCTTTTTGTTGTATATTCATATTTTTAATTATCACCATCCTTTCTTTTTATTAATGTATGCATTACAGTCTGTTCACAGCAATCATCAGTTTGGTAGTCCAAATACCTTGTCAAAAAAAAAGTAGTTTTCCTCATATAATTTGAGTTCATAGTTCTTCAGTAATTTTTCAACAACTTTACATTCTTGGTAATCTGCAAAGCAGTTAGAAAAAGAAACCGTCTCTACAACAATGGCATCTGTCATTTTCTCTTGATTATTTCTGTTTCCAGGAGAAAAATACCACTTCAGATGATAATTCCATGACCAAATTGTTCTGTCCTTACTCAAGGGGCTGCTATGTTTTAAGATGATCAGGCAATTAATATGTAAGTGTGACATCTCACATGTGTAAAGGAATCTTATAAGATATTTTAGAACAATTCTCTACATTTTCATTCAGAAGTATGGCCTACTGATTTCAGTGAGCCTTACTTTCAGGTAAGCAAATATAGAATTGTAGCTGGTTTTCTTCTGAACTCCTAAAATCTATTGTGCAGCCATGAACAATAGTTGCATAAAAGTCTGGAAACAAGGCAGAAAATTTACTTTATCCTTACTCACTGGGAAGAAAAAGCATTCTTATCCATTTGCTGGATTTATGCGGGACAAGCTTGACCCAAAACTGGTAACGGCAAAGAGCATCAGTATGTAAAACTATTCAGGAAATGAAGGAATTGCTCTAAGTAGCTGTGGCACCTCATGATTACGAAGAACTGTTCGATTTTTTTGTAATATAGACCATTCTGCCAGAGATTTCTTTGTAACTGAATAAAATGCATCATGTTGACAGCAAATGAACCATATTTTCTTAAAGATAATTTAGCCATGTTTATCTTCCAACTAAGTAGGATTTTTTTTTCCAAAAGAAGGGGTGAATGAACCTCCAGGAGGATGATAATGGTATTAATATTTTCTATCTGTAAATTGCAGATGTTAGCAAGAAATCCGTGAAGCTTGCTTTTATAATATATAGTTTCAGCTAAGAATTAGACCAGCATGTATTAAATGTCTACCATTTGTTCTGCACCCTGCACAAAATTGAAAGGGAGGAAAATGAAACTATTGTAATAGTTTGTTTTTAAAAGATGTTTTGGATCATCTTCATAAGAGATTTTACAAGAATTGCCACTTGGAAAATACAGGAGTGCATGAACAGGCTTGTTCTAAAAGTAATACTGCAACTCTACGTAGTGCATTCAATAGAGTTGGACATAGTTTGAAATAAATATGTGGGTAATACAATTTCATAGTATTTAAATCTAAATTATAATTCTTAGTAATTTTTAAATCAGAATTGACAGCAATAAACAAAGACAGTTCCTGTACTGAAAAAGCAAAACAAAATGTGTTCTTTATATGTTTCATGGAATTAATATGAAGCCATTTTTGTAATATCAAATTACTTTCCTCCCTCTGAGGTGGTTATATATTGTTTTTCATGCTTGTCCACAATGTCGATCTTAACTCTCACAAATAATTCCTAAAGATAAGTTATGCACGTCAGTCACTGCCTTGATTCTAATCAAAATACCGCTTTTATATTTAAAAATGTATTCAAAATATTGAACAAAGAATTTATTCCATTTAAGGAAAAGTAAATATTTTAGATCTTGGATTAAGCTGAATCACAAGACATAAGCAGTAAAATGTATATTGAGATATTAATGTAACAGACATTTCCATACTTGGTATTAAAATTAAAGAAAATAATTTCAAATTAGAGCTTTGCAATATAATCTGGGACATACAGCATTTTCAGAGAGGATTGATCAAAAGAAATACTAACATGATTTACTTTTTGACTGATGATATAATTTCATTTTCTGAAGCAAGAAAAGGGACAATTCATCAGAATAAAAACAAAGGCTGAAATTTTATAAAATTATCACTGTGCCATTTTGCTTCACAGCATGAGATTTGATCTTTGTGCAGAAATAAGCAAATGTCAGTGGGGTTATTCTCAATAACATCCTTATAAGGGTGTCTTTTCTTTGTGAAGAAAAATTAAAAGGTTAGTATTCCAGCTTTACGCTGCAGTCTGTTGTATGCTTACTTACAGTTTGTTCACAAGGCAATATTACCTTTTATATGTGCATATATATTATCGAAATATATCAAAATATTTCAGCTTTTGAAGACCATACAAAGACTATACCCCACTGAGATCAATACGATTACCTCTGAAGTGGCATGTATTCTTTTCTAAGGAATGTGCCTGATGTTCCTCTGACTTTTGTGCTGTTGCAAACAGGTTGTCTAACCTCATGGGAGTATGAATGTGCTTTAGTGATACACTATCTAATTTTTTTTTCTTCTGCCAATACAATTAAGGACCTAAACTGAACCTCCGAATGAAAGTCAGTCATGATAATCCCATAGGACAGAAAAGCTTGAATATCCTACATGCTTTTGATTCAACTTGTCAAATTTCCCCATATGGAACTTATTAGCCTCCTATCACAGTGTTAAGTCTTACGCAGAAAAGCTGAAGCACAAAGGATGCTTTGGAAGTCCAAGCCAAGAAATGCCATGTTGTTGAACATGCCACAACAGCTGAAACACCTGGGGAAGGTACAATTCAGTAAATGGCAATATATATTAAATCAGGGGTAGTCAACCTTTTTATACCTACCGCCCACATTTGTATTTTTTTTTTAATTTGCATTTATATCCCGCCCTTCTCTGAAGACTCAGGGCGGCTTACACTATGTCAAGCAATAGTCTTCATCCATTTGTATATTATATACAAAGTCAACTTATTGCCCCCAACAATCTGGGTCCTCATTTTACCTACCTTATAAAGGATGGAAGGCTGGGTCAACCTTGGGCCTGGTGAGACTTGAACCTGCAGTAATTGCAAGCAGCTGCTGTTAATAATAGGCTGCATTAGCCTGTTGAGCCACCAGAGGCCCCTGTATTTCTGTTAGTAGTAAAATTTTCTAACTGCCCATTGGTTCCATAGTAATGCACTGTGTATCGTCATCTGCGCATGCCTCTCGCGCATCGTGGATTGGGTTTGGGGGGGGCGCCGGCTACCAGCTCTGCTTGTCAGTTACAGCTGGGTGGAGTGGGGGGAGATGCGCGAGCTAGTCTGGGACGAGGCGCTTTTGTTTGCGGTTGCACTATAGTGCCATTTAGTTTCACTTATATAACGTGATCTAAACTTCTGCGCGGGCGATACAAATAGTATATTTTCAGAAATTTAAATTGTCATGGGGAATTTTATGAAAACCTAATGAAAATGTTTTTAAATAATGCTATGAATTTTTTTTAAAAAAGTCAATTAAATTTTAAAAAAAAGGAAAATGCTTTATCGGACAAAACCCCTACCCCCCACCATGAAAGCTGGAACGCTCACTAGTGGGCGATAGAGACTAGGTTGACTACCACTGTATTAAATCTTGATTTTTGTTTTACGTGAAAGTTTTGTTTATTGGGGTCAGAAGCATCACAATTAAAATAAGGCATACTATATGACATAAAATGTAAAATATAAAATACCAGATTAAAATATGCACAAGTTAAACAAACCTTGCCCAGAAGCTAGCAACATTGTGTTCTGTTGCATTGCCATTAGATCTTCAAGTGTGCACTGACCAAGACACAAAGGGCAGGTGTACATATGTGTTGTTGTCTGCATGGCATCACAATCACAAAATTTCAGTCCAGAAGCATAGTGACAATGCAAAAGTGAAAATGAAATATTAAACTTTTGAGGGATAGGTGTGTGTGTGTGGGGGGGGGCATTGTGTGTGTGTCTTTGAGTCAACTAGCCATTGCCTTCTTCAAGAGAGAGTAACTAATGGAAAGACACCCAGTTGGATTTGTGCCTAAAGCAGGACTAGAACTCACACTTTTTGCCATTTCTAACATGGTGCCTCTAATCACCACAACAACCTGGCTCTTTGGATATAAATGGAAGATCTTTTGAAAAGTGTGACCCAAGATCCTGCCGAAAGTCCTCCTCCCTGGATACATAATATGTAGAAATGACATTATAAGGTCCAAACTGATTGGGAGTGCATAGCTACAAAGTTTCCCACTCAGACATTTGGGTTGAATGCAACAATTGTCAATGATCTTTAACATGCTTGTTATTCAGATTAGAACACATGATGTATCCCACACAGCATCTCCCTCCCCCCCCCCATGTATTCTGAACTGCAAACTTTCCCTATTGGCTCTTCTCTCCTTTCTTATCCCCAAATGCGCCTAAATACTTGTAAGTTTCAGTTATTACAGACCAGTTGTTTGCAACACAGCCTGTTGCAAAACGGGGGAATATTTGGAGAATGGTCGGTCTCAACCACTATCGTCTTAGAAGCACTATCAAACTTCTCTCGCACACAAAATACCACAAGGCTAGGTAAGCATTTAAACTGCAACAGAGCTGTCCTTGAGTTAATTGGCCAGCAAAAAAGTACAGTGAAGAAATGTGGACAGTGTGTTCCTTTTAACTGCTTAGTTATAATAAACATGGTTGGATAAAGACTGCTGGAAAGATCTTTGGAAGGAAGATAGCGTCAGCCTTCGTACAAAGTTCTGTGCTGCCAGTTACGCCAATCAGTGATCTTACTGGATGAAGACAAAAAGGAATACTTTTTTTTAGAAGCCCATAAGTGAGTAATACTTTATGTTCATTAAATGAGATGATAGAAAGAGCAAGGTATGGATTTTTAAGTTTATTTAAGGTTTATATTGAAGTCATTTGGAGTGTTTATTTGAAAAGTATATTCAGGCAGTCCTCGACTTATGACCACAATTGAGCCCAGAATTTGTGTTGCTAAGTGAGAAATTTGTGAAGTGAGTTTTGTTCCATTTTTTGATTTTTCCTGCCACATTTGTTAAGTGAATCAATACAGTTGTTAAATTAGTAATAAGGTTGTTAGGCGAATCTGGCTTCCCCTTTGAATTTGCTATTGCTTGTCAAAAGGTTGCAAAACATGATCACATGACCCCAGGACAATGCAACCATCATAGGTATGAACCAGTTGTCACACTTCCGAATGTAAATCATGTGACCATGGGGATGCTGCAGCAGACATAAATGTGAAAAATGGTCAAAAGTCACTTTTTTCAGTGCCGTTGTAACTTTGAATGGTCACTAAACAAACTATTGTAAATCGAGGAATATGTGTGTGTGTGTGTGTGTGTATGTATATATACATATATATGTATGTGTGTATGTATGTATATTTGCCTGTGTTTTGTTCAGATATGTGCCACCTTTTTATCTTATTTGGTGTTGTTTTATTTTTTTCTACAGAAAAATGGTATATACCTCTAGGTGGCCCCTGGAATATTCTCTACACAAGTAACACTTTACTTGAGGAACTTTGCCACTTCAAAGCACCACAGAAAACTGTCATATGATACAGCTGTTTACATATAAATATGCTTCAGACAACGCCGTATTATAAAATCACACTGGTTATTTAAATCTGGAATACGAATAGGAAGACTGTATGAATAATATATATTTTAATATGTGTGCCCATATATCTGAATACATTTATAATTGTACATAACACGTGCATATAGGCACACAAGGACATATAGGTTTGCCACTTAAAATAGTTCAATACTTTCTATCTGTGTGCACACATGCTGAAAATCTAATTCATATGTAGTGAAATAAAGACAATGGTTGTAGAATTCATTTTTCTGCATTACTTTCCCTGCATAGAAGTTAATAAATCAAATGGCCTTTAATATAGACATGTTCAAGTACTGTGGAATTAAGAATAACAAGCAGCATCATTTAACAAAATAGGATTGAAACAATCCCACCTTATGTAATCACATTTTTGTTTAAAAGTTGAAATACTGGAGTAACTATATAGATGATAAACATATAATTATCTCGTCGTGTATATACTAAGGGTGTGTGTGTGTCTGTGTGTGTGTGTAAGAGAGTTTGTGTACATTGGGAATATATGTAATAGGGTTTGATAATTAGCTACTATTTAGTTGTTTGGTAGAAGCTGAAATGAATAACAGACCTGTTAATGAATCAGTCCTATTAGTAGAATAATTGTTTTTATGTGACTCATTTTTGGCCATTTAGTCTGTCCCCGCATTACACAAGAACTTTGTGCTGATGAGACAATAGTAGACAGTGTGTGCATTTAATATAGAACAGACCATTCTACCGGCTGGGGGAAGTCATGCACCTATACATTGAAGAGGGAGGGCAAAAAGAAAAAGAAGGCTATTTCTCCGACCTCGCCGCAGTTCAGGTCCTCAAAACGGTCCCCCCACGGGCCGAAGTCGGGTTGAAAGTTTGAGGCTGGCGGACCCCTTCTTCGGGGCTCGGCAGCCGGGGGTGTAGAGACGCCCCCTCCTTGCTCGTCCGAGTGGAGCTGGCGCAGTGAATCATGTGCAGTTCTTTCCTTATTGCATTCAGCGCGTGGTTTCACCTTCAGGTTGTTGTTTGTCTGTCCTTCTCCAAATCACATCACCTTTAAACCGAGATAAGGTAAAAAACGGGCGTTGGGAAGACATTTCCAAAGACCCGCTTTGCGGGATACCTTCTGGGAGGCGCTGCTGCAAAAGAGATCAAAGGGATCCGGGAAGGCGGCAGGGTGGGTGGGTAGAGGGGGGGGGGGGAACGAGAGATCGGGAGAGAGAGGGATAGAGAGAGAGAGAGAGAGAGAGAGAGAGAGAGAAATGAGAAATCCCCTTAATAACGCCCGTGGGGAAAAACAAACAAACTTGGCGGTTCCAATGAATAATATAGTTCATCTCAATTGGGAACCTGGGGGGGGGGGACTTTTTGCAGAAGCGATGGGCCGGGTGTTATTAGGAATTAAAAGCTGGCGATCAAAATAAATAAATAAAATAAACACAGAATAAAAGAGGATGGGGAGGGGAGGGAGGCAGCTGGGCTCGGTCTTGTCCCGATCTCTGAACGATGGGAAGCTTTCAGCTTTGTACACTTTGTGAAAGGCGCGGGCGGGGTGGGGGTGGGGGTGGGGGTGGGGGTGGGAGAGAGAAGGAGGTGCCGTCAAGTCAAATGCTCTCCACCGAGAAGGGCCGGGAAAGCGAGCTCCCTGCTCGTCCTTTTTAACATTAAACACCCCCCCCCAGTCCAAGGTAGGTGGACTACTTTTTTTTTTTTTTTTGCAAGCCTTTGGAGGCTGGGAAGAAGCGGCCGCTTGTCTCCTAAAGAGGCTGGATTGCGGACCGGTAGCGGGCGAGCCTCCTCCCCCTCCTCCTCCTCCTCTTCTCTCGCCTGGACACTTTTTTTTTTTTTTTTTTGCTGTTGGTTGGTTGGTTTTGTTTTGTTTATCGAACCGCCAGCTGGAGTGAAGGGCATAGTTTGCCTTGGAAAGTTGAGGGGTGTTTCAAAAAATAAATAAAATGGTTTTACTGTATTCTGCTTCTGGAGATTTAAAAAAAACAAACAAACAAACATCAAACAGCCACCTTGAAGAGTGAGATCTACGGATGAGTCCTGCCCTGCTCGGAGGGGGGGGATTGAATGTATATACGGGAGGGAGAGAAAGAGAGAAAAAAAAAGGAGGGAGGGAGGGTAGGAGGGAAGATTGCCTAGTGGGAAAAGAAAGAAGAGACAGAAAAAAAGGAGGGAGGGAGGATTGCCTAGTGGGAGGGAAAAAGAGAGAGAGAGAGAGAGAGAGAAGAGGGAGGGTGGATTGCCTTGTGGGGAAAAAGAGAGAGAGAGAAAAAAAGAGGGAGGGGGGAAATTGCCTAGTGGGGGGTGGGGAAAGAGAGAGTAATAATGCAGACATGTTGTCCCTCCTTTTCCTCCGCCCCCTCCCATCCCCACCCAGAATTAGCATAAGAGTTGCAACCGTCATTTGAATTAAAAAAAAAAAACTCTTTCGAGAAAGTTGCGGAAACTTTGCCGGGCTCGGGTCGAGTTAGTCGTAAGAGCTCCGGGGGGGGGGCGACGTGGGGAGGTGGGGGGAGAGAGAGTTGTGGCTTTGCAAGGCGCCTGGGTGCAGAAGGTGACAACAGCGGGATGTCCCGTCTCTAGTAGGTAGTTGGGTGAATCCCCGCTGCCGACGGATCTCTATTGCTCTCGCCCGATCTCTCCCCCCCCCCCACTCCTCCCCGCTTTCCCGCTGCCAGGATTTGGGTTTGGAAACGTCGTGATCCTCGCAGCAGCGCCCGGGGAGGGTTGCGTGTTGCGTTGTGAGTCCATATCCCCATCTATTCCGTTGGGCAGATCGATGGTTTCCCCAAAAGCCTTCTGGACCGGAGAGGTAGCCGCTACCGTCGTTCTGTGGTGGCCTCTGGGAGATTTGTGCTCGGTGTTTTATTTAACCTAGATGCGCTCGCTGCTCCCTGCCTCTCTCTAGATCCACATTGGCGATCTTAGGCTGGGTTTATATTTGTGTGTGTGTATTTCAGAAAAGGGAAAGGGCGGGGGGGGGGGTTCCTAACCTGTGGAATTTGAAATGCAAATCATCGCCTGTGGGAGTTGAGACAGAACAAATCAGCATTTATAAAGTAGGGAAAAGATTTAATGTCATTGAAGGCGTTGGACGAATTCTCTCCCCTATTTGGGGAAAGAGAAGTAGGGAATCCTGACGTCAATTCCCCCTGTGTTTTGTGTGTGTGTGGTGTGATATTGTTGTTAATGTCTGAAACGCGGGTATATGAAGTGCTTACAGGAAAACAGATTACAAGATTAACATCTGTTAACATGATCGTTTATCTCCTGCCAAAAATAGGTCAGTCCACTCCTTTCTTAAGGAAGTACAATGACTGGCACATGATTAAATAATGAAATTAGACTAATGAGTCCATAAATTAAATGGAGGGGAAGGTAGGGGCTTTATAATCCAACTGGGCTACTCTTTAAAAAAATACTGAATTTGAAGAGTGCAATATAAAGTTAAAGCTTTCAACAGAGCAGTAAAGCCTCCTCTCTATGCCACCAGTCTTTCCTCCTCCTCCCCCCCCACCTCCTACTGAAACTGTATGAATATTTTCCATCTCTGGTGCTATTGGTTAAGGAGATCAACTCCTACCATGAACATGGATTTTTCTTTCCTAAACTTTTTTTTTTAAGTGAGGGGAAAGGGGATAATTAAGTGGCAAAAAAGAATGGGAAACGATGCAAAGTACCCGTGTTTTGCTTAGTCCTGCCCTCTAGCAAAGACTGGCAGCCTCGCCCTCCAATCATCAGCTCTCACCTCTTACTGTGTTTGCATTGCAACTCCAACATTTCAGGCTGGAAGAGCTCTTCCCTTGTATTTTCTACGTGCTTCTTCTGCCTTTGTTGGGCTAGGCGCCAGAATCTAGAAAGGTAAATGATACCTTTGCCCACCCGCACCACCCATCTGCTGTCAACCAAAATTCAGTCCTGAAACCAGAACTCTGATCGTGAATAGAATTGTCATAAGGTGGTGGTTTCAAGTATCAAGCTGAGATCTGCGGAAGGCGAGGAAGTATAGAATGAATAGAATGATCTATCGGTGTGTTTGAACAATGTGGCAGACTTGCTTATCTTGGGGGGGCGGAAGGAGTGGAGAGTGTCCAAAAAATACACCCCTTGTGACTTCAAGAATGTGATTATTTATATCCATTTAAGAGTCATTGCTATAAAAGGACTTTTTAATGTGTGGCAGGATCACACTGAATCTATAACACAATAGGGGGTTGAGTTCTTCATGGTTTTCAAAGGAAACTACTGTGTAACAATCCCCCCCTCCTTCTATAGCCCACTGGATAATGCAGCATCCTGTTGATTCTTTTTTTTTTCACTGATTAGATTTTTAAACGATCACAAACATAACTTTAGACAAAAAAAAAATACTTAAAAGTTCATTTCAGAAAATGTCAGACCTAACTGTCCTGGCACAAAAGAACGACTAGTGGCCAGCATATTCCATGAATGCTATGAATAATGATCATTTCTTTACCACACAATAAGCACATTCAGTAACTAAAGAGCTGGAAAGCGCTCTGCCTGTCATGGATCTGGCCCTGTTCTTTTACTTAAGAAATTCCTCCCTTTGTCATTCCACCCGTTTCCCCCAATATCAATATTATAACAAGTTTCTGGCTTTAGATCATGAACATATTGTCTGTTTGTATGTACTGTATAGAGGGATTGGGGCAAAAGAGATTGCAATATTTTTAAGGTGAAATGCTTAATTTCTTGCTGTCTTTTTATCTTCTACATTGGGATAAAGGGGTGGGATGGACAATTCAAGAACTAAATGCAACCTTTTGTGTTGAAGCCAACTGCCCACTTCACTGTGGAGATGATCAGAACTATTTCTTGTTAGAGAGAAATCTGAGCATGTTCAAAGAGAGTCCTTTATGCTCTGGCCATGTGCCACATACTTTAATTCATAGCTGATGCACTAAATGAGTTAACTAGCAAAGAGTTTTTCATTAACTCACTTGGCAGCCATATATTTAACTTTTAAGAGGACAGAATACCTCAGTAGGAACATTTAGCTATTCAGTTACATAGTTTTGGAATTAGATTTGTTTTTAAGCTATTTCCTCATACGCCTTTACTTTAATTTCAGGCAAATGTGTGTGCAGTGGGTGAGGCAATGTACCAGTAGTATTGTTCAGCTTTTTGTATATGCAAGCAATAATTTAATAGAAGACTTGTTCCTTGAACTTCTGGGTTGCTAGTCCCCTTTGTTTACTAGCACATTTACGATTACATATTATGGAATTAGTAAAAGTATTTTAGAAAAAGTAACATCGACCTTAGGGTAAAAGCCTTCATGTTTTGTTGCCTTCATGTTTGACAGTATAGCTTGCTTTGTGTGTTTATTTGTAAATCAGTTGTGGTTGTGCTTTTGAAAGGAAATCTGCTGAAATTTGGTGGTACAGACTTCTGAGTATATATTGAGTCAGTTTGCATAAATTGATTCCTTTTGTGATGCAAAAGGAAACTTGTCTTGATTGTCCATGCATCTGAAAAAAATCTCTCTTTTGTTTTTGCTCAAAAGTGAGCAAAGGAGTTAGAAGAGTTCAAAGATCCATTCACAGCATGTTTAACTTGAAATAATTCCCTCTTGCCTTTCTTCCCGAAGTTACATGCATTGAATTGGCAGCTGAAACTATAGTCAATTCTCTGGACTACTCAGATAGAATAGAACAGAATTCTTTATTGGCCAACTGTGATTGGTCACACAAGGAATTTGTCTCTGGTGCATAAGCTCACAGTGTACACATAAACAGCAAGTAATAGGTCATAATAAAGTAATAGATATAAGCTCTATTGAGTTGGAGGGATCTTACTTCCAGATAACTGCATTTTTCTCTAGTACATTGGATCAAAGTCCTAAATATCATTCCTCTACATCCTTACCTGGGAATAAATCTAACTTTAAGCACAACAGATCTTATTCAGGATAGATAATTGTATGAAATTGCATTGCCCCTTATTATTATTTCAAACAATTACAAGGTGGTCAAAGTCCAAATGCTCTTTGGAGTGAGCAGTGGCAAACAACTGTTGCCTTTTGCTTTGCTGGTATTGCAATTGGAAAACCTACGCATGTCTGGAGTGATACTCTGCGGGGTGGGGGTGTATCGGTTGCGGTCTTATGTTTGTGTCAGTTTGTATTTTATGCCAAGAAGACCATGAGTGTGTTCTGGAAAAAGCCCAAAGAAATCAGGCTAATCAGGCAGAAGATGGTTACGGAAGAGCTATTTTGAGCTGGGTTTATAGCTGTAAGGGCTGCCCGTACCTGTGAAGGAAGGAAGGAAGGCTGCCCCCTGTTTTTGTCTCCCCCCCCCACAACCTTTCCAACCGCTTGTTGCTGTGTGTGTGTTAGTCGACAAAAGGGAGGAGGCAGCAGTGAGGCAAAGAGAGGAGGAGTCACCCTGGCCAGGCGTCCCTTCTACTCAGTTGTTTTCTTCCCTTTTTCATCTCGCCAGACGTCACACAGCCGTGTAACTGTAATACAAGAAGTGAAAGAGGCTGAGAGAACAGGCTCAACTTCTAACCCTGAACAAAGGCAAAAAGGATTTGTCAAGGCGCTACCTCTCTCCCTCTTTCCCCCGCCTCCCCCCCTCCCAAAAAGAAGTGGAGGTGGAGAAAAGCTACCGCCTGGGATAATCAGACCAGGCTCACTTTCTGTGGGAGGAGAAGCCAGCTCTCGAGGTTACGGGTCTGTCCTGTTGGATTATGTGGAGCTCTGCCTGGAGAAGTCCTGACTCTGAAGGTAATTGCTTTTCTGTGTTCAACTTTGGTTTGGTTATTGTTGAAGGCAAGACAGAAAAGGGAGCGTTGTAAGGGGTGATGGCATTCCAGGATCTAGGGGAAGGAGAAATATGTGTCATATGTTTGTGTGTATGTGTATCTGTAAATCTCCATGCGAATTATGGGATGTCTCATCATTCCAGGGCAACTGGAAGGCTTTCCTTCTGTTGTGGGAAAGAGCATTTTGAAAAAAAGAAGACCATCTCAGATCTTCAGGAAATATAACTTTAGTAGAAATCCAGATGTGTTTCTTGGGTGTGAGATTCAGGCAGCCCAGCCCTAGCTTAACAAAAGAGGCAGGGATGCAACCTGAATTCCAGTTCTCATTTCATTTCTTGTTTTTAGTTTAAGGCGGGCGGGGGCAGTTCTGTATTTCGATACCACTTTGAATAGGAGAAAAATCACTAATGACCTGCTGTCCCTTAGAAATTTTGGTGAATTGGGGTTTTTTGCACCCTATTTGCCAGGATTGTATGGCTTTTAAGAATTTAAAAGTTGAAATATGGCTTTAAATATTCAAGCAGAGTAAACAAGAACTACACTGAAAGCTGCAACAGATAAAGGTAATATAAACCAGGATAAATACCATTCTGAAATATAAGTGTTTTATTAAATATGCAGGCATTATTTTTTTATTGTGTGTGCATTTAGGGGAGGAGGGGAAAAAGCCTGTTTAGCGAGGTTTACTTCCTTTTCTGTCAATAGAACATTTAATTGAATTATATCAAAATCAGAAGTGTCCTGTTGAAACTTGTATATATATAATTGAATGCTTTTCATCAGATTGCTGAGACAGGAGAGAAATGATATTTATGTTCGGCTTTACTAATAAATTAGAAAGCAGGGCTGCATGGGAACACTTGTTGTATAATTAGGATTACAGCCCAGTTACTCAAGAAGACATCTTTAGTTTTAAAAGAATAACTGCCATAGCCATCTTGAGTAAGCTGTGAGTAATAAAGTGTTCTTTGGTTTTGTTTGTTTTACTTTGAGTCATTAGATTGGGCATAACTTTATTTAGGCATAGACAACATGAAAGCTCCACCTAGTAAATCTGCTTATTCATTTGAAGGATTTTAATTGTTGAATTTGTTAGCTCAGTTTTCTCCTAACTGGCATCTCCACGTATGTTGGAGTTTGGCTGGGAATGCTTGGAAATGAAATCCAACTCATCTGGATTGATTATTCTGCACTGAAAGGATTTTTTTTTAAAAAAAATAGAATCTGAATATTTTGGGTTTATTTAAAATATAACTTCACAAGTTTAAATAAACCTTAAATGCAAATTAACAATAGAAGATTAAGGCTATTTAGAAACTTCTTGGGGATGCCCATGCCCATACACACAGACTGTTAAAAATATAAGAAGTCTGCTGAATCAAATCAAAACTCTAGTCTAACATCCCCTTTCCCATGGTGGCCAACCACATGATTCTATGTGTGCCCTATGAAAATTCTGAATAACTTGCATTATGTTTTGATATACTGCATTTGAATATGGAAATTCTCTAACCAGGGAAAGCCATGTATGTACATCAACGTCATTGCACTTGAACACTGTCCTATGCAGTGCCATCTTGAACTTCACATTATTAAAAATACTTTAATTTTTAAAATTAAAACAAATGATTGGGAACGCTTATGAAAACTTTGAACTTCTTCTGTCACTGATTTTTTCCAGAACGCTCTTGTGTGTCTTGAAGTACTTGGACAGCACAGATGGTCAGCCATTAGGCCTGCTTTTATATACAGCATATCTAACCACACAAAATAAAAATGTAAGGAAGAGAAGGGTGTACCTTATTATTTCTAAACCTTCTCTGAAGGAATTAAGTAATTGGAGCAGTGTTTTGGCAACTTTAAGATAAGTGGACTTCAACTCCCAGAATTCCCTAACCAGGCATATTAGCTGTGGAATTCTTGGAGCTGAAGTCCATGCATTTTAAAGTTGCCCAAATGGAGAAATACTGAATTGGGATGATCCAGAAGAAAAACTTTGCATGATTCAGGGAATAAAAAGAGGAAGCAGTGACATCAGATCTGGGCAGGTTTACAGTGGGAAAAGGGAGAGCCAATACCTAGAAGGGACAGTGGATGAGTGATCTTGAAGCAGAGAGAAAAAATATGTGACTAAATTGATAGAGTTTGCCAGGACTGTGGGATCTGAGAGTTTGTGAAGGTGATCTTGAATACGACAACTGTGGAACCAGGAGTAAGCAGAAGCAGAAGAAACTGGTAGTTTTCTCAGAATGAAGAAGCAAGGGCTGTCCTTTCTTCAATATTATTTTTATTTTTGTCGAGTGGTTTTTTTTTGCTCATTTCTGAAAATTTCATCACTGTAGATAGTATAATAACATGTCTAGGTAGGCCACATAAAGTCTTAGCGGCTCTTCCACTCGTAATTGTTAAAGCACTTTAAGGAAACAGGAAAAAAGTAAAAAAAACAAGGTCACTGAGAGGCTTATCAAGACAAGGAGGTTGATAGATTACCTGTCATTTTTATAGGTAGTGTGCCCCCCCAAAGCAGAAATTCCACAATTGTAGCCACATTTAAATAGATGCGAAACCCTACTTTTTGCACGTAAATATTTAGAATTGTGCCTGTTCAGTACCTATTCAGAGGAAATTCTTAAACTGATTTATTTAGCATTTCTGTTTGGAGAGTTTTACTGCAAAAAGAAAACCGACAAAAGCAAGAATTTCTTTGCATTAAAGTCCAGCCAATTTTAATATCTCAGAGGAGTAATCTTTTAGAGCGAGTTTTATGTATAGGTTTCTATAGGATTAAATTCAGTACTATTGATGAAGGGGACATTTTTGCCTGATAATGCTGATTGGGGAGTAGGAACCAGATGTTTTTTTTCAACTCTTACACTACTCTGGTGAGCCTCTGACTTGTTCTGCTCTATTGCAAGAAGTAGTGAAGGTTTCAGCATCTCTATCACCAGAAGTATGAGAAAACTATGTCCTGCAGATAATTCTGACATACAAGAAATTCCAGGAAGTTTTAGATCACCCTTATTTTAAGTATCATTAGCTTTACCCAATACATAAGCATTCTTGATTCATAAGCATTCTTGATTCCCTGCATATTTTTCCAAGTAGAACTTGTTTCCTATATTGAAATATTCTCTGCCAATTGCATACATGTTTATGTTTATAATAAAGCTGATACCCTGGAAAGAATTGTGGGATTTTTTGGGTCATATTTTTATTAAAAATGTTTGAACAATTATAAAAAGAGAAAAAAAAGAAAAGAAAATATATCAAGAAATGAATAAATGGGGAATTTACAAGCATCATACAATTACTGTAGGTTGAATAAAGTTCTTAGTATTCCTTGGTCTCTTGCTAAAGTTCGGAGAGGAAAAGGGAGGAGGGAAAGAATTTTAAGCTTGTGTCAATCACAAATGAAGACTATAAATGCACTCTTAACAACCTGCTACTGTTGGCCAGATCTAGGTTTCTAGGCAGTTGCTATAATGGGTGCCTTGATATTAAAACTGCTAAGTGGCTGCCTTTTCTCATTGTGTTAAGCTACAGGTTTTATAATCATTTCGGGATTGGTGGGCACATTTAAAATTTGGAAAACATTGTGAATGCTGTGCTGGAGTAACTTGTCCATTGATACAGTAGTTATCATAGGACATAGTTTTAAAAAGCTCATTTTCTGGAATTTTAAAAGTTACATAGCAGGATGCTTCTCTGGTTCTCCCTGTTTTGGAGGAGCATTTGACCACACAAACCAAATGTTTGGTTCACAAACATATTTTTGGAAATGAAGGTGATTCAGTAGTTCGTTGTTTTCTGTTAGAGTACACCGGCTTCCCATATCTTAATTTATTGTTGTTATTATTAGTAGTACATGTTTAGATAAGCAGAAAGCTTGGCAGATGTAAAATAAGATTTTCTATAAACACATTGGTCATATTAGATGATGCCATAACAGGGTTCCCACTGTATGCTTAGTTAAAACCAAACTGCATTGTGACAGGGCAGTCCGTAAACCCAGCCAGTGAATAATGCCTCATTAAAAAAAAACCCAAAAAAACAACAACAACTCAGCAGCATGATGTCCAGATGCCAGTAAAATTTTTGAAGGCTACTGATCAGTGCAACACAATTAAAACCACAGATCAAAAACAATTATGTAAAAATACTTCCTTTAGCCCTTTTGTGGTTCTGTTTTCATTGGCTAGATGAGAATGCCAATCCTTGGATGGACTTTTCAGTCAGTGGAATAGTGCAAGAAAATTCAGAACTCTTGTTCCTGAGGAGGAAAAATAGTTTTCACTACTTTTTCACTATTTCATTACCTCAGATATAAACACCTGCTAAAATAAATGATACTATATTCTAACTTTAGTTTGACTTTCGACTCTTCCATATATGTCTTCTTACACTACTTATGGAATCCAGGAATGGGTGTGAATCTTTGGGGCCTGTCCAAATGGTCATAGGAGTTTTGAATATACTTCTGGATGTCTTCCAACTGAATCAGTATCAGGAAACCTAGTGTGTGTTCATGCACATTGCTGTATGCAAAAACCCTCTTTTTTCTGATTTAGATTATCCAAATAGATTATTTCTCTGAATACCCAAATAAGATTATTTCTCTGAATATCCAAATAACGCAATGTTGCTTGCTTCTCCATGCATATAGTACTTGGTGTCCCATGGAAAACTGAAGAGTGAATAGCTCTTTTGTTGTTAACCGTTATGTTAACTGTGCCAGTTAATGGCACAAGCTTCTGTTGTGTTGGCATGTAATCCCATTTTCCTCAAAGTAGTAAGCCAGTTTGAGATCTGTTTGTTATTTTATTGACACTTGTCTTCTATTACCATCTAAGGACAATAGTGCCTGTCTATTTTAGTCCTCTAAGAATTGGTTCAAATATCATGACAACTGTTTTAATCATGGGAATAACTGTTCATCTGGATATTTGTGCAAGCATCATTACATGATCACAGTACATATATAAAAGTCTGGGCAGGGCAATAGAAACAATTGAGACATAAGAAGCTGCTGCCTTTGAAAAAATTGAAATAGGCAGAAAACACAGAAATGTATGGCATACCAGAGAACAAAGAACCCCTTAGAAAATATTTTGTTTTATAATGGTTGGTAAACTACTTCTTAAAAATACTCTTAACATTAGTTTATGCTTCAGAGTTCTCTTAGAGGCAAAGTTTAATGATAGCAACATTATCAGTGATAGTTCACTCCTGCATTATGAGTGGGTTTCTAAGTAAGCAAATACTTGGAGTATTTAATATAGAAAAGTACTTTCAAATGTTGCAAAATATCAAATATCTTAGAATATTTAGAGCAGGAATGTAATTTAGAAATGTACAAAGTACCAACATTGTTTCTAATAATTCCTGTTCCATATGCTTCATCAGGTGAAATAATTTAGTGAATACTTGGACATTAAATATGTAATTAAGAAATATATATGGAAAATATTTTGCAGGTTTGTGTCAGTTTATTGTACAGAATAGTTTGTCCTGACCTGAACGGATTTCGTACTTTGATTTCCATTCCTAGTTTGGAGATAAAATGTAGTTTCTCATATTCGTATTTGGTGCTGTTCAAATACCAAGGTAAAATATTTTTTTTCAGACCAAGAAACTCCAGCCCATTACATCCCAAAGCTTGGTAAGATAGAATGATATTAAAATCAGATGAATGGAACTAAATACAAAGGCAACATGAACTTGAGTTATGCCAGCCATGGTTTGAATTTTATTATCAGATAATTGTTACTTGGCCTTAGTTGTGATCTGGAAGTGGTCTCTAATTTCACACTTAATATAAATCATAATTCTAACTGTAGTTTTAGAGTAGCCACAATCAATAACTGATGACTGTGAGCTGGCTTGAATACAGCTGGTTTAGATAAATATACCACATTTGTATATTTTGTCTGAATTCAGTTGTTTTGTCAACTTTATATTCTCAAGCTGTAATGTAATTTTATACTTGATGGATTTTTGTATTACCAATATAGAACTGGATAAAGTCTTTGGGGAAAAGTGAGATAATAATCAAGTGTGCTTCTTCATATTGTCTTTATTAAATTCAGTATTAACAATCATATGAAGTCCTCCAGTATTTATTCACAAATACAGAAAAATGCTGCTAAAATGGTTAAGCCCTGTTCTCTAAGCCTTGTGACATCTCTTATCATTTTGAGCCTCTAGGAAAGTAACAAAGACAGTTGGAGACAAAAATTTAAATTACAGCACAGGAATTATACTCTGCTTTTTACAGGGAAGTGAATATAAGTGCATTATGTCTCCAGAATTCTTAATACATCTAGAAATATTATAAATAGCCCCTCCCTAAAAGAACCCCACTTCCCAAAAAAGGCCTCAAACCCTATCCTCCTTCCCTTTAAAGTTATTGTTTTACTATTATGTCCCTGTGGTCTTTGGCCCCTGAAAATTATTTTTTAGAATTAGTATGTATACATGCTATTTCTGTCTTATATGATATGCTTAATGAACCTTATCCACTGAAATAGCTTTTTTCTTATTTGATGTTTATATGTCTCTCTTACTGAATATTTGAAAACTTTGTGAAGATTTCTGTAGGAAAGAGAATGGATGTTGAGCAGTATTAGCCTTAATTCCAAGACTAGACGTCAAAATAACACCTGGAACATTCTTGCCCAAACCTGTGCCTTTAAATTTGTGAATTCTTCCTCTACTTGAAAACATTTTCTGCTTCTACCAGAGAGACTGCAGTATTTTATCAAAAGAAAAGCATCTAATGCTAGTATTCTTCTTTGGTAGCATCAAAATGCTTGACAACATTCAATCTTCAAATGGCAAGTATGTTTCTGTTGTTTCTGTGTTTGTGCACTTTAATTTAAGCGAGACTGTGAAAAGCATTCGTTTGTTGCATTCATTACAGGAGCTATTAATCACTACTGTAATGTATTGTTTGTCATTGTGAGCTGAGAACTTCTCAAATTCTGAACATTACTCAGTATTTTTTTTCCTTTGGATGTGTGCTAAAATAAGAATTAAAATGGAGAGTTACAAATGCCTCTGAGGGAGCATTCATACCATTATTGCTTTTGTAAAGCTCTGAGGTTACCTCCATGCTGTGGCCTGCTATTTAGAGTTGATTTAGAGATGGATTGCTAGAGTGTCTACCAAGGTGTATATACCACTATTTTTAATTCTTTGTGAGTACATCTGGTATAATTATCCAAGATGTAAGAAATGGATTCACATATAGCCTGTCTTTCATCTGACATTTGTGCCCTGCAATGTCAGTAAGGTTGGATATATTTGGATGAGATGGAACTAAACTTCTGCTAAGATCATTACTGGCATCTTTCTTCAGTGATAGCTGGAGGACTGCAATCTTCCATGTTAATAGAAAGAAAATGTTTGACTACATTTGGAAAATGAATGGCTGGACAGTAAAACCCAACCAAAAGGGCCATTTATTTGAGCCGACATCTTCAGTATAAATATTTGTACCTTGCAGCAACATTCCTTTTTCAAAGCAGACATCGCACATATTGTAAATGTTTATACATTTTCAGTGCTAGGTTAAAGCTGTTAGGATTCAAGTTGTAGCAAAATTCTGATTTCTGCTCCGATTTCTCATTCTGAGTTGCTCATCTTTGATTTCTTCGCTATTCCATTGGCACATCAGTTTTGCTTTACTGCAAATATTAGGCATGGACAGGACATACTACTTATAAAAAAGGGACTTTGGAGCTTGCTTCAAAATAAGAGTTCCAGCTGCAAACTTCTTTGTTTCTTATCCCTCTCTGCCATTTCCACTTATCTTTTATTCAAATTTTCCCCAAGGTTGGTACGCTCTAGGTTTCAATTCCTTGAGTTAATGGCTTAGTCAACTTGCAAACTATTAGTCTTGCATACTATTTTAACATCTCACCTATATTAATCCAGTCAGCGTCCTAGAAAACTGCTGGGAAATGTTAAAAAGATAATAAATATAAATAAGAATAAAACATATAAATAAGTGAAAGGTGATCAAGCTGGGGAAGGCTGTTCTACTCATTGCAGCTAGCCTAGTTTTTCAGGGAGAATATATATTTATATAGTCCATGGCTGTATTTTTGTTGCTGTGTAAGTGTTTAATTAGGTATTTGACATTTAGCAAGTATCTGCCTAATGGTTCACTGAACCTTACTTCCTCCTTCAGCCTTGGTAATCTTTGGGAGTTAAGATCTGAATAGAATACTTGTACAAATAATTCAGTTGTAAAGATATTTCAGTTGCTTTTGGTTATATGCCTTTCTTCGATCCATACTGCTGCATCAGCACTGACAAGTTTTTTTTTATATTATTATAGCTAGTTTATCCTTGCATTTTTAGATTACAGTTAGACTTGTTTATGCCAGGGATCAGAAGATACACATTCATGTGTTTTGAGATGTGCTCAGTGCAAGGACAAAGGAGGAAATGTGTGTAAAAGCTGCCAAATAACTTATTACC
Source organism: Ahaetulla prasina (assembly GCF_028640845.1). Taxonomy (NCBI): domain Eukaryota; kingdom Metazoa; phylum Chordata; class Lepidosauria; order Squamata; family Colubridae; genus Ahaetulla; species Ahaetulla prasina. The sequence continues at coordinate 70,564,886 of NC_080541.1, read as the reverse complement.
CAATAGGTTTGTACCAGTAATGTTTTGTTCTTTGCAATTTGTGGATTTATTGCTTCTTAGTTGTCAGATAATACAGAGAACATTATGTCTTGCAAGCAGGTTTAATCTTGCCTGTTTTATCCAATGGTGTTAACAGTGTAAAATTGGTTGCATCCAGATTAGACTTTTTGTTTTAATGTAAACATCCCCCCTTCCATCACGTATGATTCTCCTGTGTTTTCCACAACTTCAGTTTCCTCATCCCCTTTTTAATGCAGCAACTTCTTTATGGGTGTAAACTCATCTCAGTCTCTGTCTAATCGACAGGACTCATTGGAAGAATGAATAGGAGTTTATTAATTATTTATTTATTTGTATCCCGCCTTTATTATTTTTACAAATAATGCAGGCGGCAAATATATCTAACACAGCTTTCTCCTCCTATTTTCCCCACAATGATGATTCTGTGAGATGGTTTGGGCTGAGAGAGAGTGACTGACCCAAAGTCACCCAAATGGCTCCCCCCCCCACTCTGAAGCATCTGGAAGATTCACAGCTGTTTGTTTGATTTAAATGTTGATTTAAATGTTTGCAGCAGATATTATTTTAGCTTTGAAGTTTTAAAATATTATAAGAGGAGTCTATTAACATAGGAAGGGGAGGTAATGCATTATACTTTTCTTATACTCTTATCCCCTAACATAACTCTTTCCATTGTGTGTTTTTTTGTGTTAATATGCATTTGTAGTTTTATAAATTCAGGGGCTTTATTTGTTTTATTTGTAATATAAGAATTGTGGAACATGCAGGCACCCTCTAGATGAAAATATGTCCCATTCAAGATAGAAGGGAACCTTTTGAGGTTTTATTAGAATAATAATAATATAATTAAGAATAATATAAGAACCTTAGAATTCTTGATGAACGTATCTTTTCTTTTATGTATGCTGAGAGCATATGCACCAAGACAAATTCCTTGTGCGTCCAATCACACTTGGCCAATAAAAAATTCTATTCTATTCTATTCTATTCTATTCTATTCTATTCTATTCTATTCTATTCTATTCTATTCTATTCTATTCTATTCTATTCTACTGCACTCAGCTAAAGGTGAAATGCAAGAACATGGGAGGTCATGAGAGAAAGCCCCCATCTTACTGGCAAATCTTTGCCTATCTTGCTTGAAGAAGTAATTCTATACCTCTTCCTTTCTTCCTTATGCTGATCTTCTTTGGGTTACAATTAGATGAATAATGTGGTTGCAAATTAGTGTGTAATAAATTCTCTACTGTATAAAAAGTTATAAGATGTTTTATTATGAGTTGCATTAATTGGATTTAAAAGAAAATATTGGCCAAACCTATTCATTTGCATTGGTATCAATAAGATAATGCTTTGTCAGTCCACTCTACATTTATGTTGATAAATCTGTTGGCTCATGAAAATTAAAACAGGTTTTGTTAATTTCAAGTGAATAATTTAAAACTTAAAGCCCTGCATGGGAATGGAATTTAACATTGAGCACAGCTTTCTCATTAGTGATGTGAAACCTTCAGTTAACAAAACCAGAAACATTTTCTTGTCTTCATTTTGCATTCTAAGCAGCTTATGAAGCCACAGTTTTGGGGTCACTGTGGAACTCAGTAGGATTTCTAAATAGTTACTGGATGACATTTTTCACAATCCTTTATGTTGTCTGCTTAAGTAAAATGGTATAATTTTATCCTTTGGATTTTAAAGTTAGTTAGAACAATTTTCAATCTTGTGTTCCTAGTGCAGTGCTGACTATAGAGCAAATGTAGTTGTAATACTTAGCTATTTTTAGCAGTCAGGCTTGTTAGTATTGTTGAAAACAAAGGCAAATATTTAGCCAGTCATGGGAATATCTAGAAACAGGAAACTTGGAACTGCTAAAATGATGTGGTCATTTTGTCTCATAATTTGGCTTAGTTTTTTATTGTAATTAATGTTTCATGCTATATTTGTTTTAATATAGCAGTATCTCCAAAAAAGAGGATACCATTTAGTATCAGATAGATCTGAACAGTGGAAATTTTAAAGAAAATGTTGGATAACCATCTGTCTGAGATGGTGTAGGGTTTCCTGCCTGGTCAGGGGGTTTATTTTTATTTTTTTTATTTTATTAAATTTTTATACCGCCCTTCTCCCGAAGGACTCAGGGCGGTGTACAGCCAAAGATAAAACACGAAATATATACAATTAAAACATTTAAAACCTAGCAAATTACAAAAAGGCTGATAATTAAAAATTTAGTTTTAAAATTTTAGAAATATTAATAAAACCCCGAATTAAAATTTAACACTATTATGCCAGTCCCGCTTGAATAAATAGGTGTGTTTTTAGCTCACGACGGAAGGTCCGAAGATCAGGCACTTGACGTAAGCCAGGGGGAAGTTCGTTCCAGAGCATTGATGCCCCCATAGAGAAGGCCCTACTCCTAGGGGCCGCCAGCCGACACTGTTTGGCGGACGGCACCCTGAGGAGACTCTCTCTGTGAGAGCGTACAGTGAGAGGTTGGACTAGAAGGCCTCCAAGGTCCCTTCCAACTCTGTTGTTATGTTATATCTCTTTGGAAAAACAAAGTATTTCTTAACATAGTTTTATTAGGTTGAAAGGGGGCAAAATCATATTGATTTCAGTAAGGGTACAGGACTAATTTTAGCTTTCAATTCATGGTATCTCTGCTAAAGAATAAGAGGATTGTAAGAAAACAGAAGTAATTATTTATGTAAGGCTGAACTGATGTTTATATCAATAACTATAATTGATATTATTAGCAATTAGTTCCTTTTTTGGTTCAATACTTCTGTCAGAGTGATATTTTTGGTGCCTGGTTTTCTTGCATTGTCTTCTATGAGCTATAGTTCCATTTTCTGCAGAAAATATTTTGTCAGCTTGCCTGATGCTGCCCATTGCTGATGACCTTCTATACATGCTATCTTCCCTGACCTGTGCTCTTAAAATACTATCTGTGCATCTCTTATTATGCATTTTAGCTAACCCCTGATATTCTAGAGATGTTTGTAAAGCTTGGTTTCAGCAGAGACAAGTGTAACTGTTGGACTTTGGCAATTTTCCACTAACCAGCCAAGCATACAGCATTCTTTTCACTTATAGAAAGTGTACTATGGACATTCTGTTAATGTTCATTCCTCAAGCAGTTGGAATGTTTGGGAACATTTTGTGATACTGAACTCAGAGTCAGATTCAGAAGCCTATGTGCTGCAAGTAGAGTATAATATACATTGCTACTATTTCCACTGTGGAAATTCTTTTTGTCAGATTGCAATTCTTGATATAGCTGTCCTATAATTATACTTTTCCTTGGTTCATCTAGAAATATAATACATACAAACCATGCCTGTGATATTATTAGTATTTTGGATGTATTGAGATAAAGGCTTATGGAAAAGAAATGCTGCTATAGTTCTTTGTTCCTTTTGATTTCCAGGCATTTTATGAATTCAGAGTTTATTCTTGTGCAAGACTTGTTTAACTACACCTAGATCAAAGGGGCATTAGAAAACACCCCGCAACCATACTTATTCTCACATTTAACTCTTTCTTCCTTGAAAAGGGTGATGGAGGATTTTAAAGGGTTTATCCTGTAGTATTCTATATGGTGAAATCATACTTACTTCTATTGTGTTAATACATCTAGGTTGAAATTGGCAAATAGATTAATTAGAGTTTCCAAATGTTCTTTCTCGATGTTCTAATAATAGTGTGATTGCATTTCAAGTTGTGTAATAGATTGGTAACTACAGTCATGATCTGGATTGAATGAGTAAGCATCTTTTAATTTGTTTTACCCAAAATACATGGTTTTTGTAAACTATTTAAAAGCCTTAGCAGCTTTCTTCTATGAATTACTGGTATGCCATGGAAAATGTGAGAAGACTAGTATTAAGTGAGTGTTCTTATTTATTAATACATTAATATATTTGGGAGACAAGAGAATAATGGTTCAAAAGCATATTTTTATTCAGAGTGTTAATACCTTACTGTATTAAAAGGCTATTCTTGGCTAACAATAAAAAAATAAGAAAATGCAAAAACAGTTTTACTTTTAAAAACATATAATTGAAATAATACACCAAATAAACAAGCAGCGGCAGAAAGAACTATCTGTAACTAAAGAAACAAAAAATAAAAACACATCCAATTAAAATAGCAATAGCACTTAGACTGATAATACCGCTTCATAGTCCTCTCTAAACAGTTTACAGAGTCAGCATATTGCCGCCAACAATCTGGGTCCTCATTTTACCAACTTTGGAAGGATGGAAGGTCGAGTCAACCTGGAGCCAGTGAGACTTGAACTACTGAATTGCTCGCAGTTGGCACAATTGGCCTGCATTCTAACCACTGCATCACCATGGCTCTTGAGTTGAAAATGATTCAACTCAAAGCAAGAATATGTGGCGAATACTCTGAAGGAGGAAATATCTTCTGGTCTAAAAAGGGGTTTGCAGCCTGATGCCTTTCAAATAATTTGCACTACAATTACTATACTCCTTTGCTATCTTAAGATAGTGTCACATGGGACTTGAAAAATCCAACAATCAGGATGGTATCAAATGGTCTGTATTCAATTTAAAATATTGTTCATATTTTAGGGAATCAGAACGATCATTTCTAGTTTGTTTATCTACTTGCAGAACAGGGAGGAGCAAAGAAAGAGTAAATGGCTGCAAGCCCAACTAGGTTATGAATACATGGTAGGCAAGAAACCTTCATTTATTGTGCAGTACAGCCACAACTGTCACTAAATGTATATATATACACACATATAATATATATGTGTGTGTATATATGTATGTATATAAATGGTGGTTTCTCTACTTTCAGAAGGATCTTTACACCTTTCTACATTGCAGTTACTTGACTTCTGTATGAACTACCTATGACCACAATTGAGCCCAAAATTTCTATTACTAAGTGTGATGTTTGCTAAGTGACTTTTGCTCCATTTTATGACCTTGCTTGCCACAGTTGTTAAATGAATCCATGCACGTGTTAAGTGAGTTAGATGAATCTGGCTTTCCCATTTGACTTTGCTTGTCAGAAGGTTGAAAAAGGTAATCACATGACCCCAGACACTGCAACCATAAGAAATACGAGTCAATTGCCAAGTGTCTGGATTTTGATAATGTCAGGGATGTCATACTCGATCCCATCTAGTCAGGGTGGGCATGGTCTGGTTATCGTGGCCGACTGGGTGGGCATGACCGGACCTGGGGCGGCAGGGGCTGGTCCCTTGCTGTGGCCGGGATGGCCTGTGGACCAACTCCACGGCCTATTGCAGACCAGTTCTGGCCTGCAGGCCGCGTGTTTGACACCCCTGGATAACGTGATGCGCAATGGTTTTAAGTATGACTTATGAATGGTCATAAATCACTTCTTTATTGCCGTTGTACCTTCCAGCGGTCACTTAATGAATTGCTGTAAGTCACGGATTGCCTGTGTGTGGAAAGGAAATCTGTTTTGTAAATGCTGTTTAACTCCTGGTGGCTGATTTGTTCTAGTGCCAGACTTCCAGGAATTCCCTAGTATTTCTGGATTTAACTTGATCTAGGATGCTCACAGTTTCCCAGTTGAAACTATTGTTAAATCTTTCCATGTACAGTATTGTGAAATTAAGGAAATTTCACCGTATCTCATGACTGCTACTTGTTCATAGAAGCACTCTGCTAATGTTTTGTTGTATGTTAAGGATGACTCTTGATTTTTTTCTTTCTGGGCTACTGTATCTTTTGGTTTCCTTAAAATGATTTCGAGGGCTTTAGTTGGTTTATATGCTGTGGTAATGCCCTGTGATTGTAGTAGTCTGCTGGTTGTTTCCTAGATGTTTTTGGTTTTATGGCAGTGTTATGCTTTTCACGGTTTGTGTTATTTATGCTGAAGTGGATTAAGTGGTCAGGCACTTTTTGACCATTTTATGGTCAAAAAGAAGAAGTGGGATGCTGATTTTGTCAACTGGAAAGCTGACAGCCTGGGTTTGAGACCCGAGTGCTGCATGACGGGGTGAGTCCTATTACCTGCTCCAGCTTCTGCCCACCAGGCAGTTCAAAAGCATGCAAATGGGAGTAGATAGATAGCTACTACTTTGGTGAGAGGGTAATAGTGTTCCATGCACCTTGGCATATAGTCATACTGGCCACATGACAATGGAAATATCTATGGAAAGCGCTAGCTACCTTGGCTAAGAAACAGAGCTGAGCAGCGCCCCCTGTAGTTGGACATGACTGGACAGAGGAAACTTTTACTTTTTCTTTATTAGAAGATGTTTCCTTTTTCTGGTGTTCTGGGCTGCTGCAGTATGTTTGTGCTTGTTGAAATAATATTTGTACAAAGCTCCTCTTCTGTGTGGTGGGCTTTTTACTTTGGCAGTGGAGCACTTGGTTTAGTGGTGTGTAGTTTTTCTAGACTTCTTTCTAATTTCTGATTTGCGGCCATTTCTTCTGTTGATAAGGATACCCAGGAAAAGGTAGTATGTTGTTGTTTTCTTCTTCCTTTGTGAAACTTCTTCCTTTGAAGATGTTGATTATTTCATGTGTCTTCTCTAAAAAGGTAAAGGTTCCCCTCGCACATATGTGCTAGTCGTTGCCAACTCTAGGGGGCGGTGCTCATCTCCATTTCAAAGACAAAGAGCCAGCGCTGTCCGAAGATGTCTCCGTAGTCATGTGGCCGGCATGATTAAATGCCAAAGGTGCACGGAACGCTGTTACCTTCCCACCAAAGGTGGTCCCTATTTTTTCTACTTGCATTTTTTACATGCTTTCGAACTACTAGGTTGGCAGAAGCTGGGACAAGTAACAGGAGCTCACCCTGTTACGCGGCACTAGGGATTCGAACCGGTGAAATGCCAACCTTTTGATCGACAAGCTCAGAATATTAGCCACTGAGCCACCGTGTCCCACCGTGTCTTCTCTAGTTGTTCCTTTATTATGAAAAAAGTGTCATCCACATAATGGATCTGTATTTGGGCTGCATGGGTGGGAGTGCTATCATTTCTAGACATTGCATTGCGCTCACTATTATGAATCCTGAGAGTGTTGATCCCATGGGTATTAAACCAAAGTTTCAACTAGTAAACTGTGAGTTGTTTGATTTCAAGATGGTTGGAATATAAATTTAATAAATACATCCAGAAATTCTAGGGAATTTGCAGAAACCTGGCACTCACGCAAATCAAAAGGCATATAGAGATGAACATTTATATATCATTCAAAAGAGGCAATCAAAAAGCTAAAAAGGAAACAAAAAGATCAGACTGCCTCCCTGGCAGCGATCAACACCCAGGTAAGCAGGGATGAGCAGCAGAATTAACAGCAGACAATCAATCAAGCAGTATAACCTAATCAGTACCCTAATCAAAGAAACTACTAAGTCAGACAAACAATCATGCAATAAACACTCTAATCAAGTGACTGCTAAGGCAGAAAATAGCATCCCTGCCAACACTGACAGGACAAACTACTATATAAAAACAAAGAGCAAATCCCATTCCTTTCTAGCACTGAAAAAGTTGTCTAGTTTGGTAATGAAACATCTTCAAGCAAATAACCAGACTCAGAGAGCACCATGTTCTCCACATTAGGAGGAGTCTTCAGCTGATACAAGAAATTAGGGAAGAATTACAAAGGAGAATGTGAACAGTAGCCATTGAGGATCAAACCTAATATTGCCTCTGCCCTGCTCAGTTCCAAGAACCAACCATTTTACAGTATAGTCAGCTATGGAAGGATTTTTCAAACACCTAAGGGTTCTAATGATAATTTTGTAGAGTTCTAATTTTATATGGTTCTGTGAAAAACTATGAGGAGAAAAAATGTTCACTCAAAGATAGCCAGCAGCCTCCATAGAAATTTTCCTAAGGAAGTATTCCACCCATTAAACATTGATTTGCTTGGTTAAACATTAACCTCCCAAGTAATTGTGACATTGAAGTTTTTTAATTTTTAAAACCCCTGAAAACATCAATTTTGCATTTACATTAAACTTACGTTTACATTTATTTGTTATACTTGCAATAAGGGATAAATTTTCAGGGAAAATCCATTTTCGTGAATGGACGTCATTTAATATCGGCAAATACCTCCTTACTTAACTTTTATTGATAAATTGTTTAAGTAAACCACAACAAACACAAATTCCTTTCTGTTCCTATTTTCTGCCTCTATAATTTTACCTCTTGATCAAGGATTCTGGAATTTAAAAATAAAACAAAACAGGTTCTGGAGCCTGAAAAAACTTTGAAACCCCTTGAATTAGGATATCTTGAAGTTTTGGTTTCTTAGTTGTGGCACGAGGACAAATGTACTGAATCTTCTAGTATCACCACTTATGGTGAGAATATAAATGTTACAAGACTGATTAGAGTGACCATAATGCCATTATGTTTTGCATCCATACTAATGGAATTTGCAAACAGTATCTGACACATTCATATGCGACTACAAAAAAAAGAAACTTTTAAAAATGAGTGGACTCTAGTGACAAGAGAGACTGGAAGGAATGTGAAGAGAATGAAATCTCTTCAGAATACCCAAACAATGTATTTGTTACACAGTGCTGGAAAGACCCAGGAAGAGGCCAACATGACTCTGTAGTAGTGTCTAGAAAAACGACTGTACACAAATGGAATGCCTCTCCTGATGAGAACACAAAGGAGTGTGCACTTTTAACTGAAGTGTGAAATTGTTGACTTCCCAGCAAAAATAGATAAGTTGTCTCTAAGATCACATGCTAGAGATAGACGGGTAGTTAACTTGACCATCCCTCAAAAAAGAATGAGGGGGAACTCCTGAAAATGAATACCAACAGGCATATGAATGGAGATGACTCTGTCAGCAATTGTACACTGGGATTTCCAAAATAGTCTTTGCCCAAATCCCTACTCAAAGGCTTTCTGGGAAAGTTAATAGGAATAGGAATAGGAGTAGTAATAAGGTAAACAAAGCTGCATTTTTATGGATTGTTTACCTGTTCTAAATGATCTTAATTTAAAGGAGGCAGTGAATTGGCCAGTTTTTCAGATGAAACCAAATGATTCAGACTGATGAAGACCAAAACTAATTGTAATTAAGTCCCAGAAGTATGATATTAGATCATGTGAATGATGAACTAGGGACACAAAATACAGTTTAGTTTAAACAAATACAAAATGATGCACACCAAAGGGGGAAAAAAACCTCTTAACCTATACATACACTGTTAGAAACTCCGTTTTGGAAATATTAATAGTATGAAGTATAATTATAATGCTTAATAGTACTAAGTATATTTATAATTAATAGTATTGTAAGTAAGTATAATGAGTATTATTAAGAACACTATGTAAATAGTAACATCTCAGAATGGTTTTAAGCATTCCAAGTCCCATAATCTCCAGTAATTCAGCACATTTGGAAGCCACTAGGTGCATTGCTTTGGGCAAAGAAGAGACTGCTGAAAGCAGCTGAACTAACATTTTGAAGTGAAAACATCTTGAATAGATCTCAGCATGGAGAATTGATGATGAAATGGCGTCTGCTTTTTCTAAAAAAAATTTTTTACACTCTAAGATATTGAGTTTTGCAAATTATACATATACACAAGGAATGCAAAAAAGGGTGAAAATTATCTTCCTGGATTATATCAGATAGCCATCTAGTCTAGCATTCTGTGTCTCACATGGGACAATCAGGTCCTCCCAGGGAAATTAAGAAATGGCATAGTGGAAAAATGACCCATGTGGATTGCCTCCAACATTGCTTAATTATAAGTGTGATCAATGCATTTATCCACCATGATTTTTTTTTAAAAATAATGACAGATCTGGCATACATGTTTTGAAAACCAGAGCAAATTTGACTTCACATCCTCGCTTCTCTTCTTCCATCTACTGGAAGGCAAAATTGGAAATGCCCACTTCCATTTTGACACTAACTCTCCTCTCTCGATATGTGAAACAAGAATAGAAGTCAGGAAAATTGTGAGTTTGAGATTTGCTGTGGCTGTTTCATGAACTGCCCAGTCCTTGGTGTTGGATTTATGGCAAGAACAGCGAAGGCATGCTGTTCTAACAAAACAACATCACCTGCTTGCTCTATATGCCTGCAGCAGTGCTGTATTTTAAAAATAATCTCTACTGAATTTAAGTATTTTCATTTTGAAGACATTAGTTCCTAATTATTTTTATGCCATTGAGTCAGATGGTAATTAGATTTGCATATGCTGTTTAGACATTGTTATTGATTCCTTCTGCAAGTCCCATTGAGGAGAATTTCTGTGGGGGCTTATAGGAATTCAGCTGTATGGCCTTGCACTTGCCCCCCCTCCCCAAACATGTATGTACAGGAGTTTCAGCCATGGCTGATTAGCATCAATCCCTTGCTGACATCTTAATTAATGGTTATGCTAATGTATTTATGAGAAAAAGAGACATGCATATTTGCAGATTGCTAGGGAAAAATGAGGTAACTGGGAGGCTGGATTGAAACTAGATCTTGTTTCTAGATGAATTTTAATACCGTGAGTTAATGTCACTGTGTATAATGCATAATTTATATTGTCATTGAAAAGAATGTTAGGGAGGTGCCTTCAAACCAGGTTAAGAAAAGGCAGTTAATGTTATCAATTGCCTTCAGAAAAGGTTGAAATTGGTATTGATGAGAAAAATTAGCCAATTGCATAATAGTATATTTCATCTCTTTTTTAATGGGGATGTTTAGAAGAATTTGTAATATGAAGAGCACCCGAAATCCCAATAATTATCTTAACAGAAAGCTTGGATTTGGGATTATAGTGTTTATATTCCTCAGTAACAAAAAAACATTTTTACTAGCCATTAAAAAATACGTTTGATCATGAATGGCTTCATTAGTAACTTTTGGCTCTATACATACTCTCTCTCTCTCTCTCTCTCTCTCTCTCTCTCTCTCTCTTTTAAGGGGAATGGATTCACAGCAAAAATAAAATGATTGTGTTTAAAAACGATCAGTATTAGTTTCTGTAAATTATCACAATATACTCAATTTGACAAAAGTATTCTGTAATATTAACTTTGTTTTAATTTAATATTTAATATGTTTGATTTTAGCAGGTTACAGCTGCTGCTCCACATTGGTATTTTTCATGATTCAGAGGGTAGAAACTAATGCATAAAACCTTATTTGGACAAAATAATAAGGAAGGTAGTTTGGATTTTGCAAGTTATCATACACTGAATGATCCTAGACCAGGGGTGTCCAAACTTGGTCCCTTTAAGACTTTTGGACTTCAACTCCCAGAGTTCCTCAGCCAGCTTTGCTGGCTGAGGGACTCTGGGAGTTGAAGTCCAAAAGTCTTAAAGGGACCAAGTTTGGAGACCCCTGTCCTAGACGGTTCTTCACAATGTTCTCTTCTCAGCTAAATTATAAAAATATGTGTGTATATTATGAATATGTACAGATACATATGTGAGATTATTGAACATACCAGGTGAGTTCTTGGCAGATCTATCTAGTACTACTTACACCCATTTTGAAAGTTACGATGGCTTCACCCCTGTCATTGATTACATTTTGTGCACTTGACAATCAGCTCATCCTTATGGCCGTTTGCAATGTCCCATTTGCACAATCCTGTTACATGACTCTGATTTACAACATTTTTGCTGATTTACAACATTTACTTCCAGGTTCGGTAAAAAAAACCGCCCACTGGGGAAAACACATTTGCTTTATGACAGATTTGCTTTAACGACCACAGCACATTTTTTTGGAAAATCGGGTCTGGTCACACCGTATCTCAACTTACCACCGCAATGATTTTACAGCCATAATTCCAGGCTTCATTATGGTCTTAATTTGAGCACTACCTGTATACCTAACGACCTGTATACCTAGCTATACCAGTTTTTAAAAAGCAAACGGTGCTGTGCACTCTGAAAATATCGTGCCAAAAGAAGATTAAGCCTTCAAAAGGTAGCTAAATTCAGTATGCTTTTCCAATTATATACATAGATAAATTTGTATAAACCTATTAAGGATGTTTTGAAGAAATGACTCCCAAGTCCAGTTCTTGAGAAAATTACTGCAATATAAATCATCATGTTCAAGTAGTTCAGGAGTGGGAGGCCTGCAGATATAATGCAAATTTCCTTTGCACTCTCCAGGAGCTTGCGTAACCTAACTAATTTTCCTCTGGGCATGCTGGTCAGCTACTTGGTGGGCTACCAGAAAGGGCTACTGCAGTGAGGGAGGAAACATGGGAATGACACTTGCATGACAGCAGTGTCAAAGAGTCTGATCCTGTGAAGGTGACCTGACTATTACCACATGTAGCCCTTCAAGGCCAAAATGGTTAAATGCTGTGAAGTAACCAAAGAAGCAAAATCAGCAGTGACCTCTAACTTCAACGTTTATTCCTTCAGTGTCCTGTGGTTCTTCAAATACAATCTTCCTTCTCACCCCTCCCCAAATTTTTAAGAGATGGGAAAGGCTATAAACCTGGTGAAGCCTGAAAGCAAAATATTATGTTGGCAATATGCCATTAACAACATCTTAATATTTTAAGTACTACTCTTGTGATAAGATCTATTATCCATGAGACTGATGGTTTGCTTAGCTCTGTGGGATTTAAAGATGATGTAAGATTCTCTGGGTGAAATTGGGCTTTAGGGACCAGTTGGGATTGTTACTATTGTACCGTTGTCTATGTTGCATAGCATCTTCTCTGCCCGAGTTACTGGATTCACTTGCTTGGCTGGCTGTGAAGATCCTGAGACTATGAGTTGTGGAAGATTTCATTTTGCCATGAGATGATGTTAGGATTCATGATCTCAATAAGAACAATGGACATTTTCTAGTCACCAAGTATATTGATAGTCACACTTGAAGTATGGTTTTATCTCAGGACAATTCTGACTTGTTTGTTAGTGGAAGATATTATCATCAATCAATAACCAGTGAAACAAATTGCCTTCAGAAGTTGTAGGTGCTTCATCACTGGAGGTTTTTAAAAAGAGACTGGACAACCACTTGTCTTAAATGGTATAGAGTCTCTGCTTGAGCACAGGGTTGAATTAAAAGACCTCCAAGATCCCTTCCAGCTCTATTCTGATTGAATCTGTTGGTGTGGTTAGATAATTCTCTGACTCGCTTTTGACATGGTGGTGTCAACCTAACTTACAAGGAGATAGGGTCTGTTAGATCAGCCTATCCCAGGTGACTTACAGACTCTTCTGGATTCCAGACTGAATTTGTGATTTTCCCTGAGGATCTGGTGGGTGGATTTCATTTGGGCACAATCTAATGGTTGGGATGCCATAGCTTTGGTTGGTGAACTCCTGTAAGATTTTGTTTTGTTCTGCATGTTTTTTTTTTCTGGATAGTTACCATATGTTTCTTCTATTTTATTGTTGTGGATTTTTACATACAGTATATAAAGCATCCAGAGTTGATTGAAGGTTTTGAATCTATGTCAGTAAATGAATATTGCAGGCTCTGTAGAAAAAAAAATTCTGCAATATCTATTCAGAATTGATGTATCTGGAGAACCACAGGACATTGGAGTGTCAGATTCTAATGGCGGACTTTTTAATTCTGCACATGAAGCTTTATTCTAAGCAATAGAGAAGGAATTAGTCAATGTTACTTAAATACGGATGGAATAATTTATTTCTATGGAATATGTCATTGTTAACAAATGATACTCAAGGTAGCTAAAGAAACAGTAACATCTACAAGATAATTAAATTCCCAGTTAACAGCTCAATTGATTGTACATTTAAAAATGAGCCTATAAAAATAATAGCTTCAGTCATTTCCCCAACTTCAGCATCCCAAATTTTCTCACACATCAAAGATTGGCTTTAATAAAAATGACTTTTTATTAATAAATGTTTGACAATAGGGAGCTCAGCTAGCTTTTTTAGCAAGACTTCCCACAGCTTGGAAATAACTAAGGAGGCCATTTTGTACTTCAGCCTTGCAGATAAATTGAGGAAAGTTAATAGACCAGTAAGTGATCTGCTTCTCTGTGTTTGTGTTGGTTGTTTATGGTTTAATTTTTGCCACTTGTATAAAAGCTTTTTCTGCCTAGTTACCTGGGGAAAAAAAGGTATTGCTTAAAATACCAAAAATATTCCAACCAGAAACTTTCAGGAATGATGTGGGATAGATGTAATGATGAGTAATTGTGAAGCAGTACAATTTAAAATTTGCTGCAGCTTCTTTAGTTACAAATTGACAATGTAGCTACCTCCCTTTCTCCAGTAACAGAGACGCAGAACAAATGGCTAAGATGCCTTGTTGATATTTGGATATTACAGTTGCTCTTGTCTTGGGCTTATAACTCCGTTAGCACTGAATATTTAAGCAGAGAATAAAAAAGAAAGGAAAAGAATGAAAACAAAGCATTTTGTCACTGGTTAATATTATGCTACTTTTTACACACTGTAAATCTGATTGTTCAATAAATGAGCTGGTTTTTCTCCATTAATTAGTGATAGGCAGAGAATCTTGAAAAAAAACAACAACCAAGAGACTGGCTCTGTATAATAAAGCTTGAAATACATTCATATTCCATTGAGAATTTGTGTCTTTTTACAGTTTCAGGCAACTAGTTTCAGTTGCCTTTGTTTAACATGTATCTCCATTTTTATAAATCTCAAATTCTTGTCAGTCTGGAATATCCTTTTTTTTTGGTTGTTGTTGTTATAAGGGCTCCTTCTTACATCCTTTTAAAATAATATCCTGGCCATGGAAACCATTTCATTTTGATGAAGATGATAGTGGTAATGATAATAATGGTTTATATCTCACTTTTTCTCTAGGAGTTAAGATGGCTTACGTGGGGATCTCCTTTCCCAGTGAGCTAAGTGGGACTGAAAAGATCCAGTTGTATCCAGTGATTTTCCATGGCTTATGGTAGACTTGAACCTGAGTTTTTACAGTTCTTGTGTAACATCTGATACTAACACACATTAATTAACCTGTATATTACATTGACCCTCTGTTGTTTTTGAATTGTTCAGTGATTGAAATTATCAATCATATTATCAATTATCAGTCACAATTCTAGACGCGAATTGTGAGGACTGTATTTTAGATGATCTCTTTCTAACTTAGATGGACTCTTCTGGAGTATGGTTTTGGCACTTTGGCATTTACAGTTCGGGTTCATGCAGCATTTCCATTCTCCCAGTCGGGGAAAACAGCCGTCAGGACTGGGTAAATCTCCTCATTGCTGATTGGACCGAGTCTTTAATTTGTTGCTCATAGTCCCCGCCTTCTCTTATCTCCCTCCAGCTTTTTCGACTCGGTTTTGCTCGGACCAAACGTGTTTGGAATTACCTCAGCTTTTTCGACTCGGTTTTGCTCGGACCAAACGTGTTTGGAATTACCTCAGGCGTTTTTTAGCATAGCTAGAGGTTTCCAAACTTGTTGCTTGTATTTTTTTCCAGTTTTAATTTCTTTTTTCTTCAATAACTTTATTTTATTTTATTTTATTTTATTTTTTCAAAATAAACATTCTTTTTGTGACTCAGTGAGAAGGGACTGGCTCCCGAGTCCGCTGAGGGCCGCCGCGGCGGTTTCGCTGGCTAGCCGAACAGCTGGGAAGCGCTCACGGGCTTGTCCCCGACGCGCTGAGGCCGCGGTTACAAATTAAAAGAGCAGTAATATCAGAGAGGCTCACGGGCAGGTCCCCGATGCTCTCTCTCGACTGGCGGCTCGCTCTTTCCGCTCCCCACTTCGCTCCCACTCTCACCAATGTTGGATTGCCTCAGGGAGCCTTGCAAAGCCGCGCCAGAAGCCGCGAGGTGAGCGGCCCGCCCCACCTCTCTCAGGCGATTTTGGAGGCTAGAGAAGCACGGGGGAGCTTAATTAACGGCGATCGGGCTAGCGATCGAGCGGCGGTAGCTGGAAGTGCGGCAGAGAAAAAAAAAAGAGGTCACTTTAAAATTTGCCGCTTGACTACCAGCGATCAAGGAACCAGACCCGCCAGCTGGGCCTTGACGGATTGGCTTTCGGCAGCCTCCTCAAAGAGCCGGTGATTCAACAGAAAAACTGTGAGTAGGCCGCAGCGGCCGTAAATTGGCGGGAGAGTTTCAAAATGATGGACGCCAATAACAACCAGCCAGATTTGCCGGCTTCGCCTCCAGAGTATTTAAGCCGGGAAGATCCTGGGGAGGGCCCATCTTCAGCCCCGCAAGTTTCCCCTCCCAGGGGGCGAAAAGTAGCCAAGGCCAAAGCAAAAAAGGGGGTGCGTGCGGAAGAAAGGCGCCACAAGGCTCTCGAAAGGGTCTTTTCCAGGGCCTCTAAGAGGGCTCACAGGTCCCCTTCGCCTAGAGACAGGGGGAAGCAGAATATGACAGTCATTCCTGCTCCCCCAAGCCCAGACCATATCTCCCAGACTATGCAGGGATCTGGGGCCTGGTCCCCAGACAGGACATCCCCCTTACCTATGGTTCAGGCTGGGACTACCCCATTGTTCCGCACTCTGTCAGAGATGGAACTTCAAGATAATCCCGGCTCCATTCCAGGTCAGTCAGTGAATGTGTCCCAAGGGACTTGTGCATCTGTACAACAACCAGAGACTAGTTTGCCCCGATTGCCAGTGTTTCAGCTTCCTGACTCCTTTGGGCTGATGATTCAACAGGCTATATGCCAGGAGTTAGCTCAATCCCTTCATCGGGAGTCCCCGACCACTTCAGCTTCCAAATCCCGTAGTAGGGAGAGGCAGAGGTAATCTGCAAGTTCAGCATCAGCAATGTTCAGGCCTCAAAGGGATAGATCCTCGGAGGAGGACAGCCAAGCCTCAATATCTGAAGAGGAGGACACCGGAGAAGCCTTGTCGGAGGACGAAGGCCTCGGGCCGGATCAACCTTCATTTGTGGGGCTCTTTAAGCCCCATATGTTTCGTTCCCTTCTGTTTAAAGCATTGGCAACCACGGGTCTGGGTGCGGTTCAGGCTCCTTTAGCAGATCCTCAGGTCTTACCTAGCACTTCAACTAGTCTCTTTGTGGAGCCCACGGTGGTGGCAGAAGCCATTCCTGCGTCAAATCATCCGGGTTCGGGCTCTAACCCCAGTGCCATGGACAAAAAGTTCTATAACTGTGCTCCTGATCTTGAAAACATCCTGCAGGTGCCCACAGTGGATGCTCCAGTAGTCGCCCTTACAACGGCCTCACACGTGACGGGTCCCGAGAATGAGGCTCTTCGTCCGGAAGACAAAAGGGCGGACCAATCCCTGGTCAAGTCCCATCAAGCCTCGACCTGGGCTATCAGGTCCTCCATAGCGTCTTCATTTTTTAATAGAGCATCAATTATGTGGCTCAAACAGCTTCAGGGCCGTTTATCATCATCAGACGTGAGAGCTCATCAGGACCTTAACAAGGTTATTGCAGCCTTAGAATTTTCGGCCGATTCGACGCTTAACGCAGCCAGATTCTCAGCCAAATCAATTGGGTCTACGGTTACATCCCGCCGTCTCTTATGGCTGCGCCACTGGAGGGCGGACACTAGAAACAAGTGGCGACTGGCATCTTCTGCTTATGCAGGTTCGAAATTGTTCGGAGCCTCTCTGGATCCAATCCTAGTGGAAACTAAGGATAAGAAAAAGGTGTTACCGTCCTTGTCGCGCAGGGGCGAACTGCGACAACAGCCTTATTTTCGTCCCTCGGCTTTCTCTTCTTCTTCCTTTCGTAGCCAGGAATTCGGAGGATCGGGGTTTCGACGACAAAGATTTTCACCGTACAGAGGAAACTCCCAACGGGCCGACCAGGTTAGAACAGGGCCCAAATTCACCGCCCGTAAACCATTCCGTGGGGGGCGGGGTAAACCGTACAACCGTTTCAAATAATCCTGCAGCAGATCTCCCCATTGGAGGCCGGCTGGCTTATTTTTATTCCCAATGGGATTCTTCCACTTCAGATCGATGGGTCCTAGATACCATCCGACAAGGTCTAGCTTTAGAGTTCCTCTCCACCCCCCCGACGGTTTTCTTGCATTGCCCTGTTTCCAACCGCTCTGCCAGTGCTTCCCTTGTGGAGTCAGCGGTCAACCATCTTCTGACTATCCGGGCCATTCAACAGGTCCCTATTGATCAACAGAAACAGGGTTTCTATTCCAGACTCTTTGTAGTAAGCAAACCGTCGGGTGGCTGGAGGGCTATTCTTGACCTGAAAGCCCTGAACAAATATATTGTGTACCACCGCTTCAAAATGCACTCATTACGTTCCATCTTAGAGTGCATACGGCAGGGGGATTACATGGCTTCCATTGATTTGACGGAAGCTTATCTGCATATTCCCATTAGAAGAGATCACCGTAAGTTTCTCCGGTTTTGCTTTAAAGGCTCTCATTATCAATACAGGGCTTTACCCTTCGGGTTGTCTTCGGCCCCCAGGGTTTTCACTAAGGTTTGGCGGTGCTAATGGCCCATATTCGGGGGATTCCTGTTAGGCTTCAGGCCTACCTAGATGATATTCTCATTCTGTCGACCTCTAAGGAAAGGGCAAACAGGGACGTCTCCTTGACCATAGAGATATTACAATCACACGGGTTCTCGATTAACTGGGATAAGAGCCACCTTGTCCCTTCTACCACCATTGTCCACTTAGGGGCACAAATTGATTCACATGAGTCGATGGTCTATCTGTCGGCGGATCGTCAGGCTAGTTTAGCGGAGTTAGCCAGTATCTCTAGAATGTTACGGGCAGTTCCCTTAGACCAACTTTCCCAGCTCCTAGGAAAAATGGTATCGTCATACGATATTATTCCATGGTCTCGCCTCCACAGTCGGCCTCTTCAGTGGTTCCTCTTGCCACACCAGAGGACACGGCGCAACTCATCGAGGCTTCGGGTGACTCTTCCACGGGAGGTGGCCGACTCTTTGGCATGGTGGAATCCAGAGATGGTAGCCAGAGGCTCGGTCTTCAGGGAGCCAGTGAGGGTCGTCATCACTACCGACGCCAGCCTATCGGGATGGGGAGCCCATCTCGACCATCACCTAGCCCAGGGCAAGTGGTCTCTCTCGGAAATCCGCCACGGCATCAACCTTCTGGAGCTGCGTGCCATCCGTCTGGCTCTTCTAGCTTTCGAGGATCTCATCCGGGACAGAAATGTCCTTGTCCTCATGGACAACATGACGGCGAAGGCGCATATAAATAGGTGGGGTGGCACTCACTCTCGCACGCTGATGATGGAAACGCTCACCCTCGATCATTGGACCGAATCACACCTGCGTTCATTAAAGGCGGAACATATTGCGGGGACGGACAATTGCACGGTGGACTCCCTCAGCCGTCAGACTATTGATCATTCAGAATGGTCATTGTCCCCAGCGAACTTCCACGAGTTATCAACCCGCTTCGGGCTTTCCCTGGTGGACTTGTTCTCCTCCGAGACCAACAATCAAGTCCCTCGGTTCTTTTCAAGGTTCCCCTCTCGGGGGGCGGAGTCAGTGGACGCCCTACGCAGCAGGTGGCCTCCGGGCCTTCTATATGCCTTTCCGCCAATTCCGCTGATCCCCAGAGTAATACGGAAGCTCCTCGCGGAGAAGGCAGAATTGGTATTGGTCGCCCCCTTCTGGCCCAGGAGACCCTGGTTTGCAGACCTGATGACTCTTTCAATTCGAGACCCGTGGAGGATCCCGGACAACCAGGTGTCTCTCCACCAGGGACCAGTCCTACACCCCGACCCGCAATGGCTTCGTCTAGCCATGTGGAGATTGAGCGGGGCATCTTAACTAAGGCGAAAGTTCCAGACTAAGTCATTCCCACCATGCTGGCCTCGCGCCGGGACTCTACCAAGAGGATTTACAAGGCCACGTGGCGCACCTTTGATGGGTGGTGCTCGTCCCAGGGGATAGTAGCATCTGCGGCTTCCGTCTTGGACATTCTGGCTTTTCTACAGCGAGGTCTCGACTCCGGACTGGCGACCAATACGCTCAAAAGACAAGTGGCGGCACTCTCCTCGGTGTTGAGATGTGGTTTACTTATTTCCCTTTCAAAAGAACCTCTCATTCAACAGTTCCTCCGAGGTGCTACTAATATCAACCCTCCTGTGGTCCACCGTTTTCCAACCTGGCGATTGAACGCGGTGCTCAATGCTCTGACTAAGACGCCGTTTGAACCACTTAGAGAATTGTCTCTTCGTTTTCTGTCACTCAAGGTCGCTTTTCTAATAGCCATTACCTCGGCCCGCAGGATTTCAGAACTGTCAGCCCTGTCTATCCGTCAGGACCTCTGCACATTCTTCAACGATAGAGTGGTGTTACAACTAGACTCTACCTTTCTCCCTAAGGTTAACAGCCAATTCCATAGGGCTCAAGAAGTAGTTTTGCCTAATTTCTGTCCGGATCCCAGGCACCACTTAGAAAAAGTGTGGCACACTCTAGACGTACGAAGAGCATTGAAAATTTACATTGATCGGACATCTGCATTTCGCAAAACAGAGGCCCTCTTTGTGTCGTTCCAACCACTTTCTCTGGGTCAGAAGGTGACCAAATCGGTTCTGGCTAGGTGGATCAGAGCGACTATAGCCACAGCATATGAGAGACTGTCTCTCCCGGTGCCGCGCAATATTACGGCACACTCGACCAGGAGCGCAGCCTTTTCTGCCGCTTGGGGTGCCCAGGCGTCAATCGATGAGATCTGCAGAGCAGCGACGTGGTCCACTCCCTCTTCGTTCATTCGACACTACCGGGTGGACTCCTATGCGTCGGCCGACGCTGCGTTTGGCAGACGTGTCCTGCAGACGGTTCTCTCTTAACAACAATGACAAGCCGCCATCAACCCTCCCGGTAGGACATTGGGCTTTGGTATGTCCCAGTCCTGACGGCCGTTTTCCCCGACTGGGAGAAGGGAACGTTGTATTACCTGAACGTCCCTTCTTGGAGAGGGGAAAACGGCCGTCAGCCCCACCCAAGGCGTCTGTCTAAGATGGGTTCAGGGGCGGGAGGGCACTAATTCTTTCTCATTTCAGTACTACACGACGGCCTACACTTGGGTCCTCGCCGAAAAAGCTGGAGGGAGATAAGAGAAGGCGGGGACTATAAGCAACAAATTAAAGACTCGGTCCAATCAGCAACGAGGAGATTTACCCAGTCCTGACGGCCGTTTTCCCCTCTCCAAGAAGGGACGTTCAGGTAAGACAACGTTCCCTTTTGCCTTCCAACTAATTTGAAATGGTGTAGTGACTTGTCTGATTTATCTATTCAGGTTTATTAAATTTATCTCATAACAATATTCAGTTTAGCTTATCCCTTATATCATAGTCAGATGCAGTTCATAACCTATTTATAGAAAACCTACCTGGTGCCAATTCAGCAATCCTTAGATTCTGGGTTTATTTGCTCAGACATTGTTATATTTGATTATGATAGTTTCATGGCAGAACTATTATATGTAGGCAGTTATACTTTTATTGTAACTTTGTTATTGACTGGTTTTACCCTAGGGGTTTTATTGTGAAGATTGTCAAAAATAATAAATGGATAAACAATTCCATAAAAACTTTTGAGGCTGTTTGTTAGCTGTTATTACTGGACATTTGATACTGTTGTGTCCTTTGACCTCTTGGGATTTGAATAAATGCACAGTGGAAAGATTTTTTAAGTGATGCCATTTATATTTAATTGCCATTCCTGTCAATTTGGCAGCTGCTAAGAAAAGACACAGTTGGTTTAAAGAGTTGCAGGCAGGTGCACCTGTCCAAAAACTTTTTGGAATTGAATTTAAAGCATTTCATGTCCTGTGTCTTGAAATATGTATTAATAGTATGTTCATTTAACATGATAAATTAAGCACTATCAAAATCAGTGCATAAGTATTGTTAGCATTGCACCTAATGTAGAAGGATGTAATGGGAATGTTGGACTACTACTTGGATTATAACGATCATCTCCCTGATTGGTCAGGTTAAAGGACTTGACATGCCAGATTCCTAATTTAGTTTATCATTCTGTTTAGTTTAGAATTTCTGGCTGAATAACCAGCCAGAAATTCCTGAAAACTCAAAAACAGATCTTGAAGCCTATCACCAGTCACTTTTACATAATTTCTGGTGTTGAGATGTTTGCTGCTTTTAAATGGATATGGCTAGCTAACACAAATTGTAGAATTTGCATCTGAGCAAAAAAAATAAATAAATAAACCATGAAGTGGGTTTACTGATGACATATGAATCTTGGCTTATTTGGGTGGAATAAACTGTAATACCAAGCTGTTATTTTCTTGTTTCTTAGGACGAAAACAAAATAATGTACGAACATTAGAGTAACATCTACATGTCCAGTAGAAAATAGAAAATCCAAAATCTGCAAACAAAATACTTGGTTGGCACATAAAATGTTAACATAGAAGGAGCTCTTAATGCTCTTCTACCAGATAAACCCTCTTCTATAAAGGATTTGTAGCTATTGGCCAAGGTCTCTGTTTATCTTAAATCTCTGTATTTTACTATTCCCATGGAAGTTTTCAGTGGCATCTTTCTACTAACTTTTATGTTCTAATTAAGTTTAAAAATGCTGGCAACATACCATCTCAAGACATCTCCATAATAACGTGTTACCTTGGATAGCTACTATTCTTCATCAATTGCCACAATAGAATTATTGTAAAAATTACAAGTAAGGAAGGTGTGTGTTTGCTGAAATGATTATATTGGCAAAATATAATAGGAGCCCTACTTCCTACAGTGTTCACCTATTAATTGAAATGTTCAGATGAAAAAAGGGGATTGAATCACATATCTGTACATACAATACATGTTTTGTGGATATGTACAGGTAAAGTTCAGAGTGACTTATTCCCAAAGAAAATCATTCTTCATGTACTTGATGAATATATTTTATTATGCATATTCAGAATCAAATTAGATGAACCAGAGAAACCTCTCTCATCTAATTTAAATGCTGGTAGAGATGGACTTGGGATAATTATAACTAATTATGTTTACTTATTGAAACCACAGTCTTGAGACTACTTATAAGCTTATTAAATCTCACTGATTTTAGATTCAGTCTACAATAAATAGTGATTTTACTGTATTTTAGCCTGCATTCCTGATGATTATGTATTTAAAATCAAGTAGCATATATGTGTTTGTGTGTGTGTGTGTGTGTGTGTGTGTGTGCGCGCGCACAGCTTTGTAAGGAAGAAATGTATATAGATCTGAGGGATTTGAAGTGCTTTCTGTTGCATAAAATAACCCTTGCTTTTTTGTTATACTTTGAAAATGTAGTGTTGCTTACTAAATGTGACTCCAAGTCATTTATAAAAATAAATGGCAGTAACTGTATACTTTTTTCCCCCAACCATATTGAGGCAATGTTAATATGTACACAGTTCATTAATTAAGGAACAGAAATCATGTTTTCCATTACATGATTTTGCTTTCCAAAATAAAATCCTTTATGACATGAACCTACCCAGGAAAATAGTTTGTAATCTGAATACTTGAAGAAAGCCAATTATTTCCATATAATAACATATGTTGGGTCAAATCAGAAGTTTATTGGTCCAGAAGACTGTTCCCTGATTGGTCAGCCAGATACTTTTGAAAAGTCCACAAACAGTATCTGACTCGTAACATTTATATTAACCAGCAACTGTGATTTACTGAGAAAATGCCTCTTGAAGCTTTCATGCACATGCTTGGAATTCAATGGGAGGCTATCAGAAGTAGTAAAAATTTCCCATTTTCTTTCTCACAAGCAAGTTGTAATCCCATGCTCCAAGAGTGGATGCAATATGTGAATATACACATTATCAAGCCATGTGTCTGCCCTCCAAATCACTGAAAATAAAAAGCCACTGGGTGCCATAGATAACATCTCTTTTTTCCCCCCAGGGAAAAAGCCAAACATTAACTCCTCCCTAGGAGTCCTCAAACAGGGCTTGTTTTTCACTTGGTAATCAGTGTGTGATAAATCTGGTTAGAAGAAGTGGTTGACAGTGGCATATTTGGCTGTATGGCATGTCACTCCATCCCAACTGCTGACTGTAACGGAATCAGAATTGCATGGACCTTCCAGATTTAATGCTAATCAGGAAAAAAATAAATTAAAAAAAGACTTTGTACTGCTATCCCAACTACTATTGAACGTAGGCCTTCCCAATGATTCTGCCTGTAGTTAGTTTTTTTGTACAGCTTTGGTAAGTAAGGAAAATGCATCAAATGGCTAGCCTGCTGTTATTATGGTGAAACTTTAATTTTGCAAGGCTCCAGAGACTTGGCTGTTTCCCCAGGCATTTGGGCCAGGAGGTTGGTAAATTGTGTTGCTGATGGGTTCTTCTGAATAAGGATACATTTGTTTATCTTGGGTGTCATAAACGATTAGTTGTAGCTATTGCTTGAAACCCTGAACACAGCCCATAGTCAGTGTCATGAGATTGGCAGCCATGTACATAATTTAAGTAAACTAGTAAATAAATCAGTGTTCGATTTATCTCATTCGTGTGATTATTTCATTATTCACTGATGCAAATATAATCTGTCAATTTGTATCATTTGCATAGTGCAAAATGATATAAATTGCTGCCTAACTTTGGTAGGCTACTTGGAGAACCCACCTGATAGATTGAAATCTGATTATCTTAAGATTTCAGTGTAATTCCTTAATATATGCACAAACCACTTAGCTTTTGTTCTCAAAAACCTTATGAAAGATAACCTGCATAGGCACTTAGATAAGTGTTTCTATGCATTTTGCTCTTATAAGTGGGTGGGAAATGATGAAATATATATCATGACATTGCATGTAAGTATGGAAGGGGTGGAGTGTGCATTGTGATCTTGTGACAAACATTTCATAATTCTGATGAAATTTTCAGATTCTACAGACACCTCTGGATATTAGAAAATTCAGTTGGAATTTTTCTTTCTACAGAGGTTTGTGTGTGTGTGTGTGTGTGTGTGCATGCATGCCTATGTGTGCTTGCACAGGTGCATTCATTCTTTCATTTGATGAGTATTCTGGTAAATTATTTTTGTTTGTTTTTGCTAAATTATACATTCTCCTTAAAGTTTATGAATACAGAAATATTTAATATATTTTCAGATAACACATTCCTGAGAAATTATAAAAAAGGCCATGAAAATAGTTGCTGTGACTCCAAGCATATGTTTGTAAAGTGCTGCAGCATCAGGCCCAGCTATATGTTAGTGGAGCCCATTCTCTGAACGTGTATATCTGTGTGCATGCACTGGGGTGTGTATAATCACAGTGAATGCAGAAACTCTGTGGAATTTGAGATCGGTGTTCTCAGGAGGGCGAAACAAAACGCTGACAGGGTATGGGGGGAGAGCGAAATGCGGAAGCAAAATTTCTGTGTCATTTTATTAATCTTTTTAGATTTTCATTAGATTACATCTGACTTTTTTTTTAAGTAACACTATTTGTGATTCTTAGAGTGATTGCTGGAAACATTTGCATGTATATTACGTCAGAGTTGGCTTTACAGAATTATGCTTTGTTAAGTTGTTTCCACAGCTAGTGGAAAGTACAGAAAGTTTGGTTACTGAACAAAGCTTTCAGGACCAATTTTGTGTTGCTCCATGTATTCTTAATATAATTCACTTTTTAACTTTATATTACCATTAGTTATAAGGAACTGGGTGGTCCATTGGAAGACCTGAAAGACCAGTTTAGATATACATTGACATGAAGAAAATCTGGTTGCTAAAACACGACAACGACTTCTACATAATATGTAGAAGTGCTTCAGGTGAAGATCTAGGGCTACAAAAAAGAAAACACACATTTTGCTAGACTTCATCAGTATAAGTAGAGTTTCCAGATCAGTGAAATATATCTTTTTACTCTGCTTGGCATTTGTTAGACCCCATTCTTGAGTAATTTGTCCCATTCTTGACATAACATTTAAAGATTGAGATAAACTGAACAGGTACAAAGAATGACATGGATGTTCGGGAAAAAAAAGTCCTGTGAAGAGAGAACAAGTAGCTTTTGCCTTGAGAATGAATACTAAAGGAGGTGATAGTCCTCTTCAAAAACCTGAAGAAGACCCTGCCCTGTTCTCAAACATACAAAATCTAAGACACATGGTAAGAGTCCTAAATTACAGGAAGGTTCCACTTGAATATTAGGAAACATTTATTAAACATAAGAGCAGTTGAATAGTAGAACAATGTCTCGTTCATCTTTATAAATGAATACAGGTAGTCCTCGACTTATGACCACAATTGAGCCCAAAATTTCTGTTGTTAAGTGAGACATTTGTTAAGTAAATTTTGCCCCATTTTGTGACCTTTCTTGCCTCAGGTGTTAAGTGAATCACTGCAGTTGATAAGTTAATAACTTGGTTGTTAAGTGAACCTGGCTTCCTCATTTACTTCGTTTGTCAAAAGGTTGCAAAAGGGACCTTGGGACACAGCAATGCTTATATGAACCAGCAATGTGACCCAGTTGCCAAGCATCTGAATTTTGATCAGAAGATGGGGATGCTAGAAATGTCGTAACTGTGAAAAACAGTCATAAGTCACTTTTTTCAGTGCTATTGTAACTTTCAGTGGTCACTGACCAAACTGTTGTAAGTTGAGGACTACCTGTAAAACCTTCAGCTGGCTTTATTATGCTGTACTGCAATTTTAAATCAGGTGTACAAGTACAACCACAATAAGTGGTGCAGTGGAGAAGGTTGCTGTTTAGAGATCTAGAACCCCTGTTTTAACCCATTTGATTTTTAATTCCACCCCCATCGTCCCACCCCAATTTCAATAATCATATCTGGTCATCAAATTCCAATTTTCCCCATTGGGCTCTTTTTCAACTTTTCCTCACACTTTTCACTTTTTTAATCTTCTGAGTACCTTGAACATTTTTGATTTCGTTCTTTATTTTTGAATAAAGCTAGGTTTGGGAATTTGAAACAGAGCTTAATAGGATTCGATGATACTTTCACCAGGCTTCACAGCTATTTCTGCCCCATTGACTTTGGTATTATTAATAAATATGTTATTGATATTCCATTTAATAATCAGTATTTCCAGGATCGGATTGATATAACTGCTAGGCATGTTTTGTGAGTCTTTTCATCTGAGGTAGGTTTCTGCTGGCTTAGATACAAGAGAACCAAATAGATACAAGATACAAGAGAACCAAAACATCATTGTGGCTGCTTGTCTCAAGCAAAGTGGTGATGAGGTTACCCTGATACTCTTAGTTGCTAAGTGGCTTAAAGTAAGATTGCTTTTTTCAGAGCAATAAATGATATCTTTTTCTATTATATTTGCCTAAAGGGGGACCAATTATGCTTGGAAGAGATCTCATGTTTAAAACAATTTTATCTTTTGTATCCCAGAATGGAATTTGGCTAAAGTTGAAAACAGCAGCTTCTTTCTGATCTTGACTTTTACTGGTGTGAGTAGAAAAATAAAAGTTAATAACATTAATAGGCACATTTACCCTACTTTAGAATTCCTTTCTAAAAGCAAGGAACATGGTAAAGCTACTAGGTTTAAAAAACAACAACAACCCTAGAATTACTGAGAAAGAAATTTTCTTACTATATTTGTGAGTCATTTATCATATTGGGCAATCTTTCTGGAAAAATTGTATTGTGTTAGGCATATCATTCATTGTTTATGGTGGGTTTTTTTCTCTTACTGTGCAGATACTTTTCCCCCATAGGCATTTGGCCAGCAGCGAACAATGGTAGTAATAATAATTAGAACATTTCCGAATGCAACAATTCTTTACTATTTTCTGCAACACGTTGGGAAAACTAACACAAATCTGTTAGGGGGAAAAATGCACTCACTGGAAAGGAAAGGGAACATTCAAAGGGGTTTCAAAATATGGATATAAAACTAGATAGATTTTGAATATACGTTTTTGTGATAAAAGAGAAATTGTCTTTGGCTTCTTATTAACTAATTATTTTTAATTATAATTCAACTAAACAATAATATATGTACTTAGTGCATCTTTATGAGCCATAAATAGTCTAGTCAATTTAATCAACATCCTTCATGACTCATTTTGACAGAAATTATTTTTTGCAATATGACAAGTTGAAATGATGCTGACCCCTTTTTAAAGAATATTTAACCTAAAGGAGTCCTTTAATTGCTGTCTCATGAAACTTTTCCAATAGAATATTTTTAGCAGTTTTACCCAATTTAGAAATCTCCAGATGTGGTTGGTCTATAATTCTCAGAATTCCACTTAGTCCATTGCAAGTTCAGAGAATGAAATAACAAGGACTTCACCTATAGTAACATGGATAACTTCTGTTTTTGGCACTGTCATCAACGTCAGATACAATCTGTGTTGTAATGCACAATCTCATACTAGGTACATAAAAGCAAATCCTATTGTGGTGGATTTGTTTATTTGTTTTGGGGCCTTTATATTCATGTTGAGTCCTAGTCACTTCCTGCAGTGTCCGAAGCAAGATTTTCAGAAGTGGTTTGCCATTTCCACCTTCTTCCTAAGATTGACAGAGAGTATTGGCCCCAAATAACCCAGCTAATTGTGTGATTTTTGTGTTAAGGCAGGACTAGAATTCAGTCTTCTGATTTCTAATCTAGTGCCTTTAAATACTACATCTAACTGGCTCTCCTGTTTATATTAACCTCCATGCAATAAATATCTCAATATCAAGGCTTGTAATCCAGTTATTTCTGTTGTTCTAGTTAGCTGGTTTTGTTAAATATTTTGGGAACTGTCTAGGCAATGGCAGCATTTACTGCAGGGGAGAAATGCTACCAGTTTGGACTGGATCGGGAGAACCGGTAGTGGAGATTGGGGATGTTTTGCTGGACCAATAGCAATTGCTGGCTGGCCATGCCCCCAAACTGGTCCATGGCCCTCAGCCCTGCCATGGCCCTCAGCCCTGCCATGCTTCCCTGCCTTCCACACTGCCAAACTCATTGTTAGGAGCATCTAAGGAAACGTCTTCCAACTCTTCAAAATCAACTTTAAGAGCTCCGAGAAATCGACAACAAAAGTAGCCGCAGCGGGGGCAACGGGTGTGTGTGTGTGTGTGTGTGTGTGTCCCTCCTTGGTCCTCCTCTCCCACGTGACAGCCAGGGATTTGCCGTCTCCTTTTTTCCTAAGAGGGGCGGTGTCTGCATCCAAGTCCTTGCAGAGGGACACACACACACACACACACACACACGCCCTATCACCCCCGCTGCCACTACTTTTGTTGTCGCCTTCTTAAAGTCGATCTTGAAGAGTTGGAAGACGTTTCCTTAGATCGCCAAACATCAGCAATCTAAGGAAACATCTTCTTACACCTTCTCCCCATTCCCCCCCACCCCCATTTTTCCATTTCTGTGCCTGGATTCTGATTTTGCAAGAGAAGGCTCCGATGTTCGCTTGGGTGGCAGAGGGAAACTCAAAGCATTGGGAGCTTCAGAAGGGCAGAATCTGTTTCAAAGTGTGCAGCTTCTGGCTCTAACGGTGAGTGATGTCAAGTAGGCCACGCCCACCCGGCCACATGACCATCAAGCCATGCCCATCAAGCCACGCCCAAAGAACTGATAGCAAACATTTTTACATTTCACCGCTGATTTACTGTATATTTGTGTGTGGATGCAT
Source organism: Ahaetulla prasina (assembly GCF_028640845.1). Taxonomy (NCBI): domain Eukaryota; kingdom Metazoa; phylum Chordata; class Lepidosauria; order Squamata; family Colubridae; genus Ahaetulla; species Ahaetulla prasina. Next base: position 70,535,342 of record NC_080541.1, on the reverse strand, counting down.
GTGCCATAAATTTCCTAGATATTTAGTTGATCTGACCTGATTCTTCATTTGTAATAATCACAAAAAAGTATGAGTGTCAGGCATGGGAATTACAGATTTGTAATTTCCAGTTTTCAGCTGTACACTTTCCAACTTTCAGCTGTAGGGTTTGATGATAAAAAAAGAGTATGTGAATTATTTCCGCTTGGCACAGAACAGATTCTGCCCATGGTTTATTAGAGCTATGCTTCATTTCAGAAGTACAGAAAACTTTACCTTTTTTAGTTTTTTTGCAGGTGCAAAACCTGCCACAGAAATGTGACTATTGGGTTGTAATTTGATACTGCTTTCATTGTTCAATTAATCTACTTTACTGTTGTTCAGAAATAATAGCATTTTGGAAATATGTTTGGTAGCAGTAATATATAGAGTGGGGGTTTACACATTGTGCTAAACTCAGGGTTATTTTAACTAATTTGTTGAGAGCTATAATATCTGCCTTTATGTTAAGTTTGAAAGTGTGAAAAGAAAAAAAAAGCAGGCAAAAGCTAATTTTTTTCTTTGCATTTTTTATTGAAAAGTTATGGATCGAATCATAATTTTTCTCACTGTAACAGTTTAAACAGAAGATACATGGAAAGCAAAGCATATTCCCATTCAGTGACATGCACAAGTTTATTATTTTTTTTTATAAAAAGGAAAGTTGCAGCTTTAGAATTAGGTATTACTACTATTATTTAGAAAGTTGCTATTACAAGAAAATCATTATAACGATTTTGGTGTTTTTCTTAAATTATGAAGAAATTATGTACATTATACATAAATTCTTTTGAAAAACTAATTCAGTATAAAAACTTTCAAATGTATACATTTGGTGAGATTTGGACTTGAAACATTCCTAGCTTCTAATTAATCAAGTATTACCTTACATATTATCTGTATTACCTTACAGATGACCCCCACCCTCTTAAAGACCTTGGAGTTTTCATATCAAATGATCTAAGTGCCGAAGCCCACTGCAACTACATCGCAAAAAAGGCTTTAAGAGTTGTAAACCTAATCTTGCGTAGCTTCTTCTCCAAAAACACTACACTACTAACCAGAGCATATAAAACATTTGCTAGACCAATTCTTGAATACAGCTCGACTGTCTGGAACCCATACCACATTTCTGACATCAATACAATTGAACGTGTCCAGAACTATTTTACAAGAAGTGTTCTCCACTCCTCTGAATACAAAAAAATATCTTATGCCACCAGACTCGAAATCCTGGGCTTAGAAAATTTAGAACTACCTGACTCTGTGGTCTCTTCCCAAAATCCCAAAAGCTTCAACCAAAAACTGTCTACTATTGACCTCACCCCATTTCTAAGAGGTCTGTAAGGGGCGTGCATAAGAGCACAAGTGTGCCTACCATTCCTGTCCTATTGTTTTCTTTTGTTATAACCAATTAATATAGTTATTACATACCCATACTTATATATATGCTTAGATATTGTATAGTTATTACATGCTTATGCTTATATATACTGTGTGACAAAAATAAATAAGTATTTAGTTTCATTTTTCTATGTTAAACTGTGTGAGGCAAGGTTTTTAAAATGGTTTAAGAATGAATAGTAGCATTGGAATGCTACATACTGGAATACTTGTTTATTCAAATTGAAGAAGAAGAGGAGGAGAAGAAAGATAAGAAGGAAAATTACCCTCCATTTTACAAAACAATGTATTAGCTCACAGTTCTGTAGACACCTGTGCTGGGTGTGGCACTCACACACACTCAGAGAAGCAACTGATATTTTTAAAAGTTACTAGGCAAATAGTAAACTAAGTTATACTATGGATTTTAAATTTTACAAACAGATTTGCAAATCTATAAGTGCTATGTTTTCAGCTTTTCATTATGTTAGACTTTAGAAACATCAAGGTAAAATTGAAAGATAAATGTACTATGAAAATCAATAAGGCTCGTTTTGAATAAACATCTTGAAGGCTCTGCATAGATGCCCTGAGATTTATATTTCAGTTTTTGATAAAAGACTTTGTTTTAAATTATGTGAGATTTGCATTTTGAAGGCTGGCCTGCAAATATAATCAAGCTTTTAGAAGATAATAAAAGGCCATGGTTACAACAGTTGGCCAGAGGAATGGGAGGGAGCGGATGGGAGGGAAGGAAAAAAAGAGAGAGAGGGAGGGGGGGGGAGTGAATTTGGAGGGGGGGGGAAGTATTTGAAAATATAAGCTAAGGCAATCAAAGTGAAATGGCTAAGATGTATATAAAATTTGCACATTTGTAGAATGGGGATTTACAATTCTCTCTTCCCTAAAATTGCATACAAAATGACTCATAATGTTTTCAAGGTATTATATCTAAAAGCAGCGGAACAAAGGGTATTATTGTACCATCATTGATGACAATAATATCACAGCAAAGCATTGCTAATGTTGCAGAAACATAGAGTCCCTTGCCTTCTACAAGTTTATCTTTTATTTTTTGATTTAAAGCCACCTGGTTGAAGGAAGAGACCAAGGGGTTATTAAACATTTAAGAAAGAGGGAGCTTTTCGGTGCAGCTGGATGTCTCTGCAAGATTAAATCACACTGGCTGAAATAATAGTTCAGTCCTTGAGATTACATGGCTGAGTTGCATAGGAAGAGGTCGATGGATAAAGTTTTAACAAAACAAAACTAGCCACATCCACTTTCTGTAGCATGCTTTTCTCATGCTGTACATTATGAATCGGACACTAGCTTTTCTTTAACATTTGGGCCTTCTTTCTTGTGAATGTTGCATAACATGTTGCCTCATACTATAGTTGGTATTTGATCCAGGCAAAATATCTTCTAAACTTTCTGTGAAAAAGATATAAACCTATCTGCCCTGTAAACATAACTTCTTATTGATTTACAAAAAAATTGACACAAACATACACACATGCACACCAGTGGTGGGTTTTTACTACTGGTTCTGTGGGTATGGCTTGGTGGGCATGGCAGGGGAAGGATACTGTAAAATTTCCATTCCCTCCCCAATTCAGGGGAAGATTACTGCAAAATCCCCATTTCTCCCCGGTCAGCTGGGAATTGGGAGGCAGAGAATAGATGGGGCAGGGCCAGTCAGAATTTTTACCACCAGTTCTCCGAACTACTCAAAATTTCCACTACTGGTTCTCCAGAACTGGTCAGAACCTGCTGAAATCCATCTCTGATGCACACTTATAAATGTATTTACATATACATAGAGTAGATTAGGGGAATGTGTAAGTGATATAATTAGATACACATTATTTTGAGACATTTTATCTTGAATCCTCCCAATAGAGAATTGGTTCTTAAATCTGGTTTTAAGATGTTGGGACGCATACAAGAATTCTTGTTAGAAAATTTTTGGCGTTAGTATCATTTATATATGCTACCTGTAGGCCCTTTCTTTTTATAAAAAGCTGTTGCACCCTTTCTTTATGTCCTTTCGGTTGGTTATGCACATTTTTTGGAATATTGATTCTTGTTGAAAGAGAAAGAAGAAAGGATTAATATTGGTCAAAATGAATTGGTCTCCTTAAACTCTTACAACTCATAGCATTTTATCCCAACATGGTATTATTCAGTTGTTTCCAAATTTAACAAGACTCAGATTTCTGGGAATTGTACTTCCAACTGGGTTACAGTCCAGTATATTAAGTTAGAGAAAGTTAGCATGTGGGATCCTGGAGGAATCCAGTTTCCAGTGCATTTATGTTAAGAGTGAGTTAAAACCATAATCATGCTGGTCCCACCTTTGTTTTCATCCAAAAAGCCTGTTGTTAGTTTTCCAGAGATTTAAACAGAAATACTAAATGTTTATTCTCACTATGAGCTTTTTCATTATTTAGAATTGGTGTTCAAAACTCCCATTACTAAGCAAACATTGTTAAATTTGTTCCCTAGCTCTGTGGAGATTCAAGACATTGAAAACCACTTGAAATATTAGGTAGAGTTAGAGAGCTACTATTAAAATAAAACTTCACTGAGTTAATATTGCACTGTGCTTTTAAATATATATTTAGTTTTGGATTAATTAAGTATATATTTAGTTTGGATTTAGATTTGCTTTTTTTCCTTCAGCATATTATGATATTTAATATTTTTCTATTTTATATATATTTATTTATTCTATGTAATTAAAAGAAATACATCTAGTGGAGAGGTTTCAGAGTTGTTTATCAGCTGCAAATGAACTCTGTTACGACGTCTACATTTTTTTTACTGCCACAGTTAGCTCATTTTAAACCTTATATTTTCATCTTTTTTTCCATAAAGTGACTCAAATTGATGTACATTGGATCCCTAAATAGTCTCCCATTTATATTGTGTGTGACTGATTCATCCATGTTATAACATGTAGCTATAATAGCATATAAATCTTTGGACTGCTTTATGCATTTTGAATATTAAGAATTCTTTTTTTAAAATGGTTGCTACTGTGGGGACTAGCCTGTTCACAAAATGGCTGCCATAATGAGTAAATTGCAAATGGGGATGTGGCTCTTTATCACCTACTTTTTCCTCTGGGATGTTTCTTATCACCCCACTTTACCTTTTTTCCTGTATTTTTTTTCATTTTGATTCAAACTTTTGGGCTGTAGCCTTTCAGTATTTTTTATTTTCTCATTGCTAATGTGACATTTTTGAAAATAAAAATAAGGCTTTGCCTCATGTCTGCTTCCTAAAATTAGGGGTGTTTTGGGAGGGAGGGATAAGAACTGAAAGAATTTTAGGAGAAAAATGTCAGGTGGAGGATATTTTTTCTCCAAAATACAGTGTTTCCCCGAAAATAGGACATGTCCCGAAAATAAGGCCAAGCATGATTTTTGGGGTAGGAGTAAATATTTGCCCTCTCCCAAAAATAAGCCTTAGTGACAGGGTGGGCATGGCTAGCACAGGATGCAGCCCTTCCCTTCCCAGGTCACCTCAGGGCTTCTCGGCCCCTTAATTAGATCAGCTGAGCCATTCAGGCTGTCATTCACAGCTGATTCATGGGTGCTGCTCAGGCCGCCACCTCCAACAAGTACCGCCACTTTTGCAGCCAATTGCGGCTGCAAAAGAAGCCAGAAGCCAAGCGATGTGCCCCACACGCCTCGCACCCTTCTTATTTAATGGTGTGACAGTCACAGTAGGAAATTCCATCCATGGAACAGCTGCTTCATGGGTGCCACTCCAGCCATGCCTCCCGCAAGCATGGCCATTTTTGCCATGGATTGCAGCCATTTCTGCAGCAGAAGGCCAAGTGATCTGGTGCAAGACACAAGTCTCCTGCTGCAGAAATGGCTGCGCCCAAGGAGTGCTTTTGGGAGAAAAGGCAAAGGGAAAGCGGTCACTTGCAAGCTCCCGCCCCACTTCTGCCTCTCCACCAGGCGACTCCTGGAAGCCACAGACGCCCAAAGCCTATGCTTGCCTGGCTCCCTTTTCCACAGTGCCCGGATCTTTATCGAAGGGAGTGGGGGAGGACCGAGACGCATGGAGCAAGACAGGGCTCGCTTGTCTTGCCATATCTTCTCTCCCTCTCGCCGGGCATGGCAGGGCTTCCTGCCCCTGCCCAAATTGGATGCAATTGAGGGTGGCAGATGGGGAGGGTTGGGGCTGGGGTGATGTGAGATTTGTCTTACCTGCCTTGTAGCTCTGTCGGTGTTTCACTGCTGTCTGCAGGCAAACATGTTGCAGGGTAAAAAAAACCTCGAGACTTCAATCAAACTTCCTGAACTTGCTATAAGTTTGGTTTTACCCTACAATGTGTTTGCCTGTAGACAATGGCGAGACAGGTGACAGAGCTTCAAAGCAGGTAAGAAGCATGTCTTCTGTCTCCCTGGCCTCACCCCTCCACACCTGCCATCCCCAAATTGCATCCAATTTGGGCAGCGGCAGGAAGCTCTGCCATGCCCAGCGAGAGGGGGAGATGAGATGACAAGAGGAGCCCCGTCACGCTCCATGGGTCTCGCTTCTCCCTCGCCCTACCTGCCACCCCCTTCAACAAAGAGACAGCGGGGAAAGGCAGCAGCCAGACTGCTGTTAAGGTACCATTGGGGCACGTGGAGCCATCTTACCTGCTTTGCAGCTCCGTCACGTGTCTCGTCATTGTCTGCAGGCAAACACATAGGGTAAAAAAAAGCCTTGCGAGTTCAATCCAACTTCTTGAACTCGCAAGAACTTTGGTTTTTATCCTACGTGTTTGCCTTCAGACAATGGCGAGACACGCGACAGAGCTGCAAGTTTATTTATTTAATTTATTTATTTATTTTTCAAACTCGCGTTGTGCATCTTGCATCTCCCTGGTCCCTGGCAAATGGGGGGGGGAGAAGAGATGGCAAATGGAGCGAGCCCCGTCTCGCTCCACGCATCTTCTCCCTCACCCCACATGCCACCCCCCTCGATAAAGAGCTGGGTGCTGTGAAAAAGGAAGCTGGGCGGGTTCAGACTTTGGTCATCTGGGGCTGCTGCGGGTCGCCTGGCGGAGAGTCAGGAGCACGGCGGGAGTTTGCAGGTGAAGGGGGATGGATGGATGGGAGGCGGGCGAGTGCCAAGAATGCCGGGGAGATTCTCACCTTTGGTTGCCCCAGCGAACAACTGACGAGTGGGTGTGTTGCACTGCCATAGCAGTGGTACACAGCAGCAGTCATGAGGTGGCCATGTTTGCCGACTCCTGCACCCCCAAAATAATAAAGACACCCCCCCTCCAATAATAAGGCCAAGCCCTTATTTCGGGGTTCAAAATAATATAAGACAGGGTCTTATTTTCGGGGAAACACGGTAAGATTCATTTAAGTCAACAGTAGTTATTCCTGAGTAAATATGCATAGGATTGAATTGTAAATATATTCTCCTTCCCCTTCTGTTTGTCACAATAAAATATGTGGTCATGGTAGCCAGCTGTATGGGATTTATATATTTTTGTGAGCTAAATTCCGACTTCTTGGTTTTAGCTAGCAAGGAGTAAACACTTTATGTGTATTGTGTGTCACAAAAGGAATAAAAGACCTTTGGAACTTATGTCCCACACTATTGCTGGCATTTTTAAACTACAATAAAAGCTCAGTTTAACAGATCATTTGATGGCAGGGGGTTCCATTAAATCCAAATTGATTGAATTATATCTTTACACAAGAAAATGTAAATGTAGACAAATGACATACAATGTCAATCGCATCATTACACAAATGATGTCAATTACGTCACTTTGTTTATACTGTATTGCTTCAGAAACAATGCTCTTTGCTATTTAGGTTTTAATTTTCTCCATTGCTTTTGAAGTCTGCTGAAAGAAGATCTGGAGAGCCAATTATGTATAGTAATTTCTTAGTAGGCTTCAGAATGATTCTTTTTCTTAAATAAATATATTTAATATTTTACTATTTTCATTGCTTTTGAGCTCAATTCATTTTTAAATTGACATCTCTAATATTGTCAATTTCAAGTATAAGCCCATAAGAATATATTGTATTATTTCCTTAGCTCTGTTAAAGTTTCAAGGATGATAAATTAAGCACCAGTTTCTTACCTAAGAATTTTGGCTTCTCATTTAAAATGTTTTATACCAGATGATTTAAAACCACTTGATGACAGCAACTTCAGCAAGAACTGGGAATGGCAACAAAATTGTAAACCTGGTTGCTTCATGTTAGTGCTTTTGTGAATATTGACAGTTTCTTTGGAAAGTTTAATAAAAATGAAAGGTGTAAGAATGCAGCCTTGGGCTAGGGTTGTGTTATTATTTTTTCATCCTCTTCTGTTCATATTGGCTCCGTGAAAGGTTTTAAGACAGCACAAATAGATGCAAACTCCTAGGTTTCGTAGACTTGGGATAAATAACCTTGCCTGGATCACCTTTGTTGTTTTTCAAGAATTGATTTCTAGAAAAAATAAATCACACCTATTCTTAGCTGGCAAGGACAGTGTGAGGATATCGGTGTGCATTGAAACTGGGAGAGAAGAAATAGCTTAGAAAATATTTACTGACATTTGTTGTTACTTCTTAGCATAAAGCAAACTTGTAGAGGAAAAATATTTTGATAACATTATTGGTAAGAAACGATCAGAGCTTTTCTTCTTGTCTTTCTTCAGTATGAATGTGTAATATTGAAGTTCCATGGACATAATTCAGTATTTTCCACAGAAATAAGCCAGGTTTGATTTCTATTTTCTAGAGATCAGTATTACACTGTTCCAAAGCTTGGCAGCTTTGGAAATCCAAAATAATAATCTTGGATTTTACATGTTATTTGTTGTAGAGAATGATTCCTTTTCAGATGGTTTTATCTTCTTTTAGAAAAAACTCATTCACTATATTTACTATGGAAAATTGTGTGTTTGCGCAGATACATCTATATATGTGCATATATGTTACCTTGGGACTCTTTTGGTGAGAAGCAGCACATTCTGGTCTCTTCAACTGTCTCCCAAGGAGAACATTGTGGCAAGGGGCAGGACATCAATCCTGGCTTCACACAATTAAATAAGGAAAGTTGCTTCTGATTTCTAGATCAGGGAACAATGGAACTGTGGTGTGAATGGAAATGGGAACTGTCTTACTTTTTGTAAATTTTAAGACAGAAAAGGAACTCATTTTGATTTAAGAGGATAAATGTTTTTCATGAAGATAGAATTTTGTGGCTCCAAATGTTGCTGAACAGTGGTTTAAAACAAAACTCTGGAAACAAAAATTAAAAATATAATGCATCCAAGGCCAAAATAATTATTTTCATAATCTTTACAGAGTGGGCTTATTTAATATCTTGGGCCAATAGTATATACCTATGTAAATATCATTAACTCATTTTTTTTCATAACCTGTCTGCACTTCTAATTCCTTGATGATAAATTAAATATATGATGTTTGAATTGATATGGGTGAATTTACATGGTGTCTAGTTCTGCATATATTTTAGCTTCTCCTAAATATTTATATTCTAATAAAATGGATTATGATATACATAATATTTTATTGGTTTAATATTTACATTAAAATGGAACTGTAATTTTATCCTTTGTTCTTAATGCCATAATTGCAATATGCCTCAGAAAAATGATCCTTAACTTCATTTTATATTTTATTAAACTGGTAGATCCCAGGCCACTTAGTGAAGATCCATTGGATGGAATTGTATGATTCAGTGATATGAAAAAATAATTATTTTTTTGTCATATCACAGCACCTCTTATTAGCATTGGATCAGATTTCTAGTGTTCTGCCATTTATACTGAAGAAATCTCTATCTACTTCACATGATCAAAATTTTGAACAAACTAGGGAGTCAAATTCTACTTGAAAGTAATTTCTCCTATTTAATTTCATTTTTAAAAGATTTTGGTAGCAAGTGACACTAATAAGCTAAACAAGATCAGCCGTGTTAAGCACTTGGATGGTAGACCTTCCAGCTTGCCTGGAAAGTGAGAAAGAATTTCTGGAAGAATGCAATAGCAAGAAAGCTATCAGAACTTCATCCAGGGTTTGGCTATATTATTTCTCTAGACATTCAAACCTATACTTGGGAATAGTGTGGAGTAGCGTAGCACAGAATTAGAATAGATTAGATTAGATTAGATTAGATTAGATTAGAATAGAATAGAATAGAATAGAATAGAATAGAATAGAATAGAATAATAGTTGGAAGGGACCTTGGAGGGCTTCTAGTCCAACCCCTTGCTCAGGGAACTATCAACAAAGAATCAAATACCACAAGTGAAATAAGTTCATCGTGTTGAATCCTGAACCCCCCCCCCCCCCGTACATGTTGATACTGTTGAAATTGGTCAGGAAATCTCAACAGAATTATGCACTTGCTCATACAAGTATGCCAAACAAAAACACTGAACTATGTTAGTAGTCAATAGTTAGTATGCTTAATTTAAAGGGATTGCTTTAATTTTTAATTATCTGAGGCTTATAAAAAAAATTTTTTTTATAATTAATTTTTTTATTGCTTTTTTCTAACATTACAACCAAAAAAGAAAATACATTTATTCCACCCTTGTGCTATACATGAAAAAGGAAGATTTGGGTCTTCGGATATATCGTCATGATTGCCAAAATCCACGTTCTCCAGGTACAGGTACCGAGGCGTCCAATTTTCCAAGCGCATAGTCCACGAATGGTTTCCAAATCTTCCAGAAAATATCTTCTTTATACACACCACTTCTAATTTTAATATCACATGTCATTTTATCATTTAAAGCTAATTTCCACATTTCAGAATTCCACTCTTCTATTCCAAAAATCACATCTAATTTCCAATATCTAGCTATTATAATTCTACCTATTATAATCATAATTCTAATCAATTCTTTTTCATATTTTGTTAATTCTATTTCCTTAATTACCAACAATAATATAGTTTCCACTCTCAATATTATTACTTTCCCCATCATTTCAAATATCATTTTCTCCAATTGTTGCCAAAACTTTGTAACCTTATCACATTTATACCACATATGTTCATAAGTCCCCAATTCCATATCACATCTCCAACATTTTTACTAATTTTTTATCCATTTGTGACAATCTTACTGGAGTCAAATACCATTTCAAACAACTTTATAATTATGCTCTTTAATCCTTATAGATAAAGTTCTCATAATTCTACTATTCCAATTCACATTCCAATCTGACTCTGGTATTTCAATATTAAGATCTTTTTCCCAATTTATCCTCATCACTCTTTGTAGTTTTTCATCAGAGTTTATAATCTTATAAACCCTGCTAACGAGTCCCTTTAGCCCAATTTCATCTTTCATAATCCGAGATACTAGATATTCAAATTCAGTTTCACATCTATTTGTCGAATAATTTTCCCTTAATTTTTTTGTCCATTTTTCTATCTGTATTTTTTCAAACCAGCTTAACCCTAATTTTTCAATAATTTCTTTGTTCCTCCTTTCATTTTTTAAAACTTTTAACCAATCTATAATAGTTTCTATATTTTCATCTTTAATCACTTCATTACATCTTGTATTATTTTTAATCGGCCAATTTCCAATTGTCTTCCCCAAAAAGATTATATCGGGAATTAAAATTTTAACAAATTTATTCCACATTTTACTTAATCCCTTTAACCAATAACTTCTGATTACACATTTTGAATTTGTTTTATCTAAAAACCACCTTGATCCAAATTTCTCTATATCCCTTAACTCTAAATCTCTCCAATGATTATCTTCACCTTTAAGTATTTTTACCACTATCCGGATACCATATGCACAATAATAATTAAATAATTTGGGGATTCCTAATCCACCTTCCTTTTGATTTTGATACCACATTTTCTTCACTAATCTAGGTCTTTTCCCACCATTACAAAATTTGTCCAATTTTTTCTGATATCCTTCAATATCTTTTTTTGTCAAATTTAATGGTAGCATCTCGAATAAAAAATTAAACTTGGGCAGCAACATCATCTTACACATTACAATTCTACCAAACCAAGACATTTTATATTTATCTATCTTCTTCTCAATTTCATTCATCACCACATCATAATTAAATTTTTTCAATTCTTTAACCTTGAGTGAAAGCATTATACCCAAATATTTCAATGTATTTTTAATCCTTATCCCAAATTGCTCTTGCATATTCTCGCACTCATTACCATTACTATCCATTAATAATTCTGATTTTGACCAATTAACTTTCAGACCTGTCATTTCCTCAAATTCTTTCAAATGCTTATATATCTTTTTCAGATCTTTCTCTATATTTTTCAAAATAATTAAAGTATCATCCGCATACAAATTTATCTTATATCCCTTATATCCTTCTAATTCTTCATCTTTTTCTATCATTTTTGTCAAGATTTCCATAGCCAATAAAAATAATGTTGGGGACAAGGGACATCCTTGTCTCGTACCCGCTTCTAATTTTATCTCTTCAGTTAATATTCCATTCACCTTTACTCTTGCACTACTTTTTTGATATAATTTTGAAATAACATGTATAAACTTGTTACCAAAGCCTAAAACCTCCACAATTACTTTGATAGCTTCCCATTGTACAGAATCAAAAGCTTTAAAAATATCTAATGATACTATACCAATTTTATCATTTATGGTGGTAATGGTGAAGGCTTATAAAATTTAAGGAAGGATTCTCTCTGTATAATTTTACAATTGATCATTAAGATTCCATAGCAAATACAATTGGGAGGTAGCAGATTTTTATAGTGGTATTTTGTGGAATGCATTGTTAGATATCATAATTATTTTAATATGTCTTTAAAACCTAGTGCCATCATGAATGTGACATGACTATACCTTACAAAATTCTGAGACAATATCAGGTTGATAGGTTGTTCTTGGTTGTTTCAGAGATGAATAACGATGATGAATATTGTTTTTATGGGGTTATTAATTGCCGAACATGAGGAATAATATCTGTAACAAGTACTTGTATTGTAATGTATTTAGGATATGCTGATAACTTATTTTTTACCTACCTAGAACTATTTCAATTACGTTGGTTGGCGTGAATATACCTCAATATACCTCAAACTTTATTAAAGCTACCCATAGTTGTTGAAGCTCAGCATTATCTTATCCCAGATTTATAGTGGGTTGTATCCAGATTTAGTCCATAAATTTCCAGGAGTCTCTCCTAAATATAGCCAAATATGTATTCCAGCTAGATTTAGTGTCAGTATATCAAACAATCTCACCATCATTCTATAAGATATATGATATATTAAATATCCCTAATAAAATTTCCATATGTTCTGTTCTTAACCTTTTCAGGCTGTTTTGTAAATCCAAAAAGGCCTAGGCCATTTCCATCCTTTGAAACCCTTAGTTATAGTAATAAAAATCATGATACATGAAAATAAATTAAGCTTTTTCCTTTTTCAGAAAAACAATGCACTTCAAAGAATGTGATAATTATATTTTACCTATTGAAGATGGGATGTGTTTTTCCTTTGTTCTGAAGAGGTTAATTATGAATGTAGCATTTCATCTAATCAGAGAATTATGAGTGCATATTTGTGTGCTCTCTGTGTGTGTGTGTGTGTGTGTGTGTGTGTGTGTGTGTGTGAAGTACGTACAAAAGGTTCTAGAGAAGAAAGAATATGGTAAAAATGATGGTGTGAATAGCTTTTTCAATATTATACATGTAAATAATTATTTCAGTCTCGAGATTTCATATGTCTTATGTGGTGGTTGTTTTTATTTATTACTATTGTTTTATAGGCTATGGGTTAACTGCTAAGACTGGCTGCCCTTTTATTTTTTATATTGGAGTGGAAATGTAGTTTGGACATAATGGATTATTGATTGGTCTGAGAACAGCAGAAGCCCCAAGGCCTAGTCATCAATGGTACTTACTCTCCCATTAGAGAATGCATCACTTCATGCAGCCATTTGGGATCCAAATCTGTAGAATATAAGCTTATAATTGTTGATCTTGTAACAGAACAGTTTTTAGGGCAAGGAGCTCTTCATTATTGTGATGGGCTTGCTTCTTCCCCCTCCCATTTGCTCAAATAATAGTTTCTTTGTTTTGGTAGTAAGATAAGCTGGATCAGGATGTTAATGATGTATTTTAATTCATGCTTTATAGTGCTACAGTGTACCCATAGAATACATTTCTTTGTCTCTGTGAAGACAAACATGACCAGTATACTAAAGCACAAAATATGTACTGAGTGGGTGACAGGGCTATGTTTCTCTATATATCTTGTAAAACAGTGCAAGAATGAACCTTTTAGTAAAATTCCTTTTAAAAAAGGGTTCACATTTTTGCTCCATGCTTTCCCTTGTTTTCTGTCCTATGAATCTTCTCTTCTCTATTTCTCACTGGCAAGATCTGTATTTGCTTAATATATCCTTATAGGTGTGTCTCTCCATGAAAGTTATTATTGGTAGTGCTGTTTCAGAAGCTCCTAATTATTTTCTCAGGAGTTTTGGAGCCCAGTTTTTAATACCATCATTAACTCAGGAGAGGGAGGGAGAGAAAGCAAATGATGTGGGCAAAGAATCTCAGAGTAAATCTGCAGTGTTAACAGTTGCAGATCTGAAAATAATGCCTTCCAGAACACAAAACATGTAGCAGACATCTCTTTGCCCAGAATAAAACAAATTGGCGCTTTAGCATTTCTGGAGACTAGGATCCTGGAGACAGGATGAGATCAAAGTTCCCAGCCCTTGAAAAATAGGCCACCTATAAGATTTGCAAAACTGCATCAATTCAAATGAAAATGCAGAGTCAGAAATAAATTGGCTCAGCTCACATTGGATTCTGAGATCAGGCAGTTCTGGAGCTGATTCTGAAATTGTGCAGAACATTATCAAGCATTATTGAGTACCTTTTTCACTTGCAGTTGTTGTGGTTTTTTTTTAAAAAAAGGCTTGGCAAAATTTTATCATCTTCTATGGTTCTTGAGGGAATAAAATCAAGGCAAAATCCTGCTAACTTTTCCCTAATGCCTATATTCACTCTGAAGGACGTATCCTGCTGGGATTTCCTGTAAAAGTCAAGGATGTCCTTACTATTTAAAGACAGTCGGCTCCCCGATTCATCTTGCTACCCTAATGTCTCCTAAATCCTCTGCTATTACAGAACAGTTATGTTATCCTTGAAGGATAGGAACTGAATATTTTTTTAAAAACATGTTTCCTTGTACAAACTTCTTGGCATCATTTCTTATCTGAAGAGTTTTAATTGCAAAATAAACTGCTGTTCAAGAAGTGAAAGTTATTTTCTTAAGGGATTTTGTATATAACATTACTTTGAAGCACATGAAATGGAATAGATATAATAATTACTGGTCTAAAATAAAAGTATGATTTAGTTTTATAACTGTTGCCTCTAACCTGGCAACGCTGAAGTGTGGAGACAACTGTCAAAATTCTCAACCAGCACGGTTCATCTTCTTTTCATATTTTGGCCGAAGAGGTTGTAGAAAAAATGCTTTTAAAGGGTTCTGACAATCCCAGCTGAGCCACACAATCATCAGAAGCTTTTTTTTTACTTTTAAAAGCATTTTTTCAACCAAAGAGTAAATGCTTTTAAAAGTATAAAAAAAACAAAAAACCTCTGATGATCGAGTGGCTCAGCTGGGGCGGGGTGGGGGAGCAAGGGATTTTTGCTACAGGTTCTCCAAACCACCCGCCACCATCGCTACTGGATCAGGCGATCTGGTCTGAACTGGGAGCATTTCACCCGTGCTGTCATCCCCGGTGGAATGACAGCCCTAGCACAGTGGGGCTGACAAGAGAGAGAGAAGAAAGAAAGAGAAAGAGAAAAAAGGGAAGGAAAAGAGAGAGAGAGAGAGAAGAAAGAAAGAGAAAGAAGGAAGGGAGAGAGAGAGAGAGAGAAGAAAGAAAGTGACGTGAGTGATGTCATGTTGGCCCCACCCACCAAGTCACATGCCCACCAAGACACGCCCACAGAATTGGTGGTAAAATTTTTTAGATTTCACCCCTGATATAGATGATCCGTTGTTCACGGCCCTTTAATGGCATGGAATTGAGCTGTGAAGGGCAAAATACTATGACAGCACACTAATATCAACAAGAGATTACATTATTATCAATATAGTCAAAGTACTTGCAAATAGCATTCTCTGTTGCCAAATCAAATGAAATATTTATTATTAAGGCCACTTTACACTTGTTCTTAGCCCAATGGCTGAAAAGCAATAGCCCTAATTTTTGATTGAAATCATTTTTTTCCCATGGGTCTGGCTCGACTGGTTCTCAGATACCCTTTTAAACCAACCTGGTTAGCAAAACCTGACTCCAAACTCAAGTCAGTCCTTAGTCTCCCTTTGGAAAGCCAGGAGGGTTTGAAAATGCCAGGAGTCATTTTAAGCAATATAACTGGGATACTGAGTTTTCAACCAGATTAAGCCTGGTATAACAATTTTACAGATTATTAATTCTTCTCGAATGGCCATATACCCTTATCTTATCTCTCTTTAATTCTAATTCTGAAATTCTCTTGGCTAGGCTGGAATTCTCTTGCCTCTGGAATTCTTTAGGAATGATATAAAAACATCCCTTTTCAGCAGTGCTTATGTACATGTGGAGTTGTCCCTGTGGAACAAGCCATATGCTCCTTTGTTGCTGTCTACCGGGAATCAAGGAAGATACATATCTCTTCCAGTTTAAAGAATCACCCCAGCGGACAGCACAATGTCTAGCTGACCATGCTTCTATCTCACCAGGATTCTGACATCTTTCCAAGTTGCTGGAATTTTTTTTTTTTGCTACCATTTGTTTTATCCCTCCTACCTACAGGAGCATAGCAAGAATTTTTGTGATTGCCACAGCTAACTGTATTACAGTTACCTAATGTATATTGTATACCTAATGTATTTTGTATACTTCTATTGTATTTTATATGTTTTTAAAATAATAATGATATGTTTATATGTTTTATTGTTCTGTTCTGAAGGCCCTAATAAAGGTTTGATTTGAATTATGGGCACAGACCAGAACACATTTCCATTACTGATTCACAGAACTGGATCTCTCTATTCCTGGTCTTAAAATGTTTTAAATCTACCATAAATTGGTTAATATACTTCAGGAATAATCGTTTTGGGGAGATGTTTTACATAAAATCCATCCTGTGGCACATACTTTCTGGGAGGAGAATTAAAATTAGGTGGGGCAGAAATACAGATACCTCAAAGCAGAAATGTGAATCCTCCTTTTGAAGTATTATGTATACAAATGTTACCATTGGATCCATGCTTTGTAAATTAGATGCATCTTCACCAACAGAGAGACAAGATTTTTTTTTTCTTAAAAAGCAGGGTAGATTTAAAAAAAATGTATTTTTCCATTAAACATGAAGCACTTGTAATAAACAAGTAGAAAGGTTTCTTCAGTATATAAAAGAGATTTTATATGCATGTATCAACCATTTATTTGCGGGGCAGAGAAAACAGCATCTAATTTTGAATAGGTACTATAGAAAATACCAGATGTTCCTCCTCCGACATGTAAAAATGAAGTTTTCTACAGCTTTTAATGTAGCAAAATTGTGAACGCATTCCTATACTTTATTTGTATTAACATGGATATTAGCAATCAACTAAGAAAAAAAATAGTTATAGTCGTTCATTTAATCTGCTTGTTTATAGGAATTTTATTTAACTAAAATAAGATGCATCCTTTTCTGTATGTCTGCATGTTTAAGAAAAACATTTTTAACAAGGATAGCTTACTGGGTCCTACAGAAATCCTTTATCTCTAGACAAACAAAATTTTGGCTGTTTTTCATGAAATTATACATGTGTATAAAACCACAGACTTAAAATATTACAGTTACTTCAAGAAAGGGCTTATTAAGTTGAAGCTACATGCACACTATTTTTTGGTTTGGAAAGACAAATTTAACTGCTTGTGAGATTGATGTTCTTATTTTAGCACATACCAATTACATGCATACTCTGTATCCCAGTAACTGAAGGTACTATTTCATAGGTTTGTTTATGTTATCTTACTGAGCTTATGAAATATCTTACTGGGTTTTCTGAATTATAACATCATCCAAGTTAAAATTTAATACACTTGCGTATACCAAGAGTTTGATTTAGATGAAAAGAAAACCTTAACAGAGGCCTGTCACAAGGGAAGTAACAAAGAAGAACGTTGTGAATGTGCTTCAAATGAAATGCTTTTGCATTTAGTAATGAGGTGTTGTGCTTTTGTTTTGGTTGCAGGTTTTGTTTGCCATTTGACTCAGAAGCATCAATGAACGCTTATATCCGGAATGCTCTCAAGCTGAGAAGCAATTTGAATATAGGAATGAAGAGATAGAGGCTTGGTGAGAAACATCCCCAATAGAAATTTCAACATAATTTTCCACTCCTGGGCAGGGCTTTTACCTGTTGACTGATGTTGTTGGAATACAGATGGATTGTAGTGTAGATGCAAACATGGAATTGCGAAGAGCCTCCAGTCCTCACAGGATGAATAAGAATGATGTGGATGCAGACAAATCCATGTTGCACAGCTGCTGCATATGTGGCAAGAGTTTTCCCTTCCAGAGCTCACTGTCACAACACATGAGGAAGCACACAGGTGAGAAGCCCTATAAGTGCCCTTACTGTGATCACAGAGCTTCCCAAAAGGGCAACTTAAAGATCCATATTCGGGGTCATAGAACAGGCACCATAAGCCAGAGGAATGACGTGGAGACGGTGGGAGAGGCCCATCTTAATGAGATGAAGGTCTTCGAAGGCTTTGATGGTTGCACCAGCCCTACCAAAAGCACCTCTGCTTGCAACAAAATATTGAATGGAAACGTTCCCACAGAGGATAGCAAGATCTTGCTCAGAAGCAGCAGAAAAGAGGCATTGGCCGATGATGTTAAATTATGTACTGTTCAGTGCAACTTCTGTAAAAGCAAATTTGAAGGGAAAAAAGAGTTGGAGCAACACATACATCAAGTCCACAAGCCTTTCAAATGTAGGCTGTGTAATTATATGACCCTAAGACAGGAGACCCTTTTAAACCACATAGAGAGAGATCATATTACAACTCAAATTCCAAATGGGGAAGCCTACCCTGAGAACTGCAAGCCTGAGTCCAATGCTGGAGAATTTCCTTGTGAAGTCTGTGGACAAGCCTTTAGTCAAACATGGTTCCTCAAAGCTCATATGAAGAAGCATCGAGGGTCATTTGACCACGGATGCCATATTTGTGGCCGGAAATTTAAAGAGCCCTGGTTCCTTAAAAACCACATGAAATCTCATGGCCCAAAAGCTGGGAGTAAAAATAAGCCAAAAAGTGATTTAGAGCCCATTGCCACTATCAATGATGTCATTCAAGAAGAGACTATTGTGACTGGATTATCCCTCTACGAAGTTTGTACCAAGTGTGGAAACCTGTTTACAAATTTGGAGAGCCTAAAAGCACATAATTCTGTACATTGTAAGTCTCAAGGAATTTGCAGTGATCCTAGAGGAGAGAGACTAATAGATGGAGATTTGGATTCATCTATAGCAAAACAGTTTTTCTTCCAATATCTGAACTTGAGGCCATCTGTATGGATAGAAGGTGTTTCAAGGGGCCAGTCAGGTAAAAGAGTAGCTGAGCTGGATCCAGTCAACAGTTACCAAGCTTGGCACTTGGCTACCAAAGGGAAAGTTGCAGAGCCTTCAGAGTATGTTAAGTATTTAGGATGGGATGAAGTTCTGGCAGATGCTGATGTCACGTATGACAGGGACAAAAGGGAATATATCCTAGTTAGTCAAGAGAAACGCAAGCAAGAGCAAGATTCACTCAACTCTTCCAGTAATCCAAAGAAGAAGAACTGCACAGGTAGCCGTTCAGAGAAAAGCAATAATGCACAAGCAGGGGACAACTGCATCCTTGGTCAAGAAGACCTAGAATACAGACCATCCTCACGTCAAAGCAGAAGGGCATCACAGAACAAGTCCACCGAGTGCTTTGAGTGTGGCAAGATCTTCCGCACATATCACCAAATGGTCCTTCATTCCCGAGTCCACAGAAAAGAGCGCCGAAGCTGCAGTGAAGGCGGATCAGTAGTTCAGCATGATAGATATGGTTCCAATAGTGAGGATGGTGATTCTGGATCTGTCAGTGCACCAAGTACACCAAGTTCTGCTTCTGCTCAAGAAGAGTCAGTCACCTCTGGAATAGGTGAAGAGGGTCCTGAGGATAGTTCTGAGGAAGGAATACATGAGCCATCCCCATGTAAGTATCTGTAGGTAACTGCATTTTAATTCACAAGTCTTTGTTTTCTTTTTTGCAAAATTTTATACAGGTATTCCTCAACTTATGACCATGACTGAGCCCAAAATTTATGTTGCTAAGTGAGATATTTTGTTAAGTGAGTCTTTCCCCCATTTTACGACCTTTCTTTCTACAGTTGTTAAGTTAATCATTGCAGTTGTTCAGTTAGTAACACGGTTGTTAAGTGAATCTGGTCTATCCATTGACTTTGCTTGTCAGAAGGTTGCAGAAGTTGATCATATGAACCCGGGACACTGCAACCTTTATAAATATGAGTCAATTGCCAGTTGTCTAAATTTTGATCACGTGACCTTCAATGGACCTGACCTGTTCACGGATGCTGCAATGGACAGAAGTGTGAAAAATGGCCATAAGTCACTCTTTTCCAGTGATGTTGTACCTTCAAATGGTCACTAAATGAACTGTTGTAAGTTGAGATGACCTGTACATACTAAAACTTCTTTAGTTTTGGTTATGATTTTTTAAAAAATAAAAAAAGATCTAAAATCACAAATAGAATTTCATCAACTGTTTAAGGTGGTGAAATGGCTTCTGAACATGGATTGATTCAAAGATATATTATAGGTCAGTGGTGGCAAACCTTTTTGGCATTGCATGCCGAACGCGTGCCCACACCCATAATGCAATGTGCCCCTCACGCATGCATGCGCAAACCCTCTAATACTGCCCTTCCCCCTGCGCATGCACCTGTTCCCCCCCACACATGCATGCACGACCCCCACGCCCCGTTTTGGCCTCCATTTCCAGACTTCCAATAGGCCCGTTTTCCACCCTCTGGAAGGTCCGGAGGCTTTCCTGGAGCCTCTTAGAGGATGAAAATGGCCTCTGGTCCTCCAGGGGCCAGAAATGGCCCATTTCCGGACTTCTGGTATACCTGTTTTTTGCCCTCCCAGAGCCTCCGCGCGAGCCCTGTACTTACTTGGCATCCAAAAGGAGCTGCTTGGAGACTCCTGGGAGGGGAGGGGCAGCATGGGCATGCACGCGTGTCTTGCATGCACAGCAGAGACCTGAAAATCAGCTGGCCAGCGGGAGGTGCACACACATGCACGGTGGAGCTGATCTAGGGCGACAGTTCGTGTGCCCGCAGAAATGGCTCTGTGTGCCACCTGTGGCACATGTGCCATAGGTTCACTATCACGGTTATAGGTGGTCCTCGTTTAGCCAGTTTGGACTGGCAACTTAATTGATAAGTGGTCACTAAGTGAAACTGTCCCTTTGCTTATGATCTTACTTCAGATTTCCTTTGCTTAACAGACTTGTGAAGGTTGTAAATGCAAGGATTGATCATAAAATTACTTCTTCAGCACCATCGTAGCTGTGAATGGTTGCTAAATGAGGCTAAAGGAGAACTGCTGGTAATTGTACTTAAAGCTATTGAAACAATTGAGCAGTTTGTTGGGTAGTTCTATTAGGATTAAGATTTAACGGTGGCCTAAACTGCACCTTGTTTGGTGTTCAGTCTGCCTTATGTGAAAGAAATAATAGAGCTCTGAGTCCATGGAAGAGGGAATCTGGATTGAGGATATTACTGTATTTAGAACTACTATATATGGCTAAAAGTAGATTCCTTACTTCAGAATGTTTCTGTTAGCATGATAACTAGTACAAAACGATGGAGGGGAAAGAGCAGTGCATAAGGATTGAATGTCTAATAGGACTAATGTTTGGATTTGACCCAGTTCCTTAAAATTGTATTTTTACAGTGGTCAATTTCCACTTAACATTTGTTCCACTTAAATAGCAAACTAGGTGAGATTTTTGTTGCTGGAATATGCCTGCACTAGTGATCCATAAGGAAGGGTTTATATCTGCAGACCTGTTTCACCTGATTGGCATCCTCCATTCCAGAATCACTGAGTAGGAAAGACGTGTGCAATTAACTTCACCTTTGTTGGTTTATTCTCAGCTATTTTCTAGGCATTGAATTGTACTTTGTACAAACAGCTCTATTTCTCTGAGTACATAACTCACAAAGTAGATTTATATACATCAAGGCTTTTAAAAATCTGATATTATTATAGTAATCTTTTAATTTAGTAGACTTGAGTTTAGTGAGTTTCATATTTAATGGACAAATTTGTTTTTGGACAAAAATTGGTTTGTCCAAATGCCTCAAAATAGTATATTTAAAACATTCACTGCTTCTCATAATCAATATTCTGTTATTGATAAAGTAATTTTTTTCATATTTAAATATATTTTGGGACACAAAAATTCCTGTTTGCTATAAAATGAACATTGGGCTGCATTGGAAAACTCCTCCTCCTTAATTTATTAAACTGAATTTACTATAATGTGAAAATAGTGAATTGGCAGAATATATCTGAGCATTAAAATTGGTGTTCCAGGTTGTATGGATAAGTTAAATCTTAGTAGGATTTGCTATATTTTTTTTTGACATACAAATAATGGAAGACTTCCTTACACTGAGTAGACAAGATAATAGCAATTTATAGAAGTAGAACATAAATCTTTTTCAAACTCCTATAGGAATCATTATGACAAAATTAGAGAAAGAGAGATGCTGAATCCATGCTCATTCAGAGTTTCCCACGAAACATTATCCCATAATAACACTTCAGATGATATGAAGGCCAAGCTTGGATGGGGAACTATTCAGTGAAATTTTGTCCTCCTACTCTTAACTTCTCTGAAATTGTCAACCTTTTTATAGGAAGTCAAATATATTTGTTACATAGAAGTGTAACTTTGAAGTAAGATCTACCATAGCAGGCCCAACTTGGTTCTTCTAACTGTTTTGAGAGAACCATTTCTAGATTTACCAGCTACCATGGCTAGGAGCATGTCCAAAATATATGGTGGTATAAAACTTGGGGAAGGTAAAATTCACTGAGAAATACGGCATTTTGCCATAGTGTCCTCATCACACATTTGTTGGATAGATTTGGGGTGCTTATTTTGCTCTAATCTTTGTGATGCTCTCCATGATTCAATAATGATAATATTTAATGTTTAATGATTATTTAACAATCATCAAGAAAATATATGCATATTCTTTTTCTTCTTCCGTTTTGATCCTGTGCTTTTAAAAGTTGTATTCAAAAAACTCCTAGGCTAATTAATCCCTGTGGATTACTGCAGTCCTTGGAGTCTGACTGGCTAAATGCAACAAATTATTCTTCAACTAGAAGCAGGGTAAATATTTGAAAGAAAACTATTGTGATTGCATTTGTATCATATTTTTCATTGCTTAGTTCTCTTTGTTTATGAGGCTCTTTCAGATTCTCTTAAATTCCAGGGAATTTTTTCCCCCCCTACAGCTTGTTTATATATTTTTTTGTTGTTAGTAGCACAGTGCCTTTCTGCTGACATTTCTTCCCCTTGAGAGTTAGCTGATTTGAGTTTTCAGATTTTTTATTATGCAGTGGGAAGCTAAAGAAATAATCAGTGCAGTATTGAGAAGTTTAAAATGCATTTAGAGTTGCTATACCGAGGAGCTTTTCTCATATTAACCAAGTGACACATTTAAGCTGGTCAGCCTAGCTTATTCAGCCAAAAGTAATCATTGCTTTCCACTGAGTGTTAAGTACTTAAATCAGACAGCATTTGCAAATGTGTTTATTGCAATCATTTTTATAAATTGACATACACTTTAAATTTGTTTGTAATGTCTGAAAACTTATTTTGTATTTCATCACTGTAAATTAATTTAATCTTCAACATTTTAACAATGTTAATATTTTCAAAAAAACATTTCTCAAATCATCAGTAAGGTCAGATGTGAAATTTATTTTATTTTATGTCTTACTTCATATCTAGACTTTAGAGCATGTTTAGCATTTGGACATAAATGGATTATTATTGATGAAGTAAAAATATATTTACTTAACATTAAAAACAGTTAACATTAAAAACAAATTATCAGGAAATATTGAGGCAGAAAGGGTTTCCATGTTTTAAGGCTGAAGCACAGGTACAAAAAATAATTCTTTGTACATTTGCCCAAATATTGATGAGACTTATATGTGTGTATAAATGTGTGTGTGTGTGTATATTTACACATCTACATGCACAGTTTAATAAAACAGGAAAGACAACTTGTAAAATATTTAAAAGGTTCTGTTCCAGCCGCTTGCTGGTCATGTTATAACTTTAAATTAAACATTTATTTTAGAGAAATATTTACCTGATAAGATAACAATGTTGGCATCAGGTTTTGATTCCCTCCTTCGGGGAAGGATTTCGTAAGCTGTCTGGCACACTGGGAAAGCCCCCTCCCTTGGAACCACCCATCTAATTTAATTTGACAGAAGTACCCTGCAGAGAAAGAAATAATAATTTTCATCAATTTGATATTCTTGCTGATATGGTAGAAAGTCCCCTGATCTCAGTGGAAGTTACAGTAAAAATATAAGATCGCAGTGTTAATAATTAAATGTGCAGTTACTATCTGGCATTGCATTAGGACAAAGTTTCTTGTCTAATGGATATGGATTGTCATCGATAAAATAATGCTTATTATGTAGTCACTCTGGAATTGCAGAAGTCTCATAGGAAGTTTGAGCCTGCCTTTCAGAAGCAAATGACAACAGTCCTATTCTGTGAACTTTGGGGGAGAACTTATTTTATTTCTTGCTTCCTGTTTCTTTCCAAGTTCTTTTTACAATGTTTTAACTATTTTCAGCGCATCGGATATTTTGTCAAGGCAATGTGTAAATCAGCCAAGTAAATAAATATATAATGAGAATAATAGAACTCACCAAATTTAATTAAGAAAGTTGGTTTACAAATATATTTTAATATGGCTTTGCTGTTTGCAGAGCTCAAAGTATTTTTGAGGCATGCAAATAAATTTTAAATCATTTGAGGGCTCATAAATTAAAAGAAACATTAAAATAATAGATTGCATTATTATGTAAGAAGCCGCTGGGAGACATTTATGTGAATAATTGCTTATCACATTTGTTCTTGGTTATGTGAGATAAAAGTCAAGAGTCTCTTATGTTACCCTTCCTATTTGCAGAGTTCATTGACTCAAGTACTGCTAAGTAGGTCAAATGCAGAACTACGTAAATTATATCGAAAAAATAAAATTCAAGATAAAAGTGTAATATGTTGCTGAATATAATAATTATAGATAAAGTGAGTGGGATTAACTCACTGCAAATTCAGCAAGCCAACATTTGAAAAATCCCAAATGGAAGTAAATGTAAATTTATTAATTGCATTATTACGTTTTTGCCCTGATATTTTCCGTCATCATCACAATGGTCAAGTTGAATACAAACATGGAATATATTTTTATTAATCTTATGCTCTTTCCTTGGTTATTAGGCATTATGGTACATTATTTAATACAAAGGAATAAAATATTTTTATTTGTTAAAGAAGTTAACTTAATTTTGGCCAGTGTCCAAAATTAAGTTCAATTTTAAGACAGTTATAATAAAAAGGAATTAAGCATTACAAAAATAAAAAATCGTACACACACAGATACAGTCTATTAAATTATTGAAACTATTAATGACATTTGTCATGAAAATTAGATTATTTTACTGAGAGCTATAGGTTGGACAATAGAGATACTTTTTAGAGTTATCACAAGTTTATGAAATTATAACTAGAGAGTTTTAAATGATTGCCCTGAGGAATCATGAGATTTAAAACACATTAAACTAAACTTATGTTGTGAATAGAAATGGTGATTGAGCAAAATTTAGCTACTCTCTTAAAATCATCTCTGAAGTGTTTGCTAGAAGGGAGGGAGTAAGATCAGCATCTGTTTTTCTGGGTCTGATTGTTAGAAGGAGTGTAATTAAATCTTTATGCCAATTTAAATAAAAGCGGTAACGAAGAAGGACATGTGCTATTGATTCAGTTTCCTTCAAGAGACGTAGAGATAAATAATCTTTTATGGGTACTAATGTAAAAACTCATCTGTATGTTGGGTACAACATGTATTTATTCATTCAGTTTATATAGCTGTCCATGTCACATTCGTGCCTCTGTGTGCTTTATACAAGTCACAAGAAAGCAATAAACAAATACAATAAATAACCCAAACAAATAAAATAATTAAAAAAGCAGAACCATAAAATATAATCTGTGGCAATGTTTAGTTATAGATTATAAACAGTAGGATCATCTTGTGGGTTCATACCTCTACTAGATACCAGGCACAGTGGCAAAACCATGTTTTCAGAGCCTTCTGAAAGATTACAAGGGTTGGTGCTGATCTAACCTTACAAAGGGATGATGAGTGCCACTGCAGAGGACGCTCCTTAATAGGCAAGATCCGTAACATGTGGGAAAGATTTTGGATCACTGCAAATTGTATCTTTAGCATGTTTGAAATATAGGTCTTTGGACTAAAGCTTTGGTCCTGTAGTAAATCCAGGTTAATAATTTTATTTCTGACAGAGTTTTCTCATAGCAAATTGTGATTACATATATATATATGAAAAAGACAGGAGGGAACAATACACAGAATCTTAAATTAGACTTTATTTCAATGAGGTATGAGTATGTTTGCAATATTAAAGCAGCTGGAAAACTTACATAGAAAAATAGCATAAACTTTTATCTTGGATGCCATAGTTAGATTAAGAATCACTGCACTAGTTAAGCAAGTGCAAAACAACATGCTATTTTTATGACTATTTAAATGTTCCTTTTTTGAATATATACCGTATATACTCGAGTATAAGCCGAGTTTTTCAGCATGTTTTTTGTGCTGAAAAACGTCCCCTCGGCTTATACTCGAGTATATACGGCTTATACTCGAGTTTTTTTTCTTTTTCTTTTTTTCACATTATACCGGATGGTGCAAACTTGCCGGGCTTTTGCATTAGCGCGGGGAAGCCCTGCCGGTGCAGTGAGAGGGCGGGGCGGGGGAGCCGCCAGCCTTCTGGGCTGAGGGAGGGAGGCTTTCCCTGACCGGTAGCTGCCTCATTTCCCTCCCTCGGCTTATACTCGAGTCCCCAGTTTACCCCAGTTTTTTGGGGTAAAATTGGGGACCTCGGCTTATACTCGGATCGGCTTATATTCGAGTATATACGGTAAGTGAGTGGAATAGATGTGTAATATGCCAGCTCTTGACTATATAAACTCTGTATGGCCTTTATAGATTTGAAGGAGTTGTTAAATTAAATCCCCAAAACAGGCTATCAGGGCAAAAAAGCAGCAGTCTCATATATTTATCAATGGCTTTTTCTGGTAATTAAGCATAAAATAGCATAATGTGTGTTTCATGTAGTTCTTCAGAGCAGCCTATCCTTCTCATCACATTACCCATCTAAAATAACCATCCATCAATCCACCCACCTACCTTAACAATATGAATCCAATTCATGTCAATAAATTGAAATATTCAGTTTCTATATCAACTCTTGACAAAAAATCATTATCTACCAATGCTATGAAGACTATGAAGACAGCTCGACTGTCTGGAACCCATACCACATTTCTGACATCAATACAATTGAACGTGTCCAGAAATATTTTACAAGAAGAGTTCTCCGCTCCTCTGAATACAACAAAATACCTTATGCCACCAGACTTGAAATCCTGGGCTTAGAAAATTTAGAACTACGCCGCCTTTGACATGACCTGAGTTTAACTCATAAAATCATCTATTACAATGTCCTTCCTGTCGAAGACTACTTCAGCTTCAATTACAACAATACACGAGCACACAATAGATTTAAGCTTAATGTTAACCACTCCAATCTTGATTGCAGAAAATATGACTTCAGTAACAGAGTTGTTAATGCTTGGAATAAACTACCTGACTCTGTGGTCTCTTCCCAAAATCCCCAAAGCTTCAACCAAAAACTGTCTACGATTGACCTCACCCCATTTTTAAGAGGTCTGTAAGGGGCGTGCATAAGAGCACAAGCGTGGCTACCGTTCCTGTCCTATTGTTTCCTTTCATTATAACCAATTAATATAGTTATTACATACTCATACTTATATATATGATTATATATTATATAGTTATTACATGCTTATGCTTATATATACTGTGTGACAAAAATAAATAAATAAAATAAATAAAAAATAAAATAAATAAAAAATACCATACTGCCATCTTTTCTACTTCCCAAATGAGCATGAGACAATATATCTGGGCTCTTGCATCATGTTGCAGAGAGGATACACTTCATCAATTACCAAGGGAGGGAAGGAAGGAGGGAGGGAGGGAAGGAAGGAAGGAAGGAAGGAAGGAAGGAAGGAAGGAAGGAAGGAAATTAAAGTTATATTCAGGAGGTTCCTTTTTATAGCACATCACTCTTCTGGAAAATTGACAATGTTAGATCAAACAAATCAGGTCGAGCAAATATCTAGGAATTCTATTTTAAACATTATTGTCCTGCTCCAAACAATGAAAATTGTATCCTTTCAAGTTCAGTGTGTGATAAGTGCCATTCTTTACTTATAACAGTAATAGATAGGTCATGACACATAAATCTGTGACTATCATAATGGGATCTTTAAAAACAATTCAGTCAAAATTTCTAAGGGTATTATTCTATGTATTGAATTCTTTATTAAGAATAAAAATAAGTCTGATTCTGAAGGATTATTAAAGAACAAGTGCTTTGTATGTCAAATAATGATATAAATTATATTATTGGCCAATTTATTATAGTTCTTATCCAGCTAGTAGCAATAGTCATGTACAGATCAGTTAAAATATATACAATATAATATAAAAACAAACAATATCATAAATTCAGCATATACAGTCACAAACTTATCAAAATAAATCTAGCAAAAAAATGAGGTGCAGTTCTTAAACCACTGAAAAGGGGTTTTAGAATCAGGAATAATAAAAGCCCATTATATAGAAACATCTTTCTGTGACACATTTTCCAAATAGGGTATTACCACTGAAAAAGCTTTGATTTTCATTATGTCTCAAATGAACACCGTGAACACTAAATAGGTAGAACAGAAACAAATGTATTATTTTATGACTGATTTTTTTTCTGTACTGCCATAAGATATTACAAGTTGATCGCTATAAAATAAATAAAATATTTACTAAATCTACACTACTATTAATCTTCTCATCGTTTTCATCACCAATCTCTTTCCACTTATGACTGTATGACTGTAACTTTTTGTTGCTATCATTAAGGGTTAAATT
Source organism: Ahaetulla prasina (assembly GCF_028640845.1). Lineage (NCBI taxonomy): Eukaryota > Metazoa > Chordata > Lepidosauria > Squamata > Colubridae > Ahaetulla > Ahaetulla prasina. Next base: position 70,506,502 of record NC_080541.1, on the reverse strand, counting down.
GCAACCTATGACCATCATTTGTGTTTATTTATTTTTATTTATTTATTTAATTGGATTTTTATACCGCCCTTCTCCCGAAGGACTCAGGGCGGTTCACAGCCAGGTAAAATAGAACAAGAATAAATACAAGATAAAAATCATATTTAAAAAACTTATTAAATTGGCCCAAATTAAAATATCATTAAAACAATAAAACCCCAATTTAAAAACTAAAATCCTACGCCAGTCCTGCGCAAATAAATAGATATGTCTTAAGCTCCCAGCAAAACGTTCGAAGGTCAGGAAGTTGGCGGAGTCCTGGGGGAAGTTCATTTCAGAGGGTGGGAGCCCCCACAGAGAAGGCCCTTCCCCTGGGGGTCGCCAGCCGACATTGCCTGGCGGACGGCACCCCAAGGAGTCTCTCTCTGTGAGAACGCATGGATCGGTGGGAGGCAGTCGGTGGCAGTAGGCGGTCCCGTAAATAGCCCGGCCGTATGCCATGGAGCGCTTTAAAGGTAGTAACCAGCACCTTGAAGCGCACCCGAAAGACCACAGGTAGCCAGTGCAGTCTGCGCAGGAGTGGTGTCACATGGGAGCCACGAGCGGCTCCCTCTATCACCCGCGCAGCTGCATTCTGGACCAACTGGAGCCTCCGGGTGCTCTTCAAGGGGAGCCCCATGTAGAGAGCATTGCAGTAATCCAAGCGAGAGGTAACGAGAGCATGAGTGACCGTGCATAGAGCATCCCGGTCAAGGAAGGGGCGCAACTGGCGAATCAGGCGGACCTGATAAAAAGCTCTCCTGGAGACGGCCATCAGGTGATCTTCAAAAGACAGCCGCCCATCCAGGAGAACGCCCAAATTCTTGTGTGTCCAATCACACTTGACCAATAAATTCTATTCTATTCTATTCTATTCTATTCTATTCTATTCTATTCTATTCTATTCTATTCTATTCTATTCTATTCTATTCTATTCTAAATACACATACATATATACATACATACACACATACATTTTCAGAAAGAACAATCTCCCAATTATTATTTGTCCAAAATATGCCATTTGTTTTACTTATACATAAACAGCTGCCTTATAATAGAAGTGCTCTGGGAAACTCATAAAATCAATACATGTTTAACAGGCAATGTAAAACAGTGACAACTATTAAAAATTAAATCATAGTTAAAATAAGTGTTATTCTTTTACACTTACATATCATGTAAAACTCATTTGATGCCTGAAGTTTTTCTAGAATTGTGCATGACAGAGAAATGTGAAATAAATATATAGTTAAGTGGACCACATGTGCATTTCTATTTTTTTCTACTTTTTATGTCTCAATTTCCAAATTATTAATGGACGCTAATATAAAGAATTTATCCCGCTTATTTGATACAATATTTTCTTGGTAGTTAATACTTGTTTGTCCAGGCATTCCAAAAAAATAATTTAAGGAGCATACTAGATCCCCTAAAACTTCTTTTGCCACTTAATTTCAATCTCAGTTTAATGAAATGTTCTCCCATTTAATGTATTTGTTTTCATCTGGCTGCTGTTGGCAGCTTATCAAGCAAAGTTGAGTACATGAACATGTTTTTTTTTAAATTTTGTTTTAAATTAGTAGCTGTTATGGTCACCAAACAATCGTTGTCGATGAATACAGTAAAAATAATATAGTAATTTTTAAACTATCTGTAAACTTTTTGACATTAGCAGATTTGTTCCCATTTCATACTAAACCGAAACTGCTGGCTTAAACCTGATTTACTGTGAATAAGCAGCATGAAATTGCTTCAGTCTTTATGTCTATCTTTTATATAAGGTAAAAGTAACAAGAAGCATTAGCAGTGGCATAACATCAATTAATGTAGACTGGGCAACTTTTCCCCTGTCAGGAGCATATTTTTTAATACAGGTGGGGATGTGTATGTGAGAGAGATAATAAGCCTTGGGGGTGGGGGGAGTCACAGGGGTGTAGTTACTTTGGTAAGGTTGAACTTTTCAACTTTTATAGTCTGGGATTGTGACTGACTGGTTGTTTTAAATCAGAACAGCACATTCCTTGGTGGAAGAAATATGGACAGAAAATAGGGCTATCAAAATTGTTGATTTACCAGCAGATTTCAGGGCATAGTATTGGAAAAACTTGGGACTGCAAGTTTAGCATAGAGGGAGTCCAAGTAGATGGACAATTGACATCCCTGAATTATTGTATTATCCAAATCCAGGCTTATTGTTCATAGACCTTGATCGGTTTCTGGTTATGTGTTTGACCTGCGTGAGAATAAGAAACACTAAAAATCTGTGTTTAGATGTCATGTGAAGATTTCTGTATCTGGTTGGTTTGAGTCTTGATTTTGCATTTTTATCCATTTCTGGAATCTTCCAAGGACCTGGGATAGATAGAAGTTTGATGGTGTTTAAAGGAATTGTCACAGGATTTAAGCTATTCCAAGTAAAGCTGCCTTTTGCAATTGATAATGGTGAATTTGTCAATGCTGATGATGTTCAAATGGTGCTCCAGTTATTTTGGGATTGCATTCAAGGTGCCTATTACTGTTTGCACTATGTTTGTTTTCTTTTCCCACAATCATTCTACTTTCACTTACAGGTCTTTGCATTTTCACTATTTTTCCTCAGTTGATGATGAGAGTGGCACCTTTGCCCAGACCAAAACTCCATTGCAATATCTTGGCTGTAAATACAGATAGTATTCAGCAGTGATTCCATTTCAGATGATGCTTTTCCATACAGCTTTACATCATTCATGTAAAGTTCATGGGATAGCTTGGCAGATAATTTTGATGTTTGATAGCCATGGGTTGATTTATTCAGTATTGTTGACGTTAAAATCAGTGCAAAGCCAAATACTAGTCATGACAGAGTCACCTTGAAACATTTCTCAAGTTGATATTAAACTCTCCCTATCATTGACCAGCAAATGCGTCTTCAATTGTGCCATTGGTCTTTACATAAAGCTTTTGATGTTTCCTGTTATTTCTGGGTTCTTGATCATCCAATTATTATGGTTGGTCACACAGTCATCCAGATCTTTGGTCTGGATTTGGCATTTCTATTGATCTATTGAGTCCTTCCCAAGGCCTGGGGTAGGCGTTCCTTGTAAAGATGCCTTTTGCAATTGTCTGATTGTTATTATGATTTGTCAACCAGATGTTTGGACTGGATGTGAAATTTTTATCCATCTATTGAGTCTGTCCCAAAGACATGGGATAGGCAGATGTTAGTGTTATTATGTATACATTTAAAATTGTCTCAGCAGGGCAGACAGATGAATAAGTAAATACGGTCTGACCTTGGTCTTTTCTTCTTTCTTTATTTTTAATATATTTAATCTCAATTCATCTTCTCATCTTCCTCATCTTCCTACTACCTTTTCCTGTTGGTATCTTATGATTTATCATTTGTTTGTATCTTATGATTTATGATTGTACCCTATGATTTATGACTTATCACTTTGTGTTTTTTTTAATGTACACCAAGAGCTTATGCACCGGAGACAAATTCCTTGTGTGTCCAATCACACTTGGCCAAGAAGGAAGGGAGGGAGGGAGGAAAAATGCCATATTGAGGAGTCACTAACAGTTAATTTACAAAATATTTGGGGAGAAATAAACTTTTAAAGTTGATGTTATTCAAGTATTTTAACAGAATGAAGAGAAAGGGAGTAGAGTTCAGAAGGAGGAAAACAATTCAAACCAGCTTGAATATGTACGTCTTTCTGATTCTTTGGGGACTGTGCATAGACATTGAAAAACAGAAAATAGAACACACACACAGAGAGAGAGACACACACAAATATATCAGAATTGTTTCACTTATCAAGAGTGTTTACATACACAGATTGAAATGTTGGATGATTCAAGCAATTTTTTACTGCAGTGCGGTATGGGAGTATCAGCAAACATTTTGAAGAACCAGTAATTACATGTTGTTTTCTTCTGCTGTATCCATTGCACAAAATTATACTCAAGAATTATATAAATCCAGCTAATAATTAAGCATTCATTATTTTCTTTCCTTCTTCTATCCCAGGTGTATTTTTTATGCTTTGGCATTTAACTTGATTTAAACATAGACAAATGTTTTGTCTGTTTGTTTTTTAATATAGAGCTTGAAGTTTTTTGGAAACTTGAAAAAGTTCAAAATTGGAAAAGTTCAGAAGGGTTTATAAGAATTAAATATAATTTGAAAAGAAAAAAATATTAAATTTATGCCATTTATGCCAGATATATTGGTGTGCCACACAGTAACATTTTAAAGTCAAATGTAGTTAAAATCACATTTAATTCTCTAGTAAGCTCACATTAAATTATTATTATTATTTTCAAAGTACCCCTGAATCTATTTGGTGTTGGTGCAAATCTATTTGAAATATAGGCAAATCTAACAGACACACACACACACTCACACAAATATGTTCAGTCATATATACATACATACATACATACATACATACATACATACTTACTTACATACATACATACATACATACATACATACATACATACATATATATATATATATATATATATATTCTGAGGTTTTCACGGGTGTTTGTATGTAGGTCTTTGGTTGTTCGGGTTTTCTCCCGTGTAAAATTGGAAGTGTCTTGGCGACGTTTCGACGAAGTCTCATTCGTCATCTTCAGGCTTCAGCTTCGTGCTTCTGAGAGCAATGTGTGATCGCAGCTGTTTCTTCCTTTTAACTGCTAGTGGGGGTTTGAACTGATTGGGTGGGAGCTTGGCTGTGCTCTGATTGGATGGGGTTTTTTTTGTGCTCTGATTGGCTGGGGGTGTGTCCTGTTTGGGTGGGGGCTTGGTTGTGCTCAGTTTAGTCTGTGTTGCAGGGGGATTTGAGCTGGTGAGCTGCGTAGCTGTTGTTTGGCTTTGTGGTCGTGCTACATCTTCATAGTGGGTGTCAGTCTGCTGCATGTATGGATTGGAGGGGTTTGAAATGGCTAATGTTGCAGCTGCGGTCTGGCTTCTGGTCCTTGGTCGTGCTTCATGATCAGTGTGGGTTTGGGTCTGCTTTCTGGGTGGATGTGCAGAGGTGACATCCTGTGTGGACCTCGTGAGTGTGGGTCTGGTGTCATTCCTCGTGTTAGGGACTCGTTTGTCAATAAGGGCGGGTTTCCAAATGGCTGGTAGGCGGGAGGTATCATCTCGTTTGTTCATGCTGTGTGGGCGTTTTTCTATCTCAATGGCTTCTCTGATTATTCTATTGTTAAAGTGTTCAGTTTTGGCGATAGTTCTGGTCTTTTTAAAGTCAACATCATGTCCTGTGACTTTAAAGTGTTGGACCAGGGAAGAAGTTGGTTCCTCTTTTTTGACTGAGTTCTTGTGTTCTTCAATGGTGCACTTATTCTTCTATTGGTTTGTCCGATGTATGTGGTGGGGCAGGCGGTGCATGGGATTTCATATACTCCTTGATTTTCTAACTCAATTTTGTCTTTGGGGTTTCTTAGGATGGTGGATATTTTTTGGTTTGTGCAGAATGCTGTCTTGATGTTGTGTTTGCGGAGGATCTTGCTGATTCTGTCTGTGGTGCCTTTTATATATGGGAGGAGGGCTATGCCGTTTTCTTGTTCTCTGTCTTGGATTTTAGTGGGGGGTTCTTTTTGGATTAGCTTGGCTCCCTAGGACACACCATCTACCAGAAGAAAACACACACAAACCGCTATCTGCACGCACTCTCACACCACCACCCAGCACAGATCAACTCCGTAGCCAAGACACTCATCTCCAGAACAAAATGCTTAGCTGACGAACAACACCTAAAAACCGAACTAGACACTCTCACTAACGTACTAACATCCAATGGATTCCAAAGAAATAAGATTACCAAGCTAATCCAAAAAGAACCCCCCACTAAAATCCAAGACAGAGAACAAGAAAACGGCATAGCCCTCCTCCCATATATAAAAGGCACCACAGACAGAATCAGCAAGATCCTCCGCAAACACAACATCAAGACAGCATTCTGCACAAACCAAAAAATATCCACCATCCTAAGAAACCCCAAAGACAAAATTGAGTTAGAAAATCAAGGAGTATATGAAATCCCATGCACCGCCTGCCCCACCACATACATCGGACAAACCAACAGAAGAATAAGTGCACCATTGAAGAACACAAGAACTCAGTCAAAAAAGAGGAACCAACTTCTTCCCTGGTCCAACACTTTAAAGTCACAGGACATGATGTTGACTTTAAAAAGACCAGAACTATCGCCAAAACTGAACACTTTAACAACAGAATAATCAGAGAAGCCATTGAGATAGAAAACGCCCACACAGCATGAACAAACGAGATGATACCTCCGCCTACCAGCCATTTGGAAACCCGCCTTATTGACAAACGAGTCCCTAACACGAGGAATGACACCAGACCCACACTCACGAGGTCCACACAGGATGTCACCTCTGCACATCCACCCAGAAAGCAGACCCAAACCCACACTGATCATGAAGCACGACCAAGGACCAGAAGCCAGACCGCAGCTGCAACATTAGCCATTTCAAACCCCTCCAATCCATACATGCAGCAGACTGACACCCACTATGAAGATGTAGCACGACCACAAAGCCAAACAACAGCTACGCAGCTCACCAGCTCAAATCCCCCTGCAACACAGACTAAACTGAGCACAACCAAGCCCCCACCCAAACAGGACACACCCCCAGCCAATCAGAGCACAAAAAAAACCCCATCCAATCAGAGCACAGCCAAGCTCCCACCCAATCAGTTCAAACCCCCACTAGCAGTTAAAAGGAAGAAACAGCTGCGATCACACATTGCTCCCAGAAGAACGAAGCTGAAGCCTGAAGATGACGAATGAGACTTCGTCGAAACGTCGCCAAGACACTTCCAATTTTACACGGGAGAAAACCCGAACAACCAAAGACCTATATATATATATATATACATATACATACATACACACACACACACACAAACACACTTGTGTGTGTAAAATCTCCCCATATGTTTGATTGACAGAATTTACAAGGTTAAAAATAAAGTATCCTTTGGATCAAATATGTCTCTTGATAATTTCATGTACAGTATACATGCAGTTTTCCTGCCGTTATTATGAAAATACTTTTCCATGGTCACTGTCTCTTTTTTGTTGAATTCTTAGTCTAGCCTTGAGATCTCCAGTGTCTTTGCTTATCTTCTGAACCCAGATAAGATAAACCAGGTGTTCCCACCTGCTGAGGCACTAACAATGTAATATAATCTCAATATTAATAACCATGATAATTGGAATAGAAAAGGAAAATAAGAAATAGGCCTGGGAAATTATAAACTGAAAAACTCCCTACCCAATTCGTCTTACTCTTTGTCTCTGTGCAAAAAAGAAAAAATAAAGCCCCAAAACTTAATTTTTGAAAAATAAAATCATCAGGTATCATCGGTTGCTGCAAATTGGGTATCAGTATCCCTTTTCAATATAGCCTGTTAATATAGCCTTCTTTTAGTCAAACCGCACACTTGAAAAATCTACAGTTCTTGGTAGATTCTAATACTGGACTAGCCAAGAAGAAAATGTATGCATTTAATAAATGTATATTTAATTCAGAATCATATTAACATGGGCTGCTGGTTTCAGTCCAGAATGTGGCAGCTTGAACATATTAATGTTTTATCAACATGTCTGCATTTTTCTAAAAAAATCCATATTGAGGCAATACCTTCAGTCAGATTTAAAAGACCACAATAGCTTACAAATGGTTGAGTTTTAAAAGAGCTCTTAAAAAGAAAGCCCTTTTCCAAAACGTGTAGTATTTTCTGGTAGCATTTTTTTTTTTGCAAGAAAAACTCATCTTTTGTTAATCTATAGGGAAAACATTATTGAACAGCAATGAGTCATTTAATCAGGTTGGCTTATCTGATAAAATAAAATAAAAAATCAGCTAAATCTAAGCCTGATAATTTATTTTCAAGTTTCTTTGAGGCTGAATCACACTGAATTGTGGAGCTCATTCAATTTTTTGTCAGTAGCATATATTATTTCTTCAGTTTATTGAGCAACATTACACAAATAAAAGGCCAACAGTGCACAGATGAGGGAGACACAGTATTTAAATGATTGCAGATTAGTTAGTAATCTAAATCTGAAAAACTACCCTGGATGATACTTCTTACTGATGGTAATAAAATTTGGTGAACTTGTTCAACCAGTTAGTTTTTAATTATCTAGGCAAAAAGGATAACATAAATTTGGAGACTGACAGGCATCAACAGGTAATGCCAAAGAGACTATTTTTTTCCAGTCGCTAGCTTTCATATTTAGCTCGTGCAAAACATTAAAATGCAGTCAGCGAATTAAAGATGACATTATTCTGATGTTGATTTGAAAGCACACATGCACTGCGGAGAAGTTGCAAAGTCAGAGAGGCATGCATTTATGGCAGAATAAGCTCTCAGAAGTCAGAATCATGGAAACTGCTGAGCAGGAGATTTGAATAAAAATAGATTGCCTAATTCCATTTACAACAACTAAAATTGTTCTCAAATGTTTAGACAAGCCTTTTGGCAGGTTCTGAGAAGAAAATACAGGGAGGGGCTTCAGAGTGGCATAAGTGCTCATTATCTATTGGAAACACAATGCACAATATTTCTAATATTTTTCAACTCTTTGAAGAAACCACAGATAATCCTTGGAAGTTATTTCCTGTGAAGCACTAATAAAACAGTGTGTTGTCCATTCCAAAGGGGAAGGTCACAAATGCATATAATCAACATAAAAAAACTAAACCTATATCCTGAGGAGGATATAGATATAATTTTGTGCAGTAACATAAGTGCCATTATTCAACTTGATCAGATTCTGGGACATGTGATCCTAGAACATCTGGGAGATGTGTTTGACTAAAGCTCCACAAAACCTTGACAAAGGCCCTATTCGACTAAACCCATAGCCACAAAGGTATACTGTATATGCGTTCATTTATGCAACATTCATTATAACAGTCAAATAGAAGGGACTGGGCTCCAATGTTAGTTAGATATCAACAACAAAAAAAAGGAAATAAAGTTAGTCTCTCCTAGATCCAGCAGCATAAATGTGACAATTGCTGTGTCCTCAATTAGTAAGAGGTTTGAGTCTTAGAAAAAACAAAGAAATATTGTTTATTTTTATCTGTTGTGTTTCAGGTTATCTCCAAGAAAAATGGTAAGAATATGAATAGGTGTTAATGTTCACAAAACATTTGTATATCCAGTTAAGATTTTGAGAGCTAAGGTTTAATTGGAAAACTTAATAGTTACCCAAGAAACTATTTTTCTTATCTAATTACATTTTAAAAAGCAATTTTGTCATAAAGCCAAATACTTTTTGTTGTGCTGTGCTTTGCTTCTATTAAAATAAAATTTCATAAAGTATACTTTTGATTTTGTTACGGGTATAATTGATGTACATAAAAAAAACCTCGGAATTTCTGCTGATGTATTAGAAAAGTAAATAAATGTCTTTTTACTCCCTTGGCAATGATCCCACAATCAGTTCAACAATACTGATGTTGAAAATTAAGGATTACAACTTTGGGTGGTAGAAGAAACTGAAGTAACAGATGGTTGCTAAGAAACAAAAGGCCTCTATTAGCCAAATAGAAAAGAATAAGTTAAAGGCAAGAATGAGAAGACTAGAATTATGTATGACTACAGTGATCTTTGTTAAATCACTGTACATGGTTATTTCATTTTATAACATAGAACCATCAAATAAGTAAGTGGTGCTGGAATGTAATAGAAAAAAATTATATCACCATTAATATCTATATCGTTGTTATTACCTATATTATTTTACTTTGTGATTGATTAAATAAAGATTGCATCCTGAGTTTTGTGAATATATTACAGTAAGTGTGCTGGTGTCAGAGATGTAAAACTATTCTCCTTTTTTGGTGACCTTACTGTTTTTTGGGCTTTTTCAGATAATTTGGGAATGCAATTAAAATACTCTGTGCTCTGGCAAGGAGTTACCCATTTTACTGTTAAATTAGAGAATGAATGTGCATACTCTTTTAATATTAAGAAAAGTGAGAAACTTCCCTTCAAAAATGTTTTTATCAAAAACCTAGATAATGAAATACTACCTTGGCTCCATTATATCTGTGGTATCTATATTTCACCAGTGGTGGTAGGAGTGTGTCTATGGCCATCTCTTTATTACTCACCAAATTTCTTGGCCAACTTTTTTTTTAGTATCCTTAAAGATGTGTTTTTGATTTTAAAATTGGAAGATGCTGATACGCTGCAGCTCTTAGCTTTTAAAAAAAATACAGAATGCCCTTGGTTCCCAATAATCTTCATACGTTTTATAAATAAAGAAATATGTACTGGTTTGTTAAAAGTTAGCCTGTTTATCAAGGACTAAACTAAGGGTCACAAGAAGTATTGTCAGCATTGGGCTGGACTACAGTGCTAAGACAGATAGCATTTTGAACAATTGCTTCAGTGTTGGTTATGTTCCTTGTAGCAGCCATTTTGTTAATTAAACACCCCTCCCAGCTCTTTTGCAAGAGCACCCACAAGACATTCCAATATTCTTCCAGCTTAAAAAGTTGCTTTCTATGCTCTAATTCAAGGCCTTCGTTTTACTACCATCAGGAAGGTAGACAGATCTATCAAATGTTTCTTATGCATTGCCTCCACAAAAAAGCTCTGTTCAGACACCCATTATCCAGAGTGCTCAGTAAGCAAGATCACTAGATAATCCTCTCACCTATGTCACTTTAATGAAGTCTGCTATTTCATGTGTTGGATGTAAATATATTCAGTAGAAAGGCTAACACATATACGCTTCCTGTATGGGCCAGGATCCTGTGCTACTGGAGTTTCAGATCACATAGAAAGTAACCTAGTCCTGGTACTATGGATCTTGATTCCAAAGGCAGCTGCCAGAACAGTGGTGGGTTTCAAATTTTTTTACTACCAGTTCTGTGGGTGTGGCTTGCTTGGTGGGCATGGCTTGGTCATGTGACTGAGTGGGCATGGCCAACTCGATATCACTCATGGCCACTCAGTCACATGACCACCCCACCTAGCCACGCCCACAGAAAAAGGTAGAATTTTTTTTTTTTAATTTCTACCTATCTACTTATTTTCTGTCCAGGCCTGGCCTAATCTACCAAAGGCCGCCTCCTGCATGCTGCCATGCACTCCCTTCACCAGTAACACACGTCACCCTTTTTCCCTCCTTCAGTGGCCCCAGCCCCAGCCCCGCTTCCTCCCCCGCCGCCTCTTTCTTTAGGCTGCTTACCTTCCTCCCGCAGTGTCTGGTCTGGAGTCTGGAAGGCAAGCTGACCTCTGGTAGTTTTCAGTGGCCTCCAGCCAGCCGCCACAGCCACAAAGCAGCTCTCAAAGAGGTGGCAGGCTGCAGGCTGCCGAAAACTACTGGAGGTCGCTGAAAAAGCCACTGCCATCGCATCCTATTGCCTGCTGTGTCGCACTCAGACTGACACATCCCATTGGTTGCTGCATCAGTCCAAGCACAATGCAGCAGACAATGGGATGGACATGCGTGGCTGGCGCAAAGAACAGGGGGGCGATGACAGCGGCTTTTTCGGCGCTCTCCAGTAGTTTTCGGTGGCCTGCGGCCAGCCTCCTCCTCTTTGAGAGGTGCTTTGCTTGGAAGTGGCTCTCAAAGAGGCAGCAGCTGGGAGGCTTTTTCTTTTTCAGTGCGACTGCAAGAAGCCTCCCAGCTGCCACCTCTTTGCCAGCCACTTCCCGACAGTTGGGCGGGCAGGGCAAGTGAGCAGTGACTGGGCTTCCGGTTTGGGGAGTGTGGCCAGCCAGTTCGACAACCCAGGCCAAATTACTGCTACCGGTTCGCCTGAATTGGTGCAAACTGGTAGAAACCCACTATTGTGCCAGAGCCATTGGAATAATCTTGCAGTGGAAGGAGACATTATTGAGAATGTTTATGTTTGGAGTGCTCTGACTACTGAACACCTGAAGTTCTGCTAAATAAAGGCATGACTTTGGGGCTTTGTGCCTTCCTTGACCCAGAAAAAACCAGCACATAACCAAATTTGTGAGGGCATGCCCATTGCCTTGACCCTTTAGGAGAGGCTGATGAGGGTAATTGAGGCCCAAGTGTTAACATTCATTTGTCTGGAAATAAGGTGTACTGATCTCAGTGGCACTTCCAAATTGATTTTAATAAAATTGCTCTTTTTATCACTTAAACTGTTGCTTAGATTACGGTAAATGTTTTGCTTTTGTGCAAATCCACAGGAGTTACCCATATTAAAACAAAAACAAAGAAAAATCCTTACAAACCATTATTTCCATTACATTTCTCACCCAGAAAAGTGCTGTTTCTTCATCCCACTTGCTGTTGCTTACAAATGACTTAAAGATTTAAACAATAGACTGTGGGACAAATTGGTATCTTCTGTTATTACTACATACTGCTTTGTCATGTGTTACCGCATCTTATGAAGAATAATTTATTTGGCTTAAAAGGGAGAATTCTATTAAGGACACTGTATTAAATGGGGTACTTTTTTCAGATAATTTCAGGGAGCATGAAGGTATAGAATATTTTTTGTTTTTTTACAAGCTGGTTTTTCAATTTTTTAAAAAAAAGATATTTAAAAGAATACAAACTAGTAAAAAAAAATCTGAAATCATTCCAGTGGATTTAGGAAAATACAGGGTTGTCAGTAAACAAAGATTCATTCATTCATTCATTCATTCATTCATTCATTCATTCATTCATTCATTAGGATTTCCTTTATGTATTATGTTTTGAATATACATATGTCAAAGGACATATATAAAAAATATAAAGATGCCTCTAGATGTTTTATTGTTTATTTTAGGAACAGCTCCCTTTTTAAACTTAAAAAAATATTTTTTTAAAAAATAGCATTAGTATTTTTAAAATTGATTGGTAATGCCACCATTTGCTGATTGGGGATCGTGGTTGCATTACTCCTTTGGAGACCAATAATGGAGGGGGGGGAGGGTTGGCACAGTTGTTGATTTAATTTATTAAGTGGAGCAAGACAAGATAAATGGTTTGCTCCTCGCCTTTTGTCACTGGCCTAGCTAATAGGAATAAGGATGCTAATTCACAAGGTGTTTTGTTGAATGCCCTGGCTGTCAGATATCTTACATGGTATTAATTTGGGTGAAAGTATACTGAGATGTAAACTATTTCCCATTATATTTTTATGTATGCCTCTCATATTTTGAAAATCATTTCTTTTAAACTTTTCAGTCTTCTATCTTTCTTTAAAAGATTAACTTTTCCTCTCTTGCTCTATTTAAATGCATACATAACAGTGATACTTGAAGTCCTTCCTTGCTTACTTTTTTTGGCTTTTAGTGGACATTAAATAGTGATGCCATCAGGTATTTCCTGAAAGTAATGTATACAGATAGATAATGGTTGTGAATAACCAGCCATTCAGCCTGACAGCATTCCAGATTCCAGCATATCCACCTGGTTGTCTCTGACTAATAGATGCTTTTCTTGCAACATCTTCAGACAAATGATACCTTTCTAGCATTATCAATCTACAGATAAAAATAACTTCCCTTTTTCTTTTCCAGGGAACCGTGATAATGTTCCTATTCTCAGTTTGTTTAATCTGAATGCAAAACATAATTTTGATGGTGTCATTTGCCTTAAAAAAGAAGAATGGCTGATCATCACTGAAATGTGTGAATAATGTGCTCTTATTGATGTAAATATAAGCAAGAGAAGCCATATTAGGGAAGGTCATGGAACAGAAAATGTACTTGGCACTGAATGTGGAGCAAATACATTGTACACCGTAAATTCTGTGATTTCATTCTTGGGATGGATTCCATTGATTCAGAATCCAGACCAGATCTGTAAGTTCCAGGTATAAGAATAGCATAGGTTTTGAAGATGTATAGATCTAGGAGCACCACAAAATGGTAACAGAGAAATGCAGAAAAAAAATCTTTGCTACTGATTTGCTGATTAGATAGGTAGATTAGATAGATACTTAATAGGCAAGTATCAGGTTCTTTAAACACCTCAGTCAGTATTTTTAAATACACAAACCAAAGGTTGGTATAAGAGGAAGTGCGCTCAAACCTCACCATTAACATATTTTGGCAAAAGACAGGTTTTGTTTGTTAGTAGTCTGGAACAAGAGGTAAGGAATCAACTTTCAATCCTTTTCTCCCAGTATCAAGTCAGGGGAGTCCAGCAAAGAGTGTCATCTTGTCACCTGGCCTGGAGAATACATCTAACTCATTATTTTAGTTGGTGTACATAAGGATGTTAGTGGCAACTTCAGTGTCATCTGAAATTATCCTGATGCTACCCTTATCCGGATCAAGAGCATGCTGCATAATGAAATCCAGTGCAATTGATGCCAACAGTCTGCACCTCGCAGGTTCGATTTTGTGTTTTAGGCCCTTTCCTATACCAAAAGCCAAAGTTGGGATTTGCCTACTTGATTTGCAGTTTGTAGCCATGATGAGGTGAAATGAATTTCAATGTTGGGACTTGTTGCAGGGAAACCTGCATTGATGATTCAAGAAAGTTATCATTTGCCTACTAAAGATGTTGCAGTGCTGTCATGCAGCGCATATGATACATTTTGGTGTCCAATTGATTTCCCGCTCCATGTATAATTAGATTATGATCTTCCATCTGCTTTCTTTCATACTTTGATACTTTCTTTAGTAAAATTAACATTGAAGTGTTATTTTCATGTCAAGTGTTTATAAAACAGAAATGGCCTATTAAAATCTAAATTGCTATTCAATTTTTTTTAAAGAAAGGGAAGTGGCTGATATTCCAGCCTCAATTATAACATTTATAATCTTAATTGTCCAATTTGTTAAAACAGTGGCCCCCAACCTTTTGGACATCAGGGACCAATTCTGGGGAGATAGATTTTTCCACGGATTGGAGAGGGGCATGCTTTCTCATGCTGCCTGCATCCCGCTTTGCTTGCTTGTGCGGACCAGTTGCTGGCGTGCTATGGACCAGTGCCGGTCATTGGACCGGGAGTTTGGGGACCCCTGTGTTAAAGGAAGAAACAAGCAAATAATTAATGAGGCCATATTCTTTGGAAATAATAAAATTCAGCGACTTTCTATTCACTGAGACATAGAGGTTATAGTTAGTGTAGTGCATTGAGGCCTTTTATTAGGAATGGTGTGGGGATACAGGTGCCTCCATAGGAGTTCATTGGCTGACTTTGGATCAGGCACTATCTTTCAGCCTAAATTCTCTGTGGCAGGATGCTGCTTGATTATTCAAGGCCTGTGTTATGAGAAGGAAAGAAGCTTGTTTTTCTTTTTCTACAATCCAGATCAACACCCTTAATTATGCATTTCAGAGGTTGACATAATAGAACAATTTAAATATATGTAGTTTATCATTGCATGCTGTCTTGCTTTATTTTCTTCAATTGGAAGAAGTAATATTAATGCTCGTAAGCGCAATACAAGAGGAAATAATTTACATGGAAAGTTTTGTATCAAAGCCACCTCTTTTACTTCTAACAAAATAGTTAATGCCTGATCAGTCATTACCTTCCCACTTGCTGAAAGCCTACTACAATAAGAAATGTTTTAATTTACTTTGAATCTAAGAGGAAGTGTGGGTGTGTGCTTTTGTGTGAAAAGCAGCCCATGTTCACAGTGTCTGCAGTGCCCTAATGTTATTTCCACAGTATGGCAAAAAGAAAAAAAAAATAGAAAGGTAATACATCAGTAGTCTGAATACATTGTATGACGTTTAATCAGAGTTTCAGTTTCCTACCAAATATTTATATTTCTCTGAAGTGATTGTAAATCACACACAACTCCCATACAAGAGGGAGTGTGGGAATGGTTGGAAGCTCATTCCAATAGTTCATGCTTGCTTGATTATTATCAAACTCAGCTGAAAACATATTTTGTATTCTTTGCCGATCTGCTTAACAAACGTTATTCCCACAATTCTGCAAATTCGAGTTCATCCTTGAAGGTAACAATGGAAGGAGTTAAAGCTTTTTAAAAAAGTTTCATTAATGCTAAAAATGGCAGTCTTTTGTTCTTCCGTACCCAGCAGTCCAGCTCCGTTGTTAACATCCCTTCGCCTAATATTATTTTTGTTCTTTTTAGCTTTGTTTCTTATAATTTTTTTAATAATAATGATAATGGTGGTTGAGTTTTGATTATTTGTTAGCTTTGTGATATGCTGCCCAGAGTCACTTGCTTCGTGAAGCAGGCAGCTATATAATCTTTTTGAGAACATGGGTGCTCTGATAAAATAGCTGTTACGTAGAGCATGACAATTTACAAATGGATGCCATGGCTCTCATAGCCTAGTCAAAAACAAAACAAAACACCATTTTGTAGGTTGAATACAACTAGTAATCCAATTCATGTATACACACACACCCAGTATGATCTTCTATTCTGCCTTTGCCCATGTGCCAGAAGAATTGGCATTTTGTGTGTATCTTCAATTAAAGTTGTCTCAGAACCCAGGAAACATGCCTTATCTATTACATCGCTTGCCTTCTGGAAAGACATTGCCTCTAAGATTTATATGGCTTCCACAATGTTGGCATTCTATAAAGCCTTTAATATCTAGTTCTTCTCGGTGCCTGGATGACATAAATGGAGCCCTTTGTGTGTGTGTGTTGTTGTTGCTGTTATTATTATTATTGTCTATAAATTATGCCCAGAGCCCATCTTGATTTTAGTTTGTGTTTAGGTTTTATGCTATTTTTTTTGTGAGCAGTCCACAGTTAGTTGGCTTTGGGCTGTGTCTACATTGAATTAAATAAAACAGCTAAAATAAAATGAGAAGCTCTTTGCTGCCACCCACTTGCTTTTGATGAAGGTGACTTTAAAAACAGTTTCAGCAGAAGCTTGATAAAGAAGGTTCCAAGCCAGGAAAAAGTTTTAAGATGAATGTTAGAATCCCAAATTCCCCTAAAACAAATGGTTAACCTCTTGGAGGCTCACGGCAAAACCACCATGGATTCAAAGAGCTTCTTGCAACTGCTTTCAACAAATACAAATAAATCCCAAGAAAACTGCAGGCTTGTCAGGTTGACATCTAGACTGGACATGGTTTTCAAACAGATTATTCACTGGCATATTCATGGGCACTTAGATAGGCCTGCAACAATTAACAGGACCCAGCTGTGTTATTTGCAAAGAAATCACAGTCAACTAATCATATCTCTTTTGCTAGAGTTACAGATAGCTCTGAATGAAGTAGTTCTGTATGAGATAGATTTCTGCTTTGTTCAGCAACTGTTCACAGTTATGATGGTGCTGAAAAAAATAACTTTACGACCAAATAGCACATTTATGATCTTTGCAGAGTCCCTCAGTCTCGTGATTGCCATTACAGTCAGTATGCATTGCCCTGTGCCTGACCTGTTATTTTTCCTTTTTTTTCTCCCTTTGCATAATGGGGAGGTTAAAGAGGAAGGGTTTATAAGAAAGTAAGCAAACAATGGGAGATGCATATTGAAAGCAATGTGATGGTGTTGGCAGCCCCAAGTGCATTATGCAAACAGTTTGATGTATTCCCCATTGTGTGGCTGCTTACTCTCTTGTGGTCTTTCCTCTCCAACCTCGCTGCTCCACAAGAGGGGGAAGAAAGAAAATAATGTGAGTCAGACACAGAATAAAGATTTGTTTTACTTTGTCCTGAAGATAACTTTAAGTTTAGCATTTTAGGTTCATGAATGTTGAGAAGTAGGAGAAGGAAAATATAAAAAGGCATCAGCATCATAAAGTCAAAAATATGTATGTGCTTTTGAAAATGTTTTTACTTATGTTAAATCTAATTGAGATTGGAGAAATATTAAAAGTTATTTTTAATTACCATTGATGTAAAGATTCATATATTTTTCATTTAAGAGAATTTCAGAATGTACTTTGGATTATAAATTGTGAATAGATGCCATCTTGTGGTTTCTTAAAGAAAATGCAATTTCAACTGAGTAAAGCTTTAGGCAGCTGCTGTCTGAATGAATACCATTATCTTAATGTATTATATTCTTATCAAAGATTACTTATCTTCTGAATGTTTACCCCTTTGTACAGTGGCTAGTACTGAGGCAACTCAACTGTAATTACAAAAAAACATTTGAAATCTTACTATATTTTCTGAAGATTTTGACAAATAAACTTTGTGTACATATGTAAAACCATTATTTTTTTAAACAAATGTTAATTTTCTTTTTAAGACAATCATTTTTATAATGTAGATAAACGTATTCTTTGTAAATACTGTAAATAACTTTCTCTGCACAGAAAGCCTATATTTGTTTCTGAATTATTACAATCTACTAATCCAGCACAAGCTAGGCTCCAGTATGTGGCTCAAGAACTACCAGAAGTACAGTCAGGATTTTGAAGAGGCAGAGGAACTAGAGATCAAATTGCCAACATACGCTGGATCATGGAGAAAGCTAGGGAGTTCCAGAAAAACATCTACTTCTGCTTCATTGACTATGCTAAAGCCTTTGATTGTGTGGATCACAACAAATTATGGCAAGTTCTTAAAGAGATGGGCATACCAGACCATCTTATTTGTCTCTTGAGAAACCTGTATGCGGGTCAAGAAGCAACAGTGAGAACTGGACACGGAACCACTGATTGGTTCAAAATTGGGAAAGGAGTCCGGCAAGGCTGTATACTATCACCCTGCCTATTTAACTTATATGCAGAGCACATCATGAGGAAGGCGGGCCTGGATGAATCAAAAGTTGGAATTAAGATTGCCGGGAGAAATATCAACAACCTCAAATATGCAGATGATACCTCTCTAATGGCAGAAAGCGAAGAGGAACTAAAAAGTCTCTTGATGTGGGTGAAGGAGGAGAGTGCAAAAGTTGGCTTGAAACTCAACATTAAGAAAACTTAAGATCATGGCATCTGGCCCTCTCAATTCCTGGCAGATGGATGGGGAGGAAATGGAGGTAGTGACAGATTTTATTTTCCTGGGCTCCAAGATCACCGCAGATGGGGACTGCAGCCAAGAAATTAAAAGACGCTTGCTTCTGGGGAGGAAAGCTATGGCAAATCTAGACAGTGTACTAAAAACAGATAGCACCCTGCCAAAAAAGTGCGTATAGTCAAGGCTATGGTTTTCCCAGTTGCAATGTATGGCTGTGAAAGTTGGACCATAAGCAAGGCTGAGTGCCAAAGAATTAAGGCCTTTAAACTCTGGTGCTGGAGAAGACTCCTGCGAGTCCCTTGGACTGCAAGGCGAACAAACAAGTCAATCCTAGAGGAGATCAACCCTGACTGCTCTTTAGAAGGCCAGATCCTGAAGATGAAACAGAAATACTTTGGCCACCTAATGAGAAAGAAGGACTCACTGGAGAAGAACCTAATGCTGGGAAAGATCGAGGGCAAAAGAAGAAGGGGACAACAGAAAATGAGGTGGCTGATGGAGTCACTGAAGCAGTAGGCATGAGGTTAAATGGACTCCAGAGGATGGTAGAGGACAGGAAGGCCTGGAGGAACGTTGCCCATGGGGTCGCAATGGGTCGGACACGACTTCGCAACTAACAACAACAACAACACTAATCCAGCACAGGAATCTGGACTCTCTGCCATGAGGTACTTGTGTAGTCATTTGCACCTGCATGACAGAGAGCAATTATTAGCAGAGTTGTTATATGGTAATGTTTGTAAGTGGGGTAAAACTTTTCAATGTAATTTAAAAGGAGCCTTTTTGTTATTTACCTGATTAATAGTAACCTGATCAGAATATGTCATCTTGTCTGGTTATCCATTAGTGATTTGAGGAATATTAAGAGAAAATCAGGACATAGCTGAATTATCAGCAACTTTTAGGTACAGCAGTTGGCAAATATCTTCTAAACAGATGAGTTCAGAACAGGGTAGATAAAAATTGATGATTTTTTTTAAAAAATAAAATAAATTAGATTTTTTAATTTAAATTGTATTTAACGACACTATAGAGCACTGCACACCAGAACAACTAGACATAAGAACAGTTTTTCCCCGAATGCTATCACTCTGCTAAAGAAATAATTCCCTCAACACTGTCAAACTATTTACTAAATCTGCACTACTATTAATCTTCTCATCGTTCCCATCTCCTTCCACTTATGACTGTAACTTTGTTGCTTGTATCCTTACAATTTATACTGATATTGTTTCCTGGTTGCTTATTTGTAGCTTATGATTATCATTAAGTGTTGTAAGTGTTGTACCTTGATGAAGGTATCTTTTCTTTTATGTACACTGAGAGCATATGCACCAAGACAAATTCCTTGTGTGTCCAATCACACGTGGCCAATAAAAAATTCTATTCTTTTCTATTTTTTATTTAGATTGGATTTTTTTTATTTTTATCAAATTTATTTTAATAAAATGCTTTTGGAGTAAAAATCTATCTAAAGATAGTTTTCTACTTAAGATACATTAATAATTTAGTTTATTCAGCATGAAATGGAGCTTAGTTATATAGCATGAGGCTCTATATTCTGCAATATTGGGATTGTTGGTGAGTCAACAGTGGGTCAGAGGAGGAGCCACTGCGGGACAGAGATGACAGTTGCTCTTCAAAAATTATGATTTAAATCGAGTCGATTTAAATCAAGCCATCTTACTAGTTATTTAAATCATGATTTAAATCGAGTTGATTTAAATCAAATCCGGCCTGGTTCGGAGGAACCCCACTTATTGAGAGGGAAACAGGTCACACTTGCTCTTCATCTCCATGTTGTGCATACTAACAGTGATGTGCCCACATTAGCCATATGGCAGTTGGGAAAACTGAACATATCTTTTGGTGACTGGAGGTAGAGTGGCCCTGTGTGGTCTTTTCTCAGATGTTTGAACGCATGGAATGCTTTTGAATGCATGTTTGAATACATGGTTTGAAACTTGAATGCAATTGAAATTCTGGAAGGGATAAAACCTTGTGATTATTTAGAGATGGGAAATAGAAATGTGTTAATTTTAGTTATATTTCTATAATAGCTATTTATTATAGAATAGAATAGAATAGAATTTTATTGGCCAAGTGTGATTGGACACACAAGGAATTTGTCTTGGTGCATATGCTCTCAGTGTACATAAAAGAAAAGATACGTTCATCAAGGTACAACATTTACAACACAATTATATATAATTAGGAGCCGCAGTATTTAGAATGCAATATTGCAGGCTAATTCTGCTGACTGCCAGGGGTTCGATTCACTGGCTCAAGGTTGACTTACCCTTCCATTTTTCCGAGGTTGGTAAAATGAGGACCCAGATTCTTGGGGGCAATAGGCTGACTCTGTAAAACCACTTAGAGACTGCTGTAAAGCACCATGAAGCGGAATATAAGTTTAACCGCTAAGCACTGTTAGCTTTATTTTTGAATAACTGCAGAGATTCTGAATTTATTTATTTACTTAATTATTTGTTTGATTTATAAATCTGCCCGTCTCACTTATATGATTCTGGGAAGCTTACAGTTTTGCTAACTAAAACAGACTGAGTGATTTATGGATTACTCTCTCATTCCATGGAAATTATGTGATGCCTTGCTTTATGTTTCTTTTAACTGCACGATATGTCTAATGACTTTTTTTTAGTTTGTGCTTATTCAGTTAAAAAGCACGAGTGGTTGCAAATCCCTACTGTTTCGGCCCATTTTATTAATATTATTATTATTCCTATTTATGTTTTAAATAAGAGTGACGCTTCTCTAAACATACACAGGCTCCTAATTTTTTTTTTTTTAAAAAGAGAATACAATGGAAACATGAACAAATAGAAAAAGTATTTGTCTAATATAGCTATAATAGGCCTGGATTCAAAGGGTGAAAAACATGATTCAGAGCATACTTAGACATTATATCAAAAGCATCTCTTCCCAAAATCTCATGCCAGCTGTTTTAAGGAATTTTTGGCAGGTGCTGTTTGGAGGCCCAACAATCTCCTGAATCTCATTTTTGCCCATCAGATCTGCATCTCTGTACAGCTATGCTGTATAAAGCAATAGTTACAAAAAGTAATTTGACTATACAGGTTTAGACAACTGGTGTCTCCAGACTTTCTCCCATAAAAAAAAAAAAACAGCTTTGGGCATAAAGCCTGCTAGTTTGGTCTGAAGTTCAAGGCAGTCAGATAACTGCTATGTACAGAGCTTGAAATGGCATGACGTGCTGTCTCCCATTTATTTCAGATAATCTAAAAACCACATCACTGCTTCTTAGTAGAATAAGTAGAATTTGTTCTTTGGCAGCATGAGTGGTTGGATTTAATTTTACTAATTTAGAAGCGCTTATAGAGCTAGGATTGTGTAGCACAGTTTATGAGATATGACATAAATTAATTATCCACATGGATTAGGATTGTACAGTATGTTCTCCAAATAGATTGGATTGTAGGCTTCCTACGAAAAACAGGGCTGATTTCCCAGTGGGGTAATATTTGAATTAACTATGTCAGTCTCAAATGTAATCTGGCAAGTAGATGGTGAAGTGAAACAGATGAATAAAGTTTGACCAGTCTTGATGTCAAAATTAGTTTGTTTTTGTATTATTTATATTCATTTATTTTGCTGTCTTGTTAATTTCTTTAAAATAACTTTATTAGTCGTACCTCATTTTACCTTGCATAAAAATAATACGGCAGATTAAATAGTAATACCAAGTATGTAACAGCATCATATTTTGATTCTGGTCATTTTGATTGTGGCATCAAACCTAGTCCATTCAGTGGAATTTAATGCAGTATATAAGACCACACACAGATCAAAGTGTTCTTCTCTGTGAAATGTGTTGTTTTGTCACCAGGGTCCCTCCCAGTTCTACCTTCTTTGCTGAGGAGAGCTATCATTCAGAAAATCCAGATGCTGTTAATAGTGAGCATGAAATGGGCATGTATTGAATTAAGGTAGAAAATGATATTTTCTTCTTAGTGCTATTGTGATGTATGTATCCAGAATAACTCACTCCTTTCTAGGTAACTATTACATGTATACATTCAAGGAATGTATGCTGTCGATATAATTTACTTGGACTTCAGTAAAGCATTTGATAAAGTAGATCATAACCTACTACTAGATAAAGTAGAAAAATGTGGGTTAGACAGCATCACCACCAAATGGATTCGTAACTGGCTGACCAACCACACACAACGTGTAGTCCTCAATGGAACTACATCTACATGGAGGGAAGTATGCAGTGGAATACCCCAAGGCTCTGTTTTAGGCCCAGTACTCTTCAACATCTTCATCAATGACTTGGACAAGGGGATAGATGGGGAACTCATCAAATTTGCAGATGACACCAAGCTGGCAGGAATAGCCAACACTCCAGAAGATAAGCTCAAGATACAGAAGGATCTTGACAGACTTGAACATTAGGCGCTATCTAACAAAATGAAATTCAACAATGAAAAAAGTAAGGTTCTACATTTAGGCAAAAAAATAACCAAAATGCACAGGTACCGTATATGTGGTATCTTACTCAATAGTAGTAACTGTTGAGAGGGATCTCGGAGTCCTAGTGGACAATCATTTAGATATGAGCCAGCAGTGTGCAGCAGCTGCCAAAAAAGTCAACACAGTTCTGGGCTACATAAACAGAGGGATAGAATCAAGATCACGTGAAGTGTTAATACCACTTTATAATGCCTTGGTAAGGCCACATTTGGAATACACCA
This sequence comes from Ahaetulla prasina, assembly GCF_028640845.1. Classification (NCBI taxonomy): domain Eukaryota; kingdom Metazoa; phylum Chordata; class Lepidosauria; order Squamata; family Colubridae; genus Ahaetulla; species Ahaetulla prasina. The sequence continues at coordinate 70,482,850 of NC_080541.1, read as the reverse complement.
TTCAGTTTTGGTCACCACAATGTAAAAAAGATATTGAGACTCTAGAAAGAGTGCAGAGAAGAGCAACAAAAATGATTAGAGGATTGGAGACTAAAACATATGAAGAACGGTTGCAGGAACTGGGTATGTCTAGTTTAATGAAAAGAAGGACTAGGGGAGACATGATAGCAGTGTTCCAATATCTCAGGGGCTGCCACAAAGAAGAGGGAGTCGGGCTGTTCTTCAAAGCACCTGAGGGTAGAACAAGAAGCAATGGGTGGAAACTGATCAAGGAAAGAAGCAACTTAGAACTAAGGAGAAATTTCCTGACAGTTAGAACAATCAATAAGTGGAACAACTTGCCTGCAGAAGTTGTGAATGCTTCAACACTGGAAATTTTTAAGAAAATGTTGGATAGTCATTTGTCTGAAATGGTGTAGGGTTTCCTGCCTGGGCAGGGGGTTGGACTAGAAGACCTCCAAGGTCCCTTCCAACTCTGTTATTATGTTATATTATGAATACAACAGAAACTAATGTTTGTTCCAGCGTTTAGCCATAACAAAACCCTCAAGGTCATTTTATAGTCTTGCACATTAATACCTACCCCATATGAGTTGCTATATCATATTTGAATCAAACACCCTATTTTCATTCTGTATTTAGATCGTAGATACATGTTTCAGTTTAGATGCCAATCATCCCAAACCAGCTGTTTCATAATTTGTGCATAAACCATGTTACCCCTCTAATTATCACCATGACCCTTGTCACTCTGTGTTTCTTTGGATTAGTGTACAGATGCATGGAATATGTGGTTAATTCAAATGCAATCAATCCATGGAATTCTCTCCTTGGCATCCAAGAAAGCATAGAGAGATCTTCCTGCTGTCCAGAATCTCCTTACTCACTCAACAAGTGCAGTTTCAAAATGGTTGCCAAAGCACATGGCAAGATGATGATAAACTTTCTCCAAATGGCATGGGAGTAGGCAAGGAGTATGTATGTGTATGGGACAGTCACCACAATCCCTCCAGAAAAAGAAGAATTGCTTCCAGTTTCCTTTTCTCTCCCTCACCCATTTGCCCTATCTTCCAGCTGTTTGTCTGCTAATAAATACAGCCCAAAACTTTATGAAAGCTAGTGGTGTGATTAATGAGGACGGGGGAGCAATTAAATATATTTATTTTCATTCCAATTGGCTCATTTCTACGCCGTCCGTCTTAATAAAAATTGAGTGAGGCAGAGATGTTCAGCTGAAAATTTAGCAGGGGGATATGATTGCTGGCTGATTGGTGGAAGAGAGAGAAGATAGATTGAGAACTTAAATGAATAACTGTCTAGAGTAGCGGTCCCCAACTTTTCTGGCTCTGTGGACTAGAGGTGGTGGTGGGGGGGAGAGGGGATGATTTCATGCACATGCCCGCTGGTTGCACAAATGGAGCTTCACTCACGCACCCAAGACTTGTACGGCCCGATTTACAATGGACCACTGCCCAGTAGTGGGCTGGGGATTGGGGGCCTCTGGCCTAGAGAAGAAAAATTTAAAGGTGAGGGTTTGTAGACCTTTGGAGACATATCAAAAGGTAATAAAAATATCCTCCTTCCCTCCGAATCCATTGGAATAGGTTCCTTGAACTGATTTTGCAAGAATAGGGTATTTCAGGAAGGGGGACCATTCTGAATGATTGCACAAATGAGGCAGTTTTCTAGGAAAATTCAGAATTTTCACCCATGGGAAGAAGCAGGGGAAAAAAACCCCTGAATAATCTTGGCATTGATTTGATGACTACTAAATGCTGTTTTTATAAGGCACTTTGGACCATGGTAATTGGCTCGAGTGAAAAGACTGATAAAATATGAGCAATGAAGCTTCCCAATGCTTAGTTACTATGCAGAGCATTGTTAAAATGAGTCCACATAACTTCTGCAGATTTCTCTTTATTTAGTTTGTTTAAATTAGTTAATCATTTTTATGGTTCACTGACACTCTATTTAAGGGAAAACCACATGGATGTGTGTTGCTGCATTGCAAATTATGTATTGCACCCATATTCCTCTTAAGTAAAGAAGCCCCCTACATACTGTTGTTCAAGTGACAACAGTCCCGTGGTTAATACACAAAGATAATAATTTTGTGTTAGGAATAGGCATGGGATTGGTATTAAAGACACATGCTTTGTTCTATAATATAACCAGGTGTTTTTCTTTTATTTTCTCTTCTGCTCAAATTATCAGGACAACCTCCATGACAACTATGCCTCTGCAGTAGCTTGCTTGCTTGCTGATTGATTGATTGATTGATTGAGGATTGATTTAAGGAGAGTTGTTTCAGTAACTGGTTCTGGGCATCTAGAACTTGGAAATAATTCTATGGAGAGCTCTCGTTCATTGGAATAGAGTACAAAATTCTGTATGTAAATATTAGGCTGCATAACAGAGTGTTCTGTCAAATAGAATTTAAGGCCTTTTATTATTTGTAGTGTGAAATGAAAAACATAAATTGGTTGCTGTGATTTTTCTCCACATATATTAGCAAATGGGTTAGATACAGATCCCACCCCCCTCGATATAGCAAGAAAAATAACTTCCATACTGAGCCAGGCTGTGGCAGTATCTTTCAGCATTTTCTTTGTGTGTAGCAAATTTTCCACACTGTTTCTACTTAGAATCCTTAGGAAAAAAATGTTGTAAGTAATTAAATATTATAATGTCTATGCAATATTAACAACACTCTTGGCCTTGCGTTTTATTAAAAGAAATGTGCTTCATATAAATAAATGCTATGTGTAAATAGCTTAATATTAAACATTTCAACAGGGATATGAAGTTCTTTGGAAACAAGTTGGGAGAGATTTAGATTTCTCTTTTCTGACTATTAGCCCCACACACACACACAACTCACATGAATTTGATAAAATTTGTTCCCAATCATGCATGGCACTAAAATATAAAATATTATTGTTGCTGTGAGTAAGAATTTTGGTTGTTTCGTGAGATAACATTCTCTCATTTCCCTTGCTGTCATATCAGAGATCGCTCTGTTTTTAAAATAAATCTGCCATCATACTTACAAATTGTTTGTTAGGTCACTCTGTTCCTTCCAATAAATTTATTTATTCTTCCAATGATCTACATTCTTTGACTGCCTTGTTTTGTTTTTAAAGAAATCCAATGCCTGGCTGCCAAAGTTGTTTTCTTTTTCAAAGAAAAAGTTGTTTTGTTCACATCTGTAAGATGGTTTCTGTAATTTTCCGGGAATTGAGCAATAAACAAATATTTCCTCTTGTAAGCTTGAAAATGTAGGTCCAATTTAATAATATAATAATGAGTCTGAAATGTTTGGAAGCCACTGCATCTAGTGGTGGATTTCTTTATTAGTCTTTTGTTGCTGAAGGAGTCTTAACTTGTTGACTCTTCTAGGAGTTCATTGAAGTTGCTAGTAAATGGCTGATGTCTTTGATGATTTAAGAAAGATTGTCACTGAACTATGAAGTACATTTTCAAAGTGATCACCCCTCCCTTTTAAAAAATTTTATATTTACCACAATTATTTTTGTTTTCCTCCATCTTGAATAAAAGAGAAAATTTAGGATTCTGGAAAGAAAAATGGGGACAATTTATATGACGTTTATTCAACTTGTGCAAGTAACTCTGCAACAGGTTAAATAGACAAATCACTTGGCCAGATTTAATTACCTAGGTTTGGTGCAGGAACAACAGAAAGTTTGTGAAATTTTTGCTTAGTATTGTTTCTGGTATCAACTCTTGGCCAGAGCTGGAATGTGTACATCACTAGGATGTCAGAAATATGACAGAAAAGATGGCTAGAATATGAAACTCTTCCTCAGGTTACTTCTGTTGTCTTTTAACATTCTGCACCAGTATATGAAAGAACATGAAAAGAAACCAAATAATTTACAAATCGTTTTTTCAAGCAAATCTTCTCCACAGTATATTTTATATGGAAAGTATTCTTAAATAATATGTTCTTGGGAATCCCTGTTTTATTTAGTTTAAATACATACCAGAGCTATTGTGGCAAGGGATCTCAAATTGTCACAAGTGCTACTTTAGGAATAAATCTTTATGAGCCAGAAAACTGAAAGCTTTTCATGCATTGATATGGAAGTCTGTACCAGTCACATGTGTGATTAAATGTAACTTTATTAACTAAAAAGAACTTGATTGTAAGAGAACTTCAAAACATTGCTATTTCACTTTGCTCGCTTAAGTCATAATGTTTTTCCTTAGCCATAACATCAGTAGAATTAGAATAGAATAGAGCTGGAAGGTACCTTAGAGGTCTTCTAGTCCAGCCCCATGCTCAAGTAGGAGAACCTATACCAGTGATGGCTAACCTTTTTGCCATCACATGCCAAAAGCGGGGGGAATGCAGAGGGGTTGCATGTGCATGCCCACACCCATAATTCAATCTGCCCCGCCCCCACGCATTGTCGGCAAACAGGCCATTTCCAGCCTCCAGGGAGGTAGGGAAGGCTGTTTTCGCCCTTCCCAGGCTCCTAGAAAGCCTCTGGAGCCTGAGGAGAGTGAAAAAGTGCCTCCCCTCCTCCAGAGGCCCTCCAGAGGCCGGAAACTGCTTGTTTCCCGACTTCCGGTGGGCCCAGAAGGCCTGAAAATCAACTGGTCAGTGCGCATGTGCGTGCTGCAGCTGAACTAGGGCAACGCTTGTGTGCCCACCGATATGGCTCTGCATGCCACCTGTGGCACGTGTGCCATAGATTCGCCATCACAGATCTATACCATTTCAGACAAGTAAGTTGTGGCCCCCAGACTATGAATTTGAGTCCCCTGCATACACTGCTTTTTATTACAGCATGATCTGTGGGACTGTAGAGAATGCATTTGAGTTCTCCCCAGTATGTTTGCATTGCTTCTTTTTCTCATATAAACTTTCCCTTTGCTCAGATTTCCTCCTTTACTTCTTACATTATGTGAGTTAATTTCCATTCACATGCAGTGACTGACTCCTTTTTGCATGTTTCCCCACTACATTGCTTTGTGCCTTCAGAAGTGCAGGAGGAGGTTGAAAAGGGGGGTCTATTTTGCTGACAGATGCTTTTCTGTCAACAGATGGACACAGTTGGATATACTTCATCTCCCTTTTTTTTAGAAAATATTAATAGGGAAGGGAGGAGAATATTACCCCAGGTTAAAAATAAGACCCAAATTCAATGCATTTACTCCCAGTATAAGAGTCTGCTAGTCCTCTCCGAAGCTGTTGCTTTATTTATTTGGGAATAAATCCCAGTGAGTTTAGTGAGATTTGTTCCTGAGTAAACATACAATATTGTAGTGTTGAAAGCAGCAATTTCAGCATGACAGAACCTGATATACCCTTCTTATACAATTAATGTACATTTTCTTTATTCATTTAGTTCATTTACATCCCTGAAATTCATCCTTCCTCGTTCTCTCCTTTTTACAGGTAATCCTCAATTTACAACCACAATTGAGCCCAAAATTTATGTTGCTAAGTAAGAAATATTTTAAGTGAGTCTTGCCCCATTTTACGACTTTTCTTGTCACATTTGTTAAGTGAATCATAGCAATTGTTAAATTAATAACACGATTATTAAGTGAATCTGGCTTCCCCAATGACTTTGATTGTCAGAAGGTTGCAGAAGGTGATCACATGATCCCAGGACATTGCAACCATCGTAAATGTGACCCAGTTGTCAAGCATCCAAATATAAATCCTGTGACCATGGGAATGCTGCAGCAGTCATGTGAAAAATCCTCATAAGTTACTTTTTTCAGTGCTGTTGTAACTCTGAATAGGGGTGGGTTTCAGCAGGTTCTGACCAGTTCTGGAGAACCGGTAGCAGAAATTTTGAGTAATTCGGAGAACCGGTAGTATAAATTCTGACTGGCCCCACCCCCATCTATTCTCTGCGTCCCAATTCCCAGCTGATTGGGAAGAAATGGGGATTTTTTTCAGTATCCTTCCCCTGGAGTGGGGTGGGAATGGAGATCTTATAGTATCCTTCCCCTGCCACGCCTACCAAGCCATGCCACACTCACCAAGCCACACCCACAGAACCGGTAGAAAATTTTTTGAAACCCACCACTGCTCTGAATGGTTGCTAAGTGAACTGTTGTTAGTTGAGGATTACATGTATAACAATAACAAAAGATTTTAATTTCAGCTTAATGATAAGGAGAGGAGAATTGATTTTTCTGCAAGGTTACTTTGCATAATAAGATCGAATTATATAATGATCAAAATTTTGCTGCAATGTTATTCAGCTTTCCTATAAGGTTTACCAGGGAAAAATTCTTAGGACACTACTATCAAAGTCCACTAAACTGGGGAAAAAACTGTAGAGAAAGTAGTTCCCTTCATGGGGTAGAAAGCCTTTGTCATTTTTGCATTCATGTGCGATATTGAACTAGAATTTATTGAATAAATTCCATAATGTTTTTCTTTTAGATAAGTATCTGTCAGCTTTCTCCAGCATGTTATAGTCTAGACTTGTAGTTTTTTCATTCCCATCCCCCAGAGCCAACATCGTATGGTTTAATGGTGTTGCTAGACATTAATCATTCTGCTTAGGCAAAAAGACAGTATAGCAAATATATGCATTGAATAGTATTTAGATAAGCATTTTATGTATGAAAAATTCACCTCAGTGTACAAGCTTGACAAGGAATATTTAGATCCTTTTGTTCTATGACTAGATGGATCAAGTTTGAATGCCAGCATTTTGTTTAATGTAAGAAGGGGGACATTGGCCTAATAGTATAGATCTTGATAACTATTACCCTTAAAGAAATAATTAATTTAATGTATAGAAAGGAAAGTCGATGTAGTTTGAGAGAAAGAGAACGGGTAACCTTAAAAACATAATTCAGTCCTCTCCTATTCTAATACCAAAATCTTCCTTACATTCCCAAATATTCGTTTAAAATTACATAATAGTGTGCTTTCTCTTTACAATCGTCTTTTGTTTAAGAAAAATAGAAAAACTATAAATCTGAAATAAAACATACATAGAAATAATTAAACGTTTAAATAAAAAGAAACAAATAGCAAGAACTAAAAAAAACCCTTCCTTACTGAAGGTATTAACCTGAAATTCTGGATTTATTAAATTTCCTGCAATATTACATGCTGGAAGCAGCAGCAGAATTATTGAAACTAGCACTAAACAACAACAGAACCTTGTAATGCAAAAAAGCTTGTTTGGGGGCTGGTGAACAATCTGGAGAAATAAAAAATAAAATGTAGGAACACTAAACTTTATGTAGTTTTGAATTTAAATAGTCAAATTTTCATTCAAGCACTTTATTGAATAAAGTCTCTTGTTTTACAAGATTTTTTTTAGCTTTCTATAGTTGCATTCTCCGATTCAATATTCTATATTTCCATATTTTTCAAATTATTATTATTTTTTCTTGTGGCAACTGGGAAATCTTCCTGCCAGTAAGTAATTCAGAAGGCACACCTCTCTGGCTTTTCTAACACAGATTTTTTTTTTTTGGGGGGGGGATATATCTATTAAAATTGTTCAATTAAATTATAACTGTTACGAATACCTTTTTCCTGCTTGATGTACCAATATTAACACAGTAAAGAGGTATATGGTAAACTTCTAAAATACATGCATTTTGGTTCAGACATTCATTTCTTGGGATGATGGGGTACAGTGCACTAAAGCATTCATGCTTGAAATACCCTGGATATTCTTAGTGGATTTTTCTTGGTCATTGCTTGCTGTGTGCGTGTATACACACACACACACACACACACACACACACACACACACCCCTCTGGGATACTAGATAATATTCAAGGATACTTCAAGATATTGGTGCAGAACTGCTAGCTCATATCAAATAAACATAGACTCCCATTTGCTGCTAATTCAGTAAGTTACCTATTTGATTCATAACATTTTAGGAAAAATCCTAGCAGTCTCATCAGCTTTTGGGAATCCATATTGGTTTAGAAGTAAAGGCACCAGGCTAGAAACCAGGAGAATCATAGGCACGAAAGCCAGCTGAGTGACTTTGGGCCAGGCCCTCTTTTTCCCATAGGATCTCACCTCATAGGATTATTGTAGTGAGAAAACAGAAGAAGGACGAAATATTAGGCATCTTTGCTGCTTTGAGTTATTTATAAAAACAATAAAAGTGGGATAAAAAATATCTAAACTCTTAACAATCTAAATCATTCTATGAAGATAGAATAGCAGAACAATGCATTTTTATTGATAGCTAGAAACTATCTGGAATAATAATAGCTAGAAACTATCTGGAATAATTCTGGGAATATAAATCCTTCCATTGAAATGTTTCTTCACTCAGGAAGTCTACCAAAAGTTTTTTGGACAGGTCATGATTTCTAAGATTAATCTGACTCTTCTGATAAGATTAATTTTTATCTTTCTTAGCCTCTATGTAAACAAGCTCCATCACATGAAATGCCACAGAAAAGCCACCTTGTTCTTCTAGCTGGTGTTATATTGAGTTGTGACAGATCTGCTTTGAAAATAACACAGATGTGCAGTCTCTAATTTCACAGTTCTACATAACTCCCCCCCCCCTTTAAAATGTAGATACAGCTAGTAATCTTGGGCATGTGCTTTCAGGAAGTCTTAACTTGTAAAACAGGAAGGTTTTTTAAAAAAAACAACACTTTAAACACAAAGGACCTTGTCCCTTTGAGAGTTTGAAAAGAAAATGATGTTAACAGAATAAAGTATTCAACCCTGTTAGACAGCAAATCTATGGGTTATTTTTAAGCTAATTACTAAGAATTAAACAAAGGCTTAATGCCTTTTCCCTGAACAGGAGCTGAGGTCAAATTAAATGAAGCTGCGACGTTTTTGTTGAACGTTCAGGCTTAAACAGATCACATTTGGCAGGGTTGGAACTGTGCCTACGGTACCAAAGTTGTACTAAGCAACAGTGATGTGTTTGATTTTCCAAAAAACTTGCTTGTACTGAGATAAAATACAGATGCAAAAAAGACTCCTTGTGCTCTGTTTCTACCAGTCTTCAGGAGTTCTCAGCACTTCTGTATAGATGGAAGACAACTATTTAGCAGTAATCCTGGACTTTATCAGCAAATGAGCAATGAAACTTAAAGTAAACCATGCATATTAACCCCACTGTAAAGAGTTAGCATGAGCAAACACAGTGTATGTTCTGGGAGAGACTAAAAGGAAGACAGATGTTTTATAATGTCAGATGTTTGATAAATGATCTAAAGCATTCTTGATTCTATATTTCTTCTTATGAGAAATACTTCAAAATGTAATTATGCCGTCTCTCTCCCCCTTCCCTCTCTGTGTATGCATAGATGTAGAGGAGATATTTGTTTACATTTAGATATAGATACAGATGTAGATAACCAGTGTTTAGAATATGCTCAAGTCTGAGCCAGGAGAAATATTAAACCGTATTTGATAAATGATTACTAGAATATTTGTAAATATAATACAGATAGTCCTCGACTTACAACCACAATTGAGTCCACAATTTCTGTTGCTAAGTAAAACATAAGTTGAGTGAATTAAGCCCCATTTTACAACTTTTCTTTCCACAGTTGTTAACTGAATCACTGCAGTTATTAAGTTAATAAATACGGTTGTGAAATGAATCTGATTTCCCCATTGATTTTGCTTGTAAGAAGGTTGCAGAAGGTGATCACATGACCCAGGGACACTGCAACTGTCATAAATAGGAGTCAGTTGCCAAGCATCTGAATTTTGATCATGTGACCATGGGGATTCTGCAATGGTTGTAAGTGTGAAAAATGGTCACTTTTTTCAGTGTCGTTGTAACTTTGAACAGTCACTAAATAAACTGTTGTAAGTTGAGGACTACCTGTACATGAACTTGTTTAATATTTAAATGAAATGTCTAATCTGATCCTGTTAAAAGTAAATAATTTGAATTTATTTCAGAACAGAAGTTAGAAAATTGTAATTGAAGGATGTTTATTATTAATTGTTATTAGTTAACTCATCTAGGGAATTTGGAAGGCTGAGGGTGGGTCCGAACCCAGCTCTTCTCATTCCTAGTCTGAAATCTTAAATACTGTACCTCCCTTTTTTTTATTTTATTTTGTCACAGCAGTATATATAAGCATAAGCATGAAACAACTATACAACATATAAGCATATATATAATGAAAGAAAACAATAGGACAGGAACGGTAGGTACTTTTGTGCACTTATGCACACCCCTGATAGTCCTCTTAAGAATGGGGTGAGGTCAATGGTAGACAGTTTTTGGTTAAAGCTTTTGGGAGTTTGAGAAGAGACCACAGAGTCAGGTAGTGTGTTCCAAGCGTTAACAACTCTGTTACAAAAGTCATATTTTCTGCAATCAAGATTGAAGCGGTTTGAATCTATTGTTTGCTCTTGTATTATTGCGAATTAAGCTGAAGTAATCTTTAACAGGAAGGACATTGCAATAGATGATTCTGTGTGTTAAACACAGGTCTTGTCGGAGTCGTCGGAGTTCTAAGTTTTCTAATCCCAGGATTTCAAGTCTGGTGGTATAAGGTATTTTGTTGTTTACAGAGGAGTGGAGAACTCTTCTTGTAAAATATTTCTGGACTCGTTCAATTGTATTAATGTCAGAGATGCCTTGCCTTGATCAAGATTAGTAGTCCATATGTTTTTGCAGTGGAGAAATTGTAAGTTACATGATAATTTTTTTCTGAAACCAATTTTTTTTCTAATTTTTTTAAATTTTTAAATTTTAATTTTTTTCTGAAACCACTTGATTCATTTTGAAATGAAGAGCTTGTAAAAGAAAATGCAGAATGATCCTTACGTATTGCGTATTCAGAATATGTTGAATATAGAAATATAAAATAATATTGCTATTCTTTTATCTGTTTTGCATAATTTTTATTTCATTCTTTGAAATTCTGTATAGTTCATTTGCAGAACTGTCCCAAAAAGTTACATCATATAGCACGTCTCAGTTTTGTTGTGAAGTAGGGTTTTCATGTAGTAGCCAGTTGAGAAAAATAGCATGATTTCTGTTATGGTACCTTATGTGTGTGCCTGGTTTGTTCTTCTTGTGAAACAAGAACAATGGAGCAAGAATCAGATGTTCTCACTGACACAGGTTTAGGTTTGGTTTGTGAATGTGTCCTTGGCTGGTTTCCCATCTTTACCGCCTTGATTGAATTGTCTTGTATATGTGGTCATGAAAGTTTGAACTTTAACTTTATCAGTACGCTTTGCCGGAATTTCTGGAATAGGAGTAGCATGTGAGTGAAAATTGTATAGCCATGATTGTGAAAATAGCTATAATTACATTAAACAGGCATGTGCCCCCTACCTTATCCCTCTTGCCCGTCACATTATCTTAAACATAATTTAATAGTTAGTCTTTAATATCTGAAAGTTGCTTTTCCTGATTGTTAATTAGTTTATCTCGTTAAACTATAGGGAAAATTTATTTTGATAATATTGGGGACATAAAATATAGACTTCTTGATTGAGTAAGTCAGTGCAATCTTACAGCATTATCATAAACTTTTTTCAGTTCCTGTTTTCAGTATCATGAACACAGTATCCCATGAAAATTAATTCATTTCTTTTAAAGTATGCAGTTTCGTGAGAATAAAGCAATACTGTTTATAGTATAATTTTATGTACATGCAAGTTATAATATCTGTGTCTTGAATGCTGGGCTCCCAAGCTTTTTTTTCCTCATCCAAATCATTATTTTGTCCTTGTTTTTAATTTTCCTTGACAGGGGTCTTTTTAAACATATCTTCATATTAATTTTTGTATGTGTACTCTACAGGTAAAAAACCATATCTCTGCAGTTTTTCTGCTGAAGATGCACCTGGGACAGCCATACAGCTCAATCAGGAAAGAAACAATCGAGAAAAAAATGCTGTGGAATCTAAATCCGAAGTGCTAAAGGTAGCATCTACACCACAAGACAAGATCAAAGAACCATTTCCAAAATATGTGGATTGCAAAATTTACCCTGATTCAAAGATGTCAGCATTTCAGCAAAGTTGTGATTTTCCTTGTTCCAGTAAGACTGCTGATGTGAGACTGAATTTGCAAAGCCCCTTGGAAATTCAGCAGAAGCTCGCTAAAGAGATCCTTGTAGAGATGAATGAACATTCTGTGCTCAATAAAGAATCAGAGATATCTGAAAAGACTCCATTAGATCTAAGTGAGAAATCAACTAGGGCTGATTCGAGTTTTACCTCAACCTTGCAGGCTGCTCTGATTGTCCACCGATGTCCTTACTGCAGTCATAAAACTTACTATCCAGAAGTCCTGTGGATGCACAAAAGAATCTGGCACAAAGTTAGTTGTAATTCTATGGCTCCTGCTTGGGTTCTTCAAAATGGATTGAAGAGTATAAAACATAATTCTGTTTTTATGGCAAGAAGTGGGCGCACTGGACCACCTCCTGTACTTGGTGGGAAAGAATGCCAACCTTTGCCTATAGCCAGATTTACACGTACTCAGGTGCCGAGTGGGTTGTCAGGATCCAAAAATAATAATTATTCTGATATTGCTGTATCTCCTAAGCCCGGGGCTATGGCAAAAGATGTACCATCCACTGGGGGCTGTGGTCCGCAACCATCAGCTATTGATGGATATAGACCACCCAAACTTAACCACACTCACGAACAATACTGTACCCAGCAGCCCCAATTAAAATCAAAATTTGATGTGAACTCCAAATTGATGCAAACGGGAAACTTTAGCAGAAATTCAACGCCTTCCCATACAGTGATATCTAAACCTAGCGGACAGCCCTCCAGTAGCAGAGAAACAGAAAAGTACGTAGTCCCTCAAGTAAATGCTGGATCTGCTCCTTTAATCAAGCATTGTACTCCAGATACAGGGAAGGCCAAATTTTTATCTCCATCTCAGTACCACCCTCTGTGTAAAACTGAGCCATGCGTTACTCAAGAACCTCCATCAATGCCTCAGCAAGAACGTACCGCCAAGAGGGAAAGTGAAATGAGAGCATTGATCAATTGTACTGGAGGATCCAGAGCAAGTCCTTTGATGCAACCTCAGCCTGTTGCAGCAGGACCTCCTCCACCTGTACATTCCACCAAACAGGAGCCATCCCCTGAGGGGCATGAGAAATGTTTGGATATTGTAAACATCTTAAAGACCTCCATTCCAAAGGATCTGGCTACTTTCTACCAAACCTGGGGTGCCAATAGCCCCGTAATGGACCGTGCTGGTAAGAATCCTAAGAACTGTCTTTCCAGCATATTTTTAAATTCTTAATTTCCCCCCTCCCTAACATAAGGAATTCCACGAAACACTTGTGTTGTTACTGTCTGTGTTTGACAAGGTTATCTCTCCTATTTAACTGTCCTGTCCTGCATCAGATCATTTAGGTGGCTTACCTGGGAGTAACACTGCTATTGAACTTAATGACATTTCCTTCTGAAGAAAAATATGTAAGGTCTCACTGCTAGAATTCTATCTGCAATTAAGTGCTGGATTCAGTCCCTTTTTTTTAAAAGGGGGGGGGGGCGGGGGAAAGAGGCTTGAGAGAATTCCCTCTCCACGAAATGTCCAAGCAAAAGTTACAGTATCAGATTTGTATCCAATCTAAAATAGGGGGCAGGAATTTACTTTGTGTGAGAAATGATTATTTCAAGAAAATTACGACTTTATTGAGTCCAAGGGATTTTTCAGAATTCAATGACAGATCTGTGCTTTGAAGATAAAACTGATGATAAAACATTGAAGATGGAGGGAAAGGAAATAATAATTTTAAAAAGTTCAGTATTAGGGCAAAATAATTTTGGCTAGGTTTGAAATTTGTTGGATTTTTCAGACTCAGTTTAGCTGCTAGAATTAGAACAGTAACATCTAATTTGCAGTGGATTTGAGCAGAAGTCTTGGGAACTGGATAATTCAGATTGACTTGAAGGATATTTGACTCTGCATATCTCAGTCTTACCAACCCTGTACCATTATTCTTTATTTCAAATGGTTGTGAATTGCAAAATAGTTCTTCTATGGCAAGCAAAAAATGTTATATATAGCAGTATTTTCAGTCATAAGGGCAACTATCACTTTAATATTTAAAATGGGAATTTATTAATGTATACTTATTAAACATGCTTTATGCGTGTGATATGATAGCAATAATGAAAGAGTGCTCCTGAGCATATGCAGAACTCTTATTTCCACTGTCAGGTTACCAGAATTTCATAGCCAAAACCTAGGATTAGCAATAACTAGTAGGCTCCCACAACAGCAGCAGGAGCAAGTAAAGAAGACCCTAATTCTGGAGAAGATTTTGAATTGAGCCATAGCTGGAAATCTTGTTCAAATACAAAACTAAATATAGCATTCTCAGAAATTAAGACGAATTGATTTATCCACAAAATAATAGGATAAAAGAATGCAGCATTTGACCCTAATGACTTGTCTTCCCTAAGTGATTTATTAAAATTTACTTTTTTGTCTTATTTGCCCAGTGTAAATATTTTTGTTGCTTATTCTCCTAGATAAACGTAGACCTTTTCCTTATGAGCTAAATTAATAAAAAATTTAATTATTAACTAGTTAGAAAGAATAAGACCCATTTTGGGAAAATTCCTTGCAAATGTGCACATGCCTTGAAGATTTATATAGGTAGTTGTGTACGATGTCCATTGAGCAAAAGGAAGTTATAGCATGTTTGCCAAGATGTAGAACAAAAGAGATCAGTATTTTGATGACTTTTATCCAGCTGTTGGTAAGAAAATATCCTTAAAATATGGCATAAACATTTGATTTGTAAAAGATACTGTAAAACTGTTAGCAATTATCTGTAAAGAGCTGTAGAGTAATATCTAATATGTTGCTGAGAGTAAGGAAGTTGAACTTGATAGAATTGTTACCTAGGCAAAAGGGTTGAAATATTTTTAAGATTTGAGTAACAAAGTAATATTCAAAGCAATTTGGCAAACATGTCCCTAATTCATTGAACCATAAGCTAGAGGAGAAACAGCATAATCAGACTTGCAGGATTCTGTTCTTATAGCCAATCTCAGTACAAGTTAGTCATCTTGTAGATTCTTGGTCTGTTTTACCTGCATAAGTGCTCTAAGAAGTTGCAGTGCAAACATATATCCATTATTTTGCTTATTGAAAAAGTTATAAGGGCCCCTTCTTAAAATGGGGTTACTACTAAACAGATGAAAAATTAGGTTGTTTTTTTTTTAATTTTGCATTTTTGAACCCACACATGAACTTTGTTCTTTTTCAAAATTCAATGTTTTTGACTCTTCCCAGTTCAAAAAAACAGAGCGTGTATAAAGGCTATATACAAAGATTTAGGAAAATAATGCATGAAAATGCATCCTAATAGACAAAAAATATGTGCAGAATCTGAACATTAAGCAAACTTGGAAGCAAAAACATGTTTATTTGGAAAACGACCAAAGAACATACAAAAAAAAAAAGTGAGTCAAGACAGGAATAAGATGAAAAAAAAAAGAGAAAATCGTGATAAATAATAAGGGAGAGAAACCATTGTGACAGATTTACTTATGGGTGACTACTATTTGGCAGTGCCAAAATCCACTTGCATTGGGATGAATATGTTCTTTGGTTCTTCCCATGTCAACATTGCTCCATTTCTGGAATAGCTAATGCCAGGATCAGGAACATTTTTCAGAAGATGATTTTTTCCCCCTGATATTAATTTTGGGAAGTAGGAAGCAATCACATATTAGCCAATTCCCACATTCAGACAATAGAATGCCTTGACTTCAAATCTTCCCAGATTATTTTAGCCATAATCCATAGGATGACTTTTGATTATTTTCTTATGCTGCGGACATAAGAAACTCTCAGATGCCGATAGTAATGCCATTATACAACTTAGGACAACTCTCATTAATAGGACACAATACATAGGTAGTCCTTGACTTACAGCAGTTCATTTAGCGACCATTCAAAGTTACAATGGCGCTGAAAAAATGACTTACGACAGTTTTTCATGCTTAGAACCATTGTCACATAATCAAAATTCAGATACTTGGCAACTGACTCATATTTATGACATTTGCAGTGTCCCAGGGTCACGTGATCAACTTTTTTGATCTTCTAACAAACAAAGTCAATGGGGAAGCCAGATTTACTTAACAGCCATGTTACTAATTTAACAACCACAGTGATTCACTGAATAACTGTGGCAAGAAAGATCATAAATTGGGACAAAATTCATTTAATAACTGTCTCACTTAGCAAGAGAAGTTTTGGACCCAATTGTGGTTGTAAGTCAAGGACTACCTGTAATTTCGTACTGTGAAATAAGTTTGCTAAGGAACCAGGTAAGCAATTTAAGCCAAAGACTCAGGTTTTGTTTCTAAATTAGTCATGCTGTCCCCATGCAGAAATAAACATATAGCATTGATCTAGGATGTGGATGCTGTAACAATAAAAAAAGCAAGAATTTACAAGAATACGAAGTAAGGAAAATATGTTGATTCATATATGTATAGACTAGGGTAAGAGCATAATTGTTAAACTAAAGTAGCATAGTAACTTCATCTTCTGTTTTAAAAGTAGAGCTTAATCACAAACAATTGAATATTTTTTACAGCACAATTGTACGGTGTTGTCAAATTCTCAGTGCACACTCATTGGGCATTGCTTTCTGCGAACACATTGGCTTTGTCAATCCTAGTAATAAACCTAGGAATTCAAAAATTTGTCTTTGTGTTACTTCACTTTTCATTTCCTTTCCTGATCTGCATTGAATCCATGGCCAGTGCAGATCTGCTTGTGCAACAGTAGCCACTATTTTGCTTTATCAAAAATCTCATCTAATGCCTGGAAAGCATCACTAATTACGTCTTCATTTAACCTTCACTCAAATTGCTCAGACTTTGTAGACCTTAGAATTAGTTTTCTTTTTATTTGCAGATTGTTTTGTTCAACACCATTCCTCCTCCTCCTCCTCCTCCTCCTCCTCCTCCTCCTCCTCCTCCTCCTCCTCCTCCTCCTCCTCCTCCTCCTCCTCCTCCTCCTCCTCCTCCTCCTCCTCCTCCTCCCCCTTTTCTTCTTTCTACATACATATGAACATACGTTTAGGAGTCTTATTCATTTTTAATTTAAAATATTCAGTGTACTTCTCCTTTGCAATAGAACTTTATTGCTCCCAGTAGAGCATTCCCTTATGAATGCCTTAGCATGCAGTTGAATTGGGACAGGTTTGCAGTTTTTACTTTTACATTTTAAATTGTGCCTCTGCTCTCAGGAGATAAGTGCACAATTTTGTTTCTTTCTGGTAACACAGCAATTTTCCAATACCTTGGAGAAATAGTTACAAGTACCACCAGAATATCAGTGCAAGTTATTAGCATTTGTATTGTGTCAGGCATTCACAAGCTTTTTGCTTTCTTAAGAATGTTGTTAAGAAAACAGCACCCCCACAAGACCAAGACCAGCGTTTCAGATTCTTCAGGGGTTATTTTTCTATTTTACTAGGAGTGTTATTTACAGCTATCATAGTATTAAATGTGACACAGGCAGCATGGCAATTATCCTTTCTAGTTTCACAGGAATTACTCTGATGAGAATCTGAAATTTATGTAAATAAAAGTGAATAATATTTATACACACCTGCACCCTTCACTGATGGAGGCATTGTGATCTGTATAACAAGTTCTGCATAAAGAGATCTTTAAAACATTAATATTGTTTCTCTTTTAACATTGATCTTGGTTATTATCAGAATTTAGCATCTAAGTATGCATTCTCATTTGGACTGTTCAAATGCAACATCAGCGAAGGGTGTTTTTTAAAAAAAATATAATGCATAAACCGGCAGAATATGTTCTCTTCAATAGGCTGAATGATTGAATATTTCTTTCTCTCTCTCGCACCGGATTGATTGTATCAACAATAGCATTTTTTTCCACCATGAATTAAATGCCATTGACGTAATGGGAAGTATTCCTTTTGCAAACCAGTACAAACTTTATACATGTGTGGGTTTTAGCCAGGAGTCCTTTCTGATCCTGATAAAAGCCATTTTGTCAAGAAAAGTAACTAATAGAATACCAAATATGGGACATATTCAATGGCTATTGTCTACCCTCTCCAATTACCTCATGTGAATTAATTCATACCCAATACTGATCTCATGGTTTAGCACTAATCATACACAGTATCAATTATTTATAAAATCTCCATGCAGCCCTGGTTTCTAAGCAACTGCCTTACGATGGCTCTTTCTACATCAGCTTATCCACACTAGTTCCAGATGTGGTTCCAGTCTGAGTATAGGATCTATGGCAGGGGTGTCAAACTTGATTTCATTGAGGGCTGCATTAGGGTGGTGTTTGACCTCAGGCCAGGATGGCCATCACCAGGGTGGCCAGGGCCTGCTCAACATGAATCGTGTTGTAGGCGCCTGTGGTGGCCCAAGCGCTCTGCCAGTGAAAACAAACTCCTGAGCTCTGTTTACGACTGCGACGGCCTCCTGCAACCCTCTGCCAGCGAAAACAAAGCTTGAGAGGGCCATTTTCACTGGCAGAGGCACCATGGGCCAGTCCTTTGCTGTTTCCAGGACAGCCCCGCAGGCCTGATCTAAGCACCTTGAGTTTGACACCCCTGATCTATGGCAATTCGCCACATCCAACTTGCCATGGCCAATTCACCACATCCAACTCACCATGGCCAACTGGCCACGTCCAACTTGCTACAGGACAACTCACTGTGGGACAAGAGTTACACTAATATCAAAGAAATGGTGGAATAGAATCATTAAAAAAAGGATGACAACGGAGGTCAGAATGAAGTATGAATGGCAAAAATTAAAATAATTTTTATTTATTTTAAATAATTAAATAGAATTAATTGTCCTGCAACGATTGTCTTGCAGTGATTGGCTGTGGTGAGTTCTCCTGCGCCAAGTAGTCTGTGGTGAGTTGACTGCAGTGAGTTGGCCATGATGAGTTTGTTGCTGCAAGTTTGCCGCAGTGACTTGGCTGTGGCAAATTGTCCCATTCCCCTGAGTATATACCGTCATTTTCAGGTCATAGAAGACAAGTAGTTTTGCTGACCCAACATCTACTGGATGGCTCCTTATAATGATCAAGCTGTATTTCAGGACAACTCTTTAGTCATTGAACCTCTTGCTAATAAACACTGAAAATCTTCCAAAGAACCTGAGAGATTTCCAGAGCAGAGTTGAAAATCATGTTTTTAAACATGTTTCTATTTTTATTTTTAGAGTCAGCAGTAGAATATTGAAAACATATTTCTGGATCATATTTGCAAGGAAATTCCTATGTGGATTGTAGTTATCAAATTGATATTAAACTTCCTTTGCTTTCTTTTTCTACATTCATTTGTTCAATTACTTTAACACACAGAAAGAATGAATAAATATTTCTTTTGACTATTTCCTCTGCAAAAATCCATTAATGTTTTTTTCCTTTAGAAGAGATTGTTCTCAAGAAGAGTGGATTTGATTTAAATCAAGTTGATTTAAATCATGATTTAATTCATGATTTAAATTACTAGTACAAAGGCTTGATTTAAATCAACTTGATTTTAAAGAGCAGCTGTCATCTCTCAAGCAGCGGCTCCTCCTCTGACCCACTGTTGACTCGCCAACTGTCCCATTCACTTTAATGGGATGGCTGGTGATGTGGCAGTGACACAACAAGGTGAAGGACGTGGCAGGCAGCAGGTGAGTGGATGCCTGCTAACAGACGCTGTCATGATGGATCTGAAATGACAGGTGCTCTTTAATATTATATTTATAAACTGCTTAGAAGGTTTCACTTTCATTTTTACTGCTTGCCCTTCCTCCTCACATTTAGAGCCTTGTGGTACAGATGCATTTCTCCAAACAATCATACATAACTCCGAGGCAGTTTTATTGTTTAGTTTTATTGGGTATATCATATTGGCACAGTTCTGTAGTAATTAACAGGATTAAAAGTAAAAGTAAACAGTCAATTAAAAGTAAAAGTTTTCCCCTTCCCCAAACAATCAGTCACATGGTCCAATCAGGATGCCGTCTGGTTGCCTGGTAACATCACTCCTCCTCTCTCTGACAAGGTGTGAAGATGTCCTTGGTTCCCAAGAGAAAGTATTTTGTTTTGGCTACAAGCCCCAGCTATCTAATTCCCCCTCCCTATTCCTCAGCTCCAGTGTGGCAATACTGAAGCCTCAAGATGGCTTTAGTTAGGTCAGCTTCAGGGTTGAAATTTGCCCTATTAGTTGCCCACTTCTTCTTGTTCATATCCGTCAGTGGACATTGGTGATCATGTTGTCGATCCTATTTTTATCAACAGCCGCACGAAAAAGTGTTGCTGAGTCCCTTAGATTTTGATTTATGTGTAGAGTTGCCCACTACCCATAACATTTTGCATTGATATGAACAAAATCCCTCAATTTGTATGATGACCTGTTTTACGTCTTGATGATAATTCACATGGATTATTTTTTTTAGATAAGCAGTGCAAAAGATGTTAGTGTGGCTTAGGAACCAAGTACAGTATAACTGGAATAATTCCCAGTGTTTTGAGAATGATCTGTCTAGGCTAAGGACCATCATTACTAAATCAGTGATTTAGTCAAGACAACTAAAAGGCGATGGATTGAAATGACAAATGCAAATTTATTGCAATTAGCAATGATTATATACATTTGGTCAATAGTGAAGAAAACCAGAAGCACCTAAAATGTTTATATCTGAAGTCTTCTTCAATAGTAGCTGAAAATGTGCCTAGTTTGATTGGATGAAATAAAGCAGAGACACTTCCAGACATTTCTCTAAAGTGTTTCTTATAAAATGCAGCATATGCTGTATTTTGATATCTGCTGTGGTGGAACTCTTCTCTGAAACCCTATTGATGTAGTTTGAAGTACTGATGCAACATGCAATGCATTCCAAGTCATTTGAAAAGGAAGGGGTTAATAGTATTCTTAGTTTTGTTCTTTCCTGTAAAAGAAAAACTTGTTGCTACTTTATCTCAATCGTGGGAAATCATCACCTGTAAAAAAACAAAAAAACAGAATTATATGCACCCCACAAAATTGTTTGAATTAAATCATTTCACTTCTTCTATACCTGTGTACTTTGATAAAGGTTACCTAGAATTGCTTCCATCCAACCAGCCATCCGATTACTCTGGAGCAGTGGTAGTCAACCTGATCCCTACCGCCCACTAGTGGGCGTTCCAGCTTTCACGGTGGGCGGTAGGAGTTTTGTCCGATACTGAAGCACTTTCCTTTTTTTTTAATTTAATTGACTTTTTAAAAAAAATTCATAGCATTAGTTAAAAACATTTTCATTAGGTTTTCATAAAATTCCCCGTGACAATTTAAATTTCTGAAAATATACTGTTTGTATCGCCCGCGCATAAGTTTAGTTTATGTTACGTAAGTGAAACTAAATGGCACTATAGTGCAACCGCAAACAAAAGAGCCTCGTCCCAGAATAGCTCGCGCATCTCCCCCCACACCACCCAGCTGTAACAGACAAGCAGAGCTGGTAACCGCCCCACCCCCAAATCCAATCCACGATGTGCGAGAGGCATGCGCAGACAACGATACACGGCACATTACTGTGGAATTGGTGGGCGGTTAGAAAATTTTACTACTAACAGAGATACAAAAGTGGGAGGTAGGTATAAAAAGGTTGACTACCCCTGCTCTGGAGGAAGTTGAAGAGGCTGAAAGAGGAGGGCTTATCAGAGGAAAATAATCATGGGAAAGAAAGGACAGACGTGAAGGCAAGGATTAGCACCCTACAGCGAGAATGATTTTATTTTCTCATTGCTCATGCCCCAAATTTGGAAGTTAAGACTGGGAAGGGAAAGTGGAGTAGATCTCTGAAACATGTATTAATTCAGAATAGCCATTTCAGATACAATAACAAATCACAATGATAACAGGATTTATAAACCGAATCATGGCTACAAAAGGATTCTAGTTGATTAGAACAGAGTAGGATTTATAAAATTAAATATTTCATCATCTTCAACACGCTAAGGCTGCATCCCCATATATATTATACATACTGTTTGTAAGCTGGCCAGAGTCTCTGAGAGTGAGTGGGTGGCCATATAAATCCAATAAACAAATAAATAAATGTAAATAAGTAAATAAATGTCTGAATGTGGCCTCTCTCTTCGCATGTCTATGCATGTGTGTTTAGTGTAAATGTTTCTGGATTGTTTTTTTCTAAAGGACAGTTGTCCCTGGGGAAGTATTTTCAGTTATATTATGCAAAGCTAGATATTGATATAGTTGGAATTGATTTGTATATTAACTTTCTTAAAAGCCATACAAAGCGTACATTTTATTTCTATCCTTAATTTTCTCTTTTCCTGCACCGAGCATTTTAGAAGGGTTCAGAATCTTGAAATCTCATGTGTGCATCTGTGTGTGTGTGTATTTTAAGGATGGGAACAATAATACCAAATAAGACCTTTTCCCATCCCTTTAGCAATGATTATATGAACTATTTGGAAAAAATAAATAACCCAATAAAAGTCAAATGTGTCCTTTCTGATCACAGTAAAAAGACACAGACCAGCCCTTTAAGTCAGATACTGTAAACTGACCTTTGAGGGAAAAGAAGAGATTTGAGTCATTTTCCATAGATGCTAAGGGCCTAGAAAATCCTCCTACGAAAGGCTGGCAAAAGACTGCTGCCTTGTTGTGATCTCAAAATGTCCATAATGACACTTTGATTCACAGATGTCTTCTCTCTGGGCCTCGCAGATCTGGGGTCAGAATAGTACCAGTAGGCAGGAAAGGTAGGGCTAAAGGTCTGATCCATTTATGATGGCTTCACTCAATTTGCACTCCTCTCCAAGCCTGCCCCAGGGGTGGGGGAGTGGGGGGTTGTAGGCTGTGGGGCAGTCAAGCTCTGGTTCTACTCACTTCCTATTATCCATATGACTTGTCTCCACCACGCTGGAGTCACTTTGATTTGCCAGATGTACTGCTTGACAAAGCGGGGTGATGCCGAAAAGTGGATCCAGCTGCTATGAAAAGCGCACACCTGACATGCCACTTCTGGTGCGGGCACATCACAGGGAGCATTTTTTAATTCAATGTAATTTATGCATTCTTGCAGTCCTGTGTGTGTGCCTGGCCTGTCAGCCAGAGCCTAGATGAAGGCTGACAGTTGTTATCCAGGGCCTGAAGGTAATCTCACATAATGACACATTAGACATACTAATGATGTTTTCCTCTGGCATATTGTTTTCTTCTCAACTTCCCCTTCTCCTCTCTTTTCCCTCCCATGCCCCCCTCCCCTTTTCTCTCCCTCACAGGGATGCTTAGGACACAAACGCGCCAAGGAGACTATCTCTGCGTAGAGTGTGGGAAGGGCTTCACACAGCCAAGTCACCTCAGGACCCACATGAGGTCTCATACAGGTATATTTCCTTACGTGTCTTCCGGTGGGTTGAAGGGACGCCCCTAGTAACAATTACATATTAATTTCCTTGTCACCAATCTATTTTGTTATTGTTGTTGTTGGTTTCTTTAAAGCTTCTCCATTGTACACCATTTCAGATTTGATTAGCATTTCATGTTCCATTTCAAGTACCTGAATTCTCCTCGCCTCTCTTGCAAAACCTTGCATTGCTGATTAAATAAGATGATTTGCAGAGTTTTGTGGGTTTTTTTCTTTTCTTCCTTTTTTTTTTAAAAAAGCCCGTTTAATTAGAAAGCAGAATACTCTGGAATGAATATGCTAATGAAATCTGTTGCCGCTGGCATAAATTGAAATCAACGCCCCCTTTTGAACTGAGCAGAAAGCTTTCTTTCTCCTTGCTGTGGACTCAAATAAGCCTGGGATTTGTAATTTTTTTTTCTTCTTCGAAAATCTTAATCCCTCATCCCAGCCCTAGAATGGTCCAAGATAAATTTTGTATCTCAGCCCTTTCATATTTGGAAGTGGGGAATCTAGCAAGTTAAAGCTAACAGCACGTCTATACATCCTCATAACCTCATAATGAGGAAATGAGACTAGCTCTCTTTTTTCCTCCCTTTCTCTTTGAAGAAGGGTGAGTGATGCATGTATAAGATATTCTGCTGCAAAATGACAGAGGCCAAATGGTAAGTAATTCAAGAAGAGGGTCCCTTTACGTACACACTGATAATTAATGTTGTCAGTGATTGCTTTCTTCAGCACTGAAGTCTGAATTAAAAAAGGCAGTGCCCTTAGGTTCCCATTAGCACACTCTCTTACAGTAAGTGTTACGGTAAATTGGTATTTTCCAGCTATAGGCAAAGAGTTGGTGTCTTTGCTTCTACCCATCCTCCCCTCAGTGTGATTAATCTGTAATGGAGTCAAATAATGTACACACACTAACGAAGCTTGAATGTTCATCTGTTAACAAGCCCCCTTGTTCCCACAGTGGTATTTGAGTCTAATGGACTCCGAGGTACTGAAGTTCACACCACCTCCGCAGATGCCCCAAAACAAGTATGTTTTACAATTAATTGGGTATTTGGTTTTTAATGTGATAGTCGGGGGAAAAGAAAGTTGTATGGAGATACTCATCAGTAAAGCACTCACTGTTTAGGTAGCTAGAGAGTAAATAATAATTGTGCCTCTGTTTATTATATTTTTAAGAAAAAATGTATGGACACCTTTGTTCATATTGATTAGAAATTATGATCAGTATATTGTGATTACCAGTCAAATGCTTATATTGAAATGGAGAATTTTGACACTGTGCACTAAACAACGCATATAATTATATTGTTTCCAGCTAGATAGTTTATTATACAGGTAGTCCTCGACTTACAATAGTTCGCTTAGCAACCGTTCAGAGTTACAACAGCACTGAAAAAAGTGACTTCTGACCAGTCACACTCATGACTGCTGCAGCAACCCCATGATCATGTGATTTACATTCGGATGCTTAACAGCTTGACTCACATTTACGACCGTTGCAGTGTCCCGGGGTCAGGTGATCACCTTTTGCAACCTTCTGACAAGCAAAAAATCAATGGGGAAGCTAGATTCACTTAACAATTGTGTTACTAACTTAACAACTGCAGTGTTCATTTAACAAATGTGGCTAGAAAAGTCGTAAAACAGGGCAAAACTCACTTAACAAATTTCTCACTTAGCAACACAAATTTGGGGCTCAGTTGTGGTCGTAAGTTGAAGACTAGTTGTATACCTAGTATATACCTAGTTTGGAAATGGGGCAACAATCCAACTGTGTTTTTCTGAAGAGTATTTCTATCATGGTATTATATAGCTCTTAGCTTTGAAAGATCCTTTTCTTTCAATCTGCGTGGACTCTGTGTGGTGGTGTGTTTTCCTCTGCTGACTATGTACGATATTTTCCTTTCTTGAGGCTGACCTGGCTGTCCTTTAAATTTTCTTCATTTTCACTAATGCTGTAAGCTGTCCTGAAATTGTTTCTTACTCTGGGTTTTATATTTATTGCCAGTCGGTGCCAGATTACCTTTTTCTCACTAACTCATCCATGTATTTGTGGAGTTAACATCTTTCACAAGCATTTGTAGTTACTTGTCCATGTTCTTCCACCAGTCATTTATTAACTGTTCAGGAAGCACTGTTATTTGTATAGTGTTGTTTCCGTGACAGCATTTTTTGCCTGTCAACCACTGAACCATATGCAATATTGATTTGAGTATGGTAATAGTTCGTGTTGGAATTGCCGTAGTCTGGAGCTGACTTAGAAGGACCAATCCATATGTTGTATTGATAATAGGAGGTAATCCGTGCTCCAATCCGTGCAGTGCAATACATTTACCAATGGTATCATTAACAGCATATTGTGGATTTCTATTTCTTCTCTGCATCCTTTCCCAATTTACGCTTTGTTCCCCACATAATCCAGTGCCGAAGCTGGCATATCTAAAGGATGGCCTATTTAAATATGAACACTTACATTCAACCAGAGGAACTCCTTTCACATCTCATCTGTGTGTGATGAGTGTGATTCAGTAGATGAGAATGTTGCACAGGGCTTTCTACACCTTTATAAATAATGGCCCATGCCAATCGCATTTTCCTAGTTAGAAAATGAGACGTCATCACTGGCTTTTCCATATCTTGTAATGGAAAGGAAGGCATTGTAGTGGTAAAATATAAGGAAAGTTGTTATTTACAACAGAGGTTGATTAGCTGGAATATATGCTTGGTGCTGGAATGAGAGCACTATGCTAATCAGTACTTGAAAACAATTTGAAAAACATTTAGGTTTAATTAAATTATTCTTCTATTAGAACTAAATTCAAAATATTATAAGAAAACATATTAAAATGAATCAAATGTATTCAAGCTAGTTATAAAGTAAAAAAAAGGGGGAACAATGTGCTTAGAAATTATTGCACGGGAAAAGTTGACATGAACACCTTAGACATTCTTAGTTTTTTTTTTAAAAAAAAAAACCAGGCTGATTGTAGTAATGAATATATTTTCTAACCATGCAAATGTTAATGTTTTTCAGAAAAGATAGGAAAATGATGAAGTCAAAAAGAAAATTCAGTCATTAATTTTATAAGATTTTTTAAATAATCTGTCCTCATTATGTTAAATAGCAGCTTTATCAAAGAATGAAATTTCAATTGAGAATGCAGAACTACAAACTTCAATATTTTCCATTACACATTGGAAATTAATTTGCAAGGACATTTTAGTGGCATGTGCTGTATAATATGCCAGAATTTTTTATCCTGTGATTAATAGTTTATTTCTGATTATTGTGAATGTTATTTTTTAAATGGTTATGCTGTATTTAAGAATTCCATTAATCAAAATAATTCATAATGAATAATTGGCAGACTAATTTGTCTCCTTTAGAGCTGTGAATATTGTAGTACAAATAATGAAGAAACAGGTAGGCAGAGGAATGCTGTGTTTCTATTCTTTAGCTTAGAGATGATATATGTTACTCCGGCAAGCCTTACTTTTTAGCTGAATGTACACATACATCCATTCATCTCCATCATTATCATGATTTTTATTTTAAAAATGACACATTTGCTTCTAATATAGATACCACACTACAGTAATATCTTCTGAGATTACTTGAAGGGGGAGAGAAGACCGTTGAGCACTCCAGGCTGATTCCTATACTAAAGCGATGTCATTGTTTTTTTAAAAAATTCTTCATTGCATAAAGGAAATTGAAATAAGCAACAAGAGTGTAGCTGCAACATCCATATTTTCTTTACCACAAAAAGTATAGTTGATCTGATGAAAAAAGATCATAATACCGACATGATGCCTGATTTCCCCTTGTCATTTAATTAAATTCTTTTACCACATCTAAATGTACCTGAACTGTTCATGCTGCAGATTAGAATATAAAATATTATTTATTATTGGCCAAGAGAGATTGGACATACAAGGAATTTGTCTCTGGTGCGTATGCTCTCCATATACATGCAAGCAACAGAGTGATAAATCATAAGTTACAATCATAAATCACAAGATACAACCAACAAAGTGATAGTCATAAGATACTAGTAGGTAATAGGAAAAATGAGAATAATAGTAATACAGCCCTACTACATGGGTCGATATCCTTAGACATAAGACTGTGCTGTGGGAATTAGGTGTTCAGCAGAGTGATGGCACAAGAGAAAAAACTGTCTTTGTGTCAAGTTATTTTGGCATGCAGTGCCCTAAAGCGGCGTCCTGAGCGGAGGAGTTGAAACAGTTTATGTCCAGGATGTGAGAGGTCTGTAGATATTTCCTCAGCCCTCTTTCTGGCTCGTGCAGTATACAGGTCCTCAGTGGAAGGCAGGCTGGCTGCAGGTGTTTGTGTTTTTTTTGGTTTTTTTTTTTGCATTCCTAAGTATCCATTTAGGTCTATACCTGTCCTGTTTAGTTTCTGTACCAAACCAGACATAATAGAGGTACAAATGACAGACTCAATAATTCCTCTGTAGAACTGTATCAGAAGCTCCTTAAACAGTCTAAACTTTCTGAGTTCTGATATGTGCTCATAGCAGGGTGGATAAAAATTGATGATTTTTTTTTTAAAAAAATTGGCTTTTTATTTGATTTTTAACAAATTTATTTTAATAAAACGCTTTTGAAGTAAAAAACTATCCAAAGACAGTTTTCTATTTAAGATACATTAATAATTTAGTTTATTCAGCATGAAATGGAGCTTAGTTATGTAGCATGAGGCTGTATATTCTGCAACATTGGGACTGTCAGTGAGTCAACAGTGGGTCAGAGGAGGAGCCGCTGTGGGACAGAGATGACAGTTGCTCTTTAAAAATTATGATTTAAATCAAGCTGATTTAAATCAAGCCTTTTTATTAGTGATTTAAATCGACTTGATTTAAATCAAATCCACCCTGGCTCATAGCTTATGTTTTTCACCACAAAGACAGGTTGCCCAGCATTAATTAGGTTGTCTTGGTAGTGTTGTCAACCATGTGGTTTGGGGAATCCAAGTGGAATAGTCCTGCAATTCTTCCATTATTACAAGAGATAAGTGGCACAGTTCTTGAACTGGATAAGGCAATCCTTCAAAATAATATTCATGTGAATTAATTCTGCCAGTCAGCATGTTTTTGCTTTATTTAGTTTTAGAAGTTCACTAGGGATACCGTAACGCTGTAAACTTTACTCAGGCTAACGCTTTCAGAACAATAAAATTATCTCCTGAATAGGTTTGTTGGTTAGAAAGAAACTGGACAGCTTTTCTAACGTTATAGTTAGCTGAACTTTGAAAGGTTTCAAGTAACATTACTGGCTATCCCTCTGCCCTTTGGGGAATATTCAGACATTTGGTATAAAACTACTGTTTGAAACCCTTTCCATCAGGTTTAAGAACATGTAGTTCAATCACTGATTTGAAGGTGTTTAATTTCTACCCAGTTACAATGACTTCAGTTAACCGGCATCTTCATTATCTCCGTGAAGCTTTAATATTTCTTTGGCTGCAACCTATAATGGCTACAGTTCATCTCTTTTTCCATGTAACAGGGAAACCTTCCTTGAAATTTTTCTTTTTTAAAGCTTTCCACTCTCTGATTTCATTAGCATTTTCTTTATGATAATGGGAACCTCATACAAGATAATTGCATTTTCTAATTTAGCATTGGGGGCTCTGCTCCAACCACAGTAATACAAGTATATGAGAACAGAATCCTTGGCTTTTGGCTACGGCCACCTTTTCCGCTGCTGCCCCCACAGGGAGTTCTTCTCTTTTGCTCTCCTTAGAGAAGAGTTCTTATTTCCTCCCGTTTACTGTCACAGCCTCTGGTCTTACCTTTCAGATGTTGCGGGACAGTAATAACTTCTTTCATGTTTTTGCTGCTTCTAAGTGAGCCTCCTCTGGGAGTGAATTACAGCTGGAACTATGGTGTGCCCCTTCCTTGGAAATCTCTGATTAGGAAGGCTGTTCTCCATAAATACTTTAATTACAACCTCAAGCCAAGATTTTGGATTTTTTTGCTCCATTTCCGTCTCTTTTCCCATTCTTCTTTTTTCCACTATTTCTACCCAGGCAAACAGGAACATGCAGTTCCTTTTTATTTTCTTCTCAACCACACAACATCGAATCACATTCCCTGCTGTACCCATAATCGGCTCCATCTCTGTGTGTGTGTGTGTTTGTGTTTGTGTGTGTGTGTGTTGTTTTAATTTAATGATTAACATCTCCTGAGGTAGCTATGAAAAAAATGTAAAGCATTTCTCTTAGTTTACTGCATGAAATTCAGCATATAACTAAATAAGTTTTATCACGTCTCTCACTCTGTTACCATTTCTGCACTTCAAATATATGGCAGTCCGCACAGATGCTGCCTCCTCCCCTAGTGGCCCCCTTTAATTTTGTTGCAAATCTTCCTTTCTCACAGCAGACTTTGACTAGCAAATGTCATGAATCTTCGGCCAGCCTTAATTAGGATTTTTCTAAATCTATTAACAAAGGACAGATACTTAATACATTATGTCAAGCAACACTGGCTTTTCGTTAGCTTTTCCAGGAGCACCATAGGCACAGCTTGAAATTTACTGGGAATATTTTCACACGGTGGTTGGGTCCGATGTTGTGTTAATTTAAAATAGTCTGATTCCCTTCACCAAGGTTTTGGTTTAAGGTTAATGCATGGGTGTAAGCTGTATCTTGCTATACTTCTTCAGCCATTAGCACTGAAAGTCACATTGTCCAGACGTTCTCAGAATCCCATTGCCTTGAGCTGCAAACTCTGTCTGTTCACAATTTTATGCTGACTCAGCAATTCTGGGAGTTGAAGTCCACGGGTTATAAAGGGGCCATAATTGCCCACCCATTGTAGATGATAATATGCCTTGTTTAATAGAACAAAATCTTCTGTTTAAAATGCCCTCTTTTCAGTCTGTGGATTGTTCGATCTAAGTTTAAAGATAAAGAGTATAAAGAAACTGGGGCAGTCAGTGGCTATATATTTACGTTTATACAGATCTGTGTTCTCTTTTCCCTTTTTTGGGAGTGACAACTAGTTTTTCACAATATTGAAGAAGATATCATGCCTCAGTTGCATTCATTCTTCAGTTTAAAAACATTGTTAACAATAGGTGATATTTTAGTACATCTTTGTTATGTGGTTATTTTCTCACTTATGTTAGACAACAAACTGCATTTTTAAAAATTATAATTGAGCTAGTCTTTGAACAATTTGGGATGTATATAAGGCTACTACAAGGAGCTAAATCATTGCTTATGCTGCAAGGAGAAGGAAATTTAGAAATCTTTGCTAACAGCAGATGGATAAACATGTTTGAAAAAAGTTTTTTTTTTTGTCCTTACAAAATTTCTACAGAATCGAATTATGCTTTTATGTCAGCTAAGATATAGTTATACCGAACATGTTGATTTTTTTTAAGAGTTTGAAATTAAATCATTGAGAATCAGGTGACAAATCTGTTTAATTGTTGACACGTTGCCTGAAGCAAGATAACCAATAGAATATAATTTCTGATGTAATAATAGAAGATGGTCAGAGATTTAAGATCTCAGAATCCCTGAAGAAGTACAAAATGAAGATGCAAAGTTCCACTTGTAAATCTGCCAGAGATCAGACAAAAATGTTGTCCATTTGTTTGTTTGTTTGTTTTAGTTTGGGGAATAGGGTTAAGGGACAATTAGTACCTATATCTAAGGGAGGCTTAAGGTACCCATTTCAGCTTTAACCAATCCCCTGGCCAAGCTTCTTGGCTTGGGTCTATGACAACTCACCACAGCTAACTGGCTGTGGCCAATTCACCACGGCCAACTTTCTGCAGGCCAACTGGCCACAGGCAACTTGCTGCAGAACACGAGTTACACTAATATTGAAGAAATAGTAGAATAAAATTATTAGAGAAAGGATGCCAAAGGAGAGATAAAATGAAATGTGAATGACAAAAAATAAAATATACATTGAATGGTTGAGTTGCCCTGCAGCAAGTTGTCCCATGGCAAGTTGGCCATAGCAAGGTGTCCCATGGCAAGTCGGCCATGATGAGTTGGCCGTGGTGAGTTGGCTGAAGCGAGTTGTCCCATTCCATCTTGGCTTATAGCAGCTGTCAAGCCTACTGAAGTTTAAGGGAATGTGCAGAGAACAGCATCTCTGAAGTATATTTATAGCAGCTTATAGCAGCTGTCAAGCCTACTGAAGTTTAAGGGAATGTGCAGAGAACAGCATCTCTGAAGTATATTTCAACAATCACAGAACTTTTTCTACACATAAAGATGCTTACTTCTGTTCATAAAATAAAGACAACATGTCATTAAATTGACTGCTTACATTTTGGGTTATTAAAAATTACTGACATATTCCTCTTTAGTAATAGTAGTTATTTAAGCCAAGGACGTGGTGGTCCAGTTGTGTCTCAGTACAAAAAAAGTAACTTTATTCCAGACTTATCTTATTTGATGCCCCCCTAGAGTCACAGCTAGTTGTATACAGGTAGTCCTCAACTTAAAACAGTTCATTAGGTGACTAATCAAAGTTACAACAGCACTGAAAAAGTGACTTATGACCATTTTTCACACTTATGACCATTGCAGCATCCCCATGGTCATGGGATCAAAATTCAGACACTTGGCCATTGGCTCATATTTATGACAGTTGCTGTGTCCCGGGGTCATGTGATCACCTTTTGTGAGCTTTTGACAGGCAAAGTCAATGGGGAAGCCAGATTCGCTTAATATCCGTGTTCCTAATTTAATAATTTAAATGATTCACTTAACAATGGTGGAAAGAAAGGTTGCAAAATGGAACAAAACTCACTTAACCTGTGTCTCTCTTAACAACAGAAATTTTGAGCTCAGTTGCAGTAATAATTCAAGGGCTACTTGTATTATGACTGCTGTAATTTACTTGGAATTTGCTACTTAAGGAAGCCAGTGTGGTGATTTAATGAAAACAGAAGTTTGTTCACTTTTAGGCTCTGTGTCTGTCTGTTTCTTTCTATCCTTGTGATTATGGGCAATGAAACCAGCAGGTTGCCTCTCTTTAGTATGAGTCACCACGGAGCATCCATGAGCTTTAATCCATACTTGTTACCCAAATTAATTTAGGAAACATCATATCATTCAATCACAAATCCCCTCAGATACTATAACATTTGGCTCCCTGCTCTTCTTTCTAGACTTTTATCCTTCTTCTGGCCATTGTTAACCTTTCCTCAAGTACTCCTTCAGTCTCTTATTATTTGCTATTCTAATGTAGCATGGAGTTTATAGGAGTGTGATGGGGTATTGCTTTCATCAGAGGTGATTAAAAATAATTCATTTTAATGGATTAGGTCACAGTAATATTTGTAATGCTCATTAAAAAAAAGATAGCCAGGGCCATTATAAATTATTAAATTGCTCAACTGCTTTAGTGTGCAGAGCAGGGGAAGCAGCTGCTATTACAGAAAATAAGAATAACAATGTGTTTTGCTTCTTCTTCTTCTTCTTCTTTTTTCCCCATTTAGGTGAGAGACCATTCCAATGCAGATATTGTCCGTACAGTGCCTCTCAGAAAGGGAACCTAAAAACGCATGTCCAGTGTGTACACCGGGTCCCCTTTGACAACAGCCAGTACCCTGACCTACGGTTCCCATCACCTCCAAATAATTACTCCATCAACCCTTTAGAAGGCCAGCTGGAAAACATCTTTACAATCTCTCCAGTCCCTGGAGCAACTGTGTTATAGCGAGACTCAGGCTCCGTGCTTTGCTAGAAGAGTGATGTCTCTGAACTGTTAATCATTTTAAAATAAATGAAGAACCTACCCAAGATATATACAAATTGACATAGTAATCAGTCCCCACAGTTTCTTATTTCCTTTGTAATAAACAGAAGAGCTGGCAAGCTTTGGGGTAGTGCAAAGCATATATATTAATCAAGATAACATTTTTTTTTTTAGACACTGGAAAAAATTAAACGTCATATATTTGGAGGATGGCACTGCAACCGGCACTTCCCTCGTGGTGGGTTTGAAGTTTTATTTTTATTTAAAGGAAACACACATCCAGGGTGGATTTGGGAATGCGGGAAGGAGTGATTAAGCAACTGTCACGCCCGAAATGCAACTTTAAAAAAAAGAAGAAGAAGGAAGGAAGGAGTCGTTCAGTGCTGTATAAGCCAAACTTGATGAAGGACAGAAGGGACAAAAGGGAGAGACCATCATTCTGCAGTGAGGTTGTTTCATGATAGTTTGGGGACCACTTCCATTTCCAGTGGGCTGATCCTTGACTGCACACCATTAATAGTACGTGAATATGGAAATTGAAAACACTTCTTAAGAAATGCTTCTCTTCTCACTTTGGCAAGAAGGAAAAAAAAACAGCTGGTCGAACACTAAGAAGAAAAAGGAAAAAAAAAAGGCTTCTGTGGTGTTTTTATTTTTTTGCTTCCCCCTCTCAGGGCCTTCCTGTTTGTTTAATCTGCTTTTTCTTTCTTTTAAAATGCAGTTTTCCACGATCTGTCACAAAGGAAGTATGCATGCTTTTAAAAATTAGATTAAAAAGGGGGGGGGAATACCCCAGTTTTAAAAAGCTGCTGATTGATAAACTTATAATAATACATTTTAAAAGCAGATGTTTAGGCATACCTCTGGTTTTATGATACTGGAGATGACTGCATTTCTGTGCAGCAAGACCAAGTTTCTTTCATGGATCCTTCTAACGTTTTGGAGAGTGGGTGGGGGGGAATATTTCTTGTTTTGTGATGGCAAGCTTCCCTAATCTAGTGTTTTCTAGATGAGCTGGAATTTCCCAGAAGGTTCTAGCAAGCATGGCTGTTGGCCATGGTGGCTTGGAATTCTGGGAAGTGCAAACTCAGCAAGTTTGGTGGCAGAGGGTGATTCGGCACGGTAGTCACTGGAGTAACGGGGAGAAAAGGCGCTTTATATACCTCTTCTACAGTAACTTTTTAAAATGCAAGTTTTTAAAGGTAAGAGGGAAGAAGAAGCAGGTTGTTCACACAGGGTCTGTCTTGTTCAAAAGTGTATCCCATATGTACTTTTTCCTTCTCTTGCTATGACACTGTGTGATGGTAATAATTCAGAGTTTCAGATTTTGCACATAAACAATTTTATGCATCATCATTATCATCATAAAGAGAAAAAAAATGCTGCCTTGAAAATATTTGTGAATGTTTTTCTTTTGCAAAAAAAAAAAAGCTTTACTAGTTTTTTTTTAATTGTAACATTTTTGTAAAGGCAGGAAATGGATTTTTAAAGAAAACTAGCATGCTAATTATATTTTTCAAAAAAGCAATAATTTTACATGTACAGAAATAGCACTAATCTTTTAATACTGATGGAGAGCAACCGTTTACTTCTACAATAATGGGATAGTGCTTTTTTTTTCTAGAAGATGGGGTTACTCAGAAGATTTTTTTAATATGTATTTTTTTTCCTGTTCTGATTTTTTGTTGTCTATATTTGAATTGGGATTCTACTTGTTGCAAGTTACTTGACTCTTTTTGCTTTGCTGTTAACTATAATGCAGTTGTAATATTCGTATATAATTTGCCAGTTTGGAATTTTTATTTTATTTTATTCCTCATACTTCTGCACCAGCTGTAAACCAGCTGTAACCCTGGATTAGTATAAAATGTCTGTGCAGATGTTGTGTAACTGATTAATCTGTTTTGAAGTTACCTTGCAGAAATTCACACAGACATATTCCAGACCTCCCTTTTTCCTCATTTCCTTCAAATCATCTATTTTTATGAATCAATGACACCAAAATATCCCTAACTGATTGACAATTAGGGATCCATAATCAAGTGCTACATTTTCCTCCTTCAAGCACTTATTTTTCCTTATTTTAAGTAAACAGGTGAGGATTCAGGAATGCCTGCAGGTCATTTCTTTGTCCAAATTTCTGCTTATCCATTCCCCCCCCCCCCCCAATTATTTGAGTGCCCCCATACAACTATCACAGTTTTTCTTGCTTGATTTGTGTGTGTATTTTATTTTTGAATCATGTTTGGTGAGTGGTGTCTTTGATTTCATTAATTCTTTATTTTTAATATTTTTTTTGTCTTTGCCAGCTGATCTAGAAGGATCTTAGTTATTATTTAGAGTTTCAGAGCTTTTCCTGAAGGTTGTCTGACACACAAAGAGGAAAGGGCTGTCATTGCCATTACTAGGGTACTAATCAGCAAAGTTTACAATCATCATTTAGCTTCACGAAGAACAACAGCAGGGGAAATCAGTTTAAATAATTATATGCTGTGTATAGCACAGAAATGAGATTTTCACTTAATTAAACAAGAAATGGGGAGGGAGAAGGGGAGCTGTCATTAAAGACCACCATATTACGTGTGAATTCCAAGCTTTGTAATTTCCTCGTTTCTCATCCATATTGTATCGATTTGTTAATTCAGTTAGATCCTAGTGTTTAGTATGATTTGTGCTCCTTATTTATTTAGCTATTTGGGTTTAA
This sequence comes from Ahaetulla prasina, assembly GCF_028640845.1. NCBI lineage: Eukaryota > Metazoa > Chordata > Lepidosauria > Squamata > Colubridae > Ahaetulla > Ahaetulla prasina. The sequence continues at coordinate 70,446,991 of NC_080541.1, read as the reverse complement.
AGTAGCCTTTTTTTTTGGGAGGGGGGGAAGAGAAAACATGATAATTTTGTAGCATGACACATTTTTGTAAGCCATCTTCTGACTGTTACAGCGACTCTGCTACCTCTGTCAATCTGTTTCTTTTCCTTAACAGGTTTTCTACAGTGTTTCAGTCTAATGTACCTTAGACAATAAAGGTTCCATAATGAGCAGTGCAGATGGCGTCTCAGACATTGCTCTCCGTTTCTCCTTTCATTTCGCTTTTCCCATACAGAAACAGGGCTTCTCAGCCATATGAATCTTTCTCATTTTTGTCCCTATGTGAAATGGAATAATGTCATCTTTCAAAACTGCTACGTTTGTTCTCATTTCTATATTCCTGAGAATGTTTCTATCGCAATTGTGTTATTGGGGAGAAAAAAAATATACCTTTGCAGATTTAGTTTTTAGTTCTGTAACCACCCCAAGAGCGTATTTCCATTGGTTTTTTTTTAAAGTTGGGGATAAAATATGTACACTATTATAATTTCAGCAAGATGCCATTTTAATAGGCAGAACATCGAAGTTTTATGATCAGGTTGCCACAAATCTCGGATAAGAGTTTTTTTGGGGTTTTTTTTGCCGTCCGGTACCCTCTGTTCATGGTGACATGAGTTTACCATACGTGAAAAGGAAGATGGATCAGTTTCCCAGAGGAAATATAACTGTAAAAATGATTTAGTAAAGGAAATGAGAAAGCTGAACCAAGCTTTTAAACCATTATGTAACCGAAATGCAGTAGTTTTTGTATTCTAATAAAAAAAATAGTAAATATTAACATGTTATTGACTCTAGAAAGGATATGGAGAAATATTTATGCAGCAGACCTGCAGGCAGCTATTACTCCAATATTGGGGAGAGGGGAAGTTTGAAGATTCAACCATAAGATTCAACCGTCAGGGAACATCCACAAATATATTTTTTCAAATAGCGAAGACTACAAAAAATTTTTTTTGTCAATACTCATTTTTTACTAAAAAAATTAAAATCTTTTTTTCAAGCAGCATTCTCCCATAGAAAAAGACTGATTTTTGTGATATAACTCAGTTTTTATTAAATTAATGCTCATCCCAATCCAAAACACACGTGTTGCCCAAAATAAAATATACTTCCTATTTCAAAAGCCAGATTAAATTCTATAAATTATACTCCCAAAATGCATGAAGGGATATCCTAAACTAATGTGATAGATTCACCTTCATACAAAGTTTTTTTTTGAGCCAATAAACATAGATCATAAATTTTCTACTAAATCACTCCAGTTAATTTTCTGTTCTTAAGTCTGCTACCACAAATAGTGTATTTTTGTCATGACTTTTTCTTGCCTGATTTCAATGGTAGATATTTATTTACTACCTCTAGATAAATTTCAAAACACAAGGACATAAACCTAGTAAGAAGAATCTGGGAAAATAAAAAATTAAGTTGTCTATGCTTTTTCTCCTCTTTTAGGAAAGGGAAGACATTCAGTAAAATGGGTTCTAGCACTGGGTTATGACCCCCATGAGATTGTGAATAAAACTTAGTTCTTTCAGAGTTGGATTTGGCCAATATTTACTGGGTGCTGGACCAGGCTGCCCACAGAATCCAAATCCCCAAGTTCTCAGGAGCTCTTTCAATACCCCCAATCCTGAATGCTGTGTAAGGGGACTTGGCAAGGATCAAGACATCCCTGGCTAGTCTCAACCTGAGTGGCTTTTCCTGATGGTGCCATGCCAAATCCTGGTACCTCCCATCTGTAATGCCTACTAGTTAAGCTGCCTGGAACAGCAACTAAAACAGCATGATGCCCTCAGGCGAAGAACCACTTTGGAAGAAGATAGACTGAGGCTAGGCAAGAAAAAATGTTCCAGTCCTGCCTGGATCAACTTGGGCAGCATTTTGAAGTAAATTGGGATGATTTCAAGAACTGATGAGTCCAGAAGTTGTTGAAATAAGGCCCAAACCTAGGGTTGAGTTCTGACAATGATCCAGCTTTAGGTATGCAAGACTGTTGGAAGTAAATTGGGGGATTTCAGGAGCTATGGTGAGTGGCTGGATCATCTGAGCAGAAGTCCTGTCAGGATTCCTTCTGATGTTTATTCTTAGGGGGAGGGATTCACAGGGAATTTCACAGGGTGTTAAAATGACAAAGTTTGGGAATCCCTGCAGTAAAACGCTACTAAATTGTGGATTGATTAAAACTAATCTTAAAGTGAGCCTCCCATGTACGCAACCATTCACTAATATAATTATAAAAAATGGGGAAATTAAAAGGTGGTCAATGTAAAAGGGGAAAAAAACTATAAGATGCCAACTTACTAAAAGTCAGCATTGTTTGATCAAATCTGCAATAAAAGATTAGAGTATTCCTAGTAAGGAATATTTACAGGTCGGTCCAAATGCTACTATCGATGAGAAGCCACACAAAGGTACACTTGAGCACTCTAACCAAGTTTTAAATCCAGGCTAGATGCAATTCCATATCAAACTTGAACCATGCAAACTTAGCACATCTTCTCTCAACTTAATGCTTTCTGGGTTTCTAAAATGTTCATCTATGTGACTGAAAATCACATGTTGTTGGCAATGCAGAGAGCAGAAATTTAACACATTTAGATGGCATCAGGTTGGGCCAGATCATTTGCTGACAGAATTGATTTATTAAGTATAAATGGGAATTAGAGAAATGAATGATGTTTTGAAGAGATGAACAAACACTGGATTGAAAACACAGCTACACAAAGCCTTTCATTGAAGGATTTTTTTTCAAGAATACTCCACAGAGCATACTTTGCTCCTTACCAGAGGTTTGATGTAGATGAGGCATGTCAAAGAAATTACTTCAATTGGGAGCCCCAAAGTGAAATCCCTAGGTCAGGGGTGTGTTCTACTTACCTCCGTTACCGGTTCGCAGCGGGAGAGCACACGTGCAGAAGCTTCTGCACATGCGTAGGTAGTTCATGATGACATCTGGGTGGGCGGGCGGAGCCACCCGCCATCATTACTACCGAACCGGGAGCAACCCACCACTGCTCTAGGTGTAATTCTTTACTCCTTTGAAGCAATTCTGCAAAGAGGCAGTGGCAATGTGGAGTACATAGGGGGAAATGTAGTTTTAGAAATGCCAGTTTATTGGCTGATCTCCAAAGAAAGCTTAAGCCAGACCAGATCTGATTCGTATAGAGATATCTTGAAGAAATCCTGATATAGTAGGTTAGACAAGGACAATTAAAAAATAAAATCTGAGAAAAGGCCATGCCAAATCGCTTCTCTGTTGCCTGCAAATAAACCACATGGATATTTCTATGAAGTCACCAGGAGTGGAGCTTGACTCTAACCAGCCTTTTAACTGGTAGCTTTACTGGACTCTAACTGCAAAAAAAAAGTCTACAGAATTATACCTTCCTATATATCATAAATGGGTATTGCAATGAATATACAAAGTCAGTCATAATATTCCAAAAGCAAATATTTTCAACTATAAGGATGCTTCTAATGATGAAAAAGCACATCTTGCCTACAAGCCTTGTACTAGCCCTTGAACTGGATTTCCGCCCCCCCAATTCCATATTCTTTTTCACAAAAGGATCTTTTTGCTTTCTCTAGAATACAATTATTCCTCAAGTTTAATGCTCACATTCATTTCTAATCAAGATACAAATTGAATTTAAAATAATGACAGTGTGGATGTGTTAATGCCATGAATTGGAGCACTGTCCTCTTATTTCTATTCTTGATCTTTCTTTTGCATCTTAAATAAGAGACCCCATTCAGATTCTAGAACAGATGGTCATTTTTTTTTCAATCAAAGGCTGCAGTCCTGCATGAACTATCTATTATTAATGGTAGATACCTAAGTGTGTGCATACTTTGAAAATCATGTAGAAATAGTATTTCACTCCTTGCACCAAGTGGCTCCGAGGAAATTACCAAAATTATTTTTTTTTCCTAGGCAGAGATCGAATCAGAAACACTTCTGATTTTATTCATTTTTTAAAAATTTGCACACATCTCTAACAGATAATCGGAAACACAGTGAGGTCAAAAGGTAGGTGAGGGCAATACATTTTTTTCTGAGATCCTCTTTTCTGATGTCTTTTTCTTTTCATTTAGCCTCATAAAATAGGATGCAAGGGAGGAACAAATGACTGTCCCAATCGCTGGATTAATTGACTGCAAAGTGTTTTAAAATTAGGCTATCAGCCTCCAGATGTTTCTTCCTGTTCTAGATGAATGTGTGTTCTTGAGTTTCCAACTACTGGCACAACAAAATTCTGAATCAGTTTGATAGGAACTGGCTCTTAGGACAATCATTTGATGTGGGGGGGGAAGCCTTCTAGATGGAACATAACAGGGCTGTCAAAATCCCGGCCCATGGGCCGGATGTGTTACGCACTAGCCACGCCCATGCCCAGTTTAATGAAGGGGGGGGGGAAGTCTCAATATGTCACATGATACCGCCGTGATGACGTGAGTTTGACACCCCTGGAATAGAAGCATTTTAACCTTTTAGTTGTCACACAGAACTGAAATGTTGACTAACAACCCAAGCAGCAAAGTAGTCTTTTGAAAACATTCAAGAAAACATGGACCCTATTAGCTGGGATAATTTGGTTTCCATTATGACCCAGAAGACTAAAGAAGGAATTTCCACAAAACAGCAATCTGTACTTTCAACATTGTGAACTACTTCATTAGCTACTACAGCATGACTGATCCAAATTTAATTTAGGAGGCATCCATCTAAACTAGGGGTGAACTGAAACAAACCTCCCTTTGGGGGCAGTTCAATAGGAAGGGATATTTTGCTTGTTTTTCAGAAGCAGGAGTTGTGTCAGTGGGCGTGTTACTTTCCTTTCCGTCTTCCTGCTGCCATCGATATGTGAAAACAAAAGTACTGTGTAGCCAACAGCTGACATCTTTCTGATTCTCTATAGAATAAAATGAGGCGAAAAAAAGGAGGCTTGGGAGGGTTTGCTTCAAAGCAAAGTTTATGGCAGACATCTGAGATTTATCCAAAGGCTTAGGGAAATATTTAAATTAAATAGATCTATTCATTGACAAGCATAGTGTTCTGACCGAGACCCAAGTAGGTAGTAGGAAACTCAGTCAGTGTAAAAACAAACTTTATTCGAACAGCTGAGAATTACTTCATTCTCAGCGTAGTTCAACTAAATTAAATCAAATTCCTCCCAACACAAGTTCCTCAGTTCCTATCACAAACTTTGGTCCAATTAGGCAAACTGCCAAAGGTCTTTCTTTGCAAACGTTCAGAAGACACTGATACAAAAATAAATGCAAGAAGATGAAGCTACCAACGTTTTTTTCCAGCAAAGAGCCCAAACGCCATTGCTGGTCTATTTTAAGTCTTATGGGAGGGGCCAATCATCTCTTGGCCCTACTCCCGAGTCGTCCTCTTTGCTTGAGCTGCTCTTATCTTCTGGCAGCTCTTCTCATGCATGCATTAGGAACAGGCTCCTCCTGTCCCTCTGCCTCACTACTATCAGTCTCTGGAAGCTCTGGATTCCGCACCTCACTCCCCAATGGCCCTGAATCCACCTCAGCCTCCAATGCAGAGCCCTCATCCAGTCCTTCCCCAGCCTCATTGCTGTCCGACTCCATTGCCAGATCCGCAGGCTGCTGGCGGACCACAATACATAGTTACCAAAGGAGAAAAATCACATCACAACTCCAAGCTGATATTATGAGGCAGGTATTTATTTATAATATTGCAGTTCTTTTCTCCTCGATTCATTTATGAAAATCTGGAGACAAGAGTTCCCTTACCTGCCCCACAATATGGCATAGCAACCAATAGGAGCTTAGCGGAGGTAGAAAACACAATGCAATCATAACTGATAAAGAACAGGTTACCAGATCTTGGCTACAAAATACGGAAGTCCATTTGATAACCAGAAAGAGATGCAAACTCAGGATTTACAACCAGTTTCCTGAAGGCCATTGATGTCGAACAACACATTTGGAGTGCATCAGCTTTGCGGTTGTTTAACTGATTATGATTACATTTTTCACATGACACATGTAAAAGGGGAATAGGGCTTTGATTTGGTTGTGGTTGCCATTTTAACTTTTTTACCCATGTCTGGATTCCAGTTGGGTGGGCAGGTGTGTTTCTGAACTGTGACCATAAAAGGGACTGGCAACTTGGTTGTAAACAAAGTGGTCATTAAGTGAAACCGTGACTGTGCTTATGAACTTAGTTCAGTTTTCCTTGGCTTTACAGACTTGTAACAATTGTAAATGTAAGGATTGGTCAGAAAATTACTTCTGCATCTGTGCCTTTGTGTTTTATACTCAAAATCTTCCAATTGCTTTGAAAAGCAACTCTATTCCTATAACTATTTTCTATCTGGAAGACTTCTGATAGCTCCTTTACTAAGCCCTGAAGTTTCAGCAGTATTTTTCTCATTTTGAACGAGAAAGATTTTCAGCATTGTAATAAATATGTTACTTTATAGTAGATATTATCCTGAAACTTTGGGGATGATTCAGTGACATAGCATGATAAAGGGGTAGATTTAATTGCTATTCTTGAAAGAAGTACATTTTTACAATGATTATTTGCTTGTAACTGTTTTTTTTATCTATGAATGTTCTGTTCACATACAAGGATTTGACAAAGCACTACAGTATAATCTTCTAATAATACTCATTTTGTACCATAAAATGATTACATGCAGCTTTAAAATGTTAAATATGTCACGATTAGGGTAGAGTAGTGCAGTATTCCGTTTATAATATTAAATGTTCCCAAATGGCAGTGTTATCAATCATGCACACTGGCAATATTCAACATTTCTCCTTTTTTCTTTAATTTTGCATTTTTAGTTGAACAAATTGAGATTAAAGTTGACACAGTTTTGTGCTCCAGCTCTCCTGGCAATGAGTGGCAGTAAAGTTCCAAGACATGCCTGTGCAAAGCAAATCCTGTAAAATTTGATTTAATAACATTCTGGGCAGGGTACAGAGATTTAAGACTTCACACTGCAATCGGCAGTGCATTAGCTGAGGGATGCAAATAACTATCCAGGAAAGTGGAAAAAAAACAAAATTGAACAAATCTCAAAAAGACTTGAAATAAATTGGATCACCTCCCAAAAAAAGTTGCATGGGTTTCTTTCCAAAAGATTCTCTCTTTCTTTTTTTGGCCTTCCTTCCTTCCTTCCTTCCTTCCTTCCTTCCTTCCTTCCTTCCTTCCTTCCTTCCTTCCTTCCTTCCTTCCTTTCTTCCTTCCTCCCTCCCTCCCTCCCTCCCTCCCTCCCTCCTTCTTCTGAGGCAAATATGTGACAAAAAATATCAGGTTTTATTTTTTCCCCCTGTTAAATGTTCCTTCTTAAAACAATTCTGTGAAAGGAGGAAAGAATGGACATGGCTACCATATCTGATAACATCTGTATGGATTGCTAGTTCCATATAGATTGAATTTTGTTTCCTTCATGGAACTCCTTTTCCTTTTGGAAGAACGAAAAGTAAAGCATGAATTTTCAAGCTGCAGTTTTTTATGAAGTTGCATTACATCTTATCACAAGTGTACCCAGTTTAGAGAAGCCTGAGAAACTTACTTCTGTATACAAGTAATGCGAACTTATCTGGAGCTGGGCATTTGCCAAGACTACCATTCCTAAAACCAATAAGGGCAGAACTGCCTTCCATGTGCAGATTTTTTAATGAGATAATGAATAGCACCCTTACTTAGGATTCATAAATCATGGGGGTGCAGCCACTGGGTAATAGTTGAGAACACAAGAGTTGAAGCCATAAATTCTGCAGAGGCAGGAAAAGGAACTGTAATGCAATACTTTGTTTTCCTGATGACATCTTTTTCCTGTGCTAATCTCAATCTTCTCATATTTGGCCTAGAATTTTACTCAGACAAGCATTCTTCTAAAATGTGCTCCTGGGAATTTGCTGAGAGTGAAGCATCCCAGTAATAGAAAAGAAAATACAACTCATTTAACTCGGCTCTCAATTTGCACATAATATATGTATCAATGGCCTAGAAATGTGTTATACAGCAAAACCTAATTCAGCATGTCAAACTTCTCAATCCAATGTATACATTTAGCTGCATGGGTAAATGCATCATTTACACTGAGTAGATTTATGGCATGCGTTATACTCCAGGTCTATCAGTGAATAAAATGTAGTGAAGCCAACCTGTCAGAGAAATACTAGATTGCTCAATTTTACATTTTCTTAAATCATTCCCCCACCCTCTTCATTTTCCCTTGTATCTTCCTACCACCCTCAAGAATTGACTTATCTCAGTGTGGATGCATTTGAATTTGCCTTGCATTGACCAGTGTATCCCTGGTGTTTTGCATTTCTTTGAGAGCCTGAGTGAGAAATAAATAAATTGTGGATTCAAATGCTATGAAGATGTTTCCTCCTCCTCTCCGCTTTTCATTGTTAAAGTAAAGCAGGGGTGTCAAACTCGCATTGTCATGGCGGCATCACATGACGTATTGCGGCTTTCCCCCCCTTCACTAAACCGGGAATGGGCGTGGCCAAGGCATGAGGCATCTGGCCCGTGGGCATGAGTTTGACAGCCCTGATGTCAAGCGTACGGTGAATAATTCTTTTCTTATATGCCAACCATAAGGTTATGAGTTTAGAAGTCTTAAGATGACACCTTCTGATACCTCTGACACAAAATCATATAAGCCCATCTTCATTTTCTTTGTAATCACAACAATAACAAATAGTTAGCAATTTGACATTTCCTCATGAAATCTAAAATCTTTTGCCATGGGCAGTTATCTTCTCTGCCAAATAATAGAGCTAGTCTTCAAATAATAGTTTGCTGGAGAGGAGAGAGAAAAATTTAACCAAAGAAACAAATTTTCCTGAATGCAATGTATAATATTAGACTCAGATATAGAATCGAACAGAATAGAACAGAACAGAACAGAACAGAACAGAACAGAATAAAATAGAATAGAATAGAACAGATTTTTTTATTGACCAAATGTGATTGGACAAACAAGGAATTCGTCTTGGTGCATATGCTCTCAGTGTACATAAAATAAAAGATACATTCATCAAGAATCATAAAGTACAACATTTAATGATAGTCAAATACAAATAAGCAATCAGGAAACAATATCAATATAAATCATAAGGATACAAGCAACAAAATTACAGTCATACAGTCATAAGTGGAAGGAGATTGGTGATGGGAATGATGAGAAGATTAATAGTAGTGCAGACTTAGTTAATAGTTTGACAGTGTTGAGGGAATTATTGGTTTAGCAGAGTGATGGCATTCAGGAAAAAACTGTTCTTGTGTCTAGTTGTTCTTGTGTGCAGTGCTCTGTAGTGTCGTTTTGAGGGTCAGAGTTGAAACAGTTTATGTCCAGGATGTGAGGGGTGTGTAAATATTTTCACAGCCCTCTTTTTGATTCGTGCAGTATACAGGTCCTCAATGGAAGGCAGGTTGGTAGCAATTGTTTATGAAAACTGTTGTTTTCCCAACAAGGTTGTTAGAAGGTTAGTAATCCAGCTTCTTCTATCTAAATCACAGTTTAACTTTGTTTTATCGCCACATATGCAGAGAACTGGAAAAAAAATCTTTATAGCCTCTGGTAAAATGATTTAATTTGGCTGCTTTCAAATTACTCCTGTTCTGCAATTTGGGAAAGCTCCTTTTACAATGAGAAAAATTCTGCATTGATAACATCAGTTATAGGGCTGTTCACGTATCAGAAATGAACCTTCAGAACTTGGGGAACGATGAACGTAGGACATCTTTAGAACACATGGACCTTTTCTCAAGCCCTAATACAAGCCTGGAAAATGACCTTTACTTCCATGAATTACATACATTAAATAAGCTGATCACAATAACTGTCATTTTCCAGTGTTGGAAGAAATATCCATCTGCTTCAGTTCCGAGCCAGGGGAAAGACACTGGAAATATGGAGGCTGCTTGGAAAGATGGTTTAATGACAAAGCAGAACCACATGGGTTTTGGGCAGCTGACCACATGGAGTTGAGAGTGGTGGGGGGTTATACCTTCTCTTGGGCTTTGCACTTGAGCTTTCTGTGTAAGAACATGTTTTCTATTGGCTGTAGTCAGACTCCCATGGGGCCATGTAGGGCAGTGGTGAAATCTGAACCGGTTTACTCTCAGCTGGGATCGTCAGAGCCTCTTTTTTTACCTTTAAAAAGCATTTTTTAAAAGAAGCGGCAAGCAGGCACGTAGGCGACTGGGCATTGGGTATGCATGGGGGGTGGGAAATGATTTTTGTTACCGGTTCTCTGAACCACCCGCCGCCATCGCTACCAGATTGGCTGATCCAGTCCAAACTGAGAGCATTTCACCCCTGATGTAGGGGTCATAGCTGGCTCTATGGGCAAAGTACAGATCCTAGGTGTTTGAGCTAAGTTTGGTTGAAGTTTCTGAGAGTGTTGCAATGACTGATAATACCCTTAGGAGATTGTGCAATGTAGTGACCTCTGTGTCCTCTGCTAAATGGTTGTGGGTTAATCCTATTACCCTGAAGGATAATCCCATCATCCTAGAGTTGAAGGTCTTTTGTTTTGTAGATAGGCTGGCCCAGTCTTTCTTAATGGGCACAAAATATCTGCTGGGGAGGAGATTAAGAGTGAGTTTGCTTCCTGCCTCTAAAAAAATGTTTCTCCATTTCTCATTTAGGGAAATATAATATTCTGCCTTTTTTAATATTTCCTCAAAATATTTAATTCTTCTAGGAGGGGTGTGTATGCTAAATTTATACACCAGGTTCCATGTAGAAAGGGGGGGGGGTTGCATAGCCATTTTAACAAATTACATGGATTGATTTATCAAAGCAGATTCCTTTTTCAGGCTTGAGTAGAAATCTGGGGGCGGGGGGGAAAGGATGTTGCTGCTATAAAAAGATTGTGTGCTGATGGTGTGCTTATGCATCTACATCATCCAACAGACCTGTTTCAAATCATTTTTAAGAATAAAGAGCTCTATTATCCAACACTTGGCATTCACATTAATGGGGACCAAAAGCAGTATGTTCAACACATGTTTTTCACTTATAGGACTCTCTAAATAGATTGGGATTTTACAGAGAGACTGGAGTATATGTCCTAGTTGATAGCATAAAATGATAATGATAATTTGTGAACTGGGATTCACTAGGAATATTTAGACAAAGGAAACAAGGGAATGTTGGCAGAATTGTCCTGTCCCTTTTAATTGTGTATGTATAATATAATCCTTGACTTACAAACGTTCATTTAGTGACTGTTTGAAACTGAAAAAAGTGACCGTTTGTGACCTTCCCAACTGGCTTCTGGCAGATAGTCAATGGGAGAAGCTGGGTTTGCTTAATGACCCACAGGATTCACTTGAAAACTGCAGTGATTTGCTTACTGCCTATGGCCAAAAAGGTCGTAAAATTAGGTATGATTTACTTCACAACCCTCTTTCTTAACAATACAAATTCTGGGATCAGTTGGGGTCATACATCAAGGACTACCTGTTAGTAAATTTGACTAATATAATAAAAAAGATCATTAAAAGAAATATGGGATTTTATAACCTTGACATAGCTTACTTTGAGACAACTTCCTAAGAGAGCTAATGTGATTTCCTCCAAATACAATGGAGTAAGGCTCTCATTTGCTTACTAAATCAGACCCTCAAAAAACAAAAATCCTGCACTAGGGGAGGATTGGTTACTAGAGAGCCAATTTGGTGTAGTGCTTAAGGCACCAGGCTAGAAACCAGCAAACTGGGGTTCTAGTTCTGTTTTAGGCACAAAGCCAGTTGGGTGATCTTGGCCCAATCTCTCTCTCTCCCTCTCTCTCTCCCTCTCTCTCTCTGAACTAGGAAGCAGATAATGGCAAATTACTTCAGAAAACTTGCCAAAAAATTGCAGTGACTAGTCCTGATTTGAAGGCACCCTCCAAAAAAGATACTTATCTATTTCATGGCCCACTCCAAGTTTGGAAAAGCCATACAAGGATTCTGATCATAAAGATTTGATCAGTATAAGAATATTTCTTCATTAACTCTTGATAGGCTTCTTAAATGTTAACTATGCAGGACTTTCCATGTACTATATATAATTCCAATGAACACTGCAACATTTTTTTCGTGCCCCATCCTGTTTGCTTTTGCAAACGTTCAATGTCCTGCTACTTTACTGAATCTATGTGGAATATTTAGCCAGGCACATTTAAAAGCCAGGACTAGAGAAGGAGACCATCTGAAAAAATTAAGAGAAATATGGATTCCAGCTTATGTGGAAAAAAGGAAAATAGTACTAAGTGTAGTACATAAAATTATCTGCTACAATGTCCTACCTGTCAGTGACTACAAGTGGTCAAAATTGGCAATGCTTTATCAAATCCTGTTCCTGTCAAGAGTGGCGTTCCTCAAGGCAGCGTCCTTGGACCAACACTCTTTATACTATTTATTTATTTATTTATTTATCATATTTATATACCGCCCTATCTCCCTATGTACTATACATTAATGATCTCTGTGACCACATCTCAAGTACTTGTGTTCTCTTTGCTGATGATGTCAAACTATTTAACACCACAGACAATACTTCTATCATTCAAAACGACCTTGATCATCTATCCGCTTAGTCTAAAAATTGGCAGCTCCAAATTTCAACCAGCAAATGCTCAGTCTTACATATAGGAAAAAAGAACCCAAAAACTAAATACATACTAGATGGACATTATCTTACAGACGACCCCCCATCCCATTAAAGACCTTGGAGTTTTCATGTCAAATGATCTAAGTGCCAAAGCCCACTGCAACTACATAGCAAAAAAAGCTCTAAGAGTTGTAAACCTAATTTTGCGTAGCTTCTTTTCCAAAAACACCACACTACTAACCAGAGCATATAAAACATTTGCTAGGCCAATTCTAGAATACAGCTCGCCTGTTTGGAACCCTCACCACATCTCTGACATCAATACAATTGAACGTGTCCAGAAATATTTTACAAGAAGAGTTCTCCATTCCTCTGAAAACAATAAAATACCCTATCCCACCAGACTTGAAATCCTAGGGTTAGAAAACTTGGAACTCCGTCGCCTTCGACATGACCTAAGCTTAACTCACAGAATCATCTATCCTGTCAAAGACTACTTCAGCTTTAATTGCAATATTACTAGAGCAACTAATAGATTTAAACTTAATGTCAACCGCTTTAATCTAGATTGCAGAAAATATGACTTCTGTAACAGAATCATCAGTGCTTGGAATACTTTACCTGACTCTGTGGTCTCTTCCCATAATCCTAAAAGTTTTATCCAAAAACTTTCTACTATTGACCTCACCCCATTCCTAAGAGGACCATAAGGGGCGTGCATAAGCGCACAAACGTGCCTACCGTTCCTGTCCTATTGTTTTTTTCTTTTCTTCTTCCTATATATATGCTTATATCTCCTTATATTTACTCATATATGTGTTTATATACTATATAATCTTTTGTATGATACCTACATATATTCTTATGACAAAATAAAATAAATAAAAATACTTCAGCTTCAACCATAACAACACACGAGCACACAATAGATACAAACTTAAGGTAAACCGCTGCAGACTTGATTGCAGAAAATTCAACTTCAGCAACAGAGTGGTCAAGGCCTGGAATGCACTATTTGTCTCTTCCCCCAACCCCAAAAACTTTAACCTTAGACTGTCGACTGTTGACCTCACCCCATTCCTAAGAGGTCTGTAAGGAGCGGGGTATGCATAAGAGCACCAGCGTGCCTACCATCCCTGTCCTAATGTCCCTTTATTGTTTATATGTTATGTTTATACTTATACTTATTTTCTCATACACTCTTGACAAATAATAAATAAATAAATAAATAAACTTAGTTTCACTGTGCCAGAACAGGGGCTGTTCGTACAAGGGGAGGGATAGAAGGAGGGAGGAAAGGAGAAAGAGAGAGAGAGAGAGAGGGAGGGAGGGAGGGAGAGAGAGCGCTAATTTAAGTTTTTGCTAAGGCAAGAATAAATAACTTTCACCCTATCCATAAAAGTGTTGCCTTCTCCCATATGTCAGACACCTTCCAAAGAGCTGAACTTGACGTTTCAAAAATATGTGCTGCTTCCTTCCTCTTTTCACAACATCTTCCTGAAAATCTTTTCCCCTATTAAATGTGACAGAAAGGAGAACTGACTTTATAACAATTAAAAGTGGTGCTATGGTCTATTTCAGAGGTCTTCAAACTTGGCAGCTTTAAGACTTGTGGACTTCAATTCCCAGAATTCTGCTATGCTGGCTGGAGAATTCTGGGAGTTGAAATCCACAAGTCTTAAAGCTGCCAAGTTTGAAGACCTCTGGTCTATTTGTTCATCTCTGCCCAATATAATGAACAACAAGACCTTCCATCCACTGCAGATCAGTTATCTTTGACCCGATTTCCCTTCCAGAATACATATTAAGTTTATTAAGAAATCATCCATAGCTGTGTTGATCCACAAGGAAGAAAAACAAAACCACAGCTCGGTGATACCTTTATTAGGGATCTATCAATTAATAGAAAAGCGGATGGAAGAAATGGGTTGGAGAGGAAAGCAAAGTCATCCTTGGGAGTTGACTATCTCTGTGCATTCAGGCACATTTTCGTGGTTATTGCCTAAAGCCTTCCTCAATGTAAGAAAACATATGTCCTTCTAGATCAGTGGTTCTCAACCTTTATAGTGCTGCGACCCCTTTAATACAATTTCCCACAATGTAGCGACCCCAACCGATCTCAGCACGCCTCAGCAGCCGCAGAAGGGGGAGGGGAAGCAGCAAACTGTTTTTTTTAAATTTATCGCGCCTGAAGCCGTATTGGCTAGCGATCTGAACTGCTTGCGATTGCCTTGAGGATGGAGGCATTAAAGCGGAGACTCCTCCCCTATTAAATTTATCGCGCCTGAAGCCAGATTAGGCTAGCGATTGGGAGTGATTGCAGCTGGCTTGAGAGGGAGACATCAGAGCAAAGATTTCTCTCTTGTGCCTGAAACTGAATTCGGCTAGCAATTTGAAGAGCCTGCAGCTGGCTTGTGGAGTCAACCATTGGAGCGCGATTCTTCGACTCGGAAGTATACTTCCCATATTTCCGATGGTCTTAGGCGACTCCTGGCAAATCGTCATTCGACCCCCAATGGGGTCGCGACCTACAGTTTTTTTTTTGTTTGTTTGTTTGTTTTGTTTACATTTATATCCCGCCCTTCTCCGAAGACTCAGGGCAGCTTACAGTGTATAAGGCAATAGTCTCATTCTATTTGTATATTTTTTACAAAGTCAACTTATTGCCCCCCCAACAATCTGGGTCCTCATTTTACCTACCTTATAAAGGATGGAAGGCTGAGTCAACCTTGGGCCGGGCTTGAACCTGCAGTAATTGCAGGCTACTGTGTTCTAATAACAGGCTTCTTAACAGCCTGAGCTATTCTGGCCCATGAGAACCGCTGTTCTACATGTTGCTGGCTATCAGTATTTCCAACATTGCAGGTGAAGCTGCTGGGAGATGGTAATTCAGCAACATGTAGGGAGCTACAGTACCTAAAATCTGGACCTGATTAAGAGATAAAATAAGAGGCATGTTTGCTTATACCATGAACCCATGAGATGACCTTTGGCAAGGTGCTGTCTTTTTTGGGCTTCACTTTCCCCACCTCTACTCACTTGCAGCCTGAGTGAATAGTTGTAAAGATTACCTTTGGATATATTTTCAAACTCTTGCTGTAACTTAAGGCCATTTAAATGTCTCCTTTCTTTGATTATTTTTTTTTTTACTGTTGGCCTCCCTCCACAGACTTCAGTCTGACCTAAGCACATACATAAAAATTATCTACCACAATGTCCTACCTGTCAATGACTACTTCAGCTTCAATCACAACAATACACGAGCAAATAATAGATACAAACTCATGGTAAACTGCTCCAAACTCGATTGCAGAAAATATGACTTCAGTAACAGAGTGGTCAATGCCTGGAATGCACTATCTCACTCTGTAGTTTCTTCCCCAAACCCCCAAAACTTCAAGCTTAAACTGTCTACTGTTGACCTCACCCCATTCCTAAGAGGTCTGTAAGGGGCATGCATAAGTGCACCTGCGCGCCTACCGTCCCTGTCCTGATGTCCCTTTTTACTTACTCTTTTCATGTATCCAAATTATGATTATACTTTAACCTGTTGTCTTATATATGATTGACAAGTAAATAAATAAAATAAAATTTAAACATGATTGGCTCTGCTCAGTTTTTCAACATCAGCCAGTTTGGCTAGGTACTGCTATCTGCTGTAGATATCTGCTTTCTCCAAAAATTCTTTCCCAGACAGAGTGGATAAAATTCAGGAAAAAAGTATCTATGGAGAGGATGAGAAGCAAAACATGTTCAAAGAAAACCACAAAGTCCGATTGCCTTTTGGGGGGAAAAAAGCACTTTTGGTTCAGAAAAAAGTAGAGAAGTAAACAATGGATAATGCTTAAGCCCTGCCTATATTTCAGCCTTATATCATACGTAAGTTTGCTGTATATAATAACTGCTCGCCAACAGAAATAGTGTTAGGTTTTGACTCGGGTTTAATGGTGCTCTCAAAACTTGCGGAAGAAAAAAACCTGAAGAAAATAACCTTGGCTTCTGATTTTGGCAAACCGAACATTCAGCTGTTAAAAACTAAATTTTGATAGGTGGAAACATAGAAAGGAGATGAACTAGGCAATTTTATTATAGCAGATTGTTTTAATTTACTATGCAAATTAAATTAGGTTACTAGGTAAATTAAATTACATAATTAGATTAGATTAGATTAGCTTCTCGGGTCTGGAAGTAGATAAGCATAATATTGAGTTGTAATGGGCTATTTTTGCATGAAAGTATCAAAATCTTAGGGCAAAAAAATGTGTTCCTGTAAATCATGGTTGTCAAACTTGTGGCTCACATTGCTCTCATGTGACGTATTGCGACATTTTGCCCCTTCACGGAGCCGGGGTGGGCGTGGCCTGCACGTGATGAATCCGGACCACGGGCCACCAGTTTGACACCCCTGCTCTAGATGTTGTTGAAACTACATCCTCCAGCATGCTTCACTTATTGGATTTCCGATTCTGTGACAGCTGAAAATTTTGCATGTTCTGTATTCTTGTTCTAGAGCAGGGCTCTCCAAACTTGGCAACTTTAAGACTTGTGGACTTCAACTCCCAGAATTCCCCAACCAGCTTTTGACTTCCCTCTTTTTACTCATGTAAGACTCATGGCTGGCTGGGGAATTCTGGGAGTTAGAGTCTACAAGTTGCCAAATCTGGAGACACTGTTCTAAAAGGCAACTCTGCTTTTACTACATAAAGTATTCTTACATGAGTAAAAAGAGGGAAGTCAAATACTTAGTGCAATGGGAAATGTATTTAAATTACCCAAAAGTTGGAATTTGGAAGTTGTTTACTGGATTATTATTTAATGGTCTCAAAAGTAAAAAAAATTGGGCCAAGTAGATGCTAGTTCTTAACTTTCCTGTCACAAAAGCAGCTGCCCAGGAGGTGGAGCTGCAAGCACACACAGGGACCATTTTTGTGTAGCAGTTGAGGTATTGCCAACAAAACAAACCTGCTTTTCGCACTGCTATTAACTTTAATACAGCTGGCAAACAAACCGAGTGAACAAGAGAGAGCCAGTACTAGCCATTTCATTCTGACCAGGGTTCAGCGTTTTGTGAATTTTTCTTCTGTCATATCTCTCTGCTTCTGCCTCATCTATTTATCGTGTAATTGATTCCCCTGTCACTCATTCCACTCCCCTTTGTTCCTCTGTTGACTTTCCAACTTCACTTTTGACTAAACTGCCTTTTGGGCTCCTAATCTTCATCCTTGTAGTTTAGGATGGACCAGCTGCAACGTCTGACAAGATGAATTTTTGGAAGGGGACAGAGTTATGTGTGAGAGAAAAAAAAATGCTTTCAGAACAGTAAAACAACCGTTAATGATAATTGCATCAAAATAAGGTTGGTTTATGGAGAAGGGGATATCCAGGACACAATGAATTCCTTTGTTAAATTTCTCATTATGATTTCCTACTAAACATAATCTGTGGAAAATATCATTTCAAGTGTAGTAATGCAAATGATAGAAACCACTGTTGAGTGATGGGAATATTTTTAGTTCTCTTGCTTCCCCTCCTTAACAAAATTAATGTCAGTTAAACGTAGCCATGGTATAATTTCCCAGCTGTAGGCACAGAAATGTTTGTGGTATAGGTTTCTCAGAAAGAAAAGAACTATAAACATAAAGGAGGATGGCATCCCAATTTATAGTTAAAAGCAGAAGCACAGCCCCCTCCCCCATTTCCTAAGAGCTGAAAATCAGACAAATGAATAAAAACGTTAACTCTGCATCTCTGGTGTAAAGTCTCTGTATGTCAATCCAAGGAACATTATTAATAAACAAAAATGTAATCAAACCATAGTTTTCCTCCTTTGTTTCCAGTTGCATTCGCAGTTTCAGAATGGGAGTAGAACATTCTAACTTTTTATTTATTTAACTTTTTATTTATTTTGTTTATTTTAAAAGACCTCATTCAGAAATGAAAATATGGTCGGGCAGAAGTGACGGTCAGGAATTGTTAGGAAGGAATCTTACGTGGTTCAGTGTAAAAAGAAAAAAAACAACACCTGGCACCAGAGTCAGAACTGGGACCTTTACAGAGAAAGTACAGGGAGTCCTCGACTTATGCCCACAATTGAGCCCAAAATTTTGGTTGCTAAATGAGACAGCTGTTAACGGAGTTTTGCGACCTTTCTTGCCACAGGTGCTAAGAGAATTTCTGCAGTTCTTAAATTAGTAGCACGGCTGTTAAGTGAACCCGGCTTCCCCATGGACTTTGCTTATCAGGTCGCAAAAGGTGATCAAATGACCCCAGGACACTGCAACCATCATAAATATGAACCAGTTGCCAAGCGTCCAAATTTTGATCATGTGACCATGGGGATGCTACAACTGTCATAAGTATGAAAACCGCTCATAAGTTACTTTTTTCAGTGCCATTATAACTTCAACCAGTCACTAAATGAATGATTGTAAGTTGAGAACTATCTGTAAGCCAGAAGGAGTTCAGGAAAGATGGCCAGAGACAAGACCCCCAATGTTCATGCAACTCAGCTCAACTCAGTTATTCCAAGGCAAATCACATCTCTAAAGTCAGACATGGGGGGGAAAAAAAGTCTGGCTTATTTAAGAGTAGAAGGAGGGAGGGAGGAAGAGAGAGAGAGAGAGATAAAAAAGGAATGATGATGGACTGGAGGGACCTTTTGTCTGAGTGATGAAGAAATCAGGGAGATTAAAAAAAATGAAAAGAAAACCCATTTCCTCTGCTCTTAATAAAAAAAAACAACCACCTTTAAATTTCTTTAAAATAAGATAGTTGGATCTTTATTCAGTGTTTTTCTTTCTACTGTGTGTGATTTTTATGTCCAATTCAAGGATTTTTATTGCATGAGGCAATGCACAGGGCAATGTTTCTTTTCATCTCATACACAGAAAATCACTGAGCTGGCACTTAATACTTACGTGAATAAAATGCTACTGTCTCCCATTATACCTGAAGCAGCAAGTTAGGGTAGAGCAGTGTTTTTCCAACTTGGCAAGATTCAGGTATGTGAATCCCAGGTTTTCCAGCCAGCATTGGCAACTGGGGAATTAAAAAGGATGAGTTGAAGGACTGCTAAATATGCACCCCAATATATTCTGTGTGAACTGCCTAATGGTAGCTCTGGCCTTGGCAACTTAGCAGTATAATTCTGGTTTCTTGCAATTAGATACCCTTAAGCATCTAGGAAAATGTATAATTTTTTTATTTTTTTATTTATTTTTATTTGTCACAACAGTATTTATAAACATAAGCATGAAATAACTATACGATATATAATCATATATATAAGCATAAGTATGTAATAACTATAAGAAATTGGATACAATCAAAGGGAACATTAGGACAGGAATGGTAGGCACATTGGTGCTCTTATGCACGCCCCTTATAGACCTCTTAGGAATGGGGTGAGATCAATAGTAGATAGTTTTTGGTTAAAGCTTTGGGGATTTTGGGAAGAGACCACAGAGTCTGGTAGTGCATTCCAGGCAATCTATACAAAAACAAATATATGAAATAATCCTATATAAAAATCTAAAGTGTACAGAAAGGAAAGGAAAGGAAAGGAAAGGAAAGGAAAGGAAAGGAAAGGAGTAATTATCAGTTGCATTAAATCCTAAATTCAAACAAAGAATACTGCATTGATTCAGCAATGCAAATAAGTAGGTAGTTCTTTCATGATATTGGGGAAGCTAATGTATGAGTCCTGATATCTTCTTAAAAATATTCAACTATGTTCTAAAAATCTCTAATAAATTTTACACTGTGGATGCCCTGCTGGGTCTTTAAATCAAAATTGGTGCTGAATACTGCTCTGCAGTAGAAGGAAAGACAAAGAGGGGGATAGAGAGAGAGAGAGAGAGAGAGAGAGAGACAGAAAGAGGACATTCAAGATCACATAAACTGTTGCCTGCACCTGTTAAGACTATTATTGCTCCAGCTCCATTAAGAGTCCATTTTCAGAGGCTGCCTTTCTTCAACGGGTTAACCAGGTGGCCCATTAACCAAGCAAGTCTACCAGGAGGAACAAATACAGTTTATTGCACCCTGATTTTGAAGTCCAAGCCATATGTATTCCAGACAAAAGGCCAAACAAATTTACAAGACCGTGCATTCCTACATTTGTCTTTTTACCTCAGGGATCTGTAAATACTGCAGTAATCAGAGCTTCTAGAATTCCAAGTACCACCAAAGGGGATGACCTGAAGCCCGGTTATTAGATGGTGGAGGGCGTAGACTAAGTAGTTCTGAGTGACAGCAACCACCCTGTGTTTTGCATGAAAATCAGCTTCTTAAGAAATGACCTCAGCTTTTTTTCTTTTTCAAATCTACGACAGTAACGAATACGAAGCTTCTTGTACATCAAGTCTTATTTATATCTTAGCAAAAGAGGAAGGTGAGGTATGGTATATAATACAGGGAGGGGGGTTCAGTTAAGAACAGCATCTCATTTTTCTCACTTCCTTGTGATTATTTGGATATTTCAGCAGACAAAATCTACTTTTACTGAGGGTTGTTTTTTTTTTTAGGGGGAGATCAGGTTGAGGGAAAAAGCTGTAAATAAAGGCCCACATGTTTAAAGCAGCACTTCCTCTAATAAATAATATTGTCTCTGTCCAGTCTGTAAAAATGTTTCTGAATGCTTATAGAAACATTTAAAAGAGCTACATGAGGTGCAGTAACAAAATGGATATTATTTTAATAGCCAGCAGTGTACCATGGATTATTCTAGTACAGGGGTGTCCAAACTTGGCCCCTTTAAGACTTTTGGACTTCAACTCCCAGAGTTCCTCAGCCAGCTTTGCTGGCTGAGGGACTCTGGGAGTTGAAGTCCAAAAGTCTTAAAGGGACCAAGTTTGGACACCCCTGTTCTAGTAGCTAACAGAATACAAGGATCAAGGATCAACCAGACTGGGGGGAAAATAAAATAAAACAAAATTAGCAACAGCTGCTACTGCAATGCAAGGGAGGAAAAATTGTATATATTTTGTATTTTATTCCGGCTGTACACCTCCCTGAGTCCTTCGGGAGAAGGGCGGTATAAAAATTTAATAAAATAAATAAAATAAATAAATAATAAATAAAAAGGTTTACCTAATTAGATTTGCTTTTCTTTGGATAGGCATGTGCATATTGAGAAGGGTTCATCTTAGTAGAGAGCTGTGGAAGAAGTATGGAAGATGAGTTTCACATCAATTTTATACATGTTCCTTGTTCAACAATCATGAATGGATCAATTGTATGGAGGGGCAACAAAATAAGATGACTCCTTATATTTACTATATAACACTTTTTCCACAGCTTAAAACGGAACAATAGACAAGAACTAATCACTGGGTCCTATATCTCAGCAATGCTTAATTCATACGGATCCAAACAATTTTTTTTTTTTTTGCAACAACAACCATGATCAGTACAATTCTAATATCCGACTGTTTTTTTAGAATTTAAGCTGTGATCTTTGGGTTTGAAGTTTGGACTTCAGTCAAGACTAGATAATAACCATCTTCACAGAATGATGGACAACTATTCCACGTTTCTGCAAGAATACCGCTAACAAGTAACACACTTATTTAGGGAGTGATATCCTGATCAGACAGATCAATCTAGCACAAGGATGTGAAACATGTGGCTCATGGGGCGGATGCATCATGCGCAGGCCACGCCCACACTGGCTCAGCAAAGGCAAAAAATGTTGCAATATATTTAACACCTGTGATCTAACACAACAGTCTTATTCAGACATCACAAGAAGGATTAGAACACTCCTACCAAGAAATGGGAAGCCAGCCTGATGACGTCTATGCAGTCAACTGGACATCCTTGCTGTAGAGTTGAACAGGTATTCCCATCTGTGTGAGCTTAAATTTCTAATCAGAGTTTGAGTTTCTACGGAAACTTCCCATACAAAGGAAAGTAATACAGATGTTATTGTTGAATGCATGTATGTCACTCCAAATTAGATGCCTCCAACATAACTATGGAAAGGTAAGGCTATTAATATAATTATTCTCCACTTTTGTCCTAGCTAAGAATCCAATAGCCCAATACCCACAAGACACTCAACAATGTAGCTTCTGTAATCCTCATTAATATGTAACATTTCCTAATTGTTGCCTACACTAAGCAATTCTAGGAGAGAGATTGAAGAGCTATAAAACTTGCCTAACGAAAGCAGCCCTTTGTGACTTGTTTCCATGGGAGATCATCCTGACTATTGGGCAAAGTGTGATTGTCTTGAGAATGGAGTTCTTCAATGCTGCAAGGATAAATACTGTAGATCTCGTGTTCTGGAGTCTTCCTTGGAATTCATTCACCTTTTTGGTGTCCAACCTATGAACACACTAGGTAGCAATATATGCTAATTTCTACTAAAACAGTAATAATTAAACTAAACTAAACTCGTGTCCATAGATTTCATATTTCCTAGATCTAAACTAACTCAATATTCTCTCATTAGGTGGGAAATCTGCCACTGTGCTATCTTCCACATTCAGATTGTTGGGTTGGTTGTTTTTCTTTTTAATCTCATGTTTAATATTTATATGAGTACATATGTAAGTTGTGATAAATTCTTAATTTTAAAAAGTGAGCCCAATGAAATATGCACAGATTCCTACTATTAGTCATAGAAAAGGAGTTTAGGGAGCTGTAGATTCCATTCCAGCAGGTTTGCTTGTGCTGTTACTAGCTTTCAAATTAAATCTTTTGGAATCATTTGGGAGAATACATACACTTGGAACTGACATCTGAATTGTCCTTCCTGACAGCCTGAAAATAGATGTCTCTGCTTGCTATAATGCATATTACAAAGAGGTGGCTAGTTAAACTGACTACCAAAACATAAAACTAGAAAAAAAAAACCAAAAGAAAAGAGAAAAAGAAAAGAAGAACATGGAGTATTTCTTCTTGATGAATACATGTTTCTAGTAGATTTAAATGTTTTAGTAGTCTTTTGTTTAATTATGTACCATGAAGTAAATGGTAACTCTTAGCAACCTCATAGACAGATCTTCTTCAGGATAGTTTGTTCTCCATTTGGCCCTTCAGATCTTCCAGTGGTGCACCTATCATTGCTATGATTGAGTCTACCCACTTTGTAATTGGTCCTCCTTTTCTTGTTTTGTCTTCCATATCAACAGAATTATAGACATACTTTCATTTACAGGAAATTTAGAAATGATCAATGATAAGGATTGAAGTGAACTTGTTCCCTGTGATATAAGTGGACCCCATAACTTTAGTTTTTGAACCAATGAAAGATTTAATCCCTGGCACCCAAAATGGCTTCTGCAGACATATTTTTCTGCTTCTTATGGACAGATCCATGTGCAGAATATTCAACACACCATGAAGCCTCTGTGGCTCAGACTGCTAATGCAGTCTGTTATTAACAGCAGCTGCCTGCAATTATTGCAGGTTCTAGTCCCACCAGGCCCAAGGTTGACTCAGCCTTCCATCCTTTATAAGGTAGGTAAAATGAGGACCCAGATTGTTGGGGGCAATAAGTTGACTTTGTATATAAATATACAAATAGAATGAAGACTATTGCTAACATAGTGTAAGCCGCCCTGAGTCTTCGGAGAAGGGCGGGATATAAATGCAAATAAAAAAAAATACAGGTCGTCCTCAACGTATGACCACAATGGAGCCCAAATTTATGCTGCTAAGTAAAACACTTGTTAAATGAATTTTTCACATTTTACAACCTTTCTTGCTACAGTTATTAAGTGAATCACTGCAGTTGTCAACTTAGTAACACAGTTGTTAAATGAATCCGGCTTCCCCACTGACAGAAGGTTGTAAAAACTGGTCACATGACCCCAGGACATTGCAACCATCATAAATATGAACCACTTGCCAAGCAGCTGAGTTTTGATCATGTGATCATGGGGCTGCTGCAATGGTCGTAAGTGTGAAAAATGGTTATGAGTCACTGTTTTCAACACCGTTGTAACTTTGAATGGTCACTAAATGAATTGTTATAAGTTAAGGGCTACCTGCAGAGGGAAAAGATACTGCAACCTTGATTTGAATGGTAATTCTTAGTGTTCCATCTCTTACAACTTCTTTATGAAGACTGATCATGTGCTGTACTAGTTACGAGGCTAAAATCTAACTGGACTCTTAATTATTTGGAAACTGTTTCTCTAAAAGAATATTTCAATTCCAAAATAGGAACGATTTTGGTCATTAATTGCCTGCTAGTCTGAAAGGTCCAACTTTATAAATATCAGAGATCAAACAGCCATATTAAAAAAAAATAAAGACAGCTGTGTATTTGTGTTTTTATTACTTGTTCTTTATTCTTGACTTGCTTCTGCAGTACCCTTTCTTAAGTAATAAAACTTATTCAAGTGACAGATTTGAGGCAGCTGGAAGCTGCTCATCATTAAAGACCATTTAGCAATATCCTTTTGTTCCTAAACCACAGTTACACTGGCTATTTTTAATTATTTTCAGACATTGATTCTTTCTGCCCCTTCCTATTGTAAGCCTATAGTATGCACTGGATTCATAAATCTTAATAACTTGTGATGTATTTCAAATCTTGTTTCTTTAAAAAATGCCATAGAGGTCTAGTTCATGTAGTTTGGCTCATGGAGGCTTATAAAATATTGGCGAGACCAAAGTGGCCTGCAAGAAGAATAGAAAAGAGACGTGGCAAGGCAAAGTATTACATGTTTAACACATTAACACACACACACACACACACACACACACACACACACACACAGGTAAAACAAATAACAAGAAGACCCCTCAATGGCTAAGAGCAGGAAAATTGAAGAAAGAGGCAGAGGGGGCCGAGTCACGCTTCGTAAGACTGAACCTTAAGAACAAAGCCACTCAAAGCCAAAATTCAGAAGATAGCAATGGACAACAAATGCCACCACTGCAAAAAAGCTGAAGAAACAGTGGACCACCTGGTTAGCTGCTGCAAGAAGATTTCATTATAAGCAACAGCATGACCAAGTAGCAACAATAGTGCATTGGAATATCTACAAGAAATACCATTTCCTCCAAGCAGGAATTGGTGGAACCACCAAATAGACAAATGAAAAGAAAACAAAGAAGCTAGTACTCTGGGACAGTCGAATTCAAAAGACAAGGACCTGCCACATAACAAACCAGACTTAACAATTATTGATAAGAAAAACAGGAACTTCTAGATGGCACACATTGCAATCCCTAGAGACAGAAGAAGAGAAAATAAAGCACTGGAGAAAATAACAAAATCAAAAATTCCTGCAAATAGAAGTTGAGCAACCATGGCAAAAGAAGGCACCAATAGTAATAAGCCAAATCTTGGATGCGACTAGAGTACCACTGGCACCTCACTGCATCGACAAAATCACCATCAGTCAATTGCAAAAGGGAGTTTTATTTGCAACAGATGTTTTCTCTTCCTTACCTTGTAAATAACCCTGTAACTATATTTAGTTTCTACACCATCTTCCTCAACAGCTACACACTTAGTAGAATTCAGCTACGCCACTATTTTTATGCACAGTGGTATATTTTGCTAGATACCACTTTAATCTCATGTAAATCATCAATTACATGAGATTTAAAGAAGTGAGGGTGGGGGAATCATAACATTTGCTGCTACACTTTCCTAAAATTCAGGGAACTGTCTGTATATAACTTAATTCCACATAACCAACGGTGGTTCCACAAAAATGGCCACTTCAAAATTTGTCAATATAAAATTTCGCTTAGAGTCCCAAACCGTTATCCCCTTTCCCTTTTCTCATAACTTTTCAGTCTAAAAGCAGATCAAGTTCCAGTCTATGTACTCTGGAGAACCGCAATTAAGGGGCACCAGGATTGCTCTAACGTGATCAGAGGGGGGGGGGAAATAAACACTTTACATTAAATGCTTCCATCTCTGCCTTGTGAGAAACACCATCTTAGAACTTGTTATCAGATAGCCAGACGGGGAGAAATAATGGATGGATTAAAAAAAAAACTATGGCTATTCTTCCTTACTGTAAATGGAGAGCTCTACTGTAACATTGGAAGGGTGATGGAGCAGGCTGAACAGTTTCCAGTTCAAAAGTTTTTTGTTTTTTTTTAGAAAGAGAGGGAAAGTTGGCAACTGAATGATTGCGTGTCACAGCCAAGAACAGAGGGATGTAAGGAGAGAGAGGAAGAGAAGTTGCAGCAGTCAGCATTAGTACATTCTGGCAGCAGCTATCAAAATCCCAGATGCCTCTTTGCTGATGTATGAGTAATGACATGGCTTGATGTTTATGGACAGCTTGTGTTCTCATCAAGGTGAACAGAAGAGCTGTCACTCTCTTCCACCACAAGATGTCAGTAGTACTGTTTGAGTGTTAGATGTAGCCTGACAACGTGTTTCTACGCACATTATTAACAGGGTGGCTTTGAGTTTACTTTCCTCTGTTTCATGTTGTTGTTGCTGCTGTACTATTATTTTATTATGGTCTGTCGCATGATCAGCCAGATGTTTAGACATTTTGATCCAGCATTTTGATCCAGCCATTGAGCCCTTCCCAAGGACCTGGGATGGGGAGATGTTGTTGTTTGATGGTGTTAAATGTAGTAGGATGTTTATTATTATTATGATTATTATTACATTATCCTTGCCAGCAGTGGGTTTCACACATTCTTACCACCGGTTTGCCACATGCGCGCATGCTTGCTTCGCATGCCCGCATGCCTTCCGCGCACACACCCAGCCTCAAAAATGTGGCTAAATGGGACGGCCTTACACTGGGGTGGGTGGGCAGGGTGGGCCCACTTACAGTTGCCGCTACTGATTTGCCTGAACCGGTCCGAACCAGCTGAATACCATCTCTGTTTCTTGCATAGTCAGTCAGATGTTTAGACCAGGGGTCTTCAACCTTGGCAACTTTAAGCCTGGAGGACTTTCAACTCCCAGAATTCTGGGAGTTGAAGTCTGCCAGGCTTAAAGTTGCCAAGGTTGGAGACCCCTGGTTTAGACTGTATTTGGTATTTTTATCCTCCAGTTGAGTCTTCTCCCAAGGACCTGAGATACAGAGATGTTGTTTTATTATTACTATTACTATTATTACAGTTAGTCCATAATGCGGCTGCGCGAGTAGTAACGGGAGCCACTCACGGCTCCCATGTAACATCACTGCTGCGTAGTCTGCACTGGCTTCCTGTGGTCTTTCGGGTGCGCTTCAAGATTCTGGTTACCACCTTCAAAGCGCTCCATGGCTTAGGACCCAGGTACTTACGAGACCACCTGCTGTTACCCTATGCCTCCCACCGACCCGTACGCTCTCACAGAGAAGGTCTCCTCAGGGTGCCGTCCACCAAACAGTGTCGGCTGGCGGCCCCTAGGAGTAGGGCCTTCTCTGTTGGAGCATCGACGCTCTGGAATGAACTTTCCCCTGGCCTACGTCAAGTGCCTGATCTTCGGACCTTCCATCGTGAGCTAAAAACATATTTATTTATTCAAGCGGGACTGGCATAATGGTTTTAATAGTTTTAATCTTAAACTGGGGTTTTTATTGGGTTTTAAAAATTCCTTTATAATTTTAAATTTAAATTTTAATTATCAGCCTTTTGTAATTTGCTAGGTTTTTATTGTTGGTTTTAATTGTATATGTATTGTGTTTTATCTTTGGCTGTACACCGCCCTGAGTCCTTCGGGAGAAGGGCGGTATAAAAATTTAATAAATAAATAAATAAATAATAAATAAATAAAATTATACCTGATTCAGTTATTTTTAAGTGTTCAATCCTCTGAAAGAAAAGGGTCATTAGTTTCTGTATGTTCCTTTGATTTTAATGGATCTGTTTTAACTATGACTAATCTGGAAATAACTCTCACTATCATAATTTATTTATCTGTTCATTAATAGAACATATACTGCTTCAATCACAATAGAAGTACTGTACAAAGGCTCAGTAATACACTAATGCATTTAATGTAGTTCTTAATGGAATGGCATCTAAATGGAGAAAAGTATGCAGTGGGGTACCCCAAGGTTCTATCTTAGGCCCAATACTCTTCAACATCTTCATCAACAATTTGAGATGAGGGGACAGAAGAGGAACTCATCAAATTTATAGAAGACACCAAGCCTGGAATAATACTGCTATATGCTATCTTGGTAAGACCACACTTGAAATCTTCTGTCCTGTCCTGGTCATATGGTAATATTACACTACTAACCAGAGCATACAAAACATTTGCTAGACCAATTTTCGAATACAGCTCATCTGTCTGGAACCCGCATTGCATATCGGACATTAATTACAATTGAGAGCGTCCAGAAATATTTCACAAGAGTCCTCCACTCCTCTGCTTGCAACAAAATTCCTTATGCCATTCTGGGTTTAGAAAAATTAGAACTATGCTGCCTTCGGTATGACCTAAGCATAGCTCATAAAATCATCTGCTACAATGTCCTACCTGTCAATGACTATTTCAGCTTCAACCACAACAATACATGAGCACACAATAGATACAAACTTAAAGTGAACCGCTCCAAACTCAATTGCAGAAAATATGACTTCAGTAACAGAGTTGTTAATGCCTGGAATGTACTAACAGATTCTGTGGTCTCATCCCAAAACCGCAAAAACTTGAACCTAAGACTGTCTACTGTTGACCTCAACCCTTTCCTAAGAGGAGCGGGGCATGCATAAGAGCACCAGTGTGCCTACCATCCCTGTCTTAATGTTCCCTTTAATTGTATTCATTTTATATATTAAATTCATGCTTATACTTACATATATTATCTAATATGTACTCGACAAAATAAATAAAAACCATAGAAAAAAGATATTGAGACTCTTGAATGAGTGCAGACAAGAGCAACAAAGACAATTAGAGGGCTGAAAGCTGAAACATATGATGAACAGTTGCAGGAACTGGGTGCATCTAGTCTAACAAAGAAAAGGACAATATTTGAGAAGCTGTCACAAGGAAGAGCAACCTATTCTCCAAAGTACTGAGGGAAAGACATGAAGTAATGGATGGAAACTTATCAAAGAGAGATTCAACCTAGAACTAAGGAGAAATTTCCTGACAGTGAGAACAATTACTCAGTGGAATAGCTTGCCTTTAGAAGTTGTGGGTGCTCAAACACTGGAGGTTTTTAAGGCTGCATTGGACAGCCATTTGTCCAGAATGCTTGGGCAGGGGGTTGAACTAGAAGACTTCCAAGGTTGCTTCCAATTCTGTTATTCTGTATTCTATAATCTGTAAACTACAGCAATACAATGAAATAGCAAAATTGAACAGAATAAGCACAAAATGTCAGGTGTGTGAAAGACCAAGTTCCCATGTGACAGTCCAATTAAACTGATTTATTGTTAAAAAGTCTATGCACAAGAACTTTCTCAACTAATGGTTACCACTTGCTTGGAGTTGGATAAGAATCAACATAATTCAAGTGGGGTTGGACTTAATCAGCTTGTGACTATGTAGGGTTTCTAGGCTGATCCCTCTTTTAACTCTGCCCCTGGTTCTACCACTCCTTCTCCTATATAAGAATACACTAAATCAGGGGTGTCAAACTCAAGGCCTGGGGGCCGGATCTGGCCCACAGGGTGCTTAGACCTGGCCCGTGGGGCCCTGGAAACAGCAAAGGACCAGCACGCAGGGCCTCTGCCAGTGAAAACAGAGCTCAGGAGGGCTGTGTGCAGTTCTCCTGAGCACCATTTTTGCTGGCAAAGGGTTGCAGGAGGCCATTGCAGCCAAAAATAGAGCTTAGGAGCCTGTTATCCCTGGCAGAGCACTTGGGCCACCACAGGTGCCTCCGACCCAAGTGATGTTGAGCTGGCCACACCCACCCTGGCCCTACCCACTCCAGCCACCCAAGGTCAAACACAATCCTGATGCAGCCCTCAATGAAATCGAATTTGACACTCCTGCACTAGATGGTGTCAGGTCTGAAGCAACTTATTGTTAACCTCCTTCCCTAGAGGCCTTCCAGAACAAGCACTTCTTTCAGAAGTCCTTCTTTGCTCTATGGTCAATTGGTGTGAAAGGAAATATCCTGGTGGAAATGTACCCTTCCACTGAATGCTTTGATAGGAGGGTGCTTCAGTATGGCCTCTCACAACGCATAAGCGCTGAGTCACAGTGGCACAATGGTTAGAGTGCAGTACTGCAGGCTACTTCTGTTGATTTCTGGCTGCCTGCAATTTGGTAATTCTAATCTCACCAAGCTCAAGGTTGACTCAGCCTTCCATCATTCTGAGGTGGGTAAAATGAGGACCCAGATTGTTGGGGGCAATATGCTGACTCTGTAAACTGCTTAGAGAGGGCTGTAAAGCATTGTGAAGTGGTATATAAGTCTAAGTGCTATTGCTATAGGCAGCTTTTATTGTCAAAGATACCCAGTCCCCAAGTCATCGAAGACTTTACTGGGGATAAGTAAACCTGAAAGATACCAAGAGTCAGTACAGCTCCACAAAATGTCACAGGACATATTCCACTCATTGTACAGTTATCAGAAAGCAGAGTCAGTGAGCTACATGCTTGCATTGATTCTGCTCCTTTGCATATTCTTCACTGCCTGCTACACATCAGCTAAAGTGACTTTGAGGGACAGAATGGGGTTAACAGAAGACGGACTGATTCTCTCTCTGGCTATTTATAATGCGAAAATCCTGTTGGTTGATCAACATTGCCAGTGTCTTTTACACCATGGTTCATAGTAATTGAACCATGATTTCCTTGACAGAATAATGTACTGTCTACCTGTGATTACATGTGTTGTGATTCAGCTCCTGTGATTCTCAGAGGAAAAAAGACTGAGTATTTATTTATTTATTTATATTTATTGTTTATATTTATATACCGCCCTATCTCCCAAAGGACTCAGGGCGGTTTACAGGCATTTAAAAGCAATAAATACAATTCTAAAAACAATTAAAAAACTTATTCAAAAGCCTAATAATTAAAAATATAAAAAATTAAAACCCAAGTTAAAACCCACAAACTAAAAACTAACTCAGTCCTGCGCAGTTAAATAGGTATGTTTTAAGCTCGCAGCGGAAGGTCCGAAGGTCCGGAAGCTGACGAAGTCCTGGGGGCAGTTCATTCCAGAGGGTGGGAGCCCCCACAGAGAAGGCCCTTCCCCTGGGCGTCGCCAGACGACATTGCCAATTACAATTACATTGTTTGAGTACCCCCAAACCATTTCGGGGAGGGGGGATACTTTTCTGATTCCAAAATGGAACTCTAAAATTTTATCTGCCTTCCCATAAACTTCTCCAAGCTGTCTTCCTAAATTCTTGCCCGGGACTTTGCTCATTATATTTCTGCCATATTATTACTTCAGACATTTTTTTCCCCTGCTGCTGATATCACATTTCACCAAAGTTATATCCTAAAACAACGCCAAGAAACATAAACTGAAAAACAGAATAAAATGTAAGAGTAGGGCTACAGTACAGTAGCAGTCTATATATTTTAAAAAGATGGTTGTGATGCATCTAAGTTTATCCTGTTGTAATTTTTTTGACCCTTAAAATGCAACAAGATTTCTGGTTTTCTTCCAGGAGACCAACCTGGCAATCTCCTTGGAAAAGTTTACCACCTTGAACACAATTATCTAGCTGCATGGGTAGGCAACAGAGGTGAAAAATCTGCAACCTCTAGCTGTTGTTGATTTACTACTTTTTGAATCTGTCACTTTTAGTCAAGCCATCTGAGCTTGCTTGAATTTGGAGTTCAGCAACATCTGGAGGGCCATGTGTCTCACTCTTGTAAAGGTTTGAAGTCAATCAGTGTTTTTTTAGAAACAAAACATTTAAATCCCCCACACTTTCTATTCACGTTGGAAAGTCAAAATGGCTTATAGAATTTAAAATGCAATGTACTTTTTTTTTTAAAAAAAAAAAGCACAATCAAAGATTAGAATTGTTGTTAAAATTGTAACAGTTGCTAGACCTGGTGAATGAGAAATATGTTGGTTGCTCTTTAATTATTCCTTTATTACAATGACTTCTATGCTGTTTAAGTCTAACCAACTCTAAGCATCTTATACCAGGGGTCCCCTACACCCAGGCCACAGACTGGTTAGGAATCAGGTCACATAGCTGGAGGTGAGTGAATGAAGTGAGCGAAACTTCATCTGGATTGCAGCTAATGCAGCTACTATAGAGCCGTGGTGGTGCAGTGGTTAGAATGCAGTACTGCAGGGCTAACTCACTGCTCACTCCAGGAGTTCAGTTCTGAAGGGCTCAAGGTTGACTCAGCCTTCCATCCTTCCGAGGTCAGTAGAATGAGGACCCAGATTGTTGGGGGCCAATATACTGACTCTGTAAACTGCTTAAAGAGAGCTGTAAAGTACTGTTAAGCGGTATATAAGTCTAAGTGCTGTTGCTACTGTTACTCCCCAGCGCTCCCTCAGCTCCACTTCAGATCACCAGGCACTGGATTTTCATAGGAATATAAACCAACTGTGTATGTGAGGGATCTTGGTTGCACGCTCCTCTCACCCCTGCCCCCAGTCTGTGGAAAAATTGTCTTCCACAAAATCAATTCCGGGTGCCAAAATTATTATTATATTAGATATTATTATAATAATAACAAAAATCAAACAATGCACGCAAAAGAACAAAATAAGCATGTAATAAAACAGTCTGAACCTAGTATCCATTTGTTATCCTGCACAAACGCTATAGACTTCAATTCTTCCTTTGGTTCCCAAAGGAAACAGCAGGATGTTCATTTTTCAAGTATGACAAGAAGTATCTTCTCTTCTTGGAAAAAGCTATTCCACAGGTAGGAGACTGCCATTGAGAATAGCCTTTTTTGGGGGGTTTCCTCACACTAAATTCCACAATTCAGTCTTTACTTGTATGTATTCAGAGGTGGTATTCAGCAGGTTCTGACCAGTTCTGGAGAACCAGTAGCAGAAGTTTTGAGTAGTTCGGAGAATCGGTAAATACCACCTCTGACTGGCCTCACCCCATCTATTCTCTGCCTCCCGAGTCCCAGCTGATTGGGAGGAAATGGGGATTTTGCAGTATCCTTCCCTTGGAGTGGGGTGGGAATGGAGATTTTACAGTATCTTTCCCCTGCCACATCCACCAAGCCATGCCATGCCCACCATGCCACGCCCACAGAACCGTTAGTAAAAAATTTTGAATCCCACCACTGTATGTATTGATCAAGCAAACCCTTTCTAGAGTCAGTAGCCTTGAAAATAACTAAATCTTATGCCATATAGGATTTTATAAATGATGATCAGAACTTTGCGTTGAACCCAGAAACAAGTCAGTAGGTTCTGTGTAAAAACAAACAAACAAACAAAAGTACAAAAGGGCAATAAAAAGGCTTGACTTGGACAGCAATATTCTGCTTTGGTTGTAGTTTCCAGATGGTCTTTAAGGTCTACTGAGCAAACTAAAACACATGTAATCCAGATGAGGCAGGACAAGAGCACAAATGACCATGGCCAATGTCTCTTCTTCCAGAAATTGTCTGGGAAATTTTTCTAAAGCTACAGAAAAGGAGGATGAACTTCAAACATCCTAGGGAATGTAGCCTATGTTTCTGGAGTAATTTGGGAATAGGTCACCTCTGAAAGTAGTCTGAGAGAAACCTTCAGAAAAGCCATTCCTGTAAATCTTAGCATGCCCACAGCCTCAGATAGTGAGGCCTTAAAACAATTTAAATCCACAGGGCTTTAAAGGTTAACACCAACCTTTCAAATAGTGCCCAGAAAATAAATGGCAACCAGTGCAGATCTTTTAATACGGGCACTGTGGCATTTTGTAATGTGAACCAGGTAGCAACTGAGTTGTTGCATTTTACATCGGTGGGAAATTCTGAACACATACCTTTTTTGCTTCCTTTGGGACCTTGCTTTCATATGGTCTGGGTTTGTTTGTTTTCTCTGTTGTGTAAATTATAGCAGGTTGCAATAAGGTAGCCCTATCTCAATGGCCACATTCCCCACAGCTGGGAAGGGTTGTAGATTTGGTTTGTAAAACAGTAAAAAAGAAAAGAAAAGAAAAGAAAAGAAAAAAACGCAGGCTTGTGTTGTAGGGAGGACATTTCAAAACCAGGGCACCACAAGCTGAGAATGTTGTGCTCCTTGTACTAAACCTCTGAACTCCTTCCCAGATGACAGCTCTTCTGGGTGCTTTAAAGTGTCTGATATTTCAACGCATAAAGGAAAACCACTGGCAATATACAAGGAGAGCTAAGATTATATTAGCCTGTTAGATTATAATTGCTTGGATTAACAAGGACAGTATGGTTCTTTCGATATAAGATAGTCCATGTTTGGAGGCAGCTTGATATCCTGATGGGGTCCAGGTCAACTTGCCGTGGCCAGCTCACCATGGTCATCCTGTCTTGGCCAACTCACTGCAGTTATCTCACTTCAGCACAACTCGCCACGAATCAACTTGCCATAGGGTGAGGTGGCCACGGCAAACTGGTCAGTGGCCACAATGAGTTGTTCCATTCTGTTCTGATGTCATCCAGTGTTTGGAATGAAAATCCCTACAGTTCATTTCCATTGATGATATTTGACTTTAGCTGATGGGAATGGAAACCCAAAACATATGAAGGGGATACATGTTTGCCAATCCTAGTTCCGAGAGACGCTTAGACAAATCTCAACCAGCAAATGCTCAGTCTTACATATTGGAAAAAAGAACCCAAACATAAAGTACATACTTGATGGACATTACCTTACAGATGACCCCCGCCCTGTTAAAGATCTTGGAGTTTTCATATCAAATGATCTAAGTGCCAAAGCCCACTGCAACTACATAGCAAAAAAGGCTCTAAGAGTTGTAAACCTAATCTTGCATAGCTTCTTTTCCAAAAACACTACACTACTAACCAGAGCATATAAAACATTTGCTAGGCCAATTCTAGAATACAGCTCGCCTGTCTGGAACCCTCACCACATTTCTGACATCAATACAATTGAACGTGTCCAGAAATATTTTACAAGAAGAGTTCTCCATTCCTCTGAAAACAATAAAATACCCTATCCCACCAGACTTGAAATCCTAGGCTTAGAAAACTTGGAACTCCGTCGCCTTCGACATGACCTAAGCTTAACTCACAGAATCATCTATTGTAATGTCCTTCCTGTTAAAGACTACTTCAGCTTTAATTGCAATAATACTAGAGCAACCAATAGATTTAAACTTAATGTTAACCGCTTTAATCTAGATTGCAGAAAATATGACTTCTGTAACAGAATCATCAGTGCTTGGAACACTTTACCTGACTCTGTGGTCTCTTCCCATAATCCCAAAAGCTTTAACCAAAAACTTTCTACTACTGACCTCACCCCATTCCTAAGAGGACCATAAGGGGCGTGCATAAGAGCACAAACGTGCCTACCGTTCCTGTCCTATTGTTTTTCTTTTTTCTTCTTATATATATATATGCTTATACCTCCTAATATTTCCTCATATATATGTTTATATACTATATAATCTTTTTGTGTGATGCTTATATATATTGTTGTGACAAACTAAATAAATAAATAAAAATAAATAAATAAATAGTTTCACAAAACTATTGTGAAACTATTGTGTTGTAAATCAATTGTGTTGTAAATGTTGTACCTTGATGAACGTATCTTTTCTTTTATGTACACTGAGAGCATATGCACCAAGACAAATTCCTTGTGTGTCCAATCACACTTGGCCAATAAAATTCTATTCTATTCTATTCTATTCTATTCTAAAAGTGGATTGCTTCTGCCACTGAAAAAGTAAAGCCATTTTCTTCTTTTAAAAGGCTACAGTGCACATTGCATGGTTTCAGCAAAGATTCATAAACAGTGACTGATCCATCATGAAGTTCTGGAACAATATTCTGCCTAACTTCCATCTTGCACTGTGGAATGGCTTGCCTCTAGAAGTTGTGAATTCTTCATCACTGGAGGTTTTTAAGAAGTGACTGGACAGCTATTTGTACAGAATGGCATAGGGTCTCCTGCTTGAGCAGGGGGCTGGACTAGAAGACCTCCAAGGTGATTAGGGGACTGGAGGCTAAAACATATGAAGAACGGTTGCAAGAACTTGGTATGCCTAGTTTAATGAAAAGAAGGACTAGGGAAGACATGATAGTGTTCCAATATCTCAGGGGTTGCCACAAAGAAGAGGGAGTCAAACTATTTTCCAAAGCACCTGAGGGTAGAACAAGAAGCAATGGGTAGAAACTAATCAAGGAGAGATGCAACTTAGAACTAAGGAGAAATTTCCTGATAGTTAGAACAATTAATCAGTGGAACAACTTGCCTGCAGAAGTTGTAAATGCTCCAACACTGGAAATTTTTAAGAAAATGTTGGATAACCATTTGTCTGAAATGCTGTAGGGTTTGCTGCCTGGGCAGGGGGTTGGACTAGAAGACCTTCAAGGTCCCTTCCAACTCTGTTATTATTATAAAAAGGTACCTTCCAACTCTATTATTCTGTATTTTGTATTCTGCATTTCACTCTTTTCCATTCAGAGGTATACAGAAGCCATGTACATAATAGTGAAGCCTTGTG
This sequence comes from Ahaetulla prasina, assembly GCF_028640845.1. NCBI lineage: Eukaryota > Metazoa > Chordata > Lepidosauria > Squamata > Colubridae > Ahaetulla > Ahaetulla prasina. The sequence goes on along the minus strand of NC_080541.1, from coordinate 70,409,876 downwards.
GTATTGATATGTCCTAATGAGATTGCACACATGAATTAAGCACTACGGGGAGGGCAAGTGAGTTCATGAATGTTTGCCAGGTCTTAAAATGCAGGATATATTCTTTATTTAGTGTTATTACCATAAAGTGAAAAATAGATTACAGAGGAAAACTATTCAACCAAAATATTTCTCATTCTTGCTTCACAGTGCTGTATAATAGAGAACTGGCTGAGTAACTCTGGGATTTGAAGTCCACAAGTCTTAAAGTTGCCAAGGTTGGAGCCCCTTGTAATAGAGGTTGATGTATGCATTCAAAAATGAAAAATCAAATATTTTTTTAAAAAAATATTATTTTGATCAACCTTCTTCAACCTATAGCAATGTATCAGAGCTTAATGATCTTATACATTCTGTTTTCCTTGGCGTTTGTAGATATCTGTCTTTTTCACCAACTGATTTATGTATCATGGAATGAGCAATCAAAGAAGCAACACCTCTCAACCTTTAAACCATAGATCCTCCACTCACGTCTTTGAAGTCCTGAACTTTATCCATTGAACCCAGAGTGATACAAAATTCATATCTTCCAGCCCGTGTTCCATCGCCATTCCAAGATGGCGTCTTTCTAGGACAAGTATGAGCCAAGAGCAGATCAAAGACTACAGTGTAGGAAGAAACAATGATATGCTATTGAAGAGACAGCAGTAAAAACCAGTAATAAACAGGCTTCCAGTGGGGACTGCCAGCTAAAACTGGCGATGAATGTGGCAAACCCAACATGTAACAGCTGGCCCTATACTAAAGCTACCCAATGAGTAATCCACCACATGTTCCTGCTTTCTGCTCAGCATATGATGAGAAAAGCATGCTTTAGCTCATCAAATGCTGGACAGCAGCTTGTGTCATGTGACCATCTGACCTTCAAAACTGCCAGTTTGGAGGGTGTGAATTAGTCCTGACACCAATTATGAAGAAAAAGATAAATATATTATTCTTCGGTATTTCAATTTCTGACTATATTTTAGGATGCATTATCTTTTTATGAAACAATCTCCTAGGAGCTAAGACATAAATGGAAAACAGTATGAAAATAAAATGCATAGAGAAAGGGATTCTGCGGTTGTACAGCTCTGAAGAAAAAACACGAATGTTTCCCTTTTCCGCCACAGTCCAAACAAATTTTGCCTCGAGAAACTATAATTATTACTGCATGAAAAATATATAATCCAGCTAAAGACAAACATTTGCTCAGCCTTAATCTATAACTTTCAGATAGTCCTCAATTTGCAACAGTTTATTTAGTGACTGTTTGAAGTTATAATGGCACTGAAAAAAGATCATTTTTCACATTTACGACCATTGCAACATCCCCATGCTTGACAACTGATTCATATTTGAATCAGCTTGAAGCAGAACCTGCTTCAAGGTTCTGGTTACCACCTTTAAAGCGCTCCATGGCTTAGGGCCCGGGTACTTACGGGACCGCCTGCTGTTACCTTATGCCTCCCATCGACCCATATGCTCTCACAGAGAGGGTCTTCTCAGGGTGCCGTCCGCCAAGCAATGCCGGCTGGCGGCCCCCAGGGGAAGGGCCTTCTCTGTTGGAGCACCTACTCTCTGGAACAACCTTCCCCCCGGTTTGCGCCAAATATCTGACCTTCGGACCTTTCATCGGGAATTAAAAACTCATTTATTCATTCAAGCGGGACTGGACTGATTTTTTAGATTTTTTAAATTTCTAAATTTTAAATTTTAAATTTTTAAATCTTCTGTAATTTTATATGGGGTATTTTAGGTTGGTCAATTTGACGGTTTTAATTCGGCCACTATTGAATAGGTATTTTAAATTGATTTTTAACTTTGTATACTTATTGCTTTTTATCTTGGCTGTACACCGCCCTGAGTCCTTCGGGAGAAGGGCGGTATAAAAGTTTAATTAATAAATAATAAATAAATATTTATGACAGTTGCAGTGTCCCGGGGTCATGTGATCATTTTTTTGGCAACGTTCTAACAAGCAAAATCAATAGGGAATCCAGATTCACTTAATAACCCTGTTACTAATTTGACAGCTTCAATGATTCACTTAACAACTGCGGTAATAAAAGTCATAAAATGGGGCAAAACTCACTTCACAAATTTCTCACTTAGCAACATAAATTCCAGCCTCAATTGTGGTTGTAAGTTGAGGACTGCCTATATAAATAACTGTTTAAAATTTGACAAGAGTTTAAAAGTTGAAAAATATTTTCTTTGAATTTTTATTTTTATTTGCACTATTTCACAGGGCTTCCAGTTATGATTGACCCCCACCCCCAGTCCTAAAGGAGAAGCTGTTTGAAAGCAAAGGAACTTTGTTGTAAAAACAAAAAACAAACCAAAACCATGAAAATGAAGATGTAAGCGGATTAATAACTTTGGATTCTACAGATCAGAATAGTGTGCCTGGTTTAGCTCTCAGCTGCATCATTATGTCTATTACTTAAGGGAGTGCTATAACAGGCCCAGCCCTCAAGGCGTAAGTTTCCACCTGCAATCGTATTAGACCAGGCCCAATCCCTTTGTTATTTTATCCCCTTATAGAAACTTCTGGAACAGGGGAAACGTGGGATTTCCAGAAGCTGGATATTGCAAAGGAGCTGAGTTTTCTAAATATGTCCACTAGATAGCACAATAAACTTTCTTCATTTTTTTTTTAGTTGGGAGGCAGAAACAACAACAACAAATGTGCAGAGGTTTTCTTCCTTCCTTCCCTCCCTCCTTTTCTCTTTCCCTCCCACCCAAAGAGCCATTAGCCTTTCAGGCTCAGAGTAATGGAGCTTCAGAAAAAGATCAAAGTTTTTCAGATAAGTATTCCTTTACACAATGTTACTGACACTCTACTTTGTAAACAGTTTTTTACCCTCTTCTCCCTCCCATTCCCCACTTTCTTTTTTGCCTTCTTCTTTTTTTTCGGTTAAAAAGAACATATAAACATGCCAAGTGAGATAGATAGACTGTCACTTTTTTTCTTTTTCTTGCCTGCTTTGTATGTGAGTTAACTGCTCCATGAGCATCAGAGTTGGGCTGCACCGATACAAATGAACTCGGGCCTGTCTTTTGTATAAACAGTCAAATAAAAAATGAAGGGCATATGAAATAATGCCAAGCACGAATTGTGTTTCAGGAAAAACACAAAGTTTCCAACTTTGATCTTCTTCCCTCTTTCTCTCCCACCACCCACCCCCAAATCTTTTTTAAAGGTCTTTGATGGGAAAGGGCTGTCTTGTTCCTTCGAAAGTGGAGTTGAAACTTGACTAGCAGAGCTGTCTACGAACAAAATTAAAAATCTTGATGAGGAGGAGATTGTAGATTCTTCTCTTAAAATGACCCTGGGATAAGAAAATCAAAAGGTATTTGTCCGAAAGTAATCAGATAGAACAGGGGTCTCCAATCTTGGCAACTTTAAGTCTGGTGGATTTCAGCTCCCAGAATTTGCTGGCTGGGGATTTCTGGGAGTTGAAATCTGCCAGACTTAAGGTTGCCAAGGTTGGAGACCCCTGAGATAGAGAATTTGAATTTAGATACAGGTAGTCCTTGACTTACAACAGTTCATTCAAAGTTACAACAGCACTGGAAAAAGTGACTTATGACCGTTTTTCACACTTACGAATGTTGCAGCATCCCCAAAATCATGTGCTCAAAATTTGGATGCTTGGCAACTGCCTCGCATTTATGATGGTTGCAGTGTTTTGGGGGTCACATGATCACCTTTTGTAACCACCTTCTGACAAGGGGAAGTCAGATTCACTTAGCAACCGTGTTACAACTGCACAACTGCAGTGATTCGCTTAACAACCGTGGCAAGAAAAGTCATAAAATGGGGCAATATTCACTTAACAACTCTCAGGAATTTTAGGCTCATTTGTGATTGTAAGTCGAGGACTACCTGTATTAATGTTGATATATAGACCATAAAAATCTGCAGTGAGGAATTACAACCTTTTCTTTACAATTTCCAGAAGGAGAGCTGCTGTTCAGAGTTCCAGCCAACCACTTCACTTACGGCTAAGTTTTCTGTTTCTCTTTCCAAGCCAAATTCAACTATCCTTTAAGCATTTGTTCCCATAACTTTATTAAAACTCTGGCAAAACCAAAACCAGAAATATCCTCTCCCCACTTATTTTCTATTTTTATTTTTTATGTCTGCAACAGAAGCATTTCTGTGGGGGAGATCAATAGTGTCAAATAACAGACTGAAATCCCACCCTCTTTTGTGTGCAATGTGTCAATGCATGTGGCACAGGTTAAAAACTGGGACCTTTTCAATTCCCTGGTTGTACCTGTCATTTTATGCCATTCACTCCCCATGCACCCCCAACCCACCCTGATTTTTGTGCCTGTTGGTATTCAACTATATTGTATGAGAATAATATGACAGCACAGTGGGTGGAGAGGGGTCACTGTATCATTGCATTCGAACCGTCCATTGTTATGTGCCAGTTCAGGGAATTTGTAGTGAGCCAAGACTATGCACTGTTTAATAATGGATCACTTTGCTTAATTTCTCTGCCAAATCATTTTAATGCTCCCAATGACCTTATTTTTCTATGGCCGCTTTAATTTCCTGAGACCCCCTTTATGCAACATAACTGTGCTAAGACAGCGTTTGTATATTTTCCTGGGATTGCAACGACAGGAACCCAGGAAAAGATGCAGCTGCTTTAAGATGTGGCAGATAATTGCTACATTAATAATGTACTGGTACATGGACATACGCCCCAAAGCATCTCCTGGCAATCAAATCCAAAGTACTCCTCTACCCAATTTTATAGCACTTTGAAATATTCAAAATGACCACATTATTCTATGGTAATAGTTATGGCATCTCTCAAAGGCAGAGAAGTTATCAATACCCACGTATTATGTCAAGAAAGAATGATAGACAGGAGCAAAAAAATTTGTAAGAAGCCATGATGCTTCTTCAGGTTACTTAACACCTTTTTGTAAAGTGATACATTAAAAAATATTTTTTAGGAAGGTTTTATTTGTTATAGTTGAAGAAAACTTCAAATCATCTTAAAACTGGCTTAATCCCACAAGAAACCCACATGTATGAATGAGCCTAAAACTAGATTGATATCTTGATAAAAACCATTTAAATCTTATGCGCTTATAGTGGGAATAAGTACTAGTGAATTCAGAGGAATTCATTTCTAACAATTTCTGTTATTTCCAAAATTGTTTAATATGGCATGCCAGACACTAGATCACATATTAATAGTTGCGTGATTGCTTAGTGATCTACATGATAAAGTACCCTCTTTCTTACCATCAAACATATGTACTGATTTTCAGTAACAAATGTAGACTATGGTTCAGCTTGTCAAATGAGATGGGAGCGTGGTGTGCAAATTTCATGCACAATACTCTTTTTAGCACAGTTAGGAACTCAAATGAACACATTTTACTTTAACACGTTAAGACCTCAAAACACAAAATGTGTATTTTAGTTTTGAGATCTGGTCTGTTTTTGGAGGATACCACAATGGTTTTGAATAGAGATACTCTATTTCAGTTACTGTATTTTTCAGACTATATGATGCAGCAGAGTATAAGATGTACCAAGATTTCAAAGAGGAAAACAAGAGAGAAAAAGTTTTTGCCCTCCCCGGCCCCCAGGAGCACTCAGCAAAAACGTGACACATGAGGGGTTTGGGAGGTGAAAAATGGGCCCATTTTTCACAAAAATGGGGAGCCCAGAGGGTTTGGGAGGCCTGCAGAGTGCTCCTGGGGGCTGGGGAGGGCAAAAACATGACACGTGGGGGGTTTGGGAGGCCAAAAATGGACCCGTTTTTTGCAAAAATGGGCCCATTTTTCACCTCCCAAATCCCCCATGCATTGCATTTTTTTAATCCCCAGCCCCCAGGAACACTCTGCAGGCCTCCCAAACTCTCTGCACATCCAGTTTTTGCAAAAAAATGGGCCCGTTTTTCACCTTCCAAACCCTCCATGTTTCGCAGGGTTTCAGGAGGGCAAAAATGGCTGTATTCAGTGTACAAGATGCACCAATATTTCCGCCTTCTTTTAGGGGAGGGGGGAAGTGTGTCTTATACTCCAAAAAGTACAGTAGGCATCTCACATAACATTGCAAACTTTTTGGGAGATATATAAGAGCTGAGGTGGTGCAATTGTTAGAGCGCAGTACTGCAGGCGACTTCAGCTGACTGCTAGCTGCAGTTCGGCAGTTCAGATTTCACAGCTCAAGGTTGACTCAGCCTTCCATCCTTCCGAGGTGGGTAAAATGAGGACTCAGATTGGTGAGGACAATATGCTGACGCTTAGAGAGGGCTGTAAAAGCACTATGAAGCAGTATATAAGTTTAAGTGCTATTGCTATATAGAAATAATACTTCAGGCATTTTCCCTGTATGTTTCTTGGTGAATAATAGCACCATATGTCTGAAAATAAAAGAAACTTTTATGTTATTTAATAGATTGAACATTCAGAATAGATTGAATATTCAGAATAATTTTTCCTTTCCTTTCCTTTCCTTTCCTTTCCTTTCCTTTCCTTTCCTTTCCTTTCCTTTCCTTTCCTTTCCTTTCCTTTCCTTTCCTTTCCTTTCCTTTCCTTTCCTTCCCTTCCCTTCCCTTCCCTTCCCTTCCCTTCTATAGCTAGTAATTGGGCTCAGTGTTCCATTGAAAAATCTTTTCTTAGTTTCTATGGATATGGTTCCTCCTCTCCACCTTTCATAAATAACTCCAAGGAGCATAGTTGTTGAATGAGCAAAGCATGAATTGATTTCTCACTTCGGGGACTTCCTGCTGACCAGATTGCTGTCTTGAGAAAAATGAGCTGGATCAACTCAACTTAATCCCCAATGAACAAGAGTAGTAGATCACTTTGCAAAAACCAGCCATGCATGATTCAGCTCTCATGAGCTGAGAAACTACCAGCTAAAAATCACCTTTTGACCTCAACCTATGCAGTGATTCTAGGCTAGGAATAAGATATTTGTAGACATAGAGTGGGCATAGAGTTGGCCTTTCTCTAAGAGGCAGAGAAGGACTTTTTTTTCTATTGGAGAGGCAAAAGTTTTAAACTTTTAAAGTTAAATTAAACTTAAATTAGTTTCAAATAATAAGCAAGGGCACATATTACAGAATATGGTCAAGAAAAATAAATGACCAGAGCTAAGGATATATTGAATTATAATTAAATCATATTAATAAAAACTAGATAATATGATTATGTCACATGTATTTTATAATTTTTTCCCTTCGGTCACATCAACAATTATAATTTGACAGCAATTTTTAGGAAGGTTTGGGGATCGTATGCAAGGATTTGAGGGGTTATATTCAACCTTGGGGCTTCAGGTTAAGCTCTATAAAACAACAAAAGGCTGATTGTAGAAGGAAAATAAAGCTAATATCCTGCAGCAAAAACTCAGTAAGCTTAGGTAATCATCCTAGTGATGAAGGGGAAAAAACATCATTACATAAAAATGGAAAAGATACCTTCACCTCTCAAAGCCCGGAATAGAATGACAAAAAGTCCAAAGAAAGTGGTTCTTATGTTCTGCAATAGGCAATCTTGTCTGCAGCAAAGCCAAAGCAATCTGGCCATGTCAGGTCTGTGAAGCTTCCACTGTTATGGGAGTGAGGGTTGAGTTTCTGAACAGTCTGGCTCTATTGCTGTACATGATGAGGTTGATAGAAGCATTAAGCATCAGCCACATCAGCTTGTAGACTTCCACTGAGTCCAGTTGCCTGCTGAAATCAGTTCCTACAATATTCCAGTATTTCTTTCCTGAAATTTATCTGTTCTCAGCATACATTCTGTCTTGATCTCTTCCTCCTGCCCTTCCTCTCCTTCCCTCTCTCTCTCACACACACATCTCTCTCTCTCTCTTTCTCTCTCTCTATGCATCATATCTATCTATCTATCTATCTATCTATCTATCTATCTATCTATCTATCTATCTATCTATCTATCTATCTATCTAACTATCTATCATCCCTCTCTCAACTTGATCTCTCTATCTATCAGCTCTTTCTCGTTCATCTTTTGTGTAAATGAGCACCTCTTCCTGTCAATGATCACTTAGATAACACTGTGTATGCATGTTTTAGTATGTGTATGTACTGTATGTGTGTGTATATATGTGTGTGTGTGTATGTGCGCACACATGCACAATATACATGCACGCGCATATACACATATATGTTGTGTTAATACACATAACATGGTTAAAATGGCAATATTATTATCTTTTAATAATCCAGCTGCAGCACATTATAGGGTACCATTAAAAAAAAATCATTGCCAGCCCGGATAAATTTTGACTATGGGCAATATGGTCTGAGTGGGAAGTTGAGGGGAAAAAAAGGATTAAATATGCACAAATGCAGTTCTATGTGCACAGACTTCACATCATTTGGGAGTCAATTTAAGAGATAAAGGTCAAGCTCGAAGTAATAAGTGCTGTGATCTCAGATGCTGAAATTGGGGAGTGGTACATGCAATACCACGTTCCATACCTTTGACACGAGGCTGGGCTGTAGCAGTCCTTTTTCTGTAGCAATTGCTAGAGTCAAGGCAAGCATTTGTAACACACTTAGAAGGTGTGATCTGTATTTCTGACCTGGAATAAATTGTGACAGGCATATAGTGTGCCAAGGCACTGAACTCTGTTCTGCTTCTCTGCCCTCATCTAACAATGATCATAACTGGCAATAGTACAGTGCAGACGTCACCATGTTTCATTTCTCGGGGGGTGGAGGATGAGTGGGAAATAAAGTAGCAAATTACGATTTCATCAAATCGGTGGTCTCAAGTTGAGGCAGAAAATACATCCTGTTGTGTATTCTTCAAATGAAGAATCACATGCTTTGGTTGCAAGTTCATTCATGTATTTGGGTTTTTTTCTTTTTTCTTTTCTTTTTGCAAGTCCCAGCAGATAGCTGTGAGTGCAGCAAAGATACCTTTCATTTGAGCAATTGTTTGTGAAGGAGACATATACTAAATGCTAGGTCAAAAGGCCTGAATGTTCCTCTAACCAATCTATTTCATGCCAATATAATAATTCCTTCTCATCCAAGTGCTTTACTCCTGCAAGCTCAGTTTTCTCTTTCTGGATTCCAGACCAAATGCTCTTGACAGAATGGATTGTGGACAAAGAGATAGCTAGGACCAAGGTCTCTACTTCAGGTTTTTGTTTTTGGCAAAGAAGTTTGCTACACAACTTGGACAGAAGGGAGTGTGATTATTTCTGTCCTGATACAGACAGCCTTATCTGGAAATTTTCTCAGTTTATTTCACCAGATTTTTTTTTCTTCTGGTGCCACTTTCTTATCACAAAACAACCCAAGTTCCAACTGGAGTGCAGAAACTTTACACAGTTAACTGCCCGTATCTGATTCACACAGAAACAAGAGTGATATATGAGATTCCAAAATTAATCCATTACAAGTTTTTTTAAAATTCGATCCTGCCTAAAATAAAACTTTTAAAAATATGGAACTATAATCATTGCCCTCCATATATAGATACTGTGTGTGTGTGTGTGTGTGTGTGTGTGCATGCATACACATACTTAGATATATACATAGATATACACAATACACACAAATATATATACGGAGGAGAAGGAGGAGGAAAAGAGAAGGAGAAGCAGGAGATACAATAGTAATAGTTGTCCATTTCTGGCAAAGAGATGCAAAGGCATATACAAGTTTTTTTCAAAAGAAATGGTGATATTTCAAATCCAAGGCATGAGCCCTTAAACTTCTCAGACTCCAAGCAGCCGTTTTTGAACATAAGAATTACAAATCATTGTAAAAAGGAGCTAGGATTCCTTAAAATTTAACATTATTTCTCATGGCCTGAGCAGAGATTTGGGTTTCTCTTCAGCTTCTCCACATAAAAGTGCTCATGTTACACTTAGCAATTTCTGTGTAAATGTATATTATCAAGAAAGTAATTACTATTACCCATAGTTGTGCATTTCATTTTTTTCTAACCTTGCCGCTTATTTTTCCCCCTCACTGCTCTATCCATCTTGGGATAATACTTTATGCATTGGACTGAAAGTCTATTCTTTTTATGCTGTTTCGGGAAATTCCGTGTTTATCATTTCATGTTCCTTGGTTACAACATGCACAGCCATCTCCAAGCTTGTTGCCAACAAAGGACTCGTTCCAGGAACAATATTAGGTTATGCACAGCTTTCAATCATTTTACTCACTAATATTTAAAAACAGAATTGGCAGCACTCAAGAAAGCTCAGAGCTGTGCCTGGAATCGCTCAAAGACTTCAAGGAAACTACAGTAGCTCCATTATAAAAGTTTGTTACAGCATATAAATTGAGACAGACCAAGTTCTGGATTGTATATTGTATCTGAAAGATGTTGAGATCCTACTATAAGGGAAAGTCAGGTAGCGTTGGAGATGGCTGCATGTTTCACAAAAGCTTCTACCCTGCTCTACTCTACTCTTCCCTTTTATGATTGAGGAGGTTGCTGTGTTGCTGTCAGTACTGAGATAAGATTTATGTGGACAGTTTTTATACTCTGAATAAACAGCCATGGCCTTGCTGACCATTGGGAAAAGTCTTGGTTTGGATTGCTTTAAATCAATGGATTTCACTTTCACTCTCTATTTAATTTTCTCCTTATACAGCCTGCCTCTGGCCCAGTCTTTTTTCCCCTTGGAAGGAAAGGGTTAATAAAAATAAAAGCTACTCTTAACCCTATCCTCACAACCATCCAAATGCAGAGGACTATTCCCACTTACCGCATTAAAAAATGCAATTCAGAAAATCTAAACACTAGACATATATGAGAATGCTTTGCTCTAAACAAATACATTGCAAGATCTCTACTATGTGCTTTCTATCGATGGTAAAGTGCAGGAGTATTTTTTTCTGGACATTCAGCTGGATTTCTGATTTATCTGTTTTCTTTTAAATTCTTATGCTCTAAAGCTAATAATACATGTGAATCTGGCTTGTTGAAAAATCCCAGTTTTTAGCATTATCTGTTAAGTGCAAGAAGTCTGACTCCTGCATTGAGCAGTGTAAATAGTGGGCAGCTGGAAATTTGCCCACCTACCCAGAAAGATACCAAGAAAGTTAAGTAACAAAAAAGTGAATATTCTAAGCTGAAGACTGTAAGAAAGATTCTCAGAGACCAAACCTTAGTTACTTTGTCTTCTGGTAAGTGAGTGTTCTTGCAAATTGACATACCTCCATGGCAGCCATTTTGTGATCATGCCTACCACATTCTACAAAATCAAGGCTATTTCCATGGGTTTAAAAATTTTACCTGTGCTCTGTGTAGAGCTCCTGTTCATAAAACTGCAAAGGCAAAATGCTGTCTGCAAGCTTCATAAGGAGTAACATGATTAAATGTAGACCTGGAATGGAATCTGGGTTTAACCAGCCGTCTTCTTTTTCCTCTCCAGCATGTTTTTTTTAAGAATGCCTGAATGGAACTTAATGGAGCCTGACTTTTGGATTCTTCTGGAAAGTTCTGATTCTGGTGTTCATATTCATTCTGGCTTTGAATGTGGAAATCTGAAATGCTTCATTTTCAGAACAGAAAGGGGAAATTGATATTTTTAATAGCTTGACTACTCATGCTAGTTCTTTACCTCTTTATATATGGTGCTTTGAGTGTATATTCTCTTACATGATCCTTGATAAACATTTACTTCAAAAGGGCCTTATCAGTTCCCACCACCTTACTTGCCCATCAAGATCTTTTCTAACTAGATTTGAAAATGGGTACTTTTGAAATAGAAAAAAAGTGTTTAAAATGCTGCTTTTTAAACAGTGGTTAGGATGGAAACTGAGCAATTAGAGCATGCAGCAATCCACATAATTACAGTTTCATGAGGATTTGGGTGCACAGACCTCTCTTATGCATTTATGGCAACTCGATTGACAAGAGAGACCATGATGGCTTTAAAGGGTCAATAAAACATGTGCCTTGAAGGATTTACACAATATACAGTAATGGCTTCTTTGGAGCTGTTATGGTCTATTGGGTCAATAATAATCCACTTTTTAAAGAGTGCCAAAATATGAATTTACGCAGCTGGCCACATTGTCTTCTGATCTATCAGATAAATGATATGAATTATCAACATTAGTGTCCATGCTGCCCTGTTCACCCAGTGATTTGAGCATACAGAGTACAGTGGAAAAATTGCATTATATATGTATGTATACACATACATACATACATACATACATACATACACATACATACATACACTGGTATAAAACCCAAATAACCAAAGACCTACATATACATACATACATACATACATACATACATACATATATATGTCTTTGGTTATTCAGGTTTTCTCCCGCGTAAAATTAGAAGTGTCTTAGCGTCTTGTCTTGAGTTGCAGGGGGATTTGACTAACTCAGACTAACCTGAGCACAACCAAGCCCCCCCAAACAGAACACACCCCCATCCAATCAGAGCACAGCCAACCCCACCATCCAATCAGAGCACAGAAACCCCTAACCAATCAGAACACACCTCCACCCAAGTTGATGGGAGCTGATCATTTGATTATACACCGTCATGACCTAAGAATCCTTGTCTTAGTTCTTTCAAGTGAACATCACAATAAAAATCACCCAGGGCTACTTAATATCACTGGGTGTGATTTCAGTGTATGGATTTCATCATGCAGTCTGGAGAACAACTGGGATAATGGACTTAGGTGTAGTCTTCAATAGCCCCTTATCTGAGGTGCAGTTTTTCAGCAGGTACTGGGTAGTAAGATTGTGCCAAGTTGAATCCCTGCATTATCAGAAAAATACTTAACATAATTGCTGAAGCCCTAAGAAGCATGTCTCATCTCTGTATGACTTACTGGTCTTCCTTGCACCATTCCAATACTTGTTGCTTAAATGTCAGAAAATGGATTCTCTTGATGAATCTATGATCACAGCTAGTTCCTGAATAAAACCAATGACTCATTCAGAAATGAGCACAAATTTCAATACCTGGGCAAGCAAACCCATAGATGTTTTGGGGGCAAATTTCAAATTCTTAGGCAGATAGCATTTACTCACATAATTTCTGGAAATCCCTAGTCTGGTTTCCCCAAAATACAATAAACATTTCCCCCCCCCCCCATCTACTGGATACCTGCAAGGCTGCTGTTTCGAAACAATGCAGACATCCCAACTTGCTTTCCATTTCCTCTTGTTTTAACAAAAGAAGTGGCATTTTGCATTTTAGCATTGCAGTGGTGTATGGAATACATTCAGGAAAAGTAAACCCACTGCACATATCAATCCATTGTGTGGGGGAAATGGAGCTTGCTACACTGCGCCCATTAGGGATAGTAGCTCGCAGAACGCCGATCTTGACTTATTCCAAAGAGATCACAGAAAGGGCTGACAATAAAAAGCAGTGGCATCCACCTCCAGGATCTCAGACTTGGCCGTATCTGTTGTTTGGTGACTATCTTCCATCTACAGTATTGACTTGTTTATCAGGCTGCAGGTGTCTCTATCCGTCCATCTTGAACGGCTATCTGGCAGAAGATTAAACATTGCTGCTTCCTTCTTGTGATTTTCAGTCTTCGTGTCACCCCATTTTCAAAGACGTTCCAATGGTGCACATTTAGCTTACAGAAGTCCAATGGCTTATCTTGCTAAAGCAGGTGATTTAGGCCATATTTCCCTTGTTACTGTTCCAAAATATCACTACCTACTGCCTTTAGGCTTTGAAATAGTTCCAAGGGCATTTTCCTCCTGGTTGCTTTCTCTGTGTAGCTTCCCATTTCTTTGCATAATAAGGCTATTTGGAAGGAGAAGGGAAGGGCAGGGGAGGAGAAGGGAAGGGTAGAAAGTCAGCACCTATCCCCCTCCTAGAAGAATGAATTTTGAGGAATATTAAAAAAGGCAGAATATTATATTTCCCTATATGAGAAATGGAGAAACATGTTTTTTAGAGGCAGGAAGCAGACTCACTCTTCTCCCACCCACCAGCAGATATTTTGTGCCCATTAAGAAAGACTGGATCAGCCTATCTACAAAACAAAAGACTTTCAGCTTCAGGGTGCTGGGATTAAGAACAGGACATGATCCTTCAGGACATACTAGGATTTACCCACTACAATTTAGGAGAAGACACAGAGCTCACTACATTGCACAATCTCTTAAGAGTATTTCAGTCATTGCATCACCCCCAGAGCAGTCAAAACTTCAACCAAACTTAGCTCATACAAACACCTAGAATTTGCATTTCCTCTTTTGCCTATAAAGCCAACTATGAACTCTACATAACCGCTACATGATCCCATAGGAATCTGACAACAGCCAACAGAATATTAAAGGACATGTTTTTGCACAGGAACAGGAGCTCAAATACAAAGCCCAAAAGATGGTATAAAAGCCACTCACTCTCAATTTGTCAGCTGCCCATTTTGTCAGCTGCCCAGAATCACATGTACTTGGTGGTTCTTTCCAATCAGCCTCCAGCCTCCATTTTATTTCCAGTGCCTTCCTCCTGGCTTGGAACTGAACCAGATGGATATTTCTTCCAACAAGAAAGGAATTAGAATTGAGCTTTGGCTAACAAGCTTATCCGTGGGTGCCTATGGGAAGGGGAAGTGACATCACAAGTATCATGACATTATCCCACAAACTGCATATTTCATGTCATTCTCATGATGGATTATACCAGAGGCCAATGTCACATTGTCATTTTCAAAGACATATCCAGATAGCACAACCTGGTTTTGTTAGTTCTGAAAATGAAAGCAGTGAATCTATAAATGGCATTGTTGCTAATGTCTTCCTCGTTGTCCTAATGACCTTCTTTGTGAATTACAATAATCACAGCAAGCCAGCTAACTGAAGGGGGTTCAGCTGAATATACGCTACTTCAGATATATTGGTTACCTTAAGAAGACATGGCTAATTAAGCACAGTGGAAAAATTAGCATTTCTCGGTTTGGCAAAAATTTGCAAGAAATAATTCGTTGCCTCAAATGGGGGGGGGAACCCACTTTTTTTATTTTCAGGGGAAAATAAAATACTGAAGAATAATCAGAGCTGCAAACACCAACCAGGTTCGCTCAGACCATTGAGTTAAGTGATTATTGGAGGGAAAAGAAAAATTTGGCTAGTAAGAAGAATTGAAGGCAGCTGCTTCTTATTCAGTTCCACTTAAGAAATACTCTCTAGGTTGTAAATATGATTTATATTGGTGTTTCTTAACCTCAGCAATTTTACATGTGAACTTCAGCTCCGAAATTTCACTAGATTTCCTCACAGCTTCAATCTTAAACTGTCTACCATGGACCTCACCCCATTCCTAAGAGGTCCATAAAGGGGGGAGGGGTGCATAAGCACATCAGCGTGCCTACCGTCCCTGTCCTACTGTCCCCATTTATTTGTATTCACTTCCTTCATTCATGTCCATGTTCATATTCATACCTGCTATCTTGTACATGTTTGAAAAACTAATAAACAAATAAATTTCCCCAACCAATAGCTGGCTGTGGAACTCTGGGAGTTGAGGTCCACACATTTTAAAGTTGCCAAGGTTGAGCTACAGTGGTTTACATGAACATTTTATAAGGTTGCAGATTCCTAACCAGAAGTGTAATTGTATGGAGGAAGAATTCTCATAAGAGTTTCTTTGTTATGGAGTAGACCTACATGTCAGTACCACTAAACACCTAAAATTCACATAAAAATAACTGATGGATGACAAACGATTCAGGTTTAGCTACCTGTGACATTTTAAGCAATGTGTTCTCTATATCCAACCCAGTCCAAGAAATGTATATGCAGTTAACCCCATGCAAGTAGCTAAAGTGGCCTGATTTATAATAGATAGATGCATAATAGATAGATGCGGAACTCATCAAATTTGCAGATGACACCAAGCTGGCAGGAATAGCCAACACTCCAGAAGATAGGCTCAAGATACAGAAAGATCTTGACAGACTTGAACATTGGGCACTATCTAACAAAATGAAATTCAACAGTGAAAAAAGTAAGGTTCTACATTTAGGCCAAAAAAACAAAATGCACAGATACCGTATATGTGGTACCTTGCTCAATAGTAGTAACTGTGAGAGGGATCTTGGAGTCCTAGTGGACAGCCATTTAGATATGAGCCAGCAGTGTGCAGCAGCTGCCAAAAAAGCCAACACAGTTCTGGGCTGCATAAACAGAGGGATAAAATCAAGATCACGTGAAGTGTTAATGCCACTTTATAATGACTTGGTAAGGCCACACTTGGAATATTGCATTCAGTTTTGGTCGCCACGATGTAAAAAGGATGTTGAGACTCTAGAAAGAGTTCAGAGAAAAGCAACAAAGATGATTAGGGGACTGGAGGCTAAAACATATGAAGAACGGTTGCAGGAACTGGGTATGTCTAGTTTAATGAAAAGAAGGACTAGGGGAGACATGATAGCAGTGTTCCAATATCTCAGGGGTTGCCACAAAGAAGAGGGAGTCAAACTATTCTCCATAGCACCTGAGGGTAGAACAAGAAGCAATGGGTGAAAACTAATCAAGGAGAGAAGCAATTTAGAACTAAAGAGAAATTTCCTGACAGTTAGAACAATTAATCAGTAGAACAACTTGCCTGCAGAAGTTGTGAATGCTCCAACACTGGAATTTTTAAAGAAAATGTTGGCTAACCATTTGTCTGAAATGGTGTAGGGTTTGCTGCCTGGGCAGGGGGTTGGACTAGAAGACCTCTATGGTCTCTTCCAACTCTGTTGTTGTTGTTGTTGTTGTTGTTGTTGTTGTTGTTGTTGTTGTTACTACTACTATTATTATTATTATTATTATTATTATTATTATTATTATTATTATTATTATTATTATTATTATAATGCTGAGAGAGATAGTTTTAGCCCTTGGTACACTAATTCGAGTGGGTCCAGTGATTTGAAAGCAATGTCAATGTAATTTTATGGAAAAGGCATTACTATGTCTGGATGTCCCACAACAGAGTTTAATTGCTCAAAGGAATGTCTATAAGCAGCCGTGCTGAGAAATAGCACCAGCCTTACAATCTACATGAGAACCTATATAACAGGTATTGCCTGATCTTTCAAGCAGGCGGAATCATTCCTTTGGAGTCAGAGCTATTCTAGTGTTGGGTGTACAAGTAGTCCTCGACTTACAACAGTTCACTTAGTGATGGTTTAAAGTTACAATGGCACTGAAAAAAGGGACTTATGACCATTTTTCATACTTACGACCATGTGCAGCATCCCCAGGGTCATGTGGTCAAAATTCAGATGCTTGGGAACTGACTCACATTTATGACTGTTGCAGTGTCCAGGGGTTATGTGATCACCCTTGGTTAGTGTTTTAGTTTACTTTATTGTCATTGCACTTCGTACAACGAAATTATGACCTTCTGACAAGCCAAGTCAACGGGAAAACAGATTGACTTAACCACCATGTTACTAATTTAACAACTGCAGTGATTCACTTAACAGCTGTGGCAAGGATGGTCGCAAAATGGAGCAAAATTCATTTCAATGTCTGTCTTAGTGCCAAAAGTATTGGGCTCAATTGTGGTTGCAAGTTGAAGACTATCTGTACAGGAGCAGTGGTGGGTTTCAAATTTTTTTACTATCAGTTCTGTGGGTGTGGCTTGGTGGGCTTGGCTGGGGAAGGATACTGTAAAATCTCCATTCCCTCCCCACTCCAGGGGAAGGATACTGTAAAATCTCCATTCCCTCCCCACTCCGGGGGAAAATCCCCATTTCCTCCCAATCAGCTGGAACTTGGGAGGCAGAGATTGGGGGGGGGGCAGTCAGTGGTGGTATTTACTAGTTCTCTAAACTACTCAAAATTTCTGCTACCGGTTCTCCAGAACTGGTCAGAACCTGCTGAAACCCACCTCTGCAAGGAGGACCCTGGAATCTGAGCCAAATCTGTGGCAATCTGTGACTTGAGTTTTGTGAGTAGGCAACTGTTTACATCGCATGCTTCATTTGCAAGACATTGCGTTCCATTTCTGAGCATAAAGCATTGTGAGGTTCCATAGGGTTTATAGCATTTAACTGTCAGATAAGACAGCTCAGCTCAAGCCGAGCAATGCTGTAAATTCAATTTAGATTCCTAATAAAGTTAGAGTTTAAACATGAATGGGTGTCCGGGGAATGAGTGGGGACTGTGGTTGGGGGTGGGAAGTCATGAAGGCTATAGGAGAAATCAGAGCAATCAATTTGTTTGGTTCTTAAAGTACATTGAGTCAAGAATATTGTTGCTGCCCTTGCATTGCCTTGGGGAATTTACTTGCTGAAACCTTTTTTTTTTTTTAGGAGGAGGGGGGAATGATTCATCATCCATGCATGCCTGATTGATTTGGCTTAGGAGAGAAATTAGGGGTCATACAAACATATTTTAGTTCTAAGAAAGGCATTCTGAGAGTACAGTAACTTAACCAGTAGATCTTTTTAGCCGTGCGTTGCCATTCAGCATTCACTTAATTTTCATTTAACGCACATTTGCTACATGTGTTATTGCTCCAATCAATGTGGATTGATTGAAGGACATTTCCTCAACTCTACATGGATTCAATAACATTATACACAAAGGAATGGCTTTGACCTATAAGGGCTTTCATATTCTGGTATAAAGGTAAGTGAAAGATGGATTTGGAATACCAGCTTTTTGTGAAAGTGACAGGGAGTTAGAAGTTGGGAAAGAAATACCTGGTGGTGACTTTTGTAGGCTCAGGTAGATTTGTCTGGTGTTTGATAATATTTTGGCACAAAATGCTTTAATTTTCTACATACCTTAAATCTAGGGTGGGTTCCCCCACATTTTTTTATAATCTGCTGATTATTCTCATTGCCACCTCTCTCTCATAATCAACAGCAATAGAATAGAATAGAATAGAATTTTATTGGCCAAGTGTGATTGGACACACAAGGAATTTGTCTTGGTGCATATGATCTCAGTGTACATAAAAGAAAAGATACGTTCATCAAGGTACAACATTTACAACACAATTGATGATCAATATATCAATATAAATCATAAGGATTGCCAGCAACAAGTTATAGTCATACAGTCATAAGTGGAAAGAGATTGGTGATGGGAACTATGAAACGATTAATAGTAGTGCAGATTCAGTAAATAGTCTGACAGTGTTGAGGGAATTATTTGTTTAGCAGAGTGATGGCCTTCGGGAAAAAACTGTTCTTGTGTCTAGTTGTTCTGGTGTGCAGTGCTCTATAGCGTCGTTTTGAGGGTAGGAGTTGAAACAGTTTATGTCCAGGATGCGAGGGATCTGCAAATATTTTCACGGCCCTCTTCTTGATTCGTGCAGTATACAGGTCCTCAATGGAAGGCAAATTGGTAGCAATTATTTTTTCTGCAGTTCTAATTATCCTCTGAAGTCTGTGTTTTTCTTGTTGGGTTGCAGAACCGAACCAGACAGTTATAGAGGTGCAAATGACAGACTCAATAATTCCTCTGTAGAATTGGATCAGCAGCTCCTTGGGCAGTTTGAGCTTACTGAGTTGGCGCAGAAAGAACATTCTTTGTTGTCCTTTTTTAATGATGTTTTTGATGTTAGCTGTCCATTTGAGATCTTGCGATATGATAGAACCCAGAAATTTGAAGGTTTCTACAGTTGATACTGTGTTGTCAAGTATTGTGAGAGGTGGAAGTATGGAAGGGTTTTTCCTAAAGTCTACCACCATTTCTACGGTTTTGAGTGTGTTCAGTTCCAGATTGTTTTGGTTGCACCACAAGGCTAGTCGTTCGACCTCTCGTCTATATGCGGATTCGTCATTGTCTCGAATGAGACCAATCACTGTTGTGTCATCTGCGAACTTCAGTAGCTTAACTGATGGATCATTGGAGATGCAGTCATTGGTATACAGAGAGAAGAGATACTACAATACTAATACTACAAGCAGTTTCAATTTCTTGCTTTTTCGTTCATATTAGACATTATTGGATCACCTGATTCAAAGATCCAGAATTTTAAACCTGTTAAACCACTGTAAGTTCAATGATGGATTTGTAGCTAGTTATATTTTTTCACATTTGTTTCTTAGAAACGCCTTCTAGACTGAATTTTATCAATTTTGAAGATGTCCTTAATATTTTCTTTTTTACTGGCATGATCATCAAAATCTTAACACTGATGAATGGTTTGAATGGTAAATACAGTCAAGGTAGTCTTTGACTTACAAGAGTTCATTTAGTGAGCGTTCAACATTACAACAGTACTGAAAAAAATGACTTATAACCATTTTTCACAATTATGACCATTGCAGCTTCCCCATGGTCACATGATCAAAATTCAGATGCTTGGCAACTGGTTCATATTTATGACGGTCCCGCTGTCCCAGGGTCATTTGATCCCCTTTTTGCAACCTTCTGACAAGCAAAGTCAATGAGGAAGCCAAATTCACTTAACAACTGTTACCAACTTAACAATTGCAATGATTCACTTAACAACAGTTGCAAGGAAAGTCGCAAAACGGGGCAAACTCACTAACAAATGTTTCACTTAGCAACATAAATTTTGGGCTCAATTATGGTCTTAAGTCAAGGACTATCACATTATATCACATGAAGATAATAACGTTATTACATCGGTAATATTTTTTTTAAAAAAACCTGAAAATAAGAAATTTGAAAATGAATATATAAAGGATATATCCCTTTAAGTACTTTGTTTCATGCATGTATACTTTTAGTAACTGGGTTTGTGTATTAGAAAAAAAGCACTGTTATTCAAGCTGACTTGGTGAATTCATTAGGTTTTCTCTCATCAGTAAGACAATCTCAAATATTTCTTAATACATGTGAATGGTATAATTATATAAACTGTTCTAAGACCTTTAGGCAATATTTGTCATGATAGCATCGTGTTGGTGAGCATTGGTTTGTAAAAGGAATGTGTGAAAATCATTTCTCCATGAGGCAGGGGACATGGGCCAAGATTATCAATGGATACTTCAAATGATTGAAGAAGTTGAATCCTCTATCTGCATTGAGCAAAAAATACAAAAGAAACAAATGGATAATGTCTATTCCATGTAGGGCTGCCCAGAAGTACATTAATGGCTTGTTTCAGGGAAACCAGAATTTTCTTACTGATCTAAAGTACATAAACCTTTCAAGGATGATGTGGTAACTAGAAAAAAAAGTTATCTAAATTATGCACCCAATCTAATTGCCCTTTTGAATAGAATAGAATTTTATTGGCCAAGTGTGATTGGACACACAAGGAATTTGTCTTGGTGCATATTTGTTTTGGATTCTGATATGGATTTTCTTCTGATCTGTTGTCATCTCCATAAAAATCAACCCATTTTTTTGTTCAATCATATACATATGTATGTGTATGAAATCTGTCTCCTGTGCCTTCCTACGTTTTAGTGTATTTATATAAACTATTTGACACAAACGACTCCCTGACTAGCTAACAATTAAAATAAAATATCAGATAATTTTAAGACACATTTAAAAAACATAGATACAACACAATGCATTTATTTTATCACACCAATCTAATTAACACTGCCTATCCAAAAGCAGATTTGCTTATCTGCCAAAGATATGATTCAATAAAAACACCATTGCCTATCGGCAGATGGATAACACTCAGAGAGGTTCTGATCTTTGAAGTGAGATACGATACTCATCAGGAAAGGGGGAAACTCATATTTTCTAGAAAAACGAAGAACCTAGTAGGAAGAAAGAGTGGAATTGAGGAAGGAAGACAAGAAAACTGAACCAAAATATAAAATGTCTTTCACTCTGAGCTTCTGCCACATTATTTATTTACTTATTTATTTCATGGACATATCCATGTTTGTTTCTTTCTTTCCTTGATTTATTTATGCTCCTAGACCAAAGTTCCGTACAGTACAATATAGCAAAGGATATGAGTAAAACTATAATATTAAAATTGTAAAATAAATAGTTAATAGTCTTCTAACATGAAAGTGATCTATCAAATTCTATTGAAACTCTCCTGACAGCCATCATGATTGCACAAAATTTTGCAACTTTTGAAAAGTTTGCTAGGGAACTAGCCACTAAGAGAAATACCACTGTCTTTTTTTATAGAGCAGTTTGATCAATTGACAAAGGTACAGTAGAAGGGATATTCCTTCTTAGCAACATCTATGACATTATTTCTCAAGCTCAGCTTTAAAGATGTGTGGATTGCAATTCCCAGAATTCCCCAGCTGGCTATTGTGAAATTCAGCACATCTTAAAATTGCTGTGGTTGTGAAACACTGCTCTATGAGGGTAATAGGCAACTTGTACTCCACAGTTTCTACCCTACTGGAAGTTAAAAATGGACATATTCTGACTCTCTCTCAATATAATCTTTAAAATATAATCATCTGTTTTAATACAAGCTGTATAAAAGCTAAATTGCATTTCCTGTATTGCTTCCTTGGTAACAAAATTAAAGTGGTTTCTCATTCCCTTATATTTTCTTCCCAATATGGGTAACAGACTTGGAATGGGGCTGAAGCAACTATGTGCTAACTTTCTCAAGGTGCTGCTACTTATACAGTAGTGGCCAAAATTTTGGAAACCTTTTTGGAAAAGTGTATTTTTGAGGTTTGATGGCTATTAACACCACTTTTTGGGGGGAGTTTCAAGATAATCATATTCCACAGATGGAATGGCCTGGGAATAGCCCAGACCTTAACTCAATTGAAAATCTATGGAGCCGACTAAAGGAACTTGTTAGTCAGAAGTGACTCAGCAGTAAAACCCAGTTAATAGAAGTAATCATTCAATTTTGGTTTCACATTATAACAGCTGCAGAACTAAAAGACTTGGTTCACTCCATGGGAAGGGGAGTGCATAAGAGGACAAAAGTGTCTTATTGTTCCCTTTCATTATATCAAATTAATATAGTTGTTGCATACTTTTGCTTATATATATGCTTGTGTGTGTGTGTGTGTGTGTGTGTGTGTGTGTGTGTGTAGAGGTCTTTGGCGGGAGGTACCAGACATTTGGAAATCTGCCCTTATCGACAAACGAATCCCTAACATGAAGAATGACGCAAGACCCACACTCACGAGTGCCACACAGCATGTCACCACCATACATCCACGTGGAAAGCAGACTCAAACCCACACCAATAATGAAGCATGACCACGGACCAGAAGCCAGACCGCAGCTGCATCATTAGCCATTTCAAACCCCTCCAATCCATACATGCAGCAGAATGATACCCACCATGAAGATGTAGCACGACCACGAATGCGAAACCAAACAACAGCAATGCAGCTCACCAACTCAAATCCCCCTGCAACTCAGACTAACCTGAGCACAACCAAGCCCAACCCCACGCAAACAGAACACCCCCCAGCCAATCAGAGCACAGCCAAACCCCCAACCAATCAGAACACACCTCCACCCAATCAGAACACAGCCAAGCTCCCAACCAATCAGTTCAAACCCCCACTAGCAGTTAAAAGGAAGAAACAGCTGCGATCACACATTGCTCCCAGAAGCACGAAGCTGAAGCCTGAAGATGACGAATGAGACTTCGTCGAAACGTCACCAAGACACTTCCAATTTTACACGGGAGAACACCCGAACAACCAAAGACATATATATATACATCATATGTTTATATGATGTATTTATATGATGTGTTGTTGTTTTATGTTGATGTTTGTGTATACTGTTGTGACAAAAAAAAAAGACATTGTAAGACTGTAATTCATGCTAAAAGCTACCCAACTAAGTATTAACTGACATGGTGATAATTTTTGTATATCTCATTTTTTCTACGTGTTTCACTTTTCTTCTTTATACTGTAACTGCTATTCTAATAGCAAATCCTTCATAAAAGTTATTGCATTACATTCTTGATTAAATTATCTTTCCATTGATTTTATGGTATTACTCCCCAAAAAAGTGGTGTTATTAGCTAGTTTTAGAAAATACACTTTCCCCAAAAGGTTTCCACAGTTTTGGCCACTACTGTATTTAGGTAAACATATGTATACTGCCTACTTCACAATATAATTTACAAAAAATATAATATAAAGCTAAATTAAATTGAAATATAATTTAATTACAAAAATCCCAATGCATTCAAATTGTTATTAATAATTCTGGAATAAACAGGGCTTAAGAATTTTCTTAATGAACTGGAGACTAGGTGTATCTGGAAAGTCCAGGTATTCTGTAGCCTATGAGTGTATTACAGTAATCAATGCAGTGCTCTATCATCAGATCATACTGTGAAATCTAGTCCCCTGAACTATCAAATTTGACTCCAATATTCTGGAAACTAATTGTAGTTTCAAGTCTTTTTCGAAGTCATTCTCATGTACAAGGCACGGCAATGGTCTAATCATGAGATGATGCGAGTGAGAGTCATGGACATCATATGACTAGTGTTGTGCCTCGCCCGCCCTCCTCTCCTCAGCCAGGCTCCTCCCTCCTCCTGCCGGGCCTGCTATCAGATTCAGAGTCTGATAATGAAGAGGAACGGCCTGGCATGCCTCCAGCCCCAAGCCCTGACACCATGCCCAGACAGAATGTCAGGAATGAACAAACAAACCTCACTCCTACAGTGTGTGAGCACGAAGCCAGCCACGTGTTAGAATTGCCGGCAGCAGATCCGGAGGAAGGGAATTTACAGTGGACGGATCCCCACTTCCGGAGAATTGAGAGGCGACGTCAGCAGAAGGAAGGGAGGGGCAGGCTTGGATAAGTGCTGAGTCATGGAGCCACACCCCATGGCCTATATAAAGGATCTGCTTTTTGGCATTTGTTGAGTGAAGCAAAGTCTCATCTGGTTTGCTGAAGTCACACCTTGGATTCCTGCCTACCTGAGAAATCTGAAAGGAATTTGGCAAAGCTGCAGAGGCTTTGTGGCCACGCTTGATACAGACTTCCCAGACCCGGTCGTCGGAAGGGGAGTGGGACATGACAACTAATTTTCAAAGACCAACAGTTGGATTAGCTCAGGGGTCTCCAACCTTGGCAACTTTAAGCCTGGAGGACTTCAGGCTTAAAGTTGCCAAGGTTGGAGATCCCTGGTTTAGCTGACAAAGCTTGATGAAGGTGCCCATGGTTACAGCCAGAGGTGGGATTCAGCTGGTTCTGTCCGTTTGGGCAAATTGGTAGTGGTGACTGTGGGAGGCTCCGCCCACCCACCCGGATGTAATGCACGAGCAAAGAACATGTGCAGAAGGCTGTGTGCATGTGCAGACAAGGTGCATGCGCTCACATTTGCAAACTGGTAGAGAAGGTAAGTGAATCCTACCTCTGGTTACAGCTTTCAATGCTACTTCTAGCAGAAGCTAGAAGCATGAAACGGTATGGGTTCTCCAGGGATGTCTGTGAGATGAGTAAAGACAAACATTCAAGATGGCAGCTGAGACTATGCAGTTACATGATACTTTTTCACATGATAGCTGACGTACAGGGAAAGAGAAAAGTGCTTCAATCAACATGGTGGCAGACACAATGAAGAAGGGAGGAATTATACTTGGTTTCAATATGGGCAAATAAGTGCTAGATGGAAAGAAGATCAAAAAATTGGTATAATGCAAAGGGAGGAAAATTTAATAAAGCAAATTAGAAATCAGACCCAGGAGCATATAAAGAGATTGTATAATGTGTTGCTTGAAATAGATTCGGAAAAGGATTTGGTAAAGGACTGTATGATAAAATGGGCACAGAATATTCAGGAACCAATAATGTTGGAAACATGGGAGAAAATCTGGGTTAGAAATGTTAAGTTTACACAAGCACAGAATTTAAGGGAAAATTTTTATAAGATGTTTTATAGATGGCACTTAGATCCCAAAAAATTATCACGTATGTATCCTAATATCCAAGCGAAATGTTGGAGGTGTGATTGTGATGACGCTACATATTTTCATATTTGGTGGACTTGCAAGAAAATTAAGGCCTTTTGGATAAGAATTTGGTGGATTATTCAAAATGTACTGAAGAAGAAGATAAAGTTCCTGCCACAATTTTTCCTTTTGGGAATTATAACGGATTGTACAGGGACTGAGACTAAACTGATTCTGAATTTAATAACAGCAGCAAGACTGTTGATTGGACAATATTGGAAGAAAGAAGAGGTACCTACAATAGAAGAATGGATAATGAAAGTCATTAATTTGGCTGAGATGGCTAAAATCTCAGCTTTTTAAAAAGACAATACGCAGGAAAGATATTTAATTGAATGGAAAAAATGGATTGATTATCTACAAAACAGATATCAGATTAAGAAATATCAGATTGCCTTTGAATAATTAGAAAGTTATTTTATTTAATGGGGAGGGGGTTGGGAGATGAAAAGCTTTGGATGAGGCTAATTGGATTGGAAGGGAAAATTTTATTCTATGTTTGGTTTATGTATAAAAATACCTTGTGATTGACCCGGGAAGCCGGGGGGGGGGAGGGTAAGGGAGGGGGGAAGGGGGTTTTCTGGGAGAGAGGGGGGGAAAAAGGGGCAAAAATGTCTTTGTTTTTTTAAAAACTTTTTCAATAATAAAAAAAAAAACATGGTGGCAGACACATCTTGACTTTTTTTGCCCCACTCTGCAGATGATCCTAGGGCTGTCTTTTATGTTCTGGGGGAATAGTTGGGATATAATTAAGCTGAGCATTTTTGCTGCAGCTACTACTACAGTTAAGTATGATTATTTCCTTAACTTGGAAAGCCTAATTATCTTGTGACCAAGAGAATGGTTGAATGAAGAGAGTACTTGCTTTGGCCAAGAAGCCTGGAGAATCCTGAGGCTGCTATTATACAGGTAGTCCTCGACTTATAACTACAATTAAGCCCCAGATTTCTGTTGCTAAGTGAAACATTTCTTAAGTGAATTTTGCCCCATTTTATGACCTTCCTTGTCACAACTGTTAAGTGAATCATTGTAGATGTTAGTAACATGATTGTTAAGTGAATCTGGTTTCCCATTGACTTTGCTTGTCAGAAGGTTGCAAAAGGGGATCACATGACCCTGGCACACTGCAGGGTCATGTGATCATAAATATGAGTCAGGTGCCAAGCTTCTGAATTTTGATCAGGTGATTATGGACATGCTGCAATGATTGTAAGTGGGAAAAACGGTAATAAGTCACTTTTTTTAGTGCTGTTGTAATTTTGAATGGTCACTAAAAGAACTGTTGTAAATCGAGGACTATCTGTACAGTGGCTGCACAAGAGAACCAATGATGTATAAGTTTGGAAATGGAATGATAAATGGAACTCTGACAGAAAAGTTGGCATTTGCAACACAGGTTTTGTTCTGAAATATACAGATGGAATTTATTTTAACCTGGGAAAAGCGGTAGAGCTGCTAAGGAACATCAAACTGATCAGGAGCCAGATTCATCACCAAGACCATGCAGCTGCTGAAGGGCCCAACTATTCAGAGAAACTTCTGAAGTTGACAGGCCAGCTGGAAAGCTCTGAAGTCCTTCGCTGTAAGGAAGGATGTGCAGAAAGGGCAGAAAGCTTTTTTAAAGACCGCTGTATTCAACAAAGGTTTTAAAAAGTACAACATTCTGCAGCTTCTTTTTATAGTTAACAGGTGAGAGGTCTTTTGAAACTGAGCATTTCTTTTGAGAGCAAATTATACGTTCTAATGACTTTGTAAATCACAGACAGGTTTTTTTTTTGTAAATGAATGGCTTCACAGAATACCTTTGTTGCAGAAATGGATGTAAAGGATTTCAGAAGCAGCCCACAGATGTTTTCAGAGCCTGACTCATCTCCAAGAGACTACTGTCTCTCTTGCAGATCATGACACCCAGAACTTCATATTGTTCAAGACACTGCAGAGCTGGAAAAGTGGTATGATGGTTAGGCTGTTGGGCTACCTGAAAGTTATAGAATAGAATAGAATTCTTTATTGTCCAAGTGTGACTGGACCCACAAGGAATTTGTCTTCAGTGCATAAGCTCTCAGTATACATAAAAGATATAAGTGATGAATCATGATCATAGTCATCAAGAATCATGATCATAGTCATCAAGAAACATAAGATACAACACTTAGTGATAGTCTACTAAATAAGCAATCAAAATCATACTAGGAAATTAAATAAAACAATATAAATTGTTAGATATAAGCAACAAGGTTATAGTCATAAGTAGAAAAGGAGCTAGGTAATAGGAAGGATGAAAAGAATAACAGTAACACAGGCTTAGTAAATAGTTGTTTAGTAGAGTGATGGCATGCGGGGAAAAACTGTCCTTATCTCTAGTTGTTCTGGTGCTCTTCCCACCAACAGCTAGACTTAGAACAAAGATCTCATTCACCTCATTTTTGCTCAGGTGAATTGCTACAGAGGATTGAATAGGGTACCTATGGGTTAGACCCAGTGGTTTCTAAACTCCCATATTTTCAATATATAATTCCAACCAACCAAACAGTGCATTGTGGACCGAAGCAGTTTCTTAGATAAACCTATCAAAGATTCTTTGGTATTTTAGAACCTAATATAAACTTACCTTCATATAAGAATTCAGTCCTTTCAGAGGCACAGGGAATATAAAACTGTTAGAGAAATATGCCATTATTGAGGTATATTGTCTTGAAAGGATTCTTGTCATATAGGGTCAGCAAAACAATTTACATCTTTATAAGTTTAGTTAACTGATCTCATTTGAGTTAGAATAGAATAGAATAGAATAGAATTTTTTATTGGCCAAGTGTGATTGGACACACAAGGAATTTGTCTTGGTGCATATGCTCTCAGTGTACATAAAAAGAAAAGATAAGTCTGTGTCTTTCTTGTTGGGTTGCAGAACCGAACCAGACAGTTATAGAGGTGCAAATGACAGACTCAATAATTCCTCTGTAGAATTGGATCAGCAGCTCCTTGGGCAGTTTGAGCTTACTGAGTTGGCACAGAAAGAACATTCTTTGTTGTCCTTTTTTAATGATGTTTTTGATGTTAGCTGTCCATTTGAGATCTTGCGATATGATAGAACCCAGAAATTTGAAGGTTTCTACTGTTGATACTGTGTTGTCAAGTATTGTGAGAGGTGGAAGTATGGAAGGGTTTCTCCTAAAGTCTACCACCATTTCTACGGTTTTGAGTGTGTTCAGTTCCAGATTGTTTTGGTTGCACCACAAGGCTAGTCGTTCGACCTCTTGTCTATATGCGGATTCGTCATTGTCTCGAATGAGACCAATCACTGTTGTGTCATCTGCGAACTTCAGTAGCTTAACAGATGGATCATTGGAGATGCAGTCATTGGTATACAGAGAGAAGAGAAGTGGGGAGAGCACACAGCCTTGGGGGGCCCCTGTGCTAATTGTACAGGTATTTGATGTGATCTTGCTTAGCTTCACCTGCTGCTTCCTGTTTGTTAGGAAGCTTGTGATCCACTTACAAGTCTGTTCTGTAAAGGTGTCTTTTTTAAAAAATAGTTCTGCTTCGATGAGTCTGTAAAATCATTAATGATGCTCATTTTCTCAACGGCCATGGGTACTAAATGTGGGTAGGTGATACCTTTAATAAAACACATCACTACAGTATTATTGCATTTTGCTTCATCCATTCAGCCATTAATCCTCAGCAAAAGCGGAAAGAATGACAGGAGTTAACAAAATTCCAAAATGTTGGAAGTACAGATGGTAGCAGTGAAAATGTCTGTAGGAATGGCTTCATATTACGAGTCAAAATACTGAAACTACTGAGTAGTCAAAACTTCATATGACAACAAAGACTAGTAAAAACTTAATCCAATTTAGCCCAACTGTTCACATTAGTTATTCCTAATCCATAAACTTTTTTCAATCATGATGGGTCATAGAATAGAATAGAATAGAATAGAATTTTTTGTTGGCCAAGTGTGATTGGACACACAAGGAATTTGTCTTGGTGCATATGCTCTCAGTGTACATAAAAGAAAAGATACGTTCATCAAGGTACAACATTTACAACACAATTGATGATCAATATATCAATATAAATCATAAGGATTGCCAGCAACAAGTTATAGTCATACAGTCATAAGTGGAAAGAGATTGGTGATGGGAACTATGAAACGATTAATAGTAGTGCAGATTCAGTAAATAGTCTGACAGTGTTGAGGGAATTATTTGTTTAGCAGAGTGATGGCCTTCGGGAAAAAACTGTTCTTGTGTCTAGTTGTTCTGGTGTGCAGTGCTCTATAGTGTCGTTTTGAGGGTAGGAGTTGAAACAGTTTATGTCCAGGATGCGAGGGATCTGCAAATATTTTCACGGCCCTCTTCTTGATTCGTGCAGTATACAGGTCCTCAATGGAAGGCAGGTTGGTAGCAATTATTTTTTCTGCAGTTCTAATTATCCTCTGAAGTCTGTGTTTTTCTTGTTGGGTTGCAGAACCGAACCAGACAGTTATAGAGGTGCAAATGACAGACTCAATAATTCCTCTGTAGAATGTAGTCATGACGGATTAAGGGCTGAGTTTTACCCTCAAGGTAAGGATTGATTCGTCTGTGTTGTTTTTGCTTTCTTATAAGTGTATATTTAGATCGCAAACTCC
Source organism: Ahaetulla prasina (assembly GCF_028640845.1). Classification (NCBI taxonomy): domain Eukaryota; kingdom Metazoa; phylum Chordata; class Lepidosauria; order Squamata; family Colubridae; genus Ahaetulla; species Ahaetulla prasina. The sequence continues at coordinate 70,379,382 of NC_080541.1, read as the reverse complement.
TTCAGTTCCATGTTAAATGTTAAAATGTATTTGTAAATGTTGGTAAGAGCCTAACATTGCGTGAATCAAATAAAAGTCTTGTCCATCTGCACAATCCAAATTTAATGATATAGCTATTCACATCACATTCACCCCAAAGAGACAATGACAATAATTCTGCCTCCTCCTAAACATGGTTTGAATATACAATTACTAAAAACCAGCATTGGAAACCTTGGAAGCTGTCTCCGAAGTTTTCTAGCTGGATGGATTTATTGGTTGTGCTTTCTTTCACATTTTTTTCTTTTTTAAAATATGCTCATGTTCTTTCCATCTATTTGTGTGTAAAGAAATATGGGAATATTGGTAAGATTTTAATAAAGATTGAACTGGATAAAATGTTCACACATCTGCCTCTGGAATAGTCTGGAGAGAGCTCGTATCAAATATGCCTATGCCGAAAAGCCAGTTTATCACTTCTTCTGTCTTCAAATTGTAATGCAACATCATAAATGAAACAGCGATGCATAGAGATTCAAAATAGTGCTATTTCTGGTGGCCAAATAATAGCTTTCTGAACGCTTTTCAATTTTCAGCCCTTTGTCTAATGCAGGAGGTCCCAATCTTGGCAACTTTAAAACCTGTGGACTTCAGCTTCCAGAATTCCCCAGCCTATGATACTAAGAGGGGTAGAGGTTGCATTGTGGCATTACAACCCACATTTTGTCACTTGTTTCCTTAGTAAGCACTATTTGGTCTTTCCCTTCCAAAGAGTGAAATAAGACTTTGGTGTTGCTTTGGATCATTTTTAAAGCCTCATCAGTCTTGTTGAAGATTGTAGAAGAAATCCCAGAAGCAAAGTAATTTAATCCTGCTATTGTCCCTACCAGCATTATAAGTGGCCATATAATAAACAATACATAATAAAACAGATACTAATAAAAAAGAAAGAGCAAATTATTTTTTATAACTGCTGAGTTTTGGATAACCAGTTTCGCTGGTGGTGTCTTACTACCTGTTGCATACTCTACCTACTTCTGTGCAAAATTTTGCTACCTTACAAGTTATGGCATGCTTTATAAGGGACTGGAATCCGTTTGTGGACGTTCTACATGTTAAATACAATAACAGATGATTAACAGAGGGATCTAAAGAGTGTAATGTTTGGGCTAACCTGTTGGCTGTTTTTTTTACATATATATTATGATTAGATGTTGGATTGATTTAATTATTAGATTTCTGGAATATTTGTTTATTTAATATAGTATTTTTGTTAAATAAGGATAGGAAAGCTTATAGCTATTTGTAGACTTGTTATGTAAGGGCAGGGGAACCTTTCTTTTTGACTTTCTTCTTGAATACTTTTCATCATTCAGCCAGCATGGATTTTTTTAATGTTCAGTGTTAGATCTATTTGACATTTGTTTTTGTTTTTGATTGTTTACAGCAAAACAAATGTGTTTTTTGTGTGTGCACAAGATTTTTTTGTATTTGTGTTTGTGTGTAAACAAGATTTTTTTTCTTTTTCTTGTTGTTAATGTTGGGGGTTCATTTTTCTGTTTTATATTTTATTTTTGTTGATAAAAGAAATAAATTAATAAAAAAGACAAGCAGTCTGCTGTGTCATGCAGCCTGCTGGAAAATAAAAGGGAGAACATGCCTTATTTGGATGATTTGGAGCAGGGGTCTCCAACCTTGGCAACTTTAAGACTTGTGGACTTCAACTCCCAGAATTCCTCAGCCAGCTTTGCTGGGAGTTGCTGGGAGTTGAAGTCTTAAAGTTGCTAAGGTTGGAGACCTCTGATTTGGAGAGTTTGTCCCTGGGGACATTCTATGTTTACTGTGCAGAACCCTAGAAAATGTTCTCGTTATCAGGCCATATCCAAATGTTTCAATTACTTTTGATCCACAGTGACAAGAATGCTCCTTTTATAGGTTGTTATTAAATCTGTCTTTAGCAAGCAGATGAGGGAATGTTGCACTGAATCTAAGGATAGCTCTGCAAATGGTAAGGCAATACTTCCAAATTGGTGAGATTATTGGTGGGTTGGAAACACTGATTCAACCTCCAGGTCCTAATATTTTTAGGAACTAGCTGCAAGATTTTTGGGTATTTCATACTTATAGGACCCATTAAGAAAACACTGTATAGAAATGGTTTGTTACTGCTGGAATCCTGGAAGAAAAAAATTTATTCTCTCATTCATCCTGGGAATCCTTTATAACCCACCTTTAAATACTAAGAAGGCCCAACTCTGCTTAACTTCCACACACAGACAAGTTCAGCCAGGAACTGCCAACTGCTGAGGTGTAAATATTACATTTTAAATAGTAACAAAGCTGATCCCTTCACACATTTGAATTAGGAGAACTTTTCAGGGACAGTAAGATGTGTTCGCAGTATCCAAATGAGTTAACTAATGAGTGAATTAATGAGTTTTGCATATGCCTATATAATTTTTCACACAGCTGTTGTCAATCAGGTCCTGTCTTAATTTTGCCCATTCTTTTTCTTATCTTTTACGGTGTGTTACTCTAACGCTTTAGCATAAAGGTTTTGTTCTAACTATATAGGCACATCTCAAACAGTTCCTCATTTCTTTTCAAAATGCTTGCAGAATGGCTGTTTTACATTTTTCTAAGTTAGCATAAGTAGAATTGTCATTTTGAAATTGACAGGTATTTGCAACAGTCAACAATGCATTGTTCACATCTTGGTTCACTCACCACTATAGATAATATCTGTCAGGTGTCACAACAATGTAGAAACTCATTAAATTATAAAGAGCTATACTATAATAATAATAAGGAATTTTGGGTAAAAGTATAGTAATTATCTGAGTTGATTGGAGCTAGTGAAGTTTATCCTTAGAGGAAACGCTGTAGTTCTTTTTAGATCTTTTAAAAAATGTTTCAAAGGAAAGCTCCCTGGTTTGAAATATCACCTCTTAGCAACATCGGACTATTGGGGATGAAAGAACAACTTGCTTTAACTTCTCCCTTTCAGCCCTAAAATATTCACGAATCTTTTCTGGAAGTATCATTTCACTTGAACTAAGCAGTCTGTAGCCCTCCAGGTATCATTGTACTGCAATTCCCAGCAGTTCCAGACAGGATGGTTAGTTATGAATACTAGGAGTTTGCAGTTGAACAACTGGAAGATCACAGCCTCCTCTTCATGCCCCTTACAGACTCAGAATTTATATTAGCTCTATTCTAGTAGTTAGATGATTACCCCAGACATTAAGGGAGAGAGAATAGTGATGCTGTCAAATCCATGGCCTCAAATCCATCACTAAACTTAATTAAAATTAGATTAATACAATGTTAGCTAATAGTAGAGAATAATAGTAAATGTAAGCTTTCCTAATATATTTAATATTTTTCCTTCTATAACTTCAAATCTTACAATTAGTAGAGAGGTAAAGAAGGCAACAAAGGGATCAGACATACTGGACTTAATTCTCACTAATAGAGATGAAATGATAGAAGGTGTTGAAGCTACAGGAACCTTGGGGGCAAGTGATCACGCAATATCGGAATTCGATATTAAGCAAATACAAGTAGTAGAACAAAGTCAAACTAGAGTCTTGGACTTTAAGAGAGCTAATTTCAATAAACTTAGAGAGAGCTTGAGAAGGATTCCATGGATGCAAATCCTCAAGGGGAAAACAACTCAAGAAGCTTGGGAAATTTTGAAAAGTGAGATTATAAAAGCGCAATCTAGCACCATACCAATGAAGAAGAAAAATAATAGATCTCAAAAGAAACCAGCATGGATGCATAAAGAACTATCTGACAAATTGAAAGACAAAAAGAACAAGTATAAAAAGTGGAAATAACTAAGGGGCAAATAACTAAGGCAGAATATCAGCAAATAGCCCGAGCCTGTAAAGATGAAGTGAAGAAAGCTAAGGCTCACAATGAACAAAGGCTAGCGACAAAGTAAAAAATAACAAAAAAAACTTCTTCCAACATGTTAAAAACAAGAAAAAAGTCAAGGAAACAATTGGCCCATTGCTGGGAGAAAGTGGCAAGAAGATGACAAGCAACAGGGAGAAAGCAGATCTACTTAACTCATATTTTGCATCTGTCTTTACACAAAAGGAAAAAACAATCCAACCTATCAAAAACAAAACCACAAAAAACAGATTAGGAACACAAGTTAAAATAGGGAAGAAAATGGTAAGTGAACACCTGTCTACCCTAGATGAATTCAAATCACCAGGACCGGATGGATTACACCCCAAGGTTCTGAAGGAACTGGCAGACGAGATCTCAGAACCACTGAACTATATCTTTCAAAGATCCTGGAGCACAGGGGAGCTGCCAAAGGACTGGAAAAGAGCTGATGTAGTTCCCATCTTCAAAAAAGGGGAAAAAAACAGATCCAGGAAACTACAGACCTATCAGCCTGACCTCAATACCGGGGAAGATTCTGGAAAAGATAATTAAGCAACGAATCACCAAACACCTAGAAGCAAACAAAGTAATAACCAAAAGCCAACATGGGTTTGTCAAAAACAGATCATGCCAGACTAATCTTATTGCATTCTTTGACAAAGTGACTAAATTAGTAGACCAGAGGAATGCTGTCGATATAATTTACTTGGACTTCAGTAAAGCATTTAATAAAGTAGACCATAACCTACTACTAGATAAAGTAGAAAAATGTGGGTTAGACAGCACCACCACCAGATGGATTCGTAACTGGCTGACCAACCGCATTCAATGTGTAGTCCTCAACGGAACTACATCCACAGGGAGGGAAGTATGCAGTGGAGTACCCCAAGGCTCTGTTTTAGGCCCAGTACTCTTCAACATCTTCATCAATGATTTGGACAAGGGAATAGATGGGGAACTCATCAAATTTGCAGATGACACCAGCTGGCAGGAATAGCCAACACTCCAGAAGATAGGCTCAAGTTACAGAAGGATCTTGACAGACTTGAACATTGGGCACTATCTAATAAAATGAAATTCAACAGTGAGAAAAGTAAGGTTCTACATTTAGGCAAAAAAACCCCCACCAAAATACACAGATACGGTATACCTTGCTCAATAGTAGTACCTGTGAGAGGAATCTTGGAGTCCTAGTGGACAACCATTTAGATATGAACCAGCAGTGTGCAGCAGCTGCCAAAAAAGCCAACACAGTTCTGGGCTGCATAAACAGAGGGATAGAATCAAGATCATGTGAAGTGTTAGTGCCAGTTTATAATGCCTTGGTAGGACCACATTTGGAATACTGCATTCAGTTTTGGTTGCTGCAATGCAAAAAAGATGCTGAGACTCTAGAAAGAGTGCAGAGAAGAACAACAAAGATGATTAGGGGACTGGAGGCTAAAACATATGAAGAACAGTTGCAGGAACTGGGTATGTCTAGTTTAATGAAAAGAAGGACTAGGGGAGACATGATAGCAGTGTTCCAATATCTCAGGGGTTGCCACAAAGAAGAGGGAGTCGGGCTGTTCTTCAAAGCACCTGAGGGTAGAACAAGAAGCAATGGGTGGAAACTGATCAAGGAAAGAAGCAACGTAGAACTAAGGAGAAATTTCCTGACAGTTAGAACAATTAATAAGTGGAACGACTTGCCTGCAGAAGTTGTGAATGCTCCAACACTGGGAATTTTTAAGAAAATGTTGGATAACCATCTATCTGAAATGGTGTAGGGTTTCCTGCCTGGGCAGGGGGTTGGACTAGAAGGCCTCCAAGGTCCCTTTCAACTCTGTTGTTGTTGTTGTTGTTGTTGTTGTTGTTGTTGTTGTTGTTATTATTTAGTTACACAAAATGACAGTATACGCAGCAAATGAGATAATTATGCTGGATTATTATTATTATTATTATTATTATTATTATTATTATTATTATTATTATTATTATTATTATTGTTACTAATTATATCATAGAATAAGAATCATAGAATTATTTATTGGCCAAGTGTGATTGGACACACAAGAAGTGTAAACTCACAGTGTACATAGGTAAAGATAAAGGTTCCCCTCGCACATATGTGCTAGTCATTCCTGACTCTAGGGGGCAGTGCTCATTTCCGTTCCAAAGCTGAAGAGCCAGCACTGTCTGAAGACGTCTCCTTGGTCATGTGGATGGCATGACTAAAAGCCAAAGGCACACAGAACGCTGTTACCTTCCCACCAAAGATGGTCCCTATTTTTCTACTTGCATTTTTATGTGCTTTTGAACTGCTAGGTTGGCAGAAGCTGGGACAAGTGACAGGAGCTCACCCCATTACGTGGCACTAGGGATTCAAACTGCTGAACCGCCAACCTTTTGATCAACAAGCTCAGCATCTTAGCCACTGAGCCACCACATCCCTTATCACAGTGTACATATAAACAGCGAATAATATGTAGAATGCTCCAACCAAGCCTTGAAGATACCACATGGGTCATTATGGTTTGAAATTATGCATCTATGGCACAGTGCAAAAAAAAAAAAAAAAAGGATCTCTAAAAGTCCCAATTTCAATTTTTAGGTGGCACAAATGCTGGGAATAAGATGTGGAAAGCTGATTTCCCCTAATATCTTGGAAGAGAATGGTACATTATCTTGTGTAGCGCTGCTGCCAAGAACATTAAAAAAAAATAATTTTCTTCAGGTATATTTGATGGCAAACATCATGAATGAGGAGGTGGTTGCAAGTAGAAGTGCAAAATGTGAGATTAATCCAGGCATATGAGTGGCAGCTGTAGTTTGTACTATCAGAGCTGCAGACATCTCAGGCACTGAATTGCCAGCCATATAAAGAATGCTCAGCCATCCTCTATTTGTCTAGCCTCTGAGGCTCCATCAAATACAAAATGTAAAATGCGCAACACTGCTTCATCCCAACTCTAACCTAGATGGTTATCCCTATAACAGATCGTCAAGCACAGAATCGAGAAAAATGAGCAACCCCAAAAAAGAACAAAAACTGTTGTTGACGATTTTGCAAAACTCAGCTTTGATGTAGTTCCCTTTAAGATTTTGTATCTTAATATCAGTGTTGCCCTGACAGTTTAGAAGCATTTGGGGAGGAATACAAATGAAAAGGGCATACTGTTCAGACCATGTTCACATCTAGAAAAACATTGCTAGGAAGCTCCGGAATTATTTACATCTTCATGTTTTCAGAGAGCAAAATTTCTGATCGTGTACAGATTCGTCACTGAGGAAGTGGCTATATTACTTAGAACTCATTAAAAGAGATACCATAACAATAATCCAGAATCTAGAATACAGGCCTAATCCAAACAGAGCCATGATCTGAGGAGTTTTGAAAAAAGAAAAAAGTTTAGACAATAATGTTTTACTAATAAAGGAGAATATTTGTAACTTGGGGTTGAAATGAGAGGTCCTTTGGTGGTCTCTGAACTTGGCTGTTTTCTTGCAGATGTTTCATTACCCAGAGTAGATAACATCATCAGTGCTGTGCTTTTACTGATGATGTTACCTAGCTTGGGTAATGAAACATCTGCAAAAAAACAACCAGCTCAGAGAGCATCAAGAACCCCTCAATAATGTTTTAATCTTGCTGGCCAGGCAGCTGAATAATAGGTTTCACTCCTGAGAAAATTCCTAAAACATGTGGACCATTGAACCAACAGCAATCCACATTGGCATATATTATGCCTGGGAATAAGACCATATATATTCAGTCCTATTGTAGATGTTTTTTTTTTTAATGTAAGAATCAAACATACCATCGTGCAACATTTTTGGGGCTGAGGCCATTTGGCTATAATATTCTTGCAATTGCACCTTGAAACAAAGTTCAGGCAAGAATAAATACTGGGACAGAGCAAATATTTAACTGGATTAAAATTAGATTAATGTGTAATATTAGCCAATAGTAGAGAAAAAGAATAAATGTAAGCTTTCCTAATATATTTAATATTTTTTCCTTCTGTAACTTGAAATGTTACAATTATATCATAAAATAAGAATCATAGCATTCTTTATTGGCCAAGTGTGATTGGACCACAAGGAATTTCTCTCCGGAGTGTAAGCTCACAGTGTACATATAAACAGCAAATAATAGGTAATAGAATGCTCCAACCAAGCCTTGAAGATACCACATGGGTCATTAGGGTTTGAAATTATGCATCTATGGCAGAGTGCAGTGGTGAATTTCAAATTTTTTTACTACCGGTTCTGTGGTTGTGGCTTGGTTGGCATGGCATAGCTTGGTGGGCGTAGCTTGGTGGGTGTGGCAGGGGAAGGATACTGTAAAAACTCCATTCCCACCCCAATCCAGGGGAAGGTTACTGCAAAATCCCCATTTCCTCCCAATTAGCTGGGACTTGGGAGGCAGAGAATAGATGCAGGCAGGGCCAGTCAGAATTTTTACTACCGGTTCTCTGAACTACTCAAAATTTCTACTACCAGTTCTCCAGAACTGGGCAGAACCTGCTGAAACCCACCTCTGGCACAGTGCAAAAAAAAAAAAAAAGATCTCTAAAAGTCCCAATTTTAGTTTTTAGATGGCATGAATGCTGGGAATAAGATGTGGAAAGCTGATATTCTGATCCTGCAAAGAGTCTAGGGAAAGTACATTGCAGGCCTTTGGGCTTGTTCTTTGTGTTGAGAAGATGTTGGGACGTAGGAATCAGATTTCATGAAATGGTATGGAGAGAAATTCCTACCTTAGCTGCTGTAGCTTTGACTGTACAGCCGGAAATGAAAAGAGCATGTAAGCCATAGAACAGAATGGAATGGACAAGATTGGCCTTAGTAGAAATCTAGCTTTTCAGCAAATCTGAAATAAAGGAATAAGATCAATGCCTGTGGAACCTTGCATATTATATGCAATATATGGATAGTAATAGTTAGAAAATGAAGTGGTATTTTATCAACGTTCATCACTGCATATGAATCTCTGATCTTTTGCTTTCAAGTTTATATTGAGCGTTATTCCCAGATATATTGTTTCAGAGTCTATAACGTTACCACATTTGTGGCAGTTCTCTTTCTCCAGTCGCCACCTCCCTATACAAATGAATAGATTTTGGAACACAACTAAGGTGGTTTATAATATACGCCGAGTTAATTCAGACAGCCAGCTCATCCCCCTCAACAAAACTATGGCCCATATACAAGTCAAATCTGTTCCTTTCCTTGGGCAATGATTTATTTCCCTCTTAAATTGGCTGGACCAGTTAGTTTTTTATTTTTATTAAGTCACACTATTCTTAAATGAAACTATTGATTTAAAGTCAGCTTAGTGAGGATTTAATTTGTTTTCAGGGGATTAGAGCAGGTAACATGGGATAATTTTACAATAAAGTGGAATAGAAGCATTCCTTCACATTACCCTCACCTCTTTTTTTTTGCCAGGCTGCAGAGACATTACAAATTTTCTAGTAAATTGTGAAAATACATTCATAAATCAGTCCTAATTCCACCGCCTGCTTAGAAGCTATTTTAAAGTATATTTTCTTCTGACCTTGTCCCTGTTTGTCCTTCTATTGATAGGTTATACATCTGATGATTAACACACAAACATTGAAGCCCACACAGGGGGGAAAATTCAGTAAACTTTGGATAAAGACATTTATGGTGAGGGTTTTTTTTTATTGTTTGCTTCTCTGTGGGATGAAATAGCACATCCTTGAAAGGTAGAATGGGAATAGAATAGTAAAGATGGCAAATAAAATGCAGGTTGAAATTGGAAAAATCGTAAAGCTGAACATAGTTTTCTCCTAGCTAAGATGTTTTTGAAATTAAATTGTAAAGTTTAGGCAAACTCCATGGAAATGCTACAGAGTATGAGTGCTTAGATCTACATTCAGGAAGACATTATTTATCCACTATAGCTGGCTCAGGCATTCTGGGAGTTGAAGTCCACAGGTTGTAAGGTTCATAAAGGGGCCGTAGTTGTCCATCCCTGCACTATATCCAAAGTATTGTGATGCCTTTAACCTACTAGACTCAGATTTTTAAAATTACTGTCAATATTCCTTGGAAGATAGATAAATTGCTTTGTTACAAGATTAAAAACTACTCTTCCCAACCTGAATAATCTTAAACCCTTCAGAATGCACCATCTCCAGTGCTTTGTTTCGTTTTTGTAATAGGCTACTGGGTGCACTTTCCCTAATATTTGAGGGAGGCTAAATTGGACCGTTACAGGCAGTGGTGAGATCCAAATTTTTTAACCCCTGTTCTGTGGGCGTGGCTTGGTGGGCATGGTGTGGCTTGGTGGTCATGGCAGGGGAAGGATACTCCAAAATCTCCATTCCCACTCCACTCCAAGGGAAAGATACTGTAAAATCCCCATTTCCTCCCCACTCCTGGGGGAAGGAGTTTGCAAAATCTCCATTCTCACCCCACTCTGGGCCCAGCCAGAGATGGTATTTGCTGGTTCTCCAAACTATTCAAAATTTTTGCTACCGTATTCGCTACTGTCAGAACCTGCTGGATTTCACCCCTGTTTATAGGGTTACTTTCACTATAGGGAAGGGACTTATAATCAGTTGCAATGACTTGGCACAATCCCTCCCCAGAGCACCTAGTTGCTGCCCGATTCAGCCATATCGTCCTGGAGAATCAGACTACTATGCTTTGCTGGTCACAAATCGCTTTTTTAAAACTTTTTTTTTTGCAGTTAATCCATTGATAGTTTTTAAATCAATGAACTGAACTCTACTCTAGAAGCCCATGCCCCATTCAACACTTACATGTCTAAGTTTTTGTTTCTCCTTAGGCTGGGTAAATATGATCTCTTTCCTTTCTTAAGAAGCAGGGGAAGAAGTGCAATGTGATAATATCCTTGGACCGTGGCAATACCTTTGAGAAAAGAGAAGGGAGATTCATAGCCAAGGCAATAGATAAGAGACATCTCAGCCCACAGAAGAAACAGGAGGGGATGTGGAAAGTATTTGAGAAGAGACCCCTCTAGGTCCCTGGAAAAATAAAATAAAATAAAAAAAGATGGGAGACATATGCTTTCAGACATGCAAGATTCTGTTAATGTAACCTTACAATAAAGATTGTGTTAGTACTCATGGGATTGGTTTCCTCCAATGATTTGTCAGGTGGCGGGCTATAGTGAACTAGTCAGGTGATCCAGGAGTATCAAACTGGTGGCCCGTGGGCTGGTTAAATCATGTGCAGGCCATGCCCACCCCAGCTCCGCGAAGGGGAAAACATTGCAAAAGTCATGTGATGCCTCAAGTTTGACACCCATGGTGTAAACTGAGCACAACATGACCTCATCACTGACACACCGCTATCCGGACTGAAATTTCTGAAGCTGGTTCATGAAAGAGCTGAGAGCAGCACGGGAGACAAGCAAGAAGGAGACAACCTTCTGTCCCGAATTGCCCTTTATCAAAATATATCATTTAATAAACATTTGCAGGGGAAATGAAAGGTGTTTAAGGACTGAGCAATGTTGAAGTTGTTTCTACTTTTCTCTGAATAGAGAATGACATTGAATTTCCCAGCAGTGTAGTTCTGAGTAAGTAGTAATGTACTGCAAGTAAAGAAGAGAATGGAATTAATGGAAATGGGATGATTGAAGTCTATTATCTTCAGGGTTCCTCCCTCTGTTGTCAGGCATGTGTCAAAGCATGTTACACAGTTAAAAAAGAAATCATATACTCAGGCAATGCCTTGGGTTTGGGGGAATTGAGGAAATGCAGCTCATTTCATAAGACAAAGATTTTTGGGGAAAATGAGAAAATCAAATACTATCACAGTGGAGGTGAAGATGGAACTTTCTTCTCCTAGGAACTTCTTTATAAATCTTGATTTTTTTTTTCTTTGTGTAATAATCATAGAAGAATAAAACTAAACAATGCCACTTATTCCAATCTCTGCTAAAGTCAAGGAACAAACTCTTTATATTTCCTCTACCACAAAGCAACTACAATGTACTTTAAACATGCAACGTATATTTAGCAACATACTGTTTGTTGCCAATATATTTTCCTACATTTAAATTTTAAAAATTTTAGATGCAGGTGAACCAAAAAAGTAAGCCACGCTGTAGATCAGAATCCTTTCCCCCTTGAAGATTTTAAGAAGTCTATTAGAAATAAGATGAAATGTTTTTTTTTGTAAGCCCATTAACACATCATAACAGCAACAACGTTGTCTGTTGACTTTCCCCAGGAGGTAGAAAAGTATGAGTTTTATTTTCTTTCTGCTTGCAATATCACAGCAAGTCTGTTTTATGTTTCATTTACGAATTCACAAATAGTAAGAGAACATTAGTATAGCTAAATCATAAATACTGCAATTATTTCTATTTTCTGTTTATTAAGGGGAAGAAAAGTACTTCCCCTGAAAAAAAAATTACTTTGAAATAAAATTAAAAGTATAGGAAATAAAAAGAGTGACACAACAAACCTATTAAACAAATAGAGGTGCACATACATGATGATTATCTGTATAACATCAATATGCTTATAGAGCAATTAAAATAAAATAAGCTAAGGAGGCACATTACAGTTAACTGACTATTGAGTATGTAACTTATATGGCAAGTGAGTGCATTGTTTGGTTTTATTTTTCAACATGCTACCATTTGAAGAGGTTAGTACGAGATATACTCATGTGTCCTTACCAAAACTAATAGTATCTGGCTTCATTGTCTTTATTTTGGAATGTTTGTTAATTTATTTAAATTTGTGTACTACCCAGGCACAAAGTATACATTTGTGTACTGCCTAAACATGAGCTTTCCAGTGGTTTACAACAGTAAAATCCATAAAAACACAAATTAAAGGGTCCTTCAGTGCTAAGAAAATTCATTATGCTATTAAACATGTAAGGAGAACTTAAATAAATCTCAAACAAACAAACAAACAAACAAACAAATGCAGGCTCACTTCACCATGAACACCTAAATGCCTGTCAAGAGAGAAGACATCAACAAGGTGGACTCAAAACATCTAAACAGGTAAGCTTTTCAACAGTATTGGAGGACTGCTGAGCTGTCTTCTGAGGTAGGGATTTAGCTGGAGAAGATGGTGCAGCCTTGTGTTCCTCGGAGATCTCAAAGGTCTCATTTTATTGGCAGTGTTTGAATATTTTAAAAATGTAGATGGGGAAACCAAGAATTGTCAAAGGAGCAAAGGAAGCTATGGTATCTTTAAGAGGGAAAGTTAGTGGGTAGCAGAATGACTATCACTATAATGCTTCCCTTTCCCCTCCATTGTTTTTTAACTTTAGAAGGAGCTTGTAGGACGTAAGAAAGTACAGTTGTCTTTATTTTAATATAAACCTTTTACACGTTATTATAGCTAAAGTAATATTTCAGTCTTGTTCTATCTACACCCTAGAATAGTTAGTCATACAGGTTGGAAAACAAAGTATCTGCATGATAGATCTACCTAGGGACTGGACTTCATTTTCATTAGTTAAGTAGTTGTCCCATCTGCCCCTTATACATCTCTCAAGGTTAAAACAAAATTGTGTGGAGCTTCATTGTTAAAACTGCTCCAGAAGAAGAAGAAAAAAATTCTACTCAATGTTCATAGATCAACTTTTAAGATTACCACCAGACATCTTTTCTGCATTTGCTTACAATTAAATGCCGGTTGCTTTCAGAGAGATTTACAGTTCTCATCACAGACTGAAAATTGATCTGGCCAGGACAGAGACATCAGCCGAATGGGTCACTTTGTAGTCAGCTACAGTTGGAGTGAAGGAAGCTGCCTTTTATTGATTCAGATGAAATATTATTCACCCAGCAGGACATTAACTTCCTGGGGGGGGGGGGGGGGAGGGAGCCCATGCTCCACTTGGAGGTGTTGGGGAAAGAAGCCTCAGATCTTTTGCACAAAATGCTTGTGGTGTTTCACTAACATGTTACCATTCTCAGCTGTGAATGTTTGTTGTTCCCATGGAAAGATGCAACAGAATACTTGAGAGAACCACAAATGCGACATCATATAAACAGGGGTGCAACTGGCATCGTCAAGCCTACCTTTTCTTGAGACATTTTAATTGATCGTGAAAGGATTGCAGCCCAGGATTTTCAAGCATCTGCAGCTGTTTTCTCAACTTACATTCTTTGTTTTCTTATTTGGTCAACATAATTATTGCTCTTTATGAATTATTTTTGAGTCACACAGTTTCAAAATATTCTAAGTTTGATTTTTTAAAAATATTTATTGCAGTTATTAGAATTACGGTTTTACTTTTTTAAATGGAAACCGCCTTAGGATTTTTTTTTTTAATGACAAGCAGTCCAGAAATTCTATACTGAACTCAAACAATTGACTGCATAATCTAGCTCTTGCATTTATACATTTGATGTAAAATGGCCTTTGAAAATAGCCTAGCAACAATTGACAATGCAAAATAAGGACGTCAGATTAGATTATTTATACCTATTGATTAGAATCCATCTTGCTTGCTATGCTTCCTATCTTATTATAGTAATCTTTCCTGGCTTGGGATATCAGTGATTGATATATGTTTCTTCCTACCTATTTATCTTTTTTTCCCTTTTCATTCTTCATAATAAGAATTTTATTTATATACCTTTCTCTTAAAAGACCTCAGAGCAGAGTACAAAGCAATAAAAGTACAGCACCCCTATCTAACAATTACAGCATCAATTAAAAATTACATGTGCTCCATCATCCGGAAGCCCAGAGAGCAACTATTAGAGCAAATACCTTCACAGGGTGATATCTAGTTATTCAATGTTGTCAGTAGCGAAAATCTCCCAGCACTAACATTCATTTCTACCAGAATTCGTGTTTTCTCATTCTTTGCATTGCATGTTGGTTTCTCTGATTTCTGGAGTGGGCCTTTGTTTCTATTTTATAATCAGTTTAACTGGATACTACCTTATAATAAGCATCTGATGAATAGGAATTGCAAATAAATGGGGGGGAGGGACCCATAGCTACTCTTTGATAAACAGAGACTGAATAAAATGCATGATATGTGAAAGTGAACATGTGCTTGGAAAGAGATGATTCATTCTGTGAATGCAAACCAGAGGATCTTATTCTAAGTCTTTCTGAATTAAAGTCTGTATCACAATAATTAATTAGTGTCTTATTTCTTACTAGCTTTCAGTCTTCTTACTTGCTGGAAACCACATTGTTTCAAAACCATTCTTTATAGCCAGTTTAAAAATTCATGTGCTGTACTTTACATAAAGTAACCAAGGACAGCAATATTTTTTTTTAAATCTTCCTTCTAAGTCATTTCCCTTTTTCTAATATTTGCCCTAACATTTCTAAAATCCTTTACTTAAAGTGCACCCATGTGTCATTTATATCACAAATTAACACAAATGAAACAGTAACTATTTGGAATGTGGGTTTAAAAACTGCTCCTATGTTAATTAGATATGTGCAGGACACGTATGAATCCTATAGTTTGTTCTTATAAAATTCCTGTGCAGCAAATCTGGTCAAACCAGTCTTTTGTTGTCTGATTTCCAGACAATACCTTAGTTCAGGGGTCTCCAACCTTGGTCCCTTTAAGACTTGTGGACTTCAACTCCCAGAGTTCCTCTGCCAGCAAACCCCTGCCTTAGCTGCCAAACATCTTAGTTAAAAATAACTGCTTAAAATTTTATAGGTTGTCCTTGGCTTGCAACCATTCATTTGATGACCATTCAAAGTTACAATGACACTGACAAGAGTTACTTATGACTGTTTTACACCTGTGCAACATCTCCATGGTCACATGATTAAAATTAATATGCTTGGCAACTGGCATTGTATTTATGACAGTTGTGTTCAGAAGTATACGCCTGTTGCTAATTCAAGGTCATATAATCACCTTCTGTGACTTTTTGATATGGAAAGTCAGTCGGAAGTCAGATTCACTTAAAAATGGTGGCAATAGAAGTTGTAAAATTGGGGCAAAACTCACTTAACAACTATCTTGGTTAGCAACATAAATTTTGGGTTCAATTGTGGTCGCAGGTCAAGGACTACCTGACCTATCTGTGGCTCATTGTGGCATCTTACGGAGTTGAAGGGGGAAAAATCCCATGAGAAAAATGACATATTTAATAGACATGTTTTAAAACTGAATCAGTCCCCCCAAAATCGCCAGCATTACATTAAGCTGTGCCTGGATTATACATACACGTAAATCTAAGGGAAAGAAATGATAAATGGAAAGAGTTGTTTGATTAATAGCAAGTATACACTCTGCACCTCACTACGGTAAACAACTGAACATGGTTTATGAATTATAGTAGCCAGCAGTCTGTTGGCTCTTATGATTCTGTCAGGATGTAATTAGTATATCAAGTGACTTGTTCTAAACCAGCTGCTAGAAGCATAAGTAACTACCTAAATTTAAACTGTTGGTCTAAAATTGGTTTGATTAGCTCAATGACATTTAAACAGGACTTCAGGAACTCTCCAGTGCTTCAGATACAGACTTTCCTTGGGATGCTAAGATCCAGTAAAGAAACGTTTGTATGCAAATAATGAACTCTGCTACTAAATTATGTTCCTTCCCCAAGACTGGAGGGCATTCTTGGATAGTGGTAATTAACTGTGTAATGTGTGTCTCACAGCTAATTCACATGACTGGAACCTGAGCTAACATGCCCAGCAGGAAATAAAAGAATTAAACAATGGATCTTGACAGAAAACATTTGAACTTGTATATCGTACTTAGGATCTCTCTCTCCCTCTCTCTCTCCCTCTCTCTCTCCCTCCCTCCCACTCTTCCTCTCCCAGACCAGAAGTGTCCATATTATCAAGGTAAGATTTTTCATAAAGGCTGTCTTGCAGGACTTCCTGGAATGGCCACCTAACTGAACCCCAATTAATATATAGACCTTGCACTGTATTTGCCAGAGAGGAGCCTTTTTTAAAGCTTCCAAGTGTTGTGATCCACAACTGTGATATTCCAACAGGAGGAGGTAATCAGACTGGCTTGTGCAGCATTTTGGATCTTTTTTTTTTTAAAAAAGCTGCTTTTTCCCCCCTCTTCCAGATTGCACAGCTGCCATCTGTAGCTGCCATGAGATCCTAGAAAAAGACTCATTTGATTTAAGGAATTGCAAACAGGAACTACCTACATTCAGAGAGGACCATTTCTTGCTCTAAATTTGAAACATTGGAAAGCCTTACAATCCAATGATTTGAGGGTGGTCTCCCAAAAGCCTTTTAATGCTATATTTGATTACAGGGTTCTTCATCAAGGTTATCTAAAAAAGCCTGGTGTTTGCTTGAAGTTTCACTTGAACATTAGTACAGAATCTGATAATATTTAAAGCCATTCTCAGACACCATCTTTATGACGCTTGATAAATGACATTTACTGATTCAGTCTTTTTGTGGTCACACCAAGACTTTATTATATTTCTGTGTCCTCTTAGCCCATATGTGCAGAACTGTGTAAAAAAAAATATCACTCAGTTACTTTTGTTTTAGATAAAGAAATACTTTCCACATAAATAGTTTTTCTAATTTTTTAAAAAAGAGGGTACATATGATACCCATCACAAAGCATAAAGTCTAAAATTGAGAAATTGTTTATTTTACAGAAGATCCACTTGCATGGATGCAATATTTCCGATCTTCATCTACACCCATCACAAAACCGTTATTTCTCAGAGACAGGCTTTTCAGGTTAAGGAGTATAACTTAAAAGCTACATTATGAGATAATACGACATCTGGGTTTCAAAGTATCAAATCAGGTTTGAATTCATTTTTCTCTCCCATTCATTGCCCAATCTCACATATCACGAACATATGCTTTAGGCAAGATGTTGAGAGCAAAGCAAAGCTGGTTCCAAAAGGAAACCATATATTTGCTATATATGCTTCCATTTCATAGAAGACAAACTGGGTATAGTTTTCTGAAAATTCCCCCCGCCAGACAAATTTTGCAGATGAAATAGGCAAAGATACTACCGTTGGTTTTAGCCAAAAGGCTGAGAAAGCAGGCTGTGCACAAGTTCAAGCCTTTTATTATGCATGCCATATTGTAGGTTTTTTACAACATACTATATATTTTTTAGTTCTGTGTCAGTTATCTGCAATAAAATTTCACTGACTGAAAATAGGCAGAGACTACACCAATGGAAACAATGCACAGGAATTAATCAAAGCCAGGGGAAACACATATAAGCACAGTGAATCCAGCTTAATATGAATGCAAAGCAGAAACAAAATATCCTATCTTTTCCTACCTTTCTATCCCATCCATAGCCTGGTCTTCTATTGTCTTTAGTCCCCCATAGTCCTGTTTTTAAGATTTCTTTTATCCTAATCTTAATATTTTTATAAATAAGGCAGACAACATACCTAATACTCCCCTCTCCTCCTCCTCCTCCTCCTCCTCCTCCTCCTCCTCCTCCTCCTCCTCCTCCTCCTCCTCTTCCTCCTCCTCCTCCTCTTTTCCCCCACAATAACAATCCTGTGACTGGACTGGGAAAGAATTGGCCTAATATCACACTTTTGTGTGTAGCAGAATACATTTTAAAACAAAGCCCTGGGCTCCAGACAGTTACCTGTCTTATTTTACAAATTTAAGCGAGAAGCAAGTTAGAACTAAGGAGAAATTTCCTGATAGTCAGAACAATTAAGTGTTGTTGTAGATGCTCCAACACTGGAAGTTTTTAAGAAGAGACTGGACAACCATTTGTATGACATAGTATAGGGTTTCCTGCTGAGGAGGGGGATGGACTAGAAGACCTCCAAGGTCCCTTCCAACACTGTTATTCCGTTAACTCAGTTCCCATAGGAATGTGGTAGAAACTATAATGATGTCAGGTACATCAGAACATCGTTTTAGAAAGATCACACATTATTTTGCTTTGTTAGTACAGTGATATCATAAGATCCATGATGTCACTTTGGTTACCTTTTCTCATGAAAGTCCACACCCAACGTACTCCCCAAAAATAGATGTAATTGTAAAAGGATCCTTGTAGAATCCTCGCCTGCACCACACAGTCTCCTATCCTAAGACAAACAGGCAGAAAGGATTCTGCCAAAAGATTTATTTATTTAGGGATATGGCAAGCGCCTAGAGATGTCTGTTGTCAGAACATTGCAAACTCCAAAAAGTATAGTTTTTTTCCCCTTGCTGGCATTATTACAGAAATTATAATAATTCCATAGATTGTAATTTGTAGAAAGATGATTCAGGCTTTAGGTGTATATGTGAAGGTTGTCTGAAGACTGAAAATATTTTCTGTGGTAGATGTGCCAGAACATGTATGCAAATGTACCAGGTTCTGAATCTTCAACTTTCTTGTTTTTTTGCATACAGCACAAAGGCTCTCTTATCCTACCTCCTCAGTAGCAACTTTCATTACTCCAAAGAATAGAAGTGGTACATTCTATTTCGGCAAACAAATGCACCCAGCACAATCTTGCTTTCTGATTACCTGGTGTAGTATTGTGTTTCTGTAGTTGTTAATTGTGTCTTACATTAATCAAACAGCAGTAATGACTTTACCCTTCTTCCTCTGTCTAGTCTTTCGCCCCACCCTGGCCTTGCCCAGAAGCATTTTCAGTTAGAGATTCAAAGTATAATCTACCTGGGATTTTCCTATTATCTTGTTCTTTACCTCTCTGCGAAGAATTAGAAGGCAAGAATAAGACAGAAGAAATACAACTTGGTCTTTTTTTTTTCCCGCACGGAAGAGAAACACATAAAAATTAAAACAAGGGCGTCAAAAGAAGACCAGAGGTAAAATAACTGAATGATGTGGCATTGCTCTCCCCCCACCCCAGTTGGATCCTGCCAGCTACAACTGCTATTGGTACCTGCCGGTTTTCAGATGAAAACAATGATGGCAGACACATGCAGATGCACAAAAGAACCTATCTGGACTGGCATGTCAGCTCATCTTTATCAAATGTTGCACAGGTATATTTGGTTGCCATGCTTCATTACCCCAGAATGGTGTGCCTGAAATGTTTGCCTCTTCCATAAACCCAATAGCTTTCCCACTGAGTCACATTTGACAGAGCAATAGCCGCGTATTCACTTGCTGGCATCCGTTTGGAAAGCCTCAGCAATTATACATACTATGTGGTTTGTATGTGCGCGCTCTCTCTCTCTCTCTCTCTCTCTCTCTCTCTCTCACACACACACACACACACACACACACACACACACACCTCTCAAGTACAGGGGAAGCATTGGTGCACAAAACATGCAAAGTACAAAATACCCAAGGAAACCGGACAAAGAGAGAATTTAGCCAAATAAAATGGGTGGGGAAGGTGGATTCTAAATTGAACAGATTTAATTCAGTCTTTTAAGTGTAGCTAGCTGTTAATCTGTAATCTTTTCTTTATTGGTGGAATGCACTAGAATTTCTAGAAGTGGTAGAAGATGCAAGCTGTTTTGCTTTTCTGAACATCTGTCTTTTTTCCATTCAGTATTCAATATGTTTTATCTTTGTTGGAAAAAAAATTGCAATATGTTTCTCCTGATTGGTAGGCTGATTATGGCAAGATGTTGATCATCCTTGTTTGCATGTTGCACTTGTGTTCTGGGAATTTAAGCTGATGCATATTGGGACAGGGGTTTCCCCTCCTTCCTCCTACTCCTACCCTACACCCCCCCCCAATCCATTGCATTTGATTGGATTGAAAGGAATTAATACTCAAAAGTAATCTGGAGGATTTTAAGGACAAGAGTGGTTTTTCATTTGGGACGCTGGGGTAGAAATCCAACCACCTGTGTCCCTCACTCCACCCCCCCCAGTTAATTTCCTCAGAGTAGTGATACTAAGGGCAGGTTATGTTATTTATTTTTTATTTTATCATTTTTAATTGAGATTCTGGAACTATAAACAATATGTCTGGGTCTAAATCAAGAACAAAAAATTGGCCATCTGTGCTGATTGTAGAAGTCTCTCCTAATTTTTTTAAATCTTCAACTGTGGCAAAAGGTACTCCTTTTTCTCCCCCCCCCTTCTACATAATATAATTATTTCTAGACAAAAAAAAATTGCATTGCATGTTACAATGTCTTTCTAGATCCAGCTATTGTCTTTTATGATCATGGTGGAAAGAAGAGAATTCAGATCTTTTCACCAGTGATTCTAATAATGTCTGCCTTAAGAGGAATGAGTTAAAATGAATTTGTAAATGAAATAATACAAATAACACAAAACCACGAAATGGCAGCTGTTTTTGAATAGTTATTGTAACATAAGCTCAAACAGACCATTTCTGTCAAGTTCTAAAAAAAAAAAAATCTATTATATCTTTCCTGCACGTTTAAAGCAGAGAGTAGGGAAAGAGATTTTATGGTTGTTTTATCTAATAGAACATTGACCTATTTTTAAGATGAAATTGTTTTAGCATTTATGAATTGTTCTGAAATACTTCCACTTCTTTCTACATTAGAACTATGAGGACTTAAGAAGAGCTCTGCTTTTCTAGCACACTATTATCCACAAAGATCACTATGTGGCCATTGCAAATCTGTATGCAAAAAGGCAAGATTACTTCTCCCTGATCTTCGGACCTTTAAACGCGAGCTCAAAACTTTCTTTTTTCATCAAGCAGGGCTGGCCTAACGATTTTATTGAGGTTTTTTTAGTGGGGCTTTTATAATTTTAGAATTTTACATCTCTATTTTAATTATTTAGTACATTGAATCAGTTTTTTAACTAATATTGTATTTTAACTTTTTGGTATTTATGTTTTATTTGTGATGTACACCGCCCTGAGTCCTCGGAGAAGGGCGGTATAAAAATTTGAATAATAAATAAAATAAATAAATAAATAAAAGGGCTGTTCCCCAACCACTGGTACTTAAACTTTGGTACCAGAATTGCCAAATTCTGGCCGCGGTGTAGCTCAGGCTGTAAGAAGCCTGTTATTAAACACAGCTGCTTGCAATTATTGCAAGTTCAAGTCCCACCAGGCCCAAGGTTGACTCAGCCTTCCATCCTTTATAAGGTAGGTAAAATGAGGACCCAGATTGTTGGGGGGCAATAAGTTAACTTTGTATATAAAAATACAAATAGAATGAGACTATTGCCTTACACAATGTAAGTCGCCCTGAGTCTTCGGAGAAGGGCGGGATATAAATGTAAATTAAAAAAATGGTCATCAGGACCACTAAATAGTTCTCAGGACCACTTTTGGCCAGTTCTTAACTGTAAATTAGGCCTGTCAAACTGGTGGCCTATGGCCCACCCTGGCTCCACAAAGGCAAAAAACGCAGTGATACGTCACGATACGTCACGTGACACGATTGAGTTTGACACCTGTGCTCTAAACCAATATTTCCCAAACTCAGTAACCTTTAAGATAGGTGATGATGGCTGGGGAATGCTGGGAGTTGAAGTCCACACATTTTAATCACTGAAGTTGAGAAAGATTGCTCTAAACTTTATGTAGGCAGAACACCGATCTAACTCCTCATCTAATAATGAGTGACCATATTAGGAATAGCAAACTCTGTATGTCACCAACTTAACGGTTGCACAATCCTAAATTAAGAAAAGAGAGGCAAACGTAAAAAATAAGTAATACTTAGCAAATTAAACCAATATTAATGCCACCTTAAAAATTATACTTGCACTATTTGTGTGTGCATTTCTCTTTAATAAAAGTTGTCACAGTTTGTTAGGAAAGGCTCCTGATACACTGAGAAAAACATACCTGGCATCCTACACTCACTTTTAGATGTGCTTCAGAGGATCTTCTTTCTATGCCAGTCATCTATGTCACAAAAATTAGGGCCTTCACAGTTGTGGAACTGAACTCTTTGTTTAGGACCAAATTACCCATGCAGGCAAATGTGTCTCTTTATGCTTCATGAATCATGGCTCTTACGCTATTGGCTCTTTGCTTTTATCATTAGTGGGGGTTCTTCTGACAAAAAAGATGGGCTAAAAATATTCGGAAGCACAAGTTTCAGAAGTAGCTTTTGTTTATCTTGTTTTTTAAAAAATAAAATGAATGCAAGCTATTCTGAAACCTTTACATGCATCGAATACGAAACAAAGTCTTCTTAACATCTTTGCAGATAATTTCTTAGGGTGAAAGACAGTTTCCCTTGGCTACCATATTATATTTCCACTTCTATCTTGTCATTGCACACGGGAAACGTAGATGGAATGCCAGCACCAGCAAACTCCTTTTCCAACAGGTATTTTTTTTACAAGCCAACAATGGAAGTAACAGGGGCTCCAGAGAGGAGAATGATTTAAACAATATATTGAAAGTTGAAGGAAAGGTCAAAGGTGTCTTACTAGATGGGGCTTAGACAGAGTTCACAGAGAGCGTACGAATGACAATTTTGTCAAAGAAGATCGGAAGTCCAGGGAAAATGGGGGGAGCAAGCTAAGAGTTGGCCTTTTCTTAATTAAGGACTGTGCATCGAAGAACTCCTGTCCACATAACGCAAACAGATTGAGCAGGGAAAAAAAAAGGATTTATGTCAGGTGTCTTTTGATGCTTGACATATCTAGCTGTATTCAGTTATAGTTAGACATACTGGATGGAGGCTTGGCTATTCAGACTGAAAAACCTTATACATTGCTCTCTCTCTTTCAAGTCAGAAAGCTACTCGACCCCAAATAACAGGTAGATGTAATATAGGATTTACTGATTCTGAAGCTACGACTATTGTTTTTATTGTTATCTTTGTTATTTGATTTTGCATGATTTGAATAAATGATATCCAGAGTAAATCAGGGATCAACGCCCATTGTCTGATCCCCTGGTTTAACTAGACCACTTTCCCGGTCCAAAAAGACATTTTGATTCTAATTAAAAGTTTAGCATGTTTGGCTGCCCAGGGGTACCCATTTATAGGCAGGTCTGCCATACGCTAAAGAAATAAAATAAATATAGACAGATCAGTCACTCCCAGGGATTACTGAGAAAATACCTTTTTTGTTAGAAAAACGAATGTCTTGGGAAACCAGTAAATTTGTGCAGCTTTCAGGTCCCCCCTCCCCCTCTAATGTTATCCTTGTTTATTAGTTTTGCTTTCTAGTTGTGCCATGCCTGAATAGGACTTGACCAAATGCTGCATGCATTTTTCTTGGAGCACTTAAATGTTTGCCATGTCTTATCAATATGAGCTACGGATAGGGGCTTCTAAGCAAGAAAGACCATTGCTAAGGCTATGACATATGAACTTTGCAAACACATCACTGCTTTAATCATCCAAAGAGAAAGACTTTAGCTGCATGTCACAAAATACCTCTTTCCAGAGCTTTGTACAGCCTTACATAAGAGAATATTTTTATACATTGATTTCATGGGTCAGGCATTTCCAAATGCCTTTCCACTAAGAAACTCCAATTAAAATGCAGCTTAGATTGACTGGGGTGGTTCAGGAATTTCACTATACTAGGAAGTTACCGGAATGGACATCTTTACCACTTTGTGAGTCTATAGTGTTCATAGAGAACTGACATCCAATTATAGCTTTCTTTTTCTGGGCAATAGATTAAAAACAGAGGTGTCCCAGCCAATAAGTCAGGGCTGAATAACTAACCAGGTTTAAAACAGGATTATTATTTTTTCCAGGCCCAACTGGAGATGCTATGGGATATAGAGTGCCCCATGCTATCCTCTCAGTTCATACCAAAACACAGAACATTTGTTCTCTATTTATTTATTTTTTTAAAAGGGAGTGGAAGCACAGATTCTTGGTTGAGTTTGTAATAATGGCTGTTCTGTCTCCTTCCCCACTTCAGACCCACGAGCTGGCCTTCAGCCAGTGGATTCACAGCTCTTATCAGTCCTGGCAGAGAAATCGCAGCTGCCTGCCAAAGTTCAAACAAATGACTCACGTAGCAAGACTTTCAGCTCTTTTTGAAACGGATTAGCTAAACTTTGCTTCCCGTGGAGTGAGAGCAGTCCCAAAGCTCCTTATATATCCTGTGGGGTGGGGCTCCTGCCCCACCCTTCCTTTTGATGATGCCACCTCTCTAATCTTCTGAAGCGGGTCAAGCCAAGCTTGATTGTTATTATCAGCTGGGTCTGAAGGCGTAGCCTGGGGAAGGGAGGAATCAGGGGATGACGGCCTCATTACGTCCTCCGACTGGTCTGGTTCTGGCTCCTGGAGCTGAGCCAAAGGAATCGGTGCTCCCGAGGTAAGCCTTACCGGCCCTTCCCCCTCACTCTCTAAGTCACTTTCGGGCATGGGGCCAGGTTTGGAGGCTAGAGTCACAACAATGGCATTGTAGCTGATTGCTATTACCTAATCCTTTTGTAAAATTATTTTTTTATTAAAAAAAGTTTTCTACTGGATAAAAAAAATCGAATTAAAAGAAAAATGAAAGCAAAGAAATGTTTATTAAAAGGCTTTTTTACAGGATAAAAACAATATAAATATAAAGAAAAGTGAAAAAATAAAGAAAAATAAAAGCGATGAGGAAATAGAAATGAAAGAAAAAGGACAAAGAAGGAAACACAAAACAAAACAAAGATATAAATAAGTGACTTCCATTCTTCTTTTGAGATGGAAGTGAAAGTAAGTCTGGCATCTCCTCGAGGGTGAAATCCAGCAGGTTCTGACAGATTCTGGAGAATCGGTAGCAGAAATTTTGAGTAGTTCAGAGAACCGGCAAATACCACCTCTGGCCAGCCCCAGAGTGGGGTGGGAATGGGGATTTTACAATATCCTTCCCCCAGGAAGAAGGGAATGGGGATTTTGCAGTATCCTTCCCCCAGGAAGGAGGGAATGGGGATTTTGCAGTATCCTTCCCCCAGGAAGGAGGGAATGGGGATTTTGCAGTATCCCTCCCCGCCACGTCCCCAAGCCATGCCCACAGAACTGGTAGCAAAAAAAAATTGGATTTCACCACTGCATCTTCTCCAATGATTATAGAGTTTTCCTAGCATAACTTGATGTACCAACATTCCACAGATTTTGTAGTAACGTTTATTGCTGGCAAAAGGAGGCTCCACTTTTGATGAAAACATTGAGCCTGACTACAGATAGCTCTTGTCTTAGGACCAAAACTGAGACTACAGTTTTGGTTGCTAAGCAGTGTGATAGTTAAGTGAGTGGACCTAATTTTATGATCATTTTTACCATGGTCAGTATGTGAATCACTATGGTTATTAAGTTACTCATGGAGTCATTAAGTGAAGCTGGCTTCCCCAATTGACCTTGCTTGTTAGAGATCAGCAGGGAAGGTCACAAATTGTGATCACCTAACCACAGGAGCTACATAAATGCAAGCTGATTTTCAAGTTGAAGGATCCAACTTGGGTCGGTCACAGGGACCAGAGGTTTTGTTTTCCGAGCTCTTGGACTCGTGCTCGAGCCCATCTTCAGGGATCTTCTCTCTAGCAGAATGTGTGCTGTTCTCTGTGTGCTATTTATAGCGCCTGTTGTATGTGGCTTTTTAGATGTTGATTGGGGCAGGGGTGAAATGCTCCCAGTTCGGACCGGATCACCCGATCTGGTAGTGATGGCAGCGGGTGGTTCAGAGAACCAGTAGCAAAAATCCCTCTCACCCCCACACCCAGCTGAGCTGCGCGATCATCAGACAGTTTTTTTTTTACTTTTAAAATCATTTTTTCTTCAGCCGAAAAAATAGTTTTAGAAGTAAAAAAAAAAAGCCTCTGATGATCGCGTGGCTCAGCTGGGATCCTCAGAGCCTTTCAAAAGCATTTTTTCTACAACCTTTTTGTCTGAAGAAGTTGTAAAAAATGCTTTTAAAGGGCTCTGGTGATCCCAGCTGAGTTGCCTGATCGTCAGAGGCTTTTAAAAGCATTTTTACAACCTCTTCGGCTGAAGAGGTTGTAGAAAAAATGCTTTTAAAAGTTAAAAAAAAAGTTGGCCATGCCCACCCAGTCACATTACCCCCACCCCCACCAAGCCATGCCCACAGAACTGGTAGTAACAAATTTTACATTTCACCACTGGATTGGGGTGTGCTGCCCATCCTCACTTTCTAAGTACTTGATAGGCTGGTGGTAAATCAGCACTCCTATTGACTGATGAGATGGCCTGTTTCTGAGGCTTCAATCACTTCCATGGCTGCTCGTCCAACAAACTTAGTAGCTGCAAAATTGAATGTGTATGCAACATTATCCTGGGACACATATATTTGCCTTCATTTGTGATTTTCAAGTGCCTGAATCGTGGTCATGTAATGGCGTGGGTGGTGTGAGGGCTGTAAATTTGAAGACCGTTTATAATCCCTTTTTCCTAGGCCAGGGGTCTGCAAACTTGGCTCTTTTATGACTTGTGGACTTCAACTCCCAGAGTTCCTCAGCCAGCTTTGAACCATCATTAAACAAATACTTGTAAGTCAAGGATTACCTGTAAGGCAGGAGTGAGTGAGCTGATATAAATTGTAATAATAGCATCCTACGATGTGGCTGGAATGGCACTTCTGCACAGAAATGGACTCAGTGATACAGCATCTACTCTGTGTGTAGAAGACGCCAAGTTTCACCCATGGCTTCTGTCGGCCAGGATCGGGGGTTGTGGGTGGGCGAGTGAAAAACTTGATGGCTATTTAGCATTTCAGCCAGATCTCAGAAGAACTCCGGCATTATTTATATACTGTAAAAGTATTCACACTCCCTTTTGTATGTGTACCATTGTGCACCTGCATATACACACTGTATTTATGCAGCTCTGACACTTACTTCCAGTGGAAAAGCATTTCACTGACACTATATGGCTGGCAAACACTTCCATTTCCACCATATCAATACAGAAATGTAGGAGCAAATGAAATGTAGCATTTCTATGGCTCATTGGAATTTGCCTTTTCTTCATGAACAGGTAACGATCACGAGATTTTGATGTTATATTATATGGCAAGTTCTAGGCCTGTTGTCACTTCCAACAATGGGTAAAGAACACGTATCCTCTTAAATTAATAGCATAACCCTCCCTTTATCTTTCAGTTAGGAAAGATATTTTAGTTTTTGGCTGTGGCACCCAGCCCATGACTCATAGCTCTGCATTTAAATTAAAATAAAAAATCCAATAGTGGAATCATTGTGACATTGGAACAATAGCCACTTAATTACTGTGTGGAATTGGCAGGGCGGCTTTTAAAGTACTCATGGATCTTAAATAGGTTGCATGTGCAGAGCAGAAGAATATTTAGTAAAAAAACAAAAACAAACAAACAAACCAGTTAACACACAAAACCAAAAGCAATCTGACTCATTTCCATCTCTGCCTTGCTGCAGAGTCCTATAATCATTTGGCCCTTTATCTCTTGTGTTCTCTCTCTCTCTCTCTAGATAAATGAGAATTAAAGCAGACAGGGGTTTTGTTATGCTTCAACTTCTCCTCCCCCCCCAACATGAGTTTGGTTGGATTAATATTTCTTTTTTTAAAGGAAAAAAGAGGCACCGCATTTTCCCCACTTCTGCTTGTGCCTATGTAGGGGAGCACAATTCCCCTTTGAAAAACTCTAATCTGACTTGATCTTGGTGTGGAGGCTGCATGAAATAAGCATCCTATTTTCTCACGTAGCTCCCCTCTCAATACCCATCCAACATTTTCTGCTAAGTCAAATCCCCCAAAAGGGCAGAGTGATAGATATGTCTGTGTGAGATCTCTCTCTCTCTCTCTCCCTTCCTCCCTTCCTCCCTCCCTCTCTCTCCCCCTCTCCCTCTCCCTCCCTCCTTTCTTCTTCTTCTTCTTCTCTCTCTCTCTCTCCCTCTCTTTTTGAAAAATCTCTCTCTCTCTCTCCCTCTCTGAGGCCAGTTTAGTTGTCTGCCTAAACAAGTGGGAGACAGGAAATGGAGTGTCTGTTATTTCATGTAGTAAAAAAAAAAGGAAGCAACACCTTGGAGGTGAATGATAGATATTATTATAAGAAAGTTGTAGCTTAGGGCAGGTGAGTGGTGTGTTAATGAGGCCCACCCTGCTCCCTTCTGACAGATGGCTATCATTGTTCAGATGTGGCCATCAGACAGATTAATAACTGGGCTGCCAGTTGCCCTGCAGTTGGAGAACAGGCTCTTCATTCTTCTGCAGATTTCTCTAATCTGCTGACCTGGAGATGACCCAGTGAAGGTGGAGCCCAACGTTTCATCTCCAGCCTAGAACAGTCAGAGAAGATGCCGGGTGAAAAAGGGAACAGTTTCCTAAAGTATTGCTGGCCTTGAAATTCCTTGCGATTTAGAAAGGAAAAACAACCCAAGAGAGCTGAGCTTATTCAACAAAGATGTCAGTTTAATCTCAAGTGACAAAAGCCTACAAGAATCCCTTACTGTGCCCAGAGGACCTTATGTTATGGGTTCGTATCAAAGTAATTTAGCAGAAATTCCTTCATGGTGTATATATTTTCATATGCATAAGCATTGCTATGTTAGGGTGATAGCAATATACACAGAAGAGACAAATGAGGGTAAATTTTTATTTTGCCCTGGGGATAAATACCAGGTTTCCCTTCAAGCAAGCATTTGCAGAGGCCTTCCTGAGCCCTAGATTTCTTTTTAAAAGGGGTCAGGTCTGATTTTGATCATCGGTACACCTTAATTCCTGTCAGTCTCATCCAGTTTTCCTGGAATGAGTGGCTCACATTTGTTTACACCTGTCACCAAGCGGTGCCATCTGCAGGGAAGATAAAAAAATCTAGATGGCTTCCCCTCCCACACAATCAAACCTCTGCTGCTCCCTTTTTATGTGCCAGGACTTTGATCGTGTAGGTGCAGCAGCCATCTTGAATTTTTTACATCCCCTTCCCCAGACAGCCCTACCACCAAGCAACAAACCACTGCAATACATGTGTATGTCAACGAAGACTCAATCCAAAGGTGTCTAAAGGTTGAATCATGGCAACTGGACCAAACTTTGTTAATCTAAGACGTTTTGTTGCTCATTAAAGCAACTTCATCAGTCAGAGCAAAATTAGTTAGGCAGAGAATCCGATAGTTGTTGGGATGTAAGAAAAACTCTAGCCTGAAGTTGGAGTTGCAAGAGTTGGTACATTCCAATGACTCTCTGATTCTCTGCCTAATTTTATTCTGACTGGTGAAGTTGCTTGGATGAGCAACGAAACATCTCAGATTAACAAAGTTTGGTCCAGGTGCCATGATTCAACTTTTAGATACTGCAATACGTGGTTCTGCCTGCATCAAGTGCCCACATGCAGTTTGCTAAATAAGCGTCCCTGGTCAGGTGGTCAGAGATGAATTTAAGAAGGGATAAAGTACAGGTTTATGGATGGAGCCGTGCCGTCTTTCATCCTAAACACCACAGTCATGTCTGCTTGACATGGCAGCTGTTCTCACTGTTTGCAGAGACATCAGGAAGAGAAAACTGCTGGAGCTGCAAGTTCTATCATCAACCTGAAAGTATTATGTAATATAAAGGAAATTGTTTAAGGCACAAAAGGAGTCACATCAAGCCTATTTCATTTCAGTTGAAGTGATACATATTTTTTTTGTTCTGGCCACATCTAATTCTTGGCCATCCTTCCAATCACACCTGGAGAATACACCCCCCCTCTTCCACTGATCATTTAAGAGCGAGATGTAGCCCTCAAGTTGCAAAAAAAAGTTGCAGAATGGTGTTTAAAGAAACACTAAACATTTTCACCCCAGTCTTTTGAATGGCAAGTTTTTACTAATTCCTCTTAAAATGAGACAACTATAAACAGCCTATTCTAAGTTTGACAGGTAAAATAGATGGGAGACCATCCTACATTATGAAGGAAAGTATTGTCAAGGGTGGGAGGGAGAATTCTTTGTCAGCCAATAATTTTTCTTTTAAGATTTGTGAATATTCTCACCTTTCTAAATTTAAACTTTTCTTAAAACGGGTAGCAGGATTTTGCCTGACCATCTGCAAGGTGTGGCAGGGTGTTAATGCGTACATCTGCTTTGGGTACACAAAGAAATAGAAGAAGTACAGTAATAATAGCACTCTCCATTTATAGGAGAAAACTTCAAATCTAGGAGATCCACAGGAAAATGTATAAGTGCTAAAGTATAGGCTGTCTTCTATAATAGGGACCTACATTCAAGGTAGAATTTGCTTCCTCTTTTGAGTTTGAAGCAGATGCATCTTACTTCATTTTTAAAATATTAATCATAAGATAAGACACAGGCCCATACTAATTAAAAAGTCTTTTTTTAAAAAGCTACATTATTTTGGGGGTCAACATGCTACAAACCCCCCTCCTTTTAAGATACTGCAATTTTCAATACAAGTCTAGAAAATCTTTTTGAAAATTTACAGTAAGCAATTACTTTTTATAATGCTTTGCTCCCTAAAATAGATAGATGACTGGGAGATTTTATGGGATTTTTTTTCTGACATATCTTGTTTTATGCCCTAAACAAGAAACTTTTAAAGCAGGGATCTCCAACCTTGGTCCCTTTAAGACTTGTGGACTTCAACTCCCAGATTCCCTCAGCCAGCTTTGCTGGCTGAGGGACTCTGGGAGTTGAAGTCCACAAGTCTTAAAGGGACCAAGGTTGGAGACCCCTGTTATAGACCATCACTGAACCACAGGAATCCAGCAGGCTGCAGCCTTGACATACTCAAAGCCAGAATTCATTTGTTGTCCTAGCAGGAAAACTGACAGTCAGCTATAAGAGCTTCCTTACCACATCAGATCTCATCTCCCATGTATACTGACATCCAGTTCAGGAAAATGGAAAAACGTCTGGAACTGAAACATTTTAAGATACAAATAATGATACAAATAGTAAAGCAGATAAACTAGAAGAGCATCCACTCTCTGAACTGGAAGATTTGCCTTATGGTGCAAATCTTCCAACATATGTCATCTGTTGTTCAGATTTCGTTTGAAAACAGATCAAATGCACCTCTAAAATAGTACTAAACCCATATCCAAAAGAAATCCAATTATCTACCAGTGACAATTGCTGATATTTAACACCAGACAAGTTATCTAGAATGTATAAAGGTATTTCAAATGAACGTCGGAAATGTAAATGTAAAGAAGGGATGTTTTACGGTAGAAGTGTTAAAGCAAAGAAATATTGGAGTAAGATTCATATTTTAATAGAGAAAATTCTTCAAGTGAATATAAAGAAAAAAACCCAGAAATTTTTCTTTTGGGCTAAATGGAAAAAGGGAAAAAAATTGGAACGTTGATGTTATATATATTGATAGCAGGACATTTCGATCCTTACAATGGACAAATGGCTGCAAAAGTTGATGGACTTAACAGAGATGACTAAATTGTCCATTTTGATCAAGTTTCCTGACAGTGAGAACATTTAACCAGTGGAATTGCTTGCCTTCAGAAGTTGTGGGTGTACCATCACTGGAGGCTTTTAAGACGAGGCTGGACAGCCATTTGTCTGTAATGGTATAGGGCAGTGATGGCTAACCTTTTTGCTGTTGCATGCCAAAAGCAGGGGGAGCGTGGGGAGGTTGCACACGCACATGCCCACACCCATAATTCAATGCCCCCACCCCCCACCCCCATGCATGCATGCGACCCCCTGGGCCCTGTTTGGGTCCTAGCAGGCCTACCTAAAGCCTCTGGAGCATGAAAACGGCCCATTTTCTGACTTCCGGTGGGCCCAGTGGGCCCATTTTTCACCCTCCCCGGGTTGCAGAAGGCTGGGAAGGGAGAAAGCAGCTTTCCCCACCACCCTAAAGGCCCTCCGGAGGCCGAAAATGCCCTCCCGGAGCCTTTGCGCAAGCCCTGTACTTACCTGGCATCCAAAATGGGCTGCATGGAGATTTCTGGGAGTGGAGGTGTGGGTGGGGCCAGCTGGAGCTGAGCTAGGGCAACAGCTCATGTGCCCGAAGATATGGCTCCGCGTGCCACCTGTGGCACGCATGCCATAGGTTCGCCCTCATGGGTATAGGGTCTCCTGCCTGAGTAGGGAGTTGGACTAGAAGACCTACAAGGCCCCTTACAATTCTGTTTTTCTGTTAGGATTAGATTAAATCCATTCAATCAAAAGCTTTTATAGGAATGCCTAAACCTTCTTTTGCTTACTAGGTTTTCCAGGAAAGAGAGCTGTAGAAAAACATTTCCTAAAAAAACCAACCGTATCCATTATATAACTTATTGCCAAAGACTGGCGTCATAATATACACCTTCTCAACATTCCCCCCACCCCAACATGCCTACTGTTCCCAGCCTA
Organism: Ahaetulla prasina; assembly: GCF_028640845.1. Lineage (NCBI taxonomy): Eukaryota > Metazoa > Chordata > Lepidosauria > Squamata > Colubridae > Ahaetulla > Ahaetulla prasina. The sequence goes on along the minus strand of NC_080541.1, from coordinate 70,346,405 downwards.
AGCAGTGGGCTTGAGACTAATGATCTCATGAAATCTTGTTATTACTGGGAAATAGGCAATACCTGGAATGGGTGAGAATTCTGTATTTTCAAAATGGAGATTTCTGACTCCTTGGGGATTTTGTCTGCTGCTGGGACCACCAAGTGATTTGTTTGAGGCAGCAGTGTACAAGAGTAAATGTATCTTGGTAGAGGTATTAGATCCAAACTACTTAACTTTAGATCAAAAGTCTCCAAACTTGGTAACTTTAAGACTTATGGACTCAACTCCCAGAACTCCCCAACCAGCCATGCTCCCCCTATGAGAACATTGAACATGCTTGATGAGGAATTCTGGGAGTTGAAGTCCACAAGTCTTAAAGTTGCCAAGAGACCCCTGCTGTAGATTACTACTAAACGGCAGAACAGACTGTTTCCTAAATCTCTTTGTTACTATCGAACAAACTTCTGGATTTTATGCAGCTCAAGTCTGGCAGCTCTAGGTTTGGAGACAAGGCCATCATTAGAGGAACACAACAAATGATGCAAAAGTAAGCTGGCAGAAGTCCCTAAAGCAAATCTGGGGAAAAATGTCCCTGCAGTAGAGACAATATAAAGGAAAGCGTGGAAGTTTTGGAATGGCTCACATGGGACAACTTCGTTTCCATTCATGGCTGAATTACTGTATTGACAAAGCCGGTTTGCACTTGACGATACATGTGATTGATAGGTTTATTATTACCATGCCTGCATCCCCATCTTGTTTAACAGGCAGCTTGCAAGACAAATGTTTTAATTTATACAGTACCATTATTTGGTGTCTGATAATAGTTTGGGGGCTGCTGGGTTGTAGCATACAAATGAAAAGTGCCGTGGACTTCTTTTGTTTTATTTTGTCTTTCTGAGTTTCAGGTCCTGGTGTGTGTTTTTAGCTCAGTGTTCCAATGTTGCTGATTAAAATGACTTGCTTTGTGGTGGTGGGGGAAAAAAAGCAAGGCTCTTCAAATGTTGCTATTCATGATATGTATACAGTTCCATTTAAGTAAGTGCCATTCAGAAAGGGACTTCCGATTATGCAACACGAAATGTTGCTATTAGTACTTTTACAAGCCATGCTCTTTTATAGTTAAATGCCATTTATCTATTGCTCTCCCTATGAGAACATCGATTTAGCATGTGGAGCATTATTGTTATCTTTTTTTTTATGAGCAATAGTTTTGTCATTAATCCAGATAGTAGTGATGGGCAAAATTATTCCAAAGGGCATGTTGCAAAGCATGGAGAGCGATCCTCTGACCTTTTTGTTTGGTGTGTGAAGTCTTGTCTACACCTGCAAACAGTGCTTACCTGATAATAGGTAACACCTGGACTAAAGTCCGGAGCAACTGGCTTGGAGAATTTCTTTGGTCACTTTGCAAACTTCTTCTCAGCCTTGTGAGGTAGTCCAGAAAAGAAGTACACACAGAAGTTTTCCTGAAAATAAGACCCAACCGGAAAATAAGCCCTAGCATGATTTTTCAGGATGTTCGTAGTATAAGCCCTACCCCCAAAATAAGCCCCAGTTAAGATCATCAGCAGATGGAGGTGTTTAGTACTGTATTTTCCCCAAAATAAGACCTAGCCATAAAATAAGCCATAATGCATCCCGGTCTTATTTTGGGGAAAACATGGGTACTAACTCTACCTTTATTGCAAGGTTACATTAACAGAATCTTTCAAGTCTGTCTTTATGAATATTGAATATCCATTTGAACTAGAGAGAGGTGATTGTATTGTACTGTTAGCCTTTTATTGAAAAAATGTGAGGGTGACTTTTGTTTTGTATTTAACATATAACATAACAACAGAGTTGGAAGGGACCTTGGAGGCCTTCTAGTCCAACCCCCTGCCCAGGCAGGAAACCCTACACCATCTCAGTCAGATGGTTATCCAACATTTTCTTAAAAATTCCCAGTGTTGGAGCATTCACAACTTCTGCAGGCAAGTCGTTTATTAATTGTTCTAACTGTCAGGAAATTTCTCCTTAGTTCTAAGTTGCTTCTTTCTTTGATCAGTTTCCACCCATTGCTTCTTGTTCTACCCTCAGGTGCTTTGGAGAACAGCCCGACTCCCTCTTCTTTGTGGCAACCCCTGAGATATATTGGAACACTGCTATCATGTCTCACCTAGTCCTTCTTTTTATTAAACTAGACATACCCAGTTCCTGCAACCGTTCTTCATATGTTTTAGCCTCCAGTCCCCTAATCATCTTTGTTGCTCTTCTCTGCACTCTTTCTAGAGTCTCAACATCTTTTTTACATCGTGGCAACCAAAACTGGGTGCAATATTCCAAGCGTGGCCTTACCAAGGCATTATAAAGTGGTACTAACACTTCACGTGATCTTGATTCTATCCCTCTGTTTATGCAGCCCAGAACTGTGTTGGCTTTTTTCGCAGCTGCTGCACACTGCTGGCTCATATCTAAATGGTTATCCACTAGGACTCCAAGATCCCTCTCACAGGTACTACTATTGAGCAAGGTACCACATATACGGTACCGGTGCATTTTGTTTTTTTGGCCTTATTGTAGAACCTTACTTTTTTCACTGTTGAATTTCATTTTGTTAGATAGCGCCCAATGTTCAAGTCTGCCAAGATCTTTCTGTAACTTGAGCCTATCTTCTGGAGTGTTGGCTATTCCTGCCAGCTGGTGTCATCTGCAAATTTGATGAGTTCCCCATCTATCCCCTTGTCCAAATCATTGATGAAGATGTTGAAGAGTACTGGGCCTAAAACAGAGCCTTGGGGTACTCCACTGCATACTTCCCTCCATGTGGATGTAGTTCCATTGAGGACTACACGTTGAGTGCGGTTGGTCAGCCAGTTACGAATCCATCTGGTGGTGGTGCTGTCTAACCCACATTTTTCTACTTTATCTAGTAGTAGGTTATGGTCTACTTTATCAAATGCTTTACTGAAGTCCAAGTAAATTATATCAACAGCATTCCTCTGGTCTACTAATTTTGTCATTTTGTCAAAGAATGCGATAAGATTAGTCTGGCATGATCTGTTTTTGACAAACCCATGTTGGCTTTTGGCATTTGTCTGATGTATTTCTGTTTCTTTAAAATCTGACCTTTTATTCCCCTCTACTCTGTCCTTTTCCCCTTCTATTTTAATGTTTGTTTATAAAATATAATCAATATATTTGTTTTTTGTTTAAGAATCTTCCAAGTCTGAAAAGGAAATCTCTTCCTCATCCCCTTTACAGTCCAAGAAACTAGGGAGGAATCTTCTGAGATGCCTTGCTACATTCCCAATCCTTCTGCAGGCTCAGCTGCTTCTTATCTCAGCTGCCTCTTCTCAGTCATCCAGGCCATGGTTGTCCCAAACATGTTTTTTTCAGAAGGCAACTGGGCTTTCTTTTTTTCCTGGAAGGCTTCTCATCCAAGATGTTTCTTCACTGCCTGTTATCTATTGCCTAGTCTGAGGCTCCCGTTTTCCAAGGTCATTCCCACATATCATTACAAATTCCTTCTGAATAGTTTGCCAAGCCATAACCCTGAAATTCCACAAGGAATTGCCTGACAATAACAAATTCTCATGAAGTCCAAACTACTGTAGGCTTCAAGTTTTATAACCCCACCAGAGACAACCTCCATGGAACTCCATGGACTTATTTCTGATTAAGGCACAGGTTTGTGCTGCCAGAAATCAAAATAGTCCTTGGCTTTTGACTAAAAATGTAGTTGAGAGAATTTACTTCCAGACAAGTATTTATTTTTTGGATTTGTATGTCTATGAAGATTCTCACAGTCATCCAGGTCATGGTTGCTTCAAAGGTCCTTTTCTTTCAAAAGGCAACTGGACTTTCTTTGTTTTTCTTTTCAGTCATTTTGCTTCTCATTCAAGAAGCTTCTTTGTCAGTTTGGACTTATATGTTGCCATGAACGTTGACACTTTCATTCTTGGTTCCCCTTCTCTGTATTTTTCATCTTTGAGTGCAAAGTTCATAGAGGGGGAGAGAAATATATATATATGGTAGCTTCAAGGCTTAAGGAGAATACTATTCTGAATAGTCCCGCCTGGACTATTGCAATGCTCTCTACATGGGGCTCCCCTTGAAGAGCACCTGGAGGCTCCAGTTAGTCCAGAATGCAGCCACGCGGGTGATAGAGGGAGCACCGCGTTGCTCCCATATAACACCCATCCTGCGCGGTCTACACTGGCTACCAGGTGCAGCCTTCCGGGTGCAATTCAAGGTTTTGGTTACCATCTTTAAAGCGCTCCATGGCTTAGGACCTTTGAGACCGCCTTCTGCCGCCGATTGCCTCCCAACGACCCGTGCGCTCCCACAGAGCGGGCCTCCTCAGGGTGCCGTCGACCAAACAATGTAGGTTGGCGACCCCCAGGGGGAGGGCCTTCTCTGTGGCGGCACCAGCCCTGTGGAACGAGCTTCCTCCGGGATTACGACAACTTCCCGACCTACGGACCTTCAGACGTGAACTGAAGACTTTATTATTTCAGCGCGCTGGACTAGCCTAAGAATAAAATGTTTTAGCTAAATTTTAATGGGTTTTTAACCGGTTTTTTACCGGTTTTAGTGATTTGGCTATGATAATATTTAGTTTTAATTGGGTTTTTAACGTTTATTTATTATACTGTCTTTTAATATGCCTGTGAACCACCCTGAGTCCTACGGGAGATGGTGCGGTATAAAAGTATGATTAATAAATAATAAATAAATAAATACTACTGCCAATAACTTCTTACTGAAAGAATAATTCATTGGGTAACTTAAAAAAATAAAAAAATAAAAACTATCAAGTAGGAATTCTTGAGGAATATCCATTTTTCAGCACCAGGGTATGTGAGCATGCTGTTCTTAAGTATAACAGCTAGTATCTACACATGCCAGATGACATTTTTGATAAGCCCTTTTGCAAAGTAGCTGTTACAAAAATAAAAGATTGGTGCTACGGGTGAAACAAATGTAACAGTATACTATAGATGTGCATCCAGAATCTTCCAGGCTTTTTCCATTCTGAAAATCTTGAGTCACCCAAAGGTTTTCCTGAAGGCTTCTCTTCTGCATCATTGTCTGTGATATCTGGCCTAACTAATCCTGCCAAAGATGGCGCAACCCTAACCCATCATTCAGAGGAGCCATTTTGCATATTGATCCTGTTTTGGGCCTTTTCCAATCCAATTTCTTTCAACAGTCAGCCAGCATAACCTCTGATGAATAATGCTGGAAGCAGTAATTCAACAGCACTGGAGGGCCCCGGGTTTCTTCTGCACTGTTCCCATGAGATATGGTCTAAAGACAGCAGGACATTTTTCTTCTTACTGTATCATCATACTGACTTTTTGCTCACAGTAACATCAACTATCAGATTTGGTGGTAAAAATCCAAAGGAGAGCTGGAAAAATATCTTCTTTGGTTCACAAAAACAAGAATCCGTGGAGCTTTCAGATAATCTTGTCCAGATTTTAAGATATCATCTTAAAAAATGAAAACATCTAATAGTATACTGAACAGGAAGACAAATTATTTCCTCTGTTGTAGTTTGTGCATTTACTCATTTACTCAAATAATATATCTTTTAAATGTCACTTTTTTTTAAAGCAAAGCCCTTGAGTACTAAAATAAAACGAATGTCGTGCACTTTTCCAAAATCTTGATACATCATAAGCCTTGGTGGAACAGATCCAGTTAATAAAAATAAATGTCCACAATTCTCACATGCAATTATTCTTATTAGAAGAGACCCAGAGTTACTAGAGACATAAAGCAAAATCCAAATGAATTTTGTTAGGTTTTCAGGATGCTGGACGTTTAATAATTTTTCTCTTTCAGTGAACAGAATATTTTTACCATTAAGAGGGTTTCATAGGTTTTGCTATAAATGTTCACAATTCTTGATTTCAAAAGAGTGCTTTGAATTTCATTTAGTCTCCTTTTTTGATAGTAGTGGATAATTGGTATTATAATACCTGGTTAAAAGAAAACATAGATCTATTTATACTCTCAGTTTTAGAAAAGAGCCATTTTATATACATACACACATTCCATTTAGACATACAGATAGCACACACATAAACCACTCAAGCACACATACTCTGTTTAAACAGCCACTTTAAAACACTCTTCTTAGACAAAACAGCCTCCATCAACACCTACACAGTGAGTTGAAAGTCACACTGTTGTCTGAGGATGGTCATTTTTCAAGTGGAGTGATAATACAGGAATAGGTTTAGGATTGTCCTTCTTCAGCAGTGATACCTTCTTATTTCAAATTTCTCTACGCAGCTATTTAGTCTCCTACCGCACAGAACAAGACCTTATCTCTGATTGGAAATATCAGCTTTCTCCTTTTCTTTGGGAGAAGGAGTTGCTATGAACCTAATCTTGCGAAGCTTCTTCTCCGGTAACATTATATTGCTAATGAGGGCATACAAAACCTTTGCCAGACCACTTCTTGAATACAGTTCATCTGCCTGGAATCCACACTGCATATCGGACATTAACATGATTGAGCAGGTCCAGAGATATTTCACGAGAAGAGTAGTCCACTCCTCTACTCACAGTAGAATCCCTTATGCCAACAGACTTGAAATTCTGGACTTAAACAATCTGGAACTGTGCTGCCTGTGGTCTGATCTAAGCATAGTACACAAAATTGTCTGCTATGTCTTACCTCTCAATGACTTCTTCAGCTTCAGCCACAATAATACACAGGCAAACAATCAATACAAGCGCAAGATAACTCCAAACTCGACTGCAGAAAATACGACTTTAGCAACAGAGTGGTCAATACCTGGAATGCTCTACCCGACTCCATTTTTACAGTCTCAAACCCTCACAGCTTCAACCACAAATTATCTATCATGGACCTCACCCCATTCCTAAGAGGTCCATAAAGGGGGCATGCATAAGAGCACAAGAGTGCCTACCACTCCTGTCTTACTGTCTCCATTTATCTGTACTTATCTCCTCTGTTTATGTTTATGTTTATACCTATAACCTGCTATCTTGTACATGTTTGACAAATAAAAAAATAAAATAAATATCAAGATTAGGTCTGGAGTTGAAAGGGCAGAACCTTTGTAGGACACTGTATGCATTTCAGCAGGGCCTTAAGCCTGCAGCTTTGCCATGATTTTCCTTCTAGTTTGTCTGAACTGCTTCAGTTGCCTGAGTTGGTAAGTAGGGCATTCAGAGCTAAAGCATCTTAGACTTATGGTTCTTCAGGTTCTGTTGAAAGACCGGAAGTAGAGAGAGTGCCTCTAGTGCTTCTCAGCTTGGCAACTTTATGATGTGTGGACTTCAGTTTCCAGAATTCTCCAGTCAGCATGTTGGCTAGGGAATTCTGGGAGCTGAAGTTCATACATCTTAATGCTGCCAAGGTTGAGAAAACTGGTCCAGTGAATGGATCTATCTATAGACATACTGGGTACTTCTCTGTAGACTTTTTTTCCCTTCACTGTCCTTCACTTTTTTTAATCCCTTTATGATGGCAAGGATTCAACCAGACCTGCCAACTTAGGCCATAAGCTTCCATTCTCTCTGATGTAGAAATTTGAAGCATATCAACCCCACTGTGAGTGAAATGGTTAGCAAAAATGTTTCCAGCTGACATAGGTTATAGCTTGGATCAACTCATGGCTACAACCGAGTGGTTATTGAAGAATTATATTTGATTTGAAACAGAACCGGGAGGGGGAGGCAGGGGGAGGAAAAACAGCAGTGAAAATACCGTGTGCCATATCGTTTAATTTGAGTTGTCTTAGCTTTTTTTATAACACTGAAACCAAGTCCAAAGTAATTTTATATTTTCAGCTCAAACTAATAAGAAAGTGATTTATTAGATTTTAAAGTATTTTTAGGTTGACTTGACATTTAGATAATATTGTTTTCTCTATCCATATGCTTGCCTTCTTAGAGAACTTGTAGGTCACCAACCTTTGTATTAAGCCTTTCATAATGGTAAAATTTATGTTCCAAGCCAATGATTTTTAAAAGTCATAAAGCTGTCAAAATTTATCATTAACCCTGTGAACATGAAAGAGTCCCTAGCCCAGCCCCACTCAAGATTTCCTTGAAGTTCTGGGAAATCTCGGACTGGAATGCATTTGGTGACTTCAGGAAATAACGGATGTTCTCTCGAATGTTTTGCCAGGACAAGAAATCTCCCTAAGCGCTCACACACACACACACACACACACACACACACACACACACAGCTACAGACGGCGCTTTCTTATTTGTAGTGTGCTGATGCCTTATTCTTGATTGAAAAGCAGCATCGGGAAGAAGTCATTTTCATCAAAGAAGTCACAGGGGTGAGGTAGTGAATAGTCCTTCCTGTTCTTCATTGCTTCTTCACGGTGATGCCTCGCGTGAACTTTTGCCCCCTCGTTTGGGATGGGCTTTGAACTAATGTGATAAATATTGTAAAAATGTGTCGGAAAATTATGGTGGGTAATTTCCAGTTCTGTTGGCCCCCATCACGCTCCCAGTCAATCCCTGTAACGTACCCAGATGAGAACGAACACGCAGGCCACTCAATTCAGCAAGCAACAGATATAGCCTGAAGTTTCTTTATTAAATATCAGCAAATCTCAGAATAGTTAAACTGACACAAATGAGACAAAAAGCAGGCAAATGTAGGGGAATGAGAGAGAGAGAAAGAGAGAGAGGTGGGGGAAGAATCCTAAACAACAGGCAAGAATTCACATGATTTCTGTAGCCAGCTATATCTATCAAAAAGGACAGATCTTTCCAGAGCCTCTGGAGCAATACATGGCAGCAGCACAAAAGAGACAGTAAGTATGACACCAGATGACCTCCTTCTCTATTTGGCACCACAAAAGAAACAATCTGATAAATGGGGATAATGTATCCAACAGTCCTACTTCTCATCAGATCCAGGCACCAAATTGTGCACACGTCTTTTCGTGTTCCAAAGTCCAAGGCTTCTCACAGACTGAGGACGTGGTCTCTGAGCAGTGGCTTGATCAATGCATCTGGCACCATCTCATCAGTTGAGCAGTACATCAGTTTTACTTGCCCTTTTTCTTGCGTGTCCTTCACACAGTACAGTTTGACAGCCGTGTTTCATGTTGTATCCAAATATCTTTAGCTGGGGGCAGTTTGTGTTTGCTCCCATTCCAAAATTTATCTTCGCTTGTTCTTAGTAAATCATTTTCCAGATAAGTAGCTGTGTTAAGTCCTCTAGCACCTTCCCTCCAATAATCTACAGTATGTGTCAGCCAAAAGATGCCTTACTATTCTTAGCAAACTTTGATGCATTCTTTCTGCAATCCCATTTTGTTTCTGGCTGTAACTTAATTTTTAAAAATCATTTATTATTAATAATTGAGTTTTCTTTAAATTCCTAGTGCAATACTCTCCCTGTTATTAGACCTTCATGTCTTTATTTTTTCTAGACCTTCTACATAACCACAGTATACTTTGAATTTCTCAAATACTTGACTCTTATTAGTCAAGAGATGGTGCAAAACTACAATCAGTGCCAGTCAATGAACTTATTCTCCCACTCTTTGTTTTGATTGCAATGAGAGTATAAATGTCTGAAAAAATAACTTGCAACAGTTGGTTGACTTGTTTGAATGCAACCCTGAGAAAAAAGGTTACTTTTTAAAAGCAATAATAACATTTAACTCTCATTATTTTCTGCAAGGATGAACGGTGCTAAGTGAAGCCTTAACAATTGCTAAGACTTCATCTTTTATTTTCTTATTGATAGGCTCATTTCTGTGACCAACTCTTCAATGCCATTTTGCAGGATCATTATTATACATGCATCGTATTTGCTCTAGGTTGCATACAAATTAGCTTTAGGTTACAACAAATTAATTTCATTGTGTTTTTCTTTTAACTTGGTAGCCTTTTGTAACAATGCAAAGTCTATTCTAATTTTCAGTCACAATGTTATATAAAATAAACTAGATTTAATTAATTTGTACCCAAGTTCAGGTATGTAATATGTACAAGAACAATTCTTTGATTGTCAAAGAATAACTCCTAATAATTCCTTGATTGAATTATCAGATGGGTTCAGATTACTTTGTTTTAGAGTCTTCTGAATAAAGAGACATACCTTCCATTAAACTTTCATTCCTTGATCATTTCACTTTAATGAATTTTCTGAACGTTGAAGTATTACATTCATTCCTGAGTGTACATGTGTCTGTCCAACTTGTCTCAGATTTCCTTTCCTGAAGGATAATTTTTGTCAAGTTCAATCTCAGAATTATTTTAGACTTAAGTATTCTATTCTTTTTCATCTGACTTAGTCTATGACTTCTGGTCATAGTGTCTCCAACATCTCTGAAGGGTCCAGCTTCTCAGATAGTGCTGCTAACTTGATGTCAGATGCAATGATCTTTCCCATCTTCAAGCATGACATTTTTCTGGCCCTGATACAAGCGTGAAACGCTCCCGGTTCAGACCGGATCGCCTGATCCGGTAGCGATGGTGGTGGGTGGTACGGAGAACCGGTAGCAAAAATCCCTGCCCCCCCCATGCCCAGCTGAGCCACGCAATCATCAGAGGTTTTTTTTTTTTACTTTTAAAAGCATTTTTTCTTTGGCCAAAAAAATGCTTTTAAAGGTAAAAAAAGGCTCTGACAATCCCAGCTGAGTTGCCTGATCGTCAGAGGCATTTTTTGTTTTGTTTTAAAGGAAAAAAATGCTTTTAAAAGAAAACAAATACCTCTGATGAAGAGGTTGTAGAAAAAATGCTTTTAAAAGTAAAAAAAAAAGTTGGCCACGCCCACCCAGTCACATTACCACCCTCCCACCAAGCCATGCCCACAGAACTGGTAGTAACAAATTTTACATTTCACCACTGCCCTATATCACTGCAATTTTCAAAACTGATAGCTAGTTTTGAAGGCACAAAAAAGAAATAGTCTCCAATTGGGGTGTTTTAAACTCTGGGGAGTAACCAAAAAGTGTAGCCTCCGATAGCTGGTTCCGCTGTATACATAAGCAAGTATGTAAGCAATATTAATGGGATGTATGGTGACTGGGGTGCTTTGGGTGCTCAGCTTATTTATGGCTCTCTGCTGGGCCCATAAGCTTTTCTTTGGAAATTACTATAAAAACCAGTTAAGTTTGCACCTGGCACACCTCCAATCAATTTCTTTGTTCAGATCAGAGGTGCTCAATCCAGCTAATAAAAAAAGTGTAGCCTGTTTATTTATTACACACCAGCAGCATCAAAAAGGTGAACTGGAAAAACTAAGACAAAAGGCAGGTAATGAAAAGGACAGGTGTGTGGGACAAAGAGATGAACAACTGAAAAAAAATATTTATATATTTATATTCATCTCTCTTGCTCTTCTATCATCTCTTTTGTCTCCTATCTATCTATCTATCTATCTATCTATCTATCTATCTATCTATCTATCTATCTATCTATCTATCTATCTATCTATCTATCTACACTGTGTGCACAATTATTAGGCAAATGAGTATTTTGACCATATCATCATTTTATGCATATTTTCCACCTCCAAGCTGTATAAAAGTTGAATGCTTAGTGGACATAAGCATATCAGGTGATGTGTGTAATGACGGAGGGTGTGGCCTAAGGAGAGCAGCACCCTATATCAAGGTGTGCATAATAATAAGGCAGCTTATTTTCTTCTGGCAAAATGGGCCAAAAAAGTGATTTAACTGACTCTGAAAAGTCAAAAATTGTAAAAAGTCTTTCAGACAGATGCAGCACTCTTGAAATTGCTAAAATATTTGGGCGTGATCACAGAACCATGTTGCAAATAGTCAACAGGGTCGCAAGAAACGTGTTTGAGAAAAAAAGAAGCACATTAACTGCCAAAAATTTGAGAAGAATCAAACATTTATTTATTTATTTATTTATTTATTTATTTAATTTAATTTATATATCGCCCTTCTCCCGAAGGACTCAGGGCGGTTTACAGCCTAATTAAAATGAATATCACAAAAATTAAGAAACATTTTAAGAAGCTAATTCGATCAGGTCAGAACAGACTAAAACTATAGTAAAACCCACATTACAACTACATTAAGATAGCCCTGCATGATGAAACAAAAAAGTCTTTAGCTTGCGTTGAAAGGTCTGGAGGTCAGGGAGTTGATGTATCCCCAGAGGCACCTCATTCCAGAGGGCAGGAGCCCCCAGAGAGAAGGCTCTCCCCCTGGGGGTCGCCAGTCGACATTGTTTGATTGACGGCACCCTGAGGAAACCCTCCCTATGGGAGTGCACGGGTCGATGGGAGGCTATTGGTAACAGCAGGCGGTCCCGTAAATAACCTGGTCCTATGCCATGGAATGCTTTAAAGGTGGTAACCAACACCTTGAATTGCACCCGGAAGACCACCAGAAGCCAGTGCAGCTTACACAGGAGAGGTGTTACATGGGAGCCTCGAGTTACTCCCTCTATTACCCGCGCAGCCGCATTCTGGACCAGTTGGAGCCTCCGGGTGCTCTTCAAGGGGAGCCCCAAGTAGAGAGCGTTACAGTAGTCCAGGCGGGAAGTGACAAGGGCGTAAGTGACCGTGCATAGGGAATCCCGGTCTAGGAAGGGACACAACTGGCGTATCAGGCAGACCTGATAAAAAGCTCCCCTGGCGACAGCCGTCATATGCTCTTCTAAAGACAGCCGTACATCCAGGAGGACGCCTAGATTGCGCACCCTCTCCATGGGGACCAATGACTCGCCCCCAACAGTCAGCGATGGAGTCAGCTGGCTGTACCGGGGTGCCAGCATCCACAGCCACTCAGTCTTGGAAAGGTTGAGTCGAAGCCTGTTTTTCCCCATCCAGACCCACACGGCCTCCAGACACCGGGACATCACTTCCATGGCCTCATTGGGGTGGTTAGGGGTGGAAATGTACAGCTGGGTATCATCAGCATACAGATGGCATCGCACCCCAAAACCACAGATGATCTCACCTAGCGGCTTCATGTAGATGTTGAACAGAAGAGGTGAGAGAACCGACCCCTGTGGCACCCCATACATGAGGTGCCTCGCGGCCGATCTCTGCCCCCCTGCCAACACCATCTGCGACCGGTCAGAAAGATAGGAGGAGAACCACCAAAAAATGGTGCCCCCCACTCCTAACCCCTCAAGCCGTCGCAGCAAGATACCATGGTCGATGGTATCAAAAGCTGCTGAGAGATCTAATAGGGCCAGGGCAGAGGAACAACTCCTGTCCCGAGCCCTCCAGAGATCATCTACCAACGCGACAAGTGCCGTCTCCGTGCTGTACCCAGGCCGGAAGCCGGACTGGCACGGGTCAAGATAGACAGTTTCATCCAGGTACCGGGGGAGCTGTCGCGCCACCACACTCTCAACAACCTTAGCCACAAAACGAAGGTTGGAGACGGGACGATAGTTCACTAAAGCAACTGGATCCAGGGAGGGCTTCTTGAGGAGGGGCCTCACCACTGCCTCTTTCAAGGCGGTAGGGAAGACACTCTCCATCAAGGAAGCGTTGACAATTCCCTGGAGCCAGCCTCATGTAACCTCGCGGGTGGCCAGTACCAGCCAGGAGGGACACAGGTCCAATAAACATGTGGTCGCATTCAGCCTCCCCAGTATTCTGTCCATGTCCTCGGGAGCCACAGTATCGAACTCTTCCCAGATAGCATCCTCAAGACCTACCTCCGTCATCCCGCCTGAATCTACCCAATCCGAGTCCAGACCATCCCGAATCTGAGCAATTTTATCGTGCAGATATTGTCCAAAATCCTCAGCACGCCCTTGCAAGGGGTCCTCTCATGCTCCCTGGTGGAGGAGGGAGCGGGTCACCCTAAATAGGGTGGCCGGGCGGTTATCTGCCGATGCAATAAGAGCGGAAAAATATCCACGTTTTGCCATTCTTATCACCACTAGATAGGTCTGAATATGGGACCTTACTAGTGTTCGATCGGATTCAGAACGACTTCAGAATAAACATGAAGCTACCAGGGACCCATTATCCTCCAGTGCTGTCATATTCCAGAAATGCAACCTACCTGGAGTGCCCAGAAATACAAGGTGTTCAGTGCTCAGAGACATGGCCAAGGTAAGGAAGACTAGGTCTCCTGCATGAGCGTTGGACTAGATGACCTCCAAGGTCCCTTCCAACTCTGTTACTGTTACAAATAGACTGAAACCAGATCACCACTGAATAAGACACATAAGTTGAAATGGCAAGACTGGGCCAAGAAATATCTGAAGATAGATATCTGAAATGGCAAGACTGGGCCAAGAAATATCTGAAAATAGATATCTGAAGAAATATCTGAGGATAGATTTTTCAAAGGTTTTCATGGACTGATGAGAGTGATTCTTGACAGACCAGACTAATGGGCCCGTGACTGGATCAGTAATGGGCACAAAACTCCACTTCGACTCAGATGCCAGCAAGGTGGAGGTAGGGTACTGGTATGGGCTGGTATTATTAAAGATGAGCTAGTTGGATCTTTTCAGGTTGGAGATGGATTCAAAATCAAGTCCCAAACCTACTGCCAGTTTTTAGAAGACAATTTCTTCAAACAGTAGTACAGGAAAAAGACTGCATTTTTCAAGAAGACCATGATTTTTATGCAGGACAATATTCCATCGCATACATTGAAGTACTCCACTGCATGGCTAGCCAGTAAAGGCCTTAAAGATGAAAAAATAATGACATGGCCCCCTTTCTCACCTGACCTAAACCCTATCGAGAACTTGTGGGCCCTTCTTAAATGGGAGATTTACAGTGAAGGAAAACAGTACACCTCCCTGAACAGTGTCTGGGAGGCTGTGGTTGCTGCTGCACAAAAAGTTGATTGTCAACAGATCAAGAAACTGACAGACTCCATGAATGGAAGGCTTATGACTTTTATTGAAAAGAAGAGTGTCTATATTGGTCACTGATTTTTTATTTTTAAATGTCAGAAATGTTTATTTGTAGATTTTGAGTTGTTTATTATTCTCACTTTAACAGATGCAAATAAATGAATGAGACGGGCAATTTTTTATTTTTCATTTAGTTGCATAATAATTCTGCACACTAATAGTTGCCCAATCATTGTGCACACATCGATATTCTCCTAAGAAAGCCAAAACCTCACTTTGGCTTTCTTAAATATTCAGGTTTTAGGTTTATTAATATTTTGGATTGAGCAAGAGCACGGTAGATGTTCAATAATAAAAATTAATCTTCCAAAATACAACTTGCCTAATAATTGTGCACATAGTCCATCTATCTATCTATCTATCTATCTATCTATCTATCTATCTATCTATCTATCTATCTATCTATCTATCTATCATCTATCATCAGTCTACAGTATCTATTTATCTACAAATACTAATCTTTCCAGAAATAATGCTGTGGTTATTCGAAAGGTGCTTTTTTTTCCAAGAGGCAAATGGACTTTCTGCTTTTCCTTTGAAAATGTTTTGCTTCTCATCCAAGAAGCTTCTTCAGCTCTGAGATCAGAAGTGAAACATCTTCAAAGAAAAACCAGAAAGTCCAGTTGTCTCTTGGAAAAAAAAGCAACCATGACCTGGATGACTGAGAATCTCCATAGACAATACTGTGGTTAATTAGCCATAAACAGTCCAAAGGGAGTTGCCTTTGTTATTTCAGTTTTAATCTTATATGTACTTAATAGCTGAATATACAGATGGAAAGTAGAATAACAGGTGATCTCTATACTACCAATAGTACAATTTGGGCAAGGTGATGATTTTCATACCAAAAAACATCTCTATTATTTCTAATGAGATAAGCAAAATTAAAATAAACATTATTGCAACATGGGAAAAAATGACTAGCAAATTTAGATGTCTAGTGTAACACACATATTATATCTTTGGAAATGGATAGAACAGACAATCAATTCCACAGGAAGTCTAAAACTATTTTATGGGAATTGGCTATTTTACAAACTCTCACAAGTCTGATTGTGCTGTACCTTCTCCTCCTCCTTCTTATATTTCAGTGAATTAGGGAGAATTATACCTGAGCCCTTCTAAATGTTAGCTCATTGTTTTGGGCTCAAAAATGCTTTAAGTCCTTTCACTTCAGCAAGGGCTCCCACATATTTCCATCAAAGTTATCTTCCCAACTGTCCACATTTACTGTCCATACTAAATAATCTGAGGCCAATGTGGAATTGACTTTGAAATTATATGCGTGGGGGATTTTCTTTTTTAAACCAAAATACTTGAGGGGTACAGAGTCTTGCACCTTTAGCATTATGTCACACACACACCCTTTTAAAAAAATAATCAGCAGTGTCACAGATTGAAACTTGGAACTTTTTATTTAGAAAAACTTCTATTTTCACCCTGGGCTCCTTCCCACTCTTATCTTTGCTCCTTCCCACTCTTATCACTCCCTTCATCCAGGGGTGAAATCCAGCAGGTTCTGACAGGTTCTGGAGAACTGGTAGCAGAAATTTTGAGCAGTTCGGAGAACCGGCAAATACCACCTTTGGCTGGCCCCAGAGTGGGGTGGGAATGGAGATTTTGCAGTATCCTTCTCCTGCCACCAAGCCACATCACACCCACCAAGCCACGCCCACAGAACCAGTAGTAAAAAACATGGATTTCACCACTGCCTTCATCCCATGAATACACAAGCTTGGGAATGTGACAATGTGACATGTCAACTGCTGAGCACATACCTTGTGTTACCATCTTTCTCAGCCCTACCTCCCATCTTCAGTCTTTAAAATCCACTTATGTTAATTCAACCCCCATATGCCCCCTTTGAGCTGGCTTGAAGTAAGCTGTGTTTTCTGCTTATTATCAAGATAACTATCATTATATGGGCCTTACTTTTTTGGCTTCTTGCTTATGTAAAACTGGTTGAGTGTTACTGTACGTTAAGCCTATGGTTCAAAATATTAGATTGAGAGTTTGCTGGAGCTGTGAGGTTCAGGGAGATTGGCCTGAACTCAGCTGTTTGCTTTGCTGATCTCATACCAGCTGGATCTGTGACATTAAGATGTCAATAGCACAACAGGATTTATCTCACTGTTTCACCATTGACATCATCCTTTGAAGATATGGGCAATTGCCTCTCTTGACACATCAAGATGTATTTCTTCCTTTGTAAAATGTCATTATGGAAGGCCGAATGGTTTGAATTTAGTTGGTCCTCTATGGGTATGCTTTTTTAAAAAATGTAATTACAAAGATACATTTCCAATTGATTTTTTTTTAAGAAAAAAGTTTAGGTCTGTTCCCCAAAGGCAGTCATCTAAAATTAATAGTTTACTCATCCTCCTGAGTTGTTGGGGGGAAAAAGGAAGCATGATCACAGGAAATTAAGGTCTCTTTTGTTATTCATAGAACATGTAATTCAGGATGGAACCTATAAAATGGATGCATTTACTTCACCCTCCCTCCCATTTTTTTTTAAAGTGCTTCCCCTCCTGAAATTCACACATCTTAATGTTATTGATGTTGAGAGGCACTGTTCTAAATGCAGGATGATTGGCTATGTTTTTTATTTACTAAATCTGCACTACTATTAATCTTCTCATCGTTCCCATCACCCATCTCCTTCCACTTATGACTGTATGACTGTAACTTTGTTGCTTGTATCCTTACGATTTATACTGATATTGTTTCCTAATTGCTTATTTGTACCCCATGACTATCATTAAGTGTTGTACCTTATGATTATTGATGAACGTATCTTTTCTTTTATGTACAATGAGAGTATATGCACCAAAGACAAATTCCTTGTGTGTCCAATCACACTTGGTCAATAAAGAATTCTATTCTATTCTATTCTATTCTATTCTATTCTATTCTATTCTATTCTATTCTATTCTATTCTATTCTATTCTATGTGACCTGCCCAAATCTCTTCATGCAATCTTAGGGGATTGGAACCTGCCTCTATATTTTCAATACCTTTGTTTTAATCTTCTGTAGGTCAGTCCTGATGAAGAAGGACAAATTATGCATGTTCTCAACAGGTTTTAAAAAAAGAGGCTTAGAAATAGTGATCTGATATAATGCCAGCAAAAAGTTCTTGGTTTGTAACATTAAAATTCTTTGAGAAGATAGGCCTCAGAATTCGGCGCAGTCTTCCTAAAGCTCCCGTACATTTAGTAATCCAATGGAAGCTCAATGTATTTTATGTATTGATTAATAAATAAATATGCTAAATATGCTGCCCATTTCACTTGGAATATATATAAAGTTTGAATGATGTAAAACTATCCTGAAAGGGTTTTCAAAGAAACTTTAACCTTGAAGAGGAACATCACTGATTATTTGTGGCAAATAATGGAGAAAGATGGTAAGGTAGGTAGTGATCCCACAGTTGTGTCAAACTGGTGCCCCATGGGCCTGATGTGTCATGTACAGGCCACACCCACCCCAGCTCTGCAAAGGGAAAAAACATCATGAAACGTCACAAGGTGATAACGTCACGTGGCGAGTTTGACACCCGTGCACTACTGAGTGGCACTGATCTCACTCAACAAAAGAATCCTGGTATTCTGCTGGTTTATCAAGATCCCCACATTAAAAAAAAAAGAGAGAAGAGGAAATTACATTCCAAGCTAACCAATTGATCAGTCTAGGGGACTAAGAATTGAGAGACTTGTGGAATTATGACAGGGTATTAAATAAATATTCCAATGTAAAATGGAGGACTTGGCCTTTCTTGCAACCAAAGCTAAAGTGTATGTTTTGCGCAGCAACTCAAGCAGACTTGCCAAGCCATTAGCAGCTGAGCCAAATATGGTCCCCAACCATACCATCCCCAGTTTCATCACAAAGCTGCTCTTGATTGTCCAGATGCAAAATGTTGTCCTTCCAACAAGGATAACTCACCAGTAGAGGAGAATATATATAAGTTAGTGTTCAACTGGAGCAGCGGTCACCAACTGGTGGTCCGTGGACCACTGGTGGTCTGAAAGAAAATTTTGGTGGTCCACAGAAAGATTATTTGCATTTTTTATATTGCACTAAATACTATTTATCTTTTTTAAAAATTCATATTAGTGGTCTGCGGGATTTAAAATTATGAATTTGGTGGTCCCTGAGGTCCGAAAGGTTGGTGACCCCTGAACTGGAGAGTCCTTGGTGGTCCCTGACTTTGTTGTTTGCCTGCAAATATTTTGTTT